>NC_136471.1:75772628-76429193 GCF_902686455.1 Sciurus vulgaris | reverse complement strand
CAGTGTAGAGTGCTGGCCTAGCACATGTCAGGAACTAGGTTTGATCCTCAGCACCACATAAAAATAAATAAAATAAAGGTATGTGTCCAACTATAACTAAAAAAATTTTTTAAATAATTAGAAGAGGATGTTGAATATTTTACTGCAAATAAATGATAAAGGTTTGAGGTGATATGAATGTGCTAATTATTGATTTGATTATTACACAATGTATCAAAAATCACTTTTTTGCAGCGCACAGTGTTACACACCTATAATCCCAGTAGCTCAGGAGGCTGAGGCAGGAGGATCTCAAATTCAAAGCCAGCCTTGGCAATTTAGCAAGTCCCTAAGCAACTTAGCAAGACCCTATCTCAAAATAAAAAATAAAAAGTGCTGGGGATGTGGCTCAGTGGTTAAATGCCCCTGGATTAAATTCCTGGTACAAAAAAAAATCACTTTTGGGGTTAGGGATGTAGCTTAGTGGTAGACCATTTGCCTGTCATGTGTGAGGGAGGACCTGGGTTTGATTCCCAGTGCCAAAAAACAATTCTTCTGTTCCTATATAGCACCCATAAACAATCTGAGATGGCAATTAAGAAAACTAGACCTTTTATAATAATGTCAAAAAAAAAAAACACCAAAGAGTACATTTAACCAAAGAGATGAAATACTTATATTTTGAAATGTGCAAAATTTTGTGGAAATAAAGACTTGGACTACATTACATACCCATGCATTAGAAGACAACATAAAGATAACAATACTGCACAAAAATATCTATGGATTAAAATGCAATCCCCATCAAAAGTCCAGTGGTTATTTTTGCATAAACGTAAAAGCTTGTCCTCAAATGCATATATGAAATTCCAAAAAGCCAAAACAATCTTGAAGAAGAATAAAGTAGAAGGACTCATACCTCCTGATTTACACTTTTACTACAAAGTTGCAGTAATTTGCGGTAGTGGTATAAGGTTACACAGCTAGATCATAAGGAATCTGCTTCTCCTATTTTTAGAGACCTGATAGGGGTTTTAATGCATATTTGGTTTTGTTCGTTTCATTTTCCCATCTGCAATATCTTAATTATTTTTCCTTCTTCATTTGTTGCCAAGATGGTCACCTAGAACAGTCATTGGATAAACCTATCTCTCCAATCCCTCCTTAATAGAGAGTCCCCTCTAGAAACTACTCCTTCTTTAGAAATAAAGTCACCTCAAATGGAAATGTGCTTAACTATCACCAAAATCTTTCACTTAACAGAACCCTTCCTCCTGCAAGTCAGAAGACCTGAAATTTAGTCCAAGATCAAAAGCTAACTCAACAGCTGTTCTTAACAAAAAGTATATTAACTTTCTAGAACTCAGATTTATCACCGATAAAAGGAAGTGGGTTGAAAGAGACACTAAAAAACTCATAATATCTCTTCCGAGATAATGTGAATTCTATTGGTTCTTTCATCAGCAGATCCCAGTTACCGTATTTAATAATATTTCCTTCATATATCTGGAAGGCAGTTTTTTATGATTTCTCTTTTCTGTAGCAAGTAACCAATCCCTTTAACTATGCTGAAAGATTAGTTTTTCCATGCTTTGTCACCATTTATCCCTCACAAAGGAGAATCTTTGAGCCACTATAAAATAGAATTACCTTTCTCTTGATATTTTCAGATAAAAGCAAGGAAACATGTCATTAGCAGACCCATAGAAAACATTTCATTCAGACAGAAGTTAAATGATCTTAGGTGAAAGAACATAGCTGTGTGAATAAATGAAAATCAATGAAATGAAAATGATGAATATAATAAATAAAATGCACAAAATGTGAACACACTGTAACTAGATTATATATAAGTTAGGAGCAAGATAAATGAAATTTAACAGTGCTGGATTTCGTGAATCCCACTATCATGTCCATCCACAAGAATGGGGTCTTAATTAGAATAAGATATATTCCATGCTTGTGTAGTTCTAACAAAATGGATTTTGTCATATATAACTAAAACGAAACAATTAAATTAAATTTATTTTAAAAATATGCTGGGCGTGGTGACACCTGTAATCCCTGTTGCTCGGGAGGCTGAGGCAGGAGGATCGAGAGTTCAAAGTCAGCCTCACAATTTAGCAAAGCACTTAGCAACTCAGTGAGACCCTGACTCTAAATAAAACATTTTTTAAAGAAGGGCTGGGGATGTGGCTCAGTGGTTAAGTGCCCCTGGGTTCAATCCTTAATACCAACCCCCCCAAAAAAAAAAAAAGTTTGCAGATGGGATTAGGTTGATAATCCAGTGACTTTGAGGCAGGGGAATTATTCGAATTATCCAGGTGAACCCAATGTCATCCTTACAGTTCTTATTAGTAAAAAAAAGAGAGGCAGAGGTGGAAACAAAGATATGAAACTGTGAGGACTCAGCCTGATGTTGTTGGCTTTAAGATGGCAGAACTGGTCCTAATTAGAATAAATCATATTCCATGTATGTATAATATGTCAAAATACATTCTACTGTCATGTATAACTAAAAAGAAAAGTAAAAGAAAGATAGAGGAACTCAGCCATGAGGCAAGGCACACAGGCAACATCTAGAGGCTGAGAATGTTATCAAAAAGGAATTCTCCTACATTGTGTACTACCATATAAATGAAAAGTTGTACCCCATTTGTGTACAATGAATCAAAATGCAGTCTGTGACTGGGGATATAGCTCAATTGGTAGAGTGCTTGCCTCACATGCATAAGACCCTGGTTCAATCCCCAGAACCACAAAAAAGAAAAAGCAGTCTGTAAAAATAAAAATAAATAAATAAAAAAGAAACCAAGGAGCTGAAGGAATAGCTCCTATTGGAGAACGCTCGCCTAGCAAGCGCAGGGTCAGTGGTTGAGTCCCTGGCACCTCAGAGGAAGGGAAAAATAACTCTTTGGGGCTGGGGAGAGAGCTCAGTTGGTAGAGTGCTTGCCTTGTAAGCACAAGGCCCTGGGTTCGATCCTCAGCACCAAAAAAGAACAAAAGAAAATGAAAAAAAAAAAAAAAAAGGGATTCTCCCTTAAAGTCTCTGAATGAGAGTTCTGTGATGATTTTAGCCAATTTCAGGCCTCTGACCTAAAGAACTGTTAAGATAATAAATTTATGTTGTTCTAACTCCCTAAAAAAGAGTTCCTGGATTTCTTGCATTGTCTGAGAAGGGAATGAACACATCAGTTAATAGATGACCAACCAAAAGATCAGAGCAATAAGGCAGAATAGAACTCCCCAGCAATTATCCCAACACAGAAACATCAATTTGAACAACTTATCCATGTTTGACAATACTTTCAAAAGAACTAAGGAATCCAGGTGAAACATCACAGTACCTGAGTATAGCACCAAAATAAGAAAAGATGCATTGGAGAGAGTAGGAAAGACAGTTTTACAGTGCTTCTGTCATCCCTCCCCCAACCCTCAGCAGCATAGCAGATATCGCTTCACTTGGGAGATGAACAGGAAAGTGAGTACCAAACTTTGCCCTGTTCCTCAATACAAGGACCACCATGGTAAAAATCCAGCACAGGGCTGGGGAGATAGCTCAGTTGGTAGAGTGCTTGCCTTGCAAGCACAAGGCTCTGGGTTCAATCCCCAGCACCACCAAAAAAAAAAAAAAAAAAAAAAAAAAAAAAAAAAAAAAAAAAAAAAGCACAGCGCAGGCTCCCATGATGCCAGACCCCAGGCAAGTACCTATGGATACAGATTCTAGGCCTGCTTTCATGTAGCCAAGAAACTATAAAAATAAAAACAAACTCAAAAAAAAGAAGAAAATGATAAAGACAAGAGAAAAATAAATGAGACTAGAAAACAAGAGAAAAAATGAGTATAGAGTTGTTTTATTAATTTATTTATTTTTAGAGTTGTTTTATTTAAAGATAAAAAATTAACATTTAGCTAAACTAAGAAAGGAAAGAAGACTCAAATAAAATCAGAGAGACAACCTATGAAATGGGAGAGAATATTTGCAAGCCATATATCTGACAAGGGTCTAAAATCCAGAATATATAAGGAAGCCAAACAATTCAATGACAAAAAAATAAATAACCCAATTTAAATATGGGATAAAGATCTGAATAGAAATTTTTCAAAAGAAGACATGCAAATGGCCAAAAAGTATATGAAAGAATGCTCAGTATACTTAATCATTAGGGAAGTACAAACCAAATGATAATATCACTTCACCATAGTAAGAATGGCTATTATTAAAATGACAAAAAGAAACAAATGCTGGGGAGGGTGTGAAGAATGAGGAACTCTTATACAATCTTGGTGGGGAGGTAAATTAGTTCAATTATCATGGAAAACAGTATGGTAATTTCTCAAGAAACTAAAAATACATTTACCATATGGTCCAGCTATCTCACTACTGGGTATATATATCCAAAAGAAATGAAATCAACATATCAAAAGGATACCTGTTCTTCTACTTTTATTGCAACACTATGCACAATACTCAGGATGTGGAATAAACCTAAATATCCATCAACAGATTAATGACTTTGAATACAAAATGGAATGTGTACTAATACAAAATGGAATACTGTTCATCCATAAAAAAGCATAAGATCCTGTCATTTTCAACAGTATGGATGGACCTAAAGGACAGTATGAAACAAGTCAGGCACAGAATTTGGGTCATACATTAAAGTCTTTGATTCATTTTGAGTTGATTTTGTATGCAGTATAAGGTAAGTGTCCCATTTCTTTTCTTTTCCTTTCTTTTTTTGTGCATGTGAATATACAGTATTTGCGACATCATTACACCATTTATAGAAGAAACCATCCTTTCCCTTTTGTATATTCTTGTATTCTTGGTGCTCTTGTACATAATCAATTGACCAAGTACATGTAGATATGTTTGTGGGCTTTCCATTCTGTTCTCCATGATTTATGTGTCTGTTTTTATACTAGTACCCTACTGTTTTGATTTCTGTAGCTTTATAATACCATATGAAACCAAGAAATGTGGGACTTACACTTTGTTGTTTTTTCTCAAGATTGCTCTGGCTATTCAGGGTCCTATGGTTACATACAAATTTAAATATTTTCCTATTTCTCTAAAAAATGCCATTGGAATTTTTTTTACTTATTTTCTAAATTTATTTTTATTGTAAACAAATGGGATACATATTGTTTCTGTTTGTACATGGAGTAAAAGCATACATTTGCATATTCATACATTTACATAGAGTAATGATGTTTCATTCATTCTGTTATTTTTCTCCTTCCCCTCACCCCTCCCACCTCTTTTCACTCTCTACAGTCCCTCCTTCCATTCTTGCCCCCCTCCCACCCCCCATTACATGTCACCATCCACTTATCAGTGAGATCATTTGTTTTTTGGATTTTTGAGATTGGCTTATCTCACTTAACAAGATGTTCTCCAATTTCATCCATTTGCCTGCAAATGCCATAATTTTATTATTCTGTATATCTGAGTAATATTCCATTGTATATATACCACAGTTTCTTTATCCATTCATCAATTGAAGGGAATCTAGGTTGGTTCCATAGTCTGGCTATTGTGAATTGAGCCTCTACGAACATTGATGTGGCTGTATCTCTGTAGTGTGCTGATTTTAAGTCCTTTGGGTATATAGGCCAAGGAATGGGATAGCTGGGTCAAACGGTAGGTCCATTCCAAGTTTTCTAAGGAATCTCCACACTGCTTTCCAGAGTGGCTGCACTAATTTGCAGTCCCACCAGCAATGTATGAGTGTACCTTTTCCCCTACATCCTCTCCAAGACCTATTGTTGCTTGTATTCTTCATAATCACCATTCTAATTGGGGTGAGATGGAATCTTAGGGTAGTTTTGATTTGCATTTCTCTTATTACTAAAGATGGTGAGGAGCTGGAGTGTGGCTCAGTGGTAAAGCGCTTGCCTGGCATGCATGAGGCACTGGGTTCAATTCTCAGCACCGCATATAAATAAATAAAATAAAGGTCCATTGACAACTATAAAAATATTAAAAAAAATAAAATAAAATAAAGATGGTGAACATTTTTTCATATGTTTGTTGATTGCTTGTAGATCTTCTTCTGTGAAGTATCTGTTCATATCCTTAGCCCATTTGTTGATTGGGTTATTTGTATTCTTGGTGTAGAGTTTTTTGAATTCTTTATAGATTCTGGAAATTAGGGCTCTATCTGAAGTATGAGTGGCAAAAATATTCTCCCACTCTGTAGGCTCTCTCTTCCCATTGCTGATGGTTTCCTTTGCTGAGAGAAAGTATTTTAGTTTGAATCTATCCCAGTCATTGATTCTTGTTTTTATTTCTTGTGCTGTGGGAGTCCTGTTAAGGAAGTCTGATCCTAAGCCAACAAGGTGAAGATTTGGACCTACTTTTTCTTCTATAAGATGCAGGGACTCTGGTCTGATGTCAAGGTCCTTGATCCATTTTGGGATGAGTTTTGTGCAGGGTGAGACATAGGGGTTTAGTTTCATTCTGTTGCATATGGATTTCCAGTTTTCGCAGCACCATTTGTTGAGGAGGCTATCTTTACTCCATTGCATATTTTTGGCACCTTTGTCTATTATTAGAAAATTGTATTTATTTGGGTTTGTGTCCATGTCCTCTATTCTGTACCATCGATCTACCTGTCTATTTTGGTGCCGATACCATGCTGTTTTTGTTACTATTGCTTTGTAGTATAGTTGAAGTGCTGGTATTGCGATACCCCCTGCTTCATTCTTCCTGCTAAGGATTGCTTTAGCTATTCTAGGTTTCTTATTCTTCCAGATGAATTTCATGATTGCTTGCTCTATTTCTGTAAGGTACGTCATTGGGATTTTAATTGGAATTGCATTGAATCTGTATAGCACTTTTGGTAGTATGGCCATTTTGACAATATTAATTCTGCCTATCCAAGAACATGGGAGATCTTTCCATCTTCTAAGGTCTTCCTTAATTTCTTTCTTCAGTGTTTTGTAGTTTTCATTGTAGAGACCTTTTACCTCTTTGGTTAGATTGATACCCAAGTATTTTATTTTTTTTGAGGCTATTGCAAATGGAGTTGTTTTCCTCATTTCCCTTTCAGCTGTTTCATCGCTTGCATATAAAAATGCTGTAGATTTATGTGTGTTGATTTTATAGCCTGCTATTTTGCTGAATTCATTGAAGAGGTCTAGAAGTTTTCTGGAGGAGGTTTTTGGATCCTCTAAATATAGAATCATGTCATCCGCAAATAGTGACAGCTTAAGTTCCTCTTTTCCTATCCCTATCCCTTTAATTTCTTTAATCTGCCTAATTGCTCTGGCTAGAGTTTCTAGGACAATATTGAATAGAAGTGGTGAAAGAGGACATCCCTGTCTTGTTCCCGTTTTTAAAGGGAATGGTTTCAGTTTTTCTTCATTAAGAATGATGTTGGCCATGGGCTTAGCATAATTAGCCTTTACAATGTTCAGGTATGTTCCTACTATCCCCATTTTTCCTAGTGTTTTGAGCATGAAGAGGTGTTCTATTTTGTCAAATGCTTTTTCTGCATCAATTGAAATAAGCATATGATTCTTATCCTTAAGTCTATTGATATGATGGATTACGTTTATTGATTTAGGAATGTTGAACCATCCTTGCATTCCAGGGATGAACACCACTTGATTGTGGTGCACAATTTTCTTAATGTTTTTGAATATGGTTTGCCAATATTTTGTTAAGGATCTTTGCATCTATATTCATCAAGGATATTGGTCTACAATTTTCTTTCCTTGATGTGTCTTTTCCTGGTTTGGACATGAGGGTGATATTAGCTTCATAGAATGAGTTCGGTAGGGTACCCTCATTTTCTATTTCCTGGAATACTTTGAGAAGAATTGGAATGAGTTCTTCTTTGAAGGTCTTGTAGAACTTGGCTGAGAATCTGTCTGGTCCTGGGCTTTTCTTGGATGGTAGACTTTTAATGGCTTCTTCTGTTTCATTGCTTGATATTGATCTGTTTAAATCGTGTATATCCTCCTAGTTCAGTTTGGGAGGAGCATATATCTCTAGAAATTTGTCAATGTCTTCGGTAGTTTCTATTTTGTTGGAATACAGATTTTCAAAGTAGCTTCTCATTATGTTCTGTATCTAAGTGGTGTCTGTTGTGATATTTCCTTCTGCATCATGTATTTTAGTAATTTGAGTCTTCTCTCTCCTTCTCTTTGTTAGTGTGCCTAAGGGTTTGTCTATTTTGTTTACTTTCTCAAAGAACCAACTTTTTGTTTTGTCAATTTTTTGAATAGTTTCTTTTGTTTCAATTTCATTGATTTCTGCTCTGATTTTAATTATTTCCTGTCTTCTACTACTTTTGCTGTTATTCTGTTCTTCTTTTTCTAGGGCTTTGAGCTGTAATGTTAGGTCATTTAATTGTTGACTTTTCATTCTTTTCTGGAATGCACTCCATGCAATGAATTTTCCTCTTAGCACCGCTTTCATAGTGTCCCAGAGATTTAGATATGTTGTATCATCGTTCTCATTGACCTCTAAGAATTTTTTAATCTCCTCCCTGATGTTTTTTGTTATCCATGTTTCATTCAATAGCATATTATTTAGTCTCCAAGTGTTGGAGTAATTTCCTTTTTTTACTTTGTCATTGATTTCTACTCTCAGTCCATTATGATCTGATAGAACACAAGGCAGTATCTCTATTTTTTTGCATTTCCTAAGGGCTGCTTTGTGGCATAACATATGGTCTATTTTCGAGAAGGTTCCATGTGCTGCTGAGAAGAAAGTGTATCTGCTCGTTGATGGATGGAATATTCTATATATGTCTACTAAGTCTAGGTTATTGATTGTGTTATTGAGTTCTATGGTTTCTTTGGTTGGATTTTGTTTGGAAGATCTATCTAGTGGTGACAGCGATGCGTTAAAGTCGCCCAGAATTATTGTGTTGTGGTCTATGTGATTCTTGAAATTGAGAAGGATTTGTTTGATGTACAGGGATGCACCATTGTTTGGGGCATAAATATTTACTATCGTTATGTCTTCCTGATTTATGGTTCCCTTAAGCAGTATGAAATGTCCTTCTTTATCCCTTCTGACTAACTTTGGCTTGGAGTCCACTTTATCTGATATAAGGATGGCAACCCCCGCTTTTTTACTGAGTCCATGTGCGTGGTAGGTTTTTTCCCATCCTTTCACCTTAAGTCTGTGGATGTCTTTTTCTATGAGATGAGTCTCTTGCAGGCAGCATATTGTTGGGTCTTTCTTTTTAATCCATTCTGCCAGTCTATGTCTTTTGATTGATGAGTTTAGGCCATTAACATTCAGGGTTATTATTGAGAAGTGATTTGTATTCCCAGTCATTTGGCTTATTTTTGGTTTTTAATTTGGCTTGGTTTCTCCTTTGAGTGGTTTTTCTCTAAGGTAGTTCCTCCCTTTGCTGAACTCCATTGTTGTTTTTCATTTCCTCCTCATGGAATATTTTGTTGAGAACATTCTGTAGTGCAGGCTTTCTATTTGTAAATTCTTTTAACTTTTGTTTATCATGGAAGGATTTTATTTCATCTTCACATCTGAAGGTTAGTTTTGCTGGGTATAGGATTCTTGGTTGGCAAGCATGTTCTTTCAGAGCTTGAAATATGTTGGTCCAGGCCCTTCTAGCTTTTAGAGTCTGGGTTGAGAAGTCGGCTGCTATCCATATTGGTCTCCCCCTATATGTAATCTGATGTTTTTCTCTCACAGCTTTCAAAATCCTGTCTTTATTTTGAATGTTAGGCATTTTCATTATAATGTGCCTTGGCGTGGATCTGTTGTGATTCTGTGCATTTGGTGTTCTGTAAGCCTCTTGTATTTGATTTTCCATTTCATTCTTCAGGTTTGGGAAATTTTCTGATATTATTTCAATAATAGGTTGTTCATTCCTTTGATTTGTATCTCTGTGCCTTCCTCAATCCCAATAATTCTTAAATTTGGTCTTTTCATAATGTCCCACAGTTCTTGGAGATTCTGTTCATGATTTCTTACCATCTTCTCTGCTTGGGCAACTTTATTTTCAAGATTAAATATTTTGTCTTCATTGTCTGAGGTTCTGTCTTCCAAGTGATCTAGTCTGTTGGTGATGCTTTCCATTGAGTTTTTTATTTGGTTTATTGTCTCCTTCATTTCAAGAATTTCCATTTGGTTTGTTTTTTTTTTTTTTTTTTTTTTTGAGAATCTCTATCTCTTTGTTGAAATGATGTTTTGCTTCCTGCAGGTGCTCTTTCAGCTTATTGGTATTATCATTCATTGCCTGCATTTGCTCTCTTATCTCATCCTTTGCTTCGAGAATCATCTTAATCATGTATAATCTGAAGTCCTTTTCTGACATTTCTTCTAACATACTGTCATTGGATTCTATTACTATAGAATGTAGATTTGTTTGGATCATTTTCTTCCCTTGTTTCTTCATGTTGTTCATGTATCTTCCCCTCTAGTGCTGCAGATCTGGGGTATTGCAGATTTCCCCCTATAGGCTTATAGTGGCCCCATAGGTTTCCAAAACCCTTTCTTTAAAGGGAGATCAATATTAGTAGTGCCAAAATCAGACACTATGCAATCCTAGACCAAATAGTCCCTATGGGGACAGTAACAAAATTGCCATAATAAACAAAATGAATTCAAATATTATCTTCGGTAAAACAAACAGGTTTGCAATGAGGTCTGCAGTTTCTAATGGAGGACAAAGAGGATGCAGAGGGATGTAGAATGTGGCTGATAATGGGGTAAGGAAAGAATATACAGAAGTTCTAGAAAATAGAAAGTGTGAGAGTGTAATCAAAAGAAATCGGATGATAACATGCAAAAAAGGGAGAAAGAGACTCTGAGGGAACAGGTAAACAAAAGTAAAAGAAAGCAAGAAAAGTAAAGAAATAAAAACAATTTTTTTAAACAGGAGAAAAAAGAAAATCTACTGTAAAATAGTCATATACTAATGAAACTTACCAGTGTTCAGTAGCCTGATGCATGAGAGGTACCTGACAATGAGCTTCAAGCCTCCAGCAGGCGTCTCAGGATGGGATTTGCCCCACCCGAAGATCGGAGCTACGGCTTCCAGGATTATTCAAGATGGCCGCTCTGGCTTTGAAATGTGTTGGCAAATAGGGAGCTGCAGCTCAGGGGTGAACGTGGTCAGCTGGAGGTCCTGGTACGGGGTGCGGTTGGTCAGGCAGGGGTCCTGGAAGTTGGGTGTGTTTGGTGTGGTTGTGGGATCCTGGAGGCCGGGTGCAATCAGTTGGTCTGGGGTCCCGGTGATAGGGCGCTGTCAGTTGGTCTGGGGGTCCTGGCGGCAGGGAGCAGTCAGTTGATGTGAGGGCCCCAGAGGCAGGGAGTGATCAGTCGGGCTGAGGGATCCTGGAGACTGGGCTCAGTCAGTCTGGCCAGGGGTCCTACTGGGCCTGGTTATTGTCTCAAAATGGCGGCAGCCACGTGTAATCAAACCTGCAGGTACTGTAACAGTGAACTTCTAGGCAGCAGCAGGCAGCTGGTGCTCCACTGGCGGTCGGCCATCAGTGTGCTGACTGTTGTCGGACGATCGGGAGGTGAACCTCGAGCGTTGGGTGATGGATAGGAGTAAGGCAGGCGATGGACAGGGGAGAGGCAGGTAAATGGCGGATGCTAGACGCCTGACAGTGAGCAATCTGCTCTCAACAAAAGCGTCTATATGCTGGCAGACTGCCGGTCATCACAGCAGACAAATGGGTAAACACCAGGGGATCGATAAGCAGCAAAAACTGCCTCACCAAGAAACAGATATCTTCTGCTTTTAAGCAGCATTACAGAGTGACCTATTTTCACTTATTGATTCAGAGGTTTGGGTCCATGGTCAGCTGGCTCCATCGCTTTGGGTCAAAGGTTGCCATTGGAATTTTGATAATGAATCATGTTGAATCCACAGAGACTTCTTTTTTTTCTGATACTGGAGATTAAACGTAGGGTTGCTTTACCATTGAGCTACATCACCACCCCTTTCAGTTTTTATTTTGAGACAGGGTCTGGCTAAGTTGCTGAGGCCGTCTTTGAACTTGCAATTGTCCTGCCTTAGCTTCCCAAGTAGCTGAGACACCCAGGCATGTGCCATGTGCCCAATGCATGAAGACTTCTTCACTACAGAAAACAGAAACAGAAAACTCAGAACCAATTTAGAAAACTCATCATTAAGATTCTATTACCCCAGTATAACCCTCAGTACTAAAATCTGCATTAGGTTACCTATGTGCATATATGATTACATGACCTGTGTAACTCTACATCCTGTACAACCAGACAAATGAGAAGTTATATTATGTATGATGTGTCAAAATGCATTATACCGTCATGTATAACTAATTAGAGCAAATAAAAAATATATTTAAAAAATTAAAAAATTATAAAATCTGCATCAGGTTTGTAGTAGATAAACAAAACCAAAAGGGAGATTATATACCCACACACATATATGCAAATACCTATGTACATGACTCTTGAATAATATAAATAACATGGGTTTGAAATATGCATGTTGGCCTATATAAGAATTATTTTTTGAGACCCGAAACAATTTGAAAATCACAGCTTAATTGCATATCCTAGAAATACTTAAAAAATTAAGAAAAGGTATGTCATGAATACATAAAGTCAAGGTAGATAATACTCTAATTTTACTACTATAATTATTTTTGCAGGCCTGGGGATTGAACCCAGGGCCTTCTGCTTGCAAGGCAAGCACTCTAGCAAGTGAGCTATATCCCCAGCCCTTACTACTATAAATATACATAAATCTACTACAAAAAGGTCAAGTGCATAAACATACATTGGAGAAAAGATAAGCTCTTCACTAAATGGTGCTGGGAAAATTAGAAATTCATATGTAACAAAATGAAATTAACCGCTATCTCTCATGCTGCACAAAACTCAAAGAAGATCAAAGACTCATGCATTAGACCAGAGACCCCGCACCTACTAGAAGAAAAAGTAGGCCCAAATCTTCATCATGTCAGCTTAGGAACAAAATTCCTCAATAAGACTCCTAAAGCCTAAGAAATAGAATCAAGAATCAATAAATGGGAAGGTATCAGACTAAAAAGCTTCTTCACAGCAAAGCAAACAATCAAGAATGTGAAGAGACATCCTACAGAATGGGAGAAAATCTTTGCCAACTGCACCTCAGAGAGCATTAATATCCAGGCTGTATAAAGAATTCAAAAAACTTAACACCAAAAAGAAACAAATAACCCAATCAATAAATGGGCAAAGGAACTGAACAGACACTTCACAGAAGAAATACAATCAATCAACAAATACATGAAAAAATGTTCAACATTACTAGCAATTAGAGAATGCAAATCAAAACTACTCTAAGATTCCATCTCACTCCAGTCAGAATGTCAATTATCAAGAATACAGGGGCTGGGGAGATAGCTCAGTTGGTAGAGTGCTTGCCTCACATGCACAAGGCCCTGGGCTCAATCCCCAGCACCACAAAAAAAAAAAAAAAAAGAATACAAGTAACAATAAATGTGGGTGAAAATAAGGCGGAAAGGGACACTCATACATTGCTGGTGGGACTGCAAATTGGTGCAACCATATTGAAAACAGTATGGAGATTGCTCAGAAAACTTGGAATGGAACCACCATTGGACCCAGTTATCCCACTCCTCAGTATATTCCCAAAGGACTTAAAATCAGCATACTACAGTGACACAGCCAAATTCATATTTATAGCAGCTCAATTCACAATAGCTTAAGCTATGAAACCAACCTAGGTGCCCTTCAACAGATGAATGGATAAAGAAAATGTGGTGTTATACACAATGGAATGTTACTCAATTGTAAAGAAGAATGAAATAATGGCATTTGCTCATAAACGGATGGAACTGGAAACTCTTGTGCTAAATGAAATAAGCCAATGCCCCCCCCCGAAAAAAAAACAAAGGCCAAATGTTCTCTCCGATATGTGAATGCTGACTCACGATAGGTGAGGGAGCTGGAGGGGAGAAGTCAAGGCACCAGATAGGACAGCAAGGAGTTAGGGGAAAGGGAAGAGGAAAAGGAATAGGAAAGACAGTAGAATGATTTGGACATAACTTTCCTATGCTCATATACGAATACATGGCCAGTGTAACTCCACATCACATACAACCATAAAAATGGGAAGTTATACTTCATGTATGTATGGTATGTCAAAATACATTCTACTGTAATTTGTAACTAAAAGGAACAAATAAAAATTTTTAAAAATAAAAAGACTGGGCATGGTGGCACATGCCTTTAATCCCAGTGGCTTGGGAGGCTGAGGCAGGAAGATCACAAGTTCAAAGCCAGCCTCTTTAACTTAGTAAGGCCCTAAGTAACACAGTGAGACCCTGTCTCTAAATAAAATATAAAAAAGGGCTGGGGATGTGGCTCAGTGGTTGAGTGCCCCTGAGTTCAATCTCCTGTACCAAAAAAAAAAAAAAAAAAAAAAAAAAAAATACTACAAAAAGTTAAAATTTATCAAAATGTACACCACACAGAGTGTATTAAATGGTGCCATTTGCAATTGAGGGAAATGTAAACAAGTGTAAAGATGCAGTGTTAAATCATAAGTGCAAAAAAAATAACTATAGTACACACTTAATGTTATAGTTTGGATCTAGAATCTCCCCCAAAGGTTCATGTGTTAAAGGCTTTGCTTCCAAGCTGGTGGCACTATATGAAGTTGGTGAAAACTTTAGGAGGTAGGGCTTGGCTGGAGGAAGTAGGTCATTGGAGGTGTGCCACTATAGGGCATATTGGGATGCTGACCTCCTCCTCCTTCTCCTCTTTTTTTAAATATATATATATATTTCTTAGTGGTTGATGGATTTTTTTTTTGCAGTGCTGAGGATGGAACCCAGTGTCTCACACATGTGGGCAAGAGCTCTACCACTGAGCCATAACCCCGACCCCTCTCCTCTTCCTCTTATTCTTCATCCTCTTCTTCATTATCTTCATCGTCTTTATCATCTTCATCATCTCCTCCTCCACTTCTTCCTCCTAATCTCCGTCTTCTTCTTCTTCTCTCTCTACTTCCTGCATACCATGAGTTGAGCAGCTTTGCTCTACCATGTGCCCTCCACCATGATATTCTGCCTCACCACAGGTCTAAAAGCAATGGAGCCAGCAGACTATGGACTGACACTCTGCAACTGTTAGCCAAAATAAATCTTCCTCCTTTGGGTTGATTTTCTTGGGTATTTTTATCACAGCAATGGAAAACTACACACCAATGGATGAACACGCTGTATTATCATGTTGATATTGTATCTACCTCCTGTTGCTATTGTGGATAGCTTGAGTGTTGTGAATAACTACTTAAAACTCTGTGTGATGCTAATCATCAACTCAACAATAGCTTTTTGTTCCAGTAATTGTATATGGCAGTAAATTGTGATCTCTTATAGTTCTTATTTATTTTTCACCATATATGATACATATAGCACACAAAATATGTGTTAATTGACTATTTTAATAGTAAGTCTTCTAGTCAGCAGAAAGCTATTAGTAGCTAAGTTTTGTGAAAGTCAAAAGTTAGGGCTGGGGAGATAGCTCAGTCGGTAGAGTGCTTGCCTTCCAAGCACAAGGCCCTGGGTTCGATCCCGAGCACTACAAAAAAAAAAAAATTCAAAAGTTATACATAGAGTTAGGGTGTAATTCACCAGCAGAGCATTTGCCTAGCATGTGTAAAGTCTTAGATTCAAACACACCACACACACACACACACACACAGAGCTATATAGATTTTTGACTGGGTGAGAGTCAGCACACTTAACTCCCACATTATTCAACATTCAACTCCCATGGTATTAACAGCATATACATATGAGTGTGTGTATGTTGTGTGAGTGTGTGTGTGTGTTTGTATAGAGACAGAGATAGAGATTTTTTCCCAAGGAATTGACTTATATGATTGTGATGGCTGGATAGACATGTATGAAAGTCTGTAGAGCTGGCATGAAAACTGGAAACCCTCAGGCAAAATCTGATACGGAAGTCCACAGGGAAAATGTCCCCTTTCTTAGGGATACCTCAGTTTTGCTCTTAAGGCCTAATCTTTATGATTAGGTCCAAAGATGTACAAGACCTGCGCACTGATAACTACAAAACAATGTTGAAACAAATTTTTTTAAAAACATAAATAAATGGAAATACACCCTGTATTCATGGATTTAAAGGCAATGCTAAGGTACCAGTAGCTTGCAAAATGACCATATTTTCCCTTTGCATAATATTGACATATACTTAGGGAATTTTATTCCCTAGTAAAACTCCAAAAGTCATGTGTTCAAAATGGAAAAGTTGAATTTCAAATTCATATTAAATTGCAAAGTGTTCTGAACAGCCAAAACAACTTTTAAATAGAACAAAGTTGGGGGTGCTCCTTATTTCAAAACTTACTACAAAGCAATAGTTATAGATAAAAAGGAGTGGTACTGGTAAAAGGACAGAGACAAAAATGTTCTGGAATTAGAGAATGTTGATGATTTCACAGCATAATGAATTCACTAAAAAACATTGAATTGCACCACTTTAAAATGATGAAATTATGGTTCACTTGCAGTGCTTCTTCACTGGGCATGATTTCTGTCATATTGTCATAGGTGTGTCCCACAAATGGTTTACTTGGGAGGCTGCAACAGTCTGTCAGTACCATTGAAAATGAGATAATCTGCAACACTAAGCCAGCTGCAGGATAATTCCTTCAAAAGAATAACAATCAATGTTTGAATGAAAAGATTACAAAACTGAATCTAAATATATTATTTGATATTATATAAGGGTGCTGCAAATAATGCCTTTCTCCAGTCACAGAATGATTCTGGAATATGCAATTCCAAATTTACCTGCTGAAGGAAGCATCAGGGAAATTAATCTTGGGAATAATTATAGTGGAAAATATCATTTTAAAGCATCTGCAATGGCAATATTAGACCCACCTCATTTAGTGCAAACTTGAATGAACTTGCACAAGCAGTACCAATTTATTAAGGTAATGTTGGAGCACCATTCTGCTGCTATTACAGTGGAGGAGAAGGAAAATACATTAAACCATCTCCTCCACTAGTTTTAAATCCTCAACATAGTCATACTTTAGAGAAAAGAGAAAAACATGAATCATTACATTTTATGAAGAGATGTTTGTCACCATCACTTGAGGAAAGCATACGCCAATGAGAGATGGTATTTTTTCAGCACGAAAGTGGAAAACACTTTCATTCATTATTAGAGTATGATCCTCAGATCTTAAAAATGTTGAAAGAGGAGAATCAGATAATTTTAGAAAAGGATGTATTGAAAAGAAGGCAACAGCTAGAAGAAGAACTACTAAAAGCAAAAATTGAAGTGGAAAAACTGAGAGCAATTTGCTTATGGCATAATCTACCTGACTATTAGAGTCTCTTAAATATTTTTCAGTCTTGCAATTTGATTATTTTAATTTTGTCAAAAATTACTTTGGGAATATCCTGAAGCAGAATAGATGTTGAAAAGTGTTGTTGATCTTTATTATGGAAAAACTTTTGACATGATTTTCTTTTCTTTTTTTATTTTGGTATGATTTTCTAATTATTTGATTTTCTTTTTAGATATCAAAACTTACTGACTGGTTGACTGGTAATTTTTATGGTTGAGTCCCCCAAAAGCTCGTGGATGAGATAATGCAAGAAAGTTTAGAGGTGAAATGATTGTATGAGAGTCTTAACCCAATCAGTGCATTAATCCCCTAATGGGGATTAACCCAGTGGTAACTGCAGGCAGGTAGGGTGTGGCTGGAGGAGATGGGTCTTTGGGGAGATGTGCCTTTAGGGTATATGTTTTTTCCTTGTTGAGCAGAGCTCTCCCTCTCCTTGTCCCCCACTTCCTATTGTCATGTACTGAACTGCTTTCCTCCACCACACATTTCCACCATGATGTTCTGCCTCACCTTGGGTCCAGAAAAATGGAGTCGGCTGTCTATGGACTAAAACCTCTGACACCATGAGACCCAAATAAAATTTTCCTCCTGTAAAATTGTTCTTGTCAGGTCTTTTGGTCACTGGTGAAAAAGTTGACTACAACAGAAATATTTTTCATTATCTTCTACCAATTTCTTTCCTAAAACATTAAAATGTTGGCCTTACAAGTCTTTTATTTGAATCATTGAAATATATGCAAATATGTATACAAACATTTTTTCAAAGTTCTATCTTCAACTTTTTTAGTTAAAACTTTGAATGCTATTGTTAGAAGTTTTTAAAATTAGTCCAATTTAGAAGCTGTACTCACTTAAGAATAAGAAGTTTCTCTGTGGAATCAGGGAATGTAGCTCTTCAGTATAGTACTTGCTAGCATGTGCAAGTCCCTGAGTTTGTTTCCAGTACCAAAAGAAAAAAAAATTTATCTGTATGACACTATTTTACGTTTTCTTCTTTTGAAGGAGCCTTAGATTTTAAAGATGGTAGATATTTGAAAACCATTTTTTCCCTCCTCTTAACTTTAGAGGTGGGCTGGGGTTGTGATTCAGTGGTAGAGTACTTGCCTAGCATGTGTGAGGCACTGGGTTTGATTCTCAGCACTGCATATAAATGAATAAATAATAAGGGTCCATTAACAACTAAAAAATGTTTTTGAAAATATAGAGGTAATGAGTAAAGCAGGAGATATCACAATACCAGACCTTCAACTATACTACAGAGTAATAGTAACAAAAAATGGCACGGTATTGGCACTAAAATAGACAGATAGACCAATGGTACAGAATAGAGGACAGAGATGAACCCAGATAAATACAGTTGCCTCATACTAGACACAGGAGCCAAAAACATACAATGGAGAAAAGATAGCCTCTTCAACAAGTGATGCTGGGAAAACTAGAAAATACATATCCAGCAAAATGAAATTAAGCCCCTACCTCTCACCCTGCACAAAACTCAACTCGCAATGGATCAAGACCTAGGAATTAGACCAGAGACCCTGCACCTAACAGAATAAAAAGTAGGCCCAAATCTTTATCATGTTGGCTTAGGACCAGACTTCCTTAACAAGACTCCTAAAGTGCAAGAAATAAAAGCAAGGATCAATAAATGAGATGGATTCAAACTAAAAAGTTTCTTCTCAGCAAAGGAAACATCACTAATGTGAGTGGGAGAAAATCTTTACCACACACACTTCAGATGGAGCACTAATCTCCAAATTTATAAAGAACTTAAAAAACTTCACACCAAAAATAATAAGAACCAAATCAGGCTGTCACTGGCTGGTTGTAGTCCTGGAGCGAGCTGACGGGCGACTCAGGCTACTTACATCATGGAGGTAGCAGGTGGCACCCAACCCGCCTGCCTTGTGGAGCTGGGCGGCAGGTAGCCAACCCACCCAACCACCAGGCCAAATACAGACGCCACCACTGAACAACCCCACCTTACCACCACGCCAAGATTTCTCACCATCACGGCGTTAGCCAGAGGCATCTTTATAGGCTGGTGCAGGCATTTTGAATTACTCCTGAGGGCGTGGCCATCATCATTCGAAGGGCAGCTCCCTTCCTGAGACACCTACAGGAGACTAGAGGACGTTTGACAAGACCCAGGAGCCAAGAAGAGGCGGTATTGAGAGACTCGGGACCAACTCAGAGCCACCGGGGAATATACCCCACCTGAAGGCCACCACCAATAGAAGGCCAGCTTCCTAGTGGAGCACCACATTATCAAGTTCCTCCAAGACTTCAGGCTACTGAAGGCTAAGAGGTGAGTTATTGGAAATCTACAGAGACAATATTAGTCAAAAGAGGAAATCTGCAATATTCCAGAGTTTCTCTACTAGAGGGATAGATACGTGAAAAATATGAGAAAACAAGGGAAGAAAATGTCCCAAACAAACCTAGATGGTATAGCAATAATATCCAATGACAGCATGGCAGAAGAAATGTCAGAAAGGGAGTTCAGAAAGTATATAATCAAAACAATCAGAGAAGCAAACAAGGAGATGAAAGAGCAAATGCAGGCATTGAAGGATGAGATGAAAGGGCAAATGCAGGCATTGAATGATCGCACCAACCAACAGTTAAAAGAGCAAATACAGGAAACAAAAGATCATTTCAATAAAGAGTTAGAGATATTAAAAAAAACAAACAGAAATCCTTGAAATGAAGGAAACAATAAACCAAATTAAGAACTCCATAGAAAGCATAACCAATAGGATAGAACAGCTGGAAGACAGAACCTCAGATATTGAAGACAAAATATTTAATCTTGAAAACAAAGTTCACCAAACAGAGAAGATGGTAAGAAATCCTGAACAGAATATACAAGAACTATGGGATATCATGAAAAGGCAAAATTTAAGAATTATCAGGATAGAGGAAGGCTTAGAGAAACAAACCAAAGGAATGAACAATCTATTCAATGAAATAATATCAGAAAATTTCCCAAATCTGAAGAATGAAATGGAAAATCAAGTACAAGAGGCTTATAGGACTCCAAAGACACAAAATTACAATAGACCCACACCAAGGCACATTATAATGAAAATACCTAACATACAAAATAAAGACAGAATTTTAAAGGCTGTGAGAGAAAACAACCAAATTACAATCAGGGGGAAACCAATGGATATCAGCAGATTTTTCAATCCAGACCCTAAAAGCTAGAAGGGGCTGGAACAACACTTTTCAAGCCCTGAAAGAAACAACTGGGACAGATTCAAACTAAATAGCTTTCTCTCAGCAAAGGAAACTATCAGCAATGCAAAGAAAGAGCCTACAGAGTGGGAGAAAATCTTTGCCACTCATACTTCAGATAGAGCACTAATTTCCAGAATCTATAAAGAACTCAAAAACTCTACACCAAGAATACAAATAACCCAATCAACAAATGGGCTAAGGATATGAACAGACACTTCACAGAAGAAGATCTACAAGCAATCAACAAACATATAAAAAAATGTTCACCATCTTTAGTAATAAGAGAAATGCAAATCAGAACTACCCTAAGATTCCATCTCACCCCAATTAGAATAGCGATTATCAAGAATACAAGCAACAATAGGTGTTGGAGAGGATGTGGGAAAGAAGGTACACTCATACATTGCTGGTGGGTCTGCAAATTAGTACAGCCACTCTGGAAAGTAGTGTGGAGATTCCGTAGAAAACTTGGAATGGAACCACCATTTGACCCAGCTATCCCACTCCTCGGCCTATACCCAAAGGACTTAAAATCAGCATACTACAGAGATACAGCCACATCAATGTTCGTAGAGGCTCAATTCACAATAGCCAGACTATGGAACCTAGATGCCCCTCAATTGATGAATTGATAAAGAAACTGTGGTAGGGCTGGGGAGATAGCTCAGTTGGTAGAGTGCTTGCCTTGCAAGCACAAGGCCCTGGGTTCAATCCCCAGCACCACAAAAAAAAAAGAAAGAAAAAGAAACTGTGGTGTATAAATATATATATATATATATATACATATATATATCATAGAATATTACTCAGCCATAAAGAATAATAGTATTATGCCATTTATGGCATTTGCAGACAAATGGATGCAGTTGGAGAATATCATGCTAAGTGAGATAAGCCAATCTCAAAAAACCAAAGGACGAATGATCTCACTGATAAGTGGATAATGACACATATAGGGGGTGGGAAGGGGGCAGGAATGGAGGAAGGAGGGACTCTATAGAGGGATAAGAGGGGTGGGAGGGGTGGGGGGAGAAAAAGATAACAGAATGAATCAAACACTATTACCCTAGGTAAATGTATGATTACACAAATGGTATGCCTCTACTTCATGTACAGAGAAGCAAGATGTATCCCATTTGTTTACAATAAAAATGAATTTAAAAAAATAATAAATGGGGTAAGGAACTGGGCAGACATTTCACAGAAGAAGATATACTATTGATCAACAAATATATGAGAAAGTGTTCAACATCTCCAGTAATTAGAGAAATGCAAATGAAAACCACCCTAAGATTTCATCTAACGCCAATTAGAATGGCGATTATCAAGAACACAAGCAACAATAGGTGTTGCCAAGAATGTGGGGAAAAAGGTACACTCATACACTGCTGGTGGGGTTGCAAATTAGTGCAGCCACTCTGGATGTGATGGGCTGACATATTTGACTCCATGGAAATGTTATAGGCCGGGCTACATGGGCAATGACTAAACAGTCTCCATTTTACCTTGTGACTCCATGTTATGTAGGAAATGCTTCTCCCATGGGAACATTCCGCCTCTGTACCCATCAACAGTTGCTTAGCATGGCATGTTTGGCAACACAAAATGGCAATTCTTAAATGATGAAAAATTGTTCTCTTTTTGATTCTTATTTTTCCTAAACAATATACCATATCAACAGTGATGTCAACAGTGACTGTCTAAATGTTAGTAACCATTCTTAATTTGTACCTAAGTAAGGTCATTTTGACCCACTTCCCCCTTCTGCTAATGATTTATGTCTCATGATGTTAGTTTGTAAATTTTTTTGGGGGGGTGCTGGGGATCTAACCCAGGGCCTTGTGCTTGTAAGGCAAGCACTCTACCGGCTGAGCTATCTACCCAGCCCCTGTAATTTTAAATCATAGCAAC
This sequence comes from Sciurus vulgaris, assembly GCF_902686455.1. Taxonomy (NCBI): domain Eukaryota; kingdom Metazoa; phylum Chordata; class Mammalia; order Rodentia; family Sciuridae; genus Sciurus; species Sciurus vulgaris. The sequence continues at coordinate 76,406,676 of NC_136471.1, read as the reverse complement.
AGGCACTTATGATTGATGTACTGACTTACGGTATAAAAACCCCTGCAACCCTATGGTCGGGGCTGTTCTCCCAATAGCCATTTTTGGGGCATTGTGTGAGACAGTCAGCTAAACGGCTAATAAAGACTCTCAAATTTGGACTTCTCAGTGGTGATCGGTCTGTTCTTAAGTTGCACCCCACAACATGGAAAGCAGTATGGAGATTCCTCAGAAAACTTGAAATGGACCCACCATTTGACCCAGCTATCCCACTCGTTGGCCTATACCCAAAGGACTTAAAATCAGCATACTACAGTGATGCAGTCACATCAATGTTTATAGCAGCTCAATTCACAATAGCTAGATTGTGGAACCAACTTAGATGCCCTTCAACAGAGGAATGGATAAAGAAACTGTGGTATGTATACACAAGGAATATTATTCAGTCATAAAGAAGAATAAAATCATGGCATTTGCAAGTAAATGGGTGGAATTGGAGAATACCATGCTAAGTGAAATAAGCCAATCCCAAAAAACCAAAGGCCAAATGTTTTCTCTGATAAGTGGATGATGATACATAATGGGGGTGGGGGTTGGGGGTAAGAGAAGAATGGAGGAACTTTGGATTGTGTAGAGGAAATGAGAGGCGGGAGATAGGTGGGGGAAGGAAAGATAGTGGAATGGGACAGACACCATTACCCTATGTACATGTATGATTACAAGAATGGTGTGACTCTACATCACCATAGAAACAAAAAGTTATACCCCATCTGTGTACATGAATCAAAATGCAGTCTATAAAAATAAAAAATAAAGAAAATTTTTTTCAAAATTTAGGGGTAATGAAACTGAGATCCAAGGAAAACATAATGACTTACTTGAGTTAACAAAGCTATAGCAGAGCAAGGACCAATACTTGGTTTTTCTTTGTGTATTCCCCACTCCCCACTTATTGTATAGAAGTAAAAATCTGCTAAAATATTCTCCAGATTTACAAATAAGAAGAATTTATTTAATTGCTTTTTGAGTTTGAGATGTAGCTTAATGGTAGCATGCTTGCCTAGCATGTAAGAGGCCCTGGGTTCAATTACCAGTACCACATAAACAACTAAAAATTCCTTTAAAGATTTTTAGGTTATATAACCAAGGAAATAATATTGTCCCCTACTCCTTCTCTCTTTTTCCCTGCAGAGTGAGAACAGATATCTTATTGAAGTTATTATATGCTTTGTGTGATTTAAAGTTATATGCTAATTCATTTTAAATTTCTTATTCCAACAAAGGTTTTATATACAGTAAAATTCAGCATGAAAATTTGCATAGAATGAAAATAGTAAAAAATCATGTTTATACTTTATGATATATCTTGAAGCCTTTAATTTTTGCATATTTTTTTGTTTTGTTTTGTTTTGTTTAGGTACCAGGGATTGAACTCAGGAGCACTTAACCACTGAACCTCATCCCCACCCCTTTTTATATGTTTTTACTTAGAGACAGGGTCTCCCCTAAGTTGCTTAGGGCCTCACTAAGTTGCTGAGGCTGGCTTTGAACTTTCAATTCTCCTGCCTCAACTTCCCAAACTGCTGGGATTACAGGTGTGTTTCACCTAATCCAGCTTTTTATTGTTTGTAAACATTGCTGTTTTAGTATTCGAAGAAACAAAACCTTGATTTTTAAGGAATACATACTGGACTGGGACTGTGGCTCAGTGGCAGAGCATTTATCTAGCATGAGTGGGGTCCTGGATTCGATTCTCAGCACCACATAAAAATGAAATAAAGGTATTATGTCCCCTACAACTAAAATATTAAAAAATAATAATAATAAAGAATACGTACTAAGTTCATGCCAAATTTTTAGTATGTATTTTACTTAAGGACTTCTATTTTTGCTGGGATTTTGTTGAGGAAGGATTTTTCCTTTATTTTTTAAATAAGGGCATTATATTTATACATATTATCTGGGTTTCTTTTGACATAATTATACATACAAGGAATTTGATTTCTATCCCCATTCCCCGCTCTGCATTTTCCTTCCCTTCTCTCTCCCCCACCCTACTGATCTTCTTTTCATTCCTTCATTTATTTTTGATTGGTACTTTCTATATATACATAAAGGAGATACTCCCTTCAGTACGTTTATATAAGAATATAAGATGATTCTGTTTGAGAAGGATTTTAAGCCAAGCTTTAGAATGGGAAGCTAGAGTTTCAAAAATATAGGGGAGAAAAGTCAGAGTGAGCACTCGAAAAAAAGCATGGAGAATGGAAAAAATAGATCGGGGTGTGCAAGCACAAATGCAGTGCTAAGCCAAGTGATTTTAAGTGAATATAGTAACAGCCAATTCAGGCTGTGGTAAACTGGTCTAGCATGTCTCTCTGGAGGTAGCTTCTGTTTAGCTTGAGCAGGATTTTTACATGCAGGAACAAACTAGAAATCTGCATTTTCATATAAAATTTTCCAATTTTATTTTATTTTCTCCATATTTATTGGTGTATTATACTTGTATGTAAGGTGAGATTTGTTGCATATTTATAAGTACACACAATATAACAACATAATTTGGACAATATCAATCCCCAGTAAAATTTTCCAATTTTAAAATGTTCACAAATAATTCAAAATGCCTTTTGATAGCATACAGACAGATGAGTCGACCTCATTTAGCCATTCAGCTTCCAGTTTGTGGTTTCTGGTAGAAAAATGGTTTTTAAGTGTAGGGTCTTGGAGCATTACTTAAGAACTTTTTAGAAATGTTTATCTATTCCTATTGAATCAGAAACTCTGGAGAAATATGCACTCTAGATATTCTGATGCTAATTAAACTTTGTGAGCCAATGAAGTAGGGGTGGTTTTGTTTTTCGTTTTAGCTCAAGACTGGAAATTGAACCCAGATGTGCACTACCACTGAGCTGCATCTCCAATCATTTTTATTTTTTATTTTGAGGAAAGGTCTCCTAAATTGCTGAGGCTGGCAGGAACTTGCAATTCTTCTGTCTCAGCCTCCTGAGTACCTGGGATTACAGGCATGCACCACTGTCCCTGATTTGAAATAGAATATTTTACAACTACCTTGGTACCTAAATCATGTTAGGTTTTCAAAAGTTCGTGTTGAAATGCAGAGTGGGTGAAAGTGAACTGAGGGGTATCAATTGGGATATTAATTGGTGTCAGATTGTGAATTATATCAAATGCTATTTTTAAGGAGTTAGGCTTAACTGAATGTACAATGGGAAGCCACTGTAAGTTTTGATTATGGGGATGATATGATTAGAGCTGTGATTTAGCAGAGTGCGCTAATAGCAGTTAGGAGTACAAATTGTACTGAGACAAAATTAAATTGGAAATTTAGATTATGGCTATAGAAAAAAAAAAGCTAAGGTAAAGTGAGCTTTATGGGTACTATTTTAACCTGTTGATAATCTCATTGGTTGAATTTAAAAAAGGATTTTATACCTGCTACTAAAGTTTTTAATTATAGAAATGTCTCGAATATATATCATATCTTTTGGGGGGGCACAATACCTTTATTTTATTTATTTATTTTTATGTAGTGCTGAGATTTGAACCCTGTGCTTCACACATGCTAGGCAAGTGCTCAACCACTGAGCTACAAGCTCAGTCCCATATCATATCCTTTTGACAATTTTATCTTCTCTTTTTAATCTGTGGTATGACTTTTTTTTAGTGTAATGAATCTCTAGTTTGAGTTAATATTTTTATAACGTAGTTCTAGTAAACACATTTTTACAGTAGGAGCCTTAATTTTTTGAAATTAGAATGCAAATTATCATATGAAATTTAATCAGATAATTTCAGCATTCTACCATTCAAAATTGATAATGAGTGTTCAATGTGAGTGTTGACTTTATACAACAAAATCAATTTTGAAGTTGTTTCAGTTTTTCAGAGTTGCTCTTCCCTGTTCCATCTTTATGTGAAAATGTTTAAAATATGAGCTATCATCCTATGCCTTCTTTTAGAGTAATATCAAATTTTAAAGGCATTTAAATATCTTGGAGTGCAATAAATTGTATTTACTTTGATGGTGGTTAAATAAATGCTTTGTCCTTTTAAGTTCAAGTAATACATTATATGATCTGTGTGTTCTTTTTGTTGCCATAAGACAGAATTTAATACAAAAGAGACAAAGTTTTTAAAGAGGCATAAGAGAAATAAATTTATTTGGATGCCTAATGTGCCATATATAAATATCATAATACACTTCTTTTTAAAATGTTAAGATTCACAAGTTTGCAAAAAGAAAGACAGTGGAAAGAATCTGACATAACTTTCCTTTGTACATGTATGAATACACCACAGTGAATCCCAACATCATGTAAATCCACAAGAATGGGGCCCTAATTAGAATGAGGTATATTCCATTCATGTATAATTTTATCAAAATGGACTCCACTGTCATTTATAACTAAAAATAACCAATTAAAAATTAAATTAAATTAAATTAAAAGATCCACGAATTCTCAAAATCTAAATTTTATAGTGAATTTGTGAATACTTAAGAATAATTAAATTAAATATATTTGCATATTTTAATACAAGAATAAATTCTTAAAGTATGCAACCTAAATAAACATTAACTGAATCATGCTAAATCTTTGTATATAATTTTGAGATATTGTTTAATGCTTTTTACATATCTTTTAAGTTGATTAAAACTAGTAGCTATAATTTAAAATTATATTCTTTTTCAATAACTTTGTAAATAGTAGAAAGCAAAATAAATGAAGAAAGCATTTGCAAATAAATTACCAATTAAGTCAGTCCAAACAATTTCAACTAAAATGGATATATCATTAGAATTACACTTAGTTACAAGTAGGGTTTTCTTGTGTGTGTTTAAAAATTACGTGTGGTGCTGGGCATAGTAGTACATGACAGTAATCCGAGCAACTCCAGAGGCTGAGGCAGGAGGATCACAAGTTCAAGGCCTGCCTGGGCAAGGTGGTGAGACACTGCCTCAAAATAAAAAATGTTTTTAAAAAGGGCTAGGGATGTAACTGAATAGTAAGATGCCCCTGGGTTTAATTTCCACTAGAGAAAAAAAATTATGTGTGGAATTCACAAAGGTTTTAACTCCCAACATTTTATTAAGAAACGCTTCACACATACAGAAAAAGTCAAAAGAATTTCATAGTAAATAGTCACATACCTACCACCTAGGCTTTCCAGTTAATATTTTGCTATATTTACTTTCTTATATATTTATCCATTCATTCATTTTTAAGAAAAACATTTTAAAACAATATTTATTTGTGTATATGTAGTTTTTAGGTAAAGCACAAATCTTAAATGTACCATTTGATGAGTTTTGCAAAATACCTACATCTGTGTTGCTGAAACCCCAACAACATTTAAAATGGCATAAGAATTGGAGTGAAAGAAATGTGGATTTGGAGAAGTCTGGGGCCAGCTTCCCTCCCCCACCACCATGGGCTCAAGATCAATCATCCCACCTAGGTGGAAAATTTTTTTTAATGAGGCTAGGCACTTGCCTAGCATGGGTGAAGTTCTGGGTTCAATCCCCAGGGCTGCATCAAAACAAAACAAAACTAAACAAATGTTTTCATCACCTCAGAAAAGTTCCCTCCTGTCCCTTCCAAATCAATTCCCTACCGCCTCAGGCAACTGTTGTTCTGTTTAAAAATACCAGGTAAGTTTCATCTGTTCTAGAACTTCATGCAATTATGCATGCATATGGTATGCATACTTGGTTTCTATTTTTTTAACCCATCTTAGTGTCTTTAATATTCAATTAATTTCATCTATCCTCTTATCAGTAGTTAATTGCTTTTTATTGCTGAATAGTATTTCATTGAATAAATATGCCAGTTTGTTTATCCATTTTCTTTTGATGGACTTCTGGGAAATTTCCAGTTTGGGGTTCTCACATATAAATATTCTATGACTATTCTTCTACAAGTTTACTGTGGACATAGTACTGGATTAAGGAATTTATAGATTTGACCTTTAAGAAATGGCCAGAGTTCGGGGACTTAGCTCAGTGGCAGAGAGCTTGCCTTGCACGCACAAGGCCCTGAGAGGCCCTGAGCTCGGTCCTCGGCCCTGAAAAAAAAAAAAAAATTAAGAAAGAAAAGAAAAAAATAAAAAAAAGAAAGAAAAAGAAAAAAAAATGGCCAAACCTTTTCCCAAAGTAATTGTATCATTTTATACTTCCATCAACAGTAAACCAATTTTTTAAAATACAGCTTTGTGCTGCATGAAATGGCACACATCTGTAATCCCTGCAACTGGGGGGGCTGAGGCAGGAGGATCACGAATTCAAAGTCAGCCTCAGCAACCTAGTGAGGCCCTAAGCAACTTAAAGAGACCCTGTCTCAAAATAAGAAACAAAAAAAAAAGGGGGCGGGAATGTTGCTCAGGGGTTGAGAACCCCTAGGCTAAATCCCCTAAGGAAGGAAGGAAGGAAGGAAGGGAGGGAGGAAGGGAGGAAGGGAGGAAGAGGGCTGGGGATATAGCTCAGTTGATAGAGTGCTTGGTTCAATCCCCAGCACTGCAAAAAAAAATAATAATAATAATAGTAATAATAATAAAGCTTTGAATGTTAAATAATTAGAATGTCAGAATTGAAATTGATGAATAACTCTTCTAATATTTAAATGAATTTGAAATGTCAATCAGATAATGTAAATATCTGAGAATACTGTAGTTCAACTTTTTTTCCATTTTAGTACTAAACACATATGTGCTCTGACATGAGATATTGAAGAAATATGGTGAACTATATAGTCTGAGCCATGCTCATAAAGCATTCCAAAAATAACCTTTTTTAAATTTTATTCATTCATTTATTTTTGGTACCAGGGATTGAACCCAGGGAAGTTTCACCACTGAGCCACATCTCCATCTCTTTTTTGTATTTTCTTTAAAGACAGGGTCTCCTTGAGTTACTCAGGGCTTCGGTAAATTGCTGAGGCTGGGTTTGAACTCTAGATCCTCCTGCCTCAGCAGCCCCCTTCCTGGGATTACAGGCATGCGCCACGGTGCCAGGCTCCAATTATTTTTAAATTGTAAAAAGTTACTTATTTATAGGTTTAAAATCAGTGGCACAGCCTGGAGCAGTGGCATAGTCCTGCTGGAATTATAGGCATGCTCCACCGCATCTGGTTCAAAAATGACTTTTAGTGCGAATAAATGTCTTCTAAGTTTATTTTACACATAATATTTGTACTTAGTTGAGATTCAATCACTTTTCTTAGGAAAGAAAACTATGGATGATTTTCTGTTTGAAGTGATTTGCATATTGTTTGTATTTTTTGAGTGTACTAAAACTTTCAGTCTTAAGTTTAAAAAAATAAAAATAAAAATGGTGAAATTAAGTTATGTGAATTTTAGTTCATAATTTTATTTTGTAGTGGTTAATTTGGTGTGTCAACCCTACTGGATCACAGGATGCCCAGATGTTTGGTCAAACATTAGGTATTTTGCGTATGATCAACATTTCAATAGATATACTGAGTAAATGGAGTTGCCCTCCCTAGGGGGAGTGGCCCTCATCTGACTAATTGAAGGAAGGCCTGAATAGAATAATAATAGGACTGACCCTCCCATAAACAAGAGAGAATGCCAGAATGCTTCCTGTGTGACTTCTTTAAGCTGGTCTTTTTTTCTTTAATTTTTCATTTTCTTTGTTCTTTTTACATATACATGACAGTGGAATGTATTTTGGCATAATATACATACATAGAATATAATTTATTCTAATCAGGATCCTATTCTTGTGTTGTACATGATGCAAAGTAACCCTGGTCCTGTATTCAAATACAAGTGTGGGGAAGTTAGGTCAGATTCATTTTACTGTCCTTCTTACTCCTCACCTCCCTTCCCCTTCCTTCCTCTTTGTCTAATCCAAAGAACTTCTACTCTTCCCCTCCCCCCCATCCCTTGTTGTGAGCTGGTTTTCTCTGGCCTTCAGACCTGGACTGAATCATTGACTCATTTTGGTAATTGAGTTTGCCAGCTGTTGGACTGGAACTTACATCATTGGCAAGCCTTCAGATTCAGAATGGAACTGTACATCAGCTCTCCTAGTCTCCAATTTGCTGACTGAATATCTCAGGATTTCTAAGCCTCCATAATTTCATGAATATATGTGTGTGTATGTGTGATTCCAATATACATTATATATAATACAATGTAAGCTATTATATTATCTAATAGATAACATATCCTGATATGAAGTAGATCCTATAATGAAAATCTTATTATATATGTCCTAATATATAGTATATGTATATGACATATTTCATAAAATATCATTATATATTTTGATAAAACAATATTTTATACTATGTTGTATATACTATATTTATTATAGGTTTATGTAATGTATTACTTTTTATTTATTATATATCCATATGCATTCAAAAAACAACCTAATGTTACATGATAAATAATCCTTATTAACTTAAAAAATAAACACATTGAAATTTAGAACAAATGGATACAATTTTAAAAACTCTATGGGGGGCTCAAGGGCTCAGTAGTAGAATGACTATGACAGAGGATAGAATTAGTGAACATGAAATCAGTTCAGGAAAATTTAACTACTCTGAATAACACAAAATAGACTGGAAAAGTATAATGACTAGATCTTCAGGTGTAGTAGGAAAATTAAAAATGAGCAAACATTTGTATCAATAGACTTCTGGAGGGAAAAGAAAAAAAGAATATGACTCAAATAATATTCAAAGAACTAGGGCTGAGGAGATAGCTCAGTCGGTAGAGTGCATTGCAAGCACAAGGCACTGGGTTTGATTCCCAGCACTGCAAAAAAAAAAAAAAAAAAAAAAAAAAAAAAGGGCTGGAGATATGGCTCAGTGGTTAAGTGCCCCTGAGGTAGGCACTTGTTTTAAGGGGCCCCTAGGCTACCGTCGTCGCCTAGTTTCCTAGTTAGAGTCCAGGGTAGGGAAGGAGGTGTCCCAGGCTCGGTGGGGGGCGGCCAAGAAGCAGCCCCCTGGTGAGGACCCTGCTCGAGCCTGGCGATGCCTGCACTCCAAACCTTCCTCAGCCTGACTGCCCGCTCCCCGCCCCCATCCCTCCTGAGTATTCGCAGTGCAGAGGCAGTCAAGGCGGGTCCTGGTTCTGAATGAACCTGAGAACACAGGACTCTGTGCAGAGCGAGCCACGTGGGCAGGTGACCTGTCGCAATCTGACAATGCTGCAGCCCTTTGCTTATAGTTAAGGATCTTACCAACAAAAAGGACTGTAACTGAACACAGTGCGTTTGCCCCTTTGTGATTGTGGAGCCAGTGAGCACAATCAGAAGATAAAAGTGAAAATGGTTTATTTATAAGGCTGCTTCCTGTTTTTTACCTTCATGACCAACAAGGGCCCCAGACCCATCGCCAAACTGCAGACCCACAAAGGTAACAGCTTATCAATCCTCTCCGGGACTTTCCAACTCCTTATCTTCAACTCGGAGTCAGCAGGGCTCCACATGGGCTCCTCCTCCCTGTGCTGCAAAATGGAACCTTTCTCTAGGCAATAAACCAGGACAAGTCTTAGGTTCACTACCACTATTGTGCCATAAAACACTTCGTTATCATCATTCTGAAAAACTCTCTGCCCCTTTGCAGCCAATCCTAGTCTTTGGCAGCCACTGATCTGCTTTCTAGCACTGGAGTTTTGCCTTTTCTGGAATTTCATATGAATGAAAAAATTGACAAGTATCTGGTTATGTTGATCTGGCTTTTGTCCTTTAGCATAAGGCTTTTGAGATTTAGGTCTGTATCAATACTTTGTTTCTTCTTGTTACACAGTAGTCTATTGTATGGATACACTGAAATTTGTTTATCCATTTGATGGACATTTGGGTTATTTCCATTTTGGGCTGCTCTGGATATTTGTATACAAATCTTTGGATAAACGCCTAGAAAAAGCATTGCTAGGTTGTACAGTGTTTGTTGAACCTGTTAAGAAATGGTTTGGAAAACAGTTACAGCATTTGTGTTCCCACTAGCAGTGTGAAAGGTTCTGGCATTCCACATCCTTACCAGTGCAGACACACCTTGTTTTGCACTTTATTCCATTTCACTGATATTTTGTTTTGTACAAATTGAAGGTCTTTGGCAACACTTTGTTGATCAAGTCTATCAGCACCACTTTTTCCAACAAGTCAGATGATTGTTAGCATTTTTTAGCAATAAAGTCTTTTTAAATTAAGGTACATTTCTTTTACCTTAATGCTATTGCACACGTAATAGATTACACTACAGTGTTAACTTTCTTGTGCACTGGAAAACCAAAAAATTCACGTGACTTACTTTATTGCCATATTTGCTTTATTCCAATGATCTGAAATCAAACCCACAATATCTCTGAGGTGCGCCTGTACTTGGTATTGTCGGACTTTTAAATTAAGTCATTCTAATTTGCAGTTTTGGGGATTGAACCCAGAGATACTCTACCACTGAGCTTCATCCTCAATGCTTTATTATTATTATTATTTTTTAATTTGACACAGGATCTCACAAAGTTGCCCAGACTGGCCTGGAACTTGGAAGTCCTACATCAGCCTCCAGTAGCTATATTACAGGCATGTGCCCCTATACCTGGCTAAGTATTTGATTTTAATGAAGTCATTTTTTTCTTTTAATGCTTTGTGTTCTTCATGTCCAAGATATCTTTGCTTACCCAAATGTCACATAGATCATCTATATTTTTCTCTACAAATGTTATGGTACTTTTACTTTTACAATTTCATTAATGGTACATTTTGAGTTCATTTTTGTGTATGGTGTCAGGTAGCTTGGGGTTCTTCCCTTCCACCCATACAGATATCAACTTATTCTGGCATCATTTGTTGAAAGACTGTTCTTTCCCAATTAAGTGCCTTGGACTTTTGTTGAACCTCAGCTACCCATATGTGTGTGAGCCTATTTCTAGCTCCTCGATTCTGTTTCATAGACTCTTATGCTAATACCATACTGTCTTGATTAGTGTAGCTACAGAGTAAGTACTGAAATAAGTGCCAGTCCTCCTATTTAGTTCTTATCTTACAGAATGATTTTTACTATTTTCAGTCCTATGCTTTTGAAAGAATGGACATTTTTTTAAGCTATTTTATCTCAACTCCCTAAGGTCTCCCTCCCAGTGATGGGAACAAAGCCCTTAAAGCTGTTCCAGGAAACAGCCCCAAACAGAGAGTAAAAGGGTAAATTGAGCAAGATAGAGCTCCGACAGTTAAGACATATAGGATATAAAATTACCAGAAACTGTTGACCAGAATCTACACCCTGTTGTAAAACATTGTGAAACATGTTGTATGTTATCAGCAAACCCAGACTCCCTGTCTGATCGGTTGCTGTCGATCCGAGGGATAGAGTTGGGGTCTCCTTTTTGGGGGCCTTACATTTGGGGGCTCTTCCGGGATCTGATGGCCCCCCCTCATGCACGGAGTCGACCTTGGAGGTAAGAAGGGATACCCCGAGGTTGTCTGTCTTTGTCTGGTGTTTTGTTAGTTGGTCTGGTTCCGAAAGCGCGCTTTCGGTTTCGGTTTCGCAGCCGTTCAGTGACTCGTGAGAGTGGCCGAACAGTGGTCGGTAGACGTGCCTGGAGGGCCACAGGCTGCAGCCCTGGGGGACGCCCCAAGGGTGGAGGAGAGCCAGGGACGCCTGGTAGTCTCCATCGGTAAGGGCGCTGATCAGGTTAAGATCGCGCCCGTCTGATTCTGTTGCGTGTTTGTGGCGGACAAGGTGGAGGAAGGGTTGGAACAACTACGGGGTTCTCGGCCCGGGCTACTCTCCGGTGGACCCCAAAGGTTCCTTCTCTGGACTCCCCCTCCCGACAGCCCTGAAGGGTAACTTAGCAAAGTAGCTTCATTCTCAAAAGTAATGGCATAATTTTCTTTAACATCCAACCTGTCCTGATGAGATGGCTAAAATGCCCTAGGCACATGGTTTCTATTAAAACCTGTTAGATCCTTCCAGATCTCAGTCAAGGCTTACATTGAAATATAAATAAAAGAAGCCTAAAGGCTCAGTAGGAGACCGGTCTCAAACCCAGGGAAAGAAAAGGTAAAAAGAGTCTTTAAAACTCCAGCAAAGTAAATTTTATGGTACTTTACTAAAGTAATTAATGGCCGTATCATTTTTCCAGGACTCTTGTTTTTTTAATTATATGTTTTTTGAGCTCATGATTTTTTGATCAGTTCTATTTTTTATTCAACTAGAGTTTTTGAACATCTGTTACATTGCAATGGAGATTCACCTATAAAGTTACAAGGCCTTTGATTTTGTGTTATTTGTTTTTTTTTTTTTTTTTTTTTTTTTTATTGTAAACAAATGGGATACATGTTGTTTCTCTGTTTGTACATGGCGTAAAGGCATACCATTTGTGTAATCATAAATTTACATAGAGCAATGTTGTTTGATTCATTCTGTTATTTTTTTCCCTTCCCCCCACCCCTCCCACCCCTCTTTACCCTCTATACAGTAGTTCCTTCCTCTATACTTGCCCCCCTCCCTAACCCTAACTCTAACATTTTGTGTTATTTGTATGTCGTGCTGTCTGATGTCATGTTTTGTCTGTATCAAAACTGAGCGCTCCTAAAATTAAAATTTAAAAATGGATCCAGATATTTTTAATTCATGTGATTTAAAAAGGTTCAAATTGGGTAAACTAATAAAAGTAAAATGTCTTTGAAAATAACTCACACGTCTCTAGGTGGTCAAGCTAATAAAATATTGATGTTAATAAAGTGTCTAATATCAATTGTTTCTAGGACTTTTCTTCAACAGGAAAGAGACAGCAAATACTGTTCAGGACACTTGTCTGATATCTTGGTTTTTACAGAATAAGTGAATTAGAGTTAACATGTATGGGATTACTCAAATGTGTTTGTAGAGACATCTGATTAATTTACAAAGTTAAAATGCTAATTGTTAAGTAACATCGAGTACTTTTAACTCCTTAAATTCCATGGGGTATCATACTTAAACATTATTGGTGTTTTCATAGGTTGGTAAATAAAAGGGTTTAAACTTGCTTTGTGTCATCACTAAACTAAAAACAAGGTTACTAAGAGTTATGTCCTAACAAGTGCAATTCTATATACAAAGGGTCCCAAAAGTTTCAACTGTGTTTCAATTAGAGTACTATAAACAACAGAATATTTAATCTTATTAAAATAGAGTAATTTATCTAAATTCAGAAATTTCATAAGAGTTGTTTCAGAATGTGAACAAAAAGGGGTCAACAAATAGGAAAGAGAAAATAAAAGATTTTGGGTATGGAAATATATTTAGTAAAAGGGAAAAGGAAATGTTTCTGGGTAAGAAAGTGCTTGTGTGATGAAATACATGCGGGTCTAAGTAAGTGCTAAGAAAGTCTGTGTAAGTAAAGGGCAAGTTTCAACAAGTTTGTGTGTAACTAAGTTGGTTATATGTATGTGAGACAGCTAAAACTACTTAAGGTTTTTCCTAAGGTGAAATACTAATGTTCTCATATAAACCAAAGTTTAATCTATATGGTAGAATGACATGGTAGAATGACATGGTAAAATGACAAGGATTTGAAACACTAATTTACTCTTAACTTTGTGTCTATTAAGTTTTGTTTTTTAGAACAATTAGTCTTAAAAATTGGGGTGTATACAATTATGGTTAAACAACTGTTATAGAGTATTGTACTATGTTACAAAGTCTACATTTTTCTTTAAAAACTCAATTTGGTAAGATAAAAGTGTCAAGGTAATTGTGAAATGGTCACTAGTTGTAGATTAAATGTGTTCATATTTTTCAGGTACACAAGTTTTTAAAGCAAGGTATTTATTAAGCTCTGCTATTCTCCAGATTAAACTTGTCTGTAATGGTAATCTTAAACTTATAAAGAGTAAATTTTAATTGGGGATTTATTTCTATCATTTAATGTTCTCTTATAGGACCTGCTATCAATAGGGTATGTGTAAAATTTGTCACTTTTTACACTGAGATAAAGAATTTCAAATGTAAATGTATTTCTAAACATTAGAGTCTGATTTGTTTAAAGGTTAATATTGTGAAACATGAAAGAAACATGAAAACATTTTGCCACTTAATCACACAAAAGGAAAGTTAAAAGCTCTCTCAGCCTTTCTTTGATTCATGTTTTAGATACTATGTTAAATTGTGTTAATTATAAAGTTTATATAGACTCAGGAAACAGTATATGTAAACTACTTAATGATATTTAAGGAAGAAGCAAAGATCAACATCAGAATTAGAACACTTAAGATCTGTAAAGAGCCACGCCTTACCTGAGATAAGGCTCTGCCTCCCACCTCACTGTGTGTAGAATAGCTCCAAAATAAGTCAGACTTCAGCTTATTTAAAGTTATAGTCAAAAAATTGGTTCTTGTTGTAAAAGTACTGTGATCTCAAATAGGGGATAGAATGTGGTTCTCAATCAAAATTCAAGATAGCTATTATACAAGCTGAATATATTTTTACTCTTGCTAATTTCATTTTGTAAAACTGTTACCTGTTAATGCTTTGCAGAAGTAGCTGCTTCAAGAACACACAACCTAGGTAACTTGTGATAATAAGCCATCACCTAAAGAACAGATAGTGGTAACTTCCAGTACTAATGCAGACTCCAGTTAGATAAAAGGGTAAATAACTGTAAAGTTATAGACATTGAAGTTAAAGCCCAGTACTCTTACTTTATGACTGGTGAGACTGGCTTGCTGGATGATTAAGATCAAACTTAGAGATTGGAGTTAAATACAGAGGTCAAGAAAAGTCCATATTTGGGTCTTGCCCTCAAAAGTCAGCCTGAACCCAGGGAATAAGAGAACTTCTCTAAGGAGCGTTGCAACTCTGGGTCACACAACCTCCTGATCAAAGAGATTGTTGAGACTAGAGGATGAAAAATTACTCAGTGCATCTGCTGCAGAGGAGGGTCATGGAAAAAGGGAGACATCTCTTGATGCTTCCAAAGGAAGCCACCTCATCAAGAGACCCTGCCTAACCAAAGTCACTGGTGGAACTAGGAAGCCGCTCTTAAGTTCTCTACAAGTGACCCCTGTGGGAACTCAGCTGACTCTTTAACAAGACAGGAACCAGGTCAATTTGACCAGCTTGATCTTAGACACCCAGCAAAACAGTTAAAACCAAAATATAGCCATTCTTGGGCATTTAAAGGAAATAATAGTTAAATGTAACTTAAGATGTACACTTGTATTAGCCCACTAGAATAAAGGCTGGAAGCTACAAATGAAAGAAAGATTCTTCGGCAAATGTGCCTGATAACTATCAAGAGAAACTGCCAGAGTCAGAAGTTTTTAATCAGTTTAAGGCCTGCAGACCTTCCTAAGCTACACAGGTAGACTTACTCTATGTTTGTTCATATGATTATCTAGCCCTAAGTAACAGAAGTATAGAGATCTCTACTAAACACAGGTTATACCAATAAAGGGATATTTTACAAAATCAGATGACATTAAGTAGCTTAACTATATTTTCTGGGGCCATCTATGACATTAAGAGTTAAATGTTGTGTTTACATTCCTGATAACCTGGACAATGTTAAAGTCCCCAAATAAAGGCCTTGTCCTCTCCAGCCTTTGCTAGGCCTAGACATGGGAACAATTTCTCAGTTCTTCCACCTCCTGGTGAGAGATTAACTTCTGTCTTTTTCATGATACTCAGTGGCATGTTTCAGATGCTGCACTATTTACTTTGTACTAATCTCATTTCAGTACTCATGTCTTTTTGTTCTTCTATCATAGAAGCACCCACCCCCAGATGACTTTACAACCTGCTCTTCCCCAACCAGGCTTCTTCCTTCGATTGACCCCTCGATTGACCCAATTTTTTAAAAAAAGGAACTCCAAACTGCTTGCCCCTCGCTGCCTCCTTTCAGCTTCGAAGCAGCCAGAACAACCAACGCCCCCTTTCATTTCCTTAACAAGCAGTTAGGAGTTCCTAAAGCTAAAGGGGGGAATGAAGCCAGAATTGGGAACAGGTAGTTAGTGTAGAAATAGGGGATTGGGTCAACTCGAGGAAATGGAGGCCATGAAGTCATCTGCCTCTGGAAGTTGGAGACTGCCCCTGGAAGAATGGAATGTCAAGGATCTCCGGAAGCCATTGATTACCAAATTTACCTGCCTTTATCAAGGACTGTTTATCAAGGGCTGCAACAAGGGGCTGCTAATTGGTGTCCCCTGGGCCCTTGCCTGCCTGAAAAGTCGATGGCATCACCACCTGGATTCACACTTCGCGTGTCAAGCCTGCACCACCACCAGATCCAACATGGAAAGTGGAAAAATTGGATAACCCCCTCAAGCTCCGCATCCACCGTGTTCCTGCTCCTGTTGACACACCTCCCGCTGATAAGTAGTCCCAACCCTCATGTCCACCCTGATGGGTCCCTTTGTTATACTGCTTTTACTCTTCACTTTTGGGCCCTGCATCCTAAATCGCCTAGTTTACCTTCATCAGGGAAAGAGTAAGTGCTGTACAGGTACTAATGCTCAGGCAACAATACCAGTCCCTCTGCCAAGGAAATAGCTTTGGAGAAGAGTATATAGAGACAGAAGTTCCATGATTAGAATTTACCAAAAAAGAAAATGGGGAAATGAAAGAATGGACATTTTTTTAAGCTGTCTATTTTATCTCAACTCCCTAAGGTCTCCCTCCCAGTGATGAGAACAAAGCCCTTAAAGCTGTTCCAGGAAACAGCCCCAAACAGAGAGTAAAAGACTAAATTGAGCCAGATAGCCAGATAGTGCTCAGACAGTAAGATTACCAGAAACTGTTGACCAGAATCTACGCCCTGTTGTAAAACATTGTGAAACATGTTGTATATTATCAGCAAACCCAGACCCCCTTTGGAATTTCCCGGTAGCTTTGTTCCCCTTTTTCCTTCCTTGTGCGACCCCTCCCGATGTGTGGTTTCTGCCTTTATAAACTTGTAAGATTTTTTGCTCTGGACTCGACTCCTCGACTCCTGCGTGAGTCACCAGTCGGGTCCCAGCGCGCTGGAATAAATGCCTCTTGCGGTTTGCATCAAGTGACGCCTCCTGCGGTTGATTGAGGTTGCCATCGATCCGTGGGACAGAGTTGGGGTTTCCTTTTTGGGGGCCTTACACTTTCTTATATAAATTTTAGAATTGCCTTCAGTTTCTAAAAAAAAAAAAAAAAGGGTCTGATGGAATTTTTATTGGGATTGCATTGAATCCTTAGATTAATTTGGGAAGGATTAATATCTTAATATGGAGTTTTTCCAACCCACAAACATGTTATATATACCCAGTTGTTTGTTTTTTTATGTCTCCATTTAATTTCTTCTAGCAATTTTTTAAGTTTCTGGTGTACAGGTCTTGAAAATATTTTGTTAAATTTATTCCTAAGTATTTGTCTGATTTTTAACACTATTGAAAAAAAAAATTTTTTTTGCAGTACTGGGGATCAAACACAACTTAGTTCTTATTTTACAGAATTATTTTTACTATTTTCAGTCCTCTGCTTTCTTATATAAATTTTATAATTGCCTTCAGTTTCTACCAGAAAAAGGCCTGATGGAATTTTTATTGGGATTGCATTGAATCCTTAGATTAATTTGGGAAGGATTAATATCTTAATATGGAGTCTTTCCAACCCACAAACATGTTATATATGCCCAGTTGTTTATTTTTTTATGTCTCTATTTAATTTCTTCTAGCAATTTTTTAAGCTTCTGGTGTACAGATCTTGAAAATATTTTGTTAAATTTATTTGTCTGATTTTTAATGCTATTGAAAAAAAATTTTTTTTGTTTTTTTTTTTTTTTTGTGGTACTGGGGATCAAACACAGGGCCTTGTGCTTACAAGGCAAGCACTCTACTAACTGAGCTATCTCCCCAGCCCAAAAATATTTTTAAATTTCAATTTTAATTCTTCATTGCTAGTCTATAGAAATGCAATTGCTTTATATTGACTTTGTATCTGCAAACTTGCTACACTAGTTTATTAGTTGTGACAATAAAATTGAACAACTGTCAATTTTATATGTGGCAAACTAAGAAGGTGGGAGAAAAACAAATTTTTCACATAAATTAAGTTTTTATAAATTTATAATTTCCTGATCTACCATTAAAGAATAAAGGAAACTCTCAAAATAGAAAAAAAAAGATTATCAAAGGAGTAATGTTGGAACATAAAGAAAATTTTTAAAAACAAAATAACACGATATGGATAAATATAATAGGTAGTTCTCATAATTTTTCTAAGTAATATTTTATCATTGTAACAAAAATTAATACACTGATACTGTAGTCAGTAATATTTAAAAGTCAGAGGTGTAAAGGAATATAAATGCAAATCTTTTCGACAATTCATTCAGTGTTTTGTTGATATCAGCAGAGAGTGATGTCCTTGAAAGCCAGGTACTAACAAAATTGAAATAAAACAAAGTTGGCATTCTGAATATTCCTGTAACCATTAGAAATACTGGATTTGTTATTTTAATACCCACAGAAGAAATCTCCAACCCTAGCTGTTTTCAACACAGAATTCACCCAAAAATATAAAGAATTAACCAATTTTACACAATCTCTTCCAGAAAATACAAAAAGAGAGAACATTTTCAGATTCATGAGGCCAACATCACCATGCAGGCAATGACAGTAAAAATAAATAAAATTACAGAGCAATATCTTTCATGAACTTCAACACAGAAATTCTTAACAAAATATTAACAAATCAAATTGAACAATGTGTTTAAAGAATTATATGCCAGGAGCAAGTTATTTCAAGTATGAGATTCAAGTATAAAAATTGTCACATTTTTAAAAACCAATCAGTACAATCCACTATATCAATAGGCTAAGAAAGAAAAAATATGGTCATATCAAATGACAGAAAAATCATTTGATAAAATTCATAACAAATACATGATAAAGAAATGTTCAGGGGCCGGGGTTGTGGCTCAGTGGTAGAGCACTTGCCTAGCATGTGTGAGGCACTGGGTTCAATTCTCAGCACCACATATAAATAAATTAATAGAAAAAAGGTCTATCAACATCTAAAAATATTTTTTTAAAATGCTCAGCAAATGAGCAATAGCAAAAATATCCCTCAATTTCTTTTATTTTTGTTTTTTATCATAGCATTTCTATTACATTAGGTATTATAAGTAATCTAGACAAGATTTATATTATATGGGATTATGTGCATATATTTTATGTGAATACTGTGGACCTGAGCACCCACAGATTTTAGTATCTGTTGGGGTACTCAAACCAATCTCCTGTGGATACAAAAGGAGTATATAGCAGTAGTAGGAAACAAAATACTTTTACCATCCTGATAAAGTCTATCCCCCTAGTTTCCTTTACCTATGCTTCAGTCTCTGGGAGAATCTATTTTGGGATCATCTTTCACAACTGCAACCACCCCTTCCAACGATCCCATTCTCTTTTTACTAAAAAAGAGAGATTTTTTTTCGGGGCTGGGGACATAGCTCAGTCGGTAGAGTGCTTGCCTTGTAAGCACAAGGCCCTGGGTTTGATCCCCAGCACCCAAAAAAAAAAAAAAAAAAAAAAAAAATTTTCGTAATGAACCTTCAGGCTTATTTTGGAGAAAGCCCATTCTTGCTGGAAAAAAATCAATAATACTTCCAGGATGAAAAGAGAAACCTTTGGATTCTCATATATTATATCAGTTTTTATTTTTTATCAAATATTTACTTAACTATACATTTAGATGATGGAAGAAACATATGAGGATGGTTCTATACCATATCTGGAGATGAATTGTTGTCTATCAGAGGAAGACCACTTTAACTATACAGTTTAAATGGTCTTAACTGAATCGTGGGGTTTTTTTTTTTCATCTTTGTTCCACAGTATAGTCTCTTGGGTGAATATCAGACTTAGAAGATGGGAGCTGAAATTCAATGGTATTTGTCAATGTATGGGAATCTTTTTGCCTTCCTTCACTTTTTTCCTTTCTTAAAGTCACTCGTATCTTTCATTTATTCAACAAGTATATATTAAGCACCTACTCTGTTCTTGGCAGGGGGGATAAAATAGAAATCAAACCAAAATAGACATTTCATAGTGCTTACATTCACTTGTGGTTTCTTTCTTATTTAATCCCCTATCCTAAAAGTTTACAGATATTTGAAAGTCATGCCAGAAAATGTTTCTCTAGTAATTCTAAAGGTACTGGAATCTTGATATCATGATATTTACCTACACATGAATGATCTACCAAAAGCTGACAGGTTTTTCTGTGAGACTGAAATATCTGTTGGATAATCCATTGACCATTCATTTACAAAAGAGGGACTACATCTGATGAACATTTGCTGAAATGAGAAAGACCTTATTCTAAGCTCTGTATGTATATTAGCTCACATGGATACTACAAAGTATGGACTGTTACCAGACTGTATTAGAACTACCTCCATGTAACACATGAGGGAACCAGCTCAGTTAAATGTAGTGTCATCATTAAAGTCGGAAACCAAATAAAGATTGAAATAGGATGCTGACCTATATCTGTCTGATTGCTAACCACTATTAAATTCCTCCTGAAATGACTTCAAGGACTAACAGGTTGCAATAATCATGGTTTTACTCCCCAGTGCCTACACTGGCACCTATGGAACTCTGAATTGCCCCTGACAACCCACAAGCTTCAATGTGTGGCACAGAGACAGCTGTGCTGAGTCATCATACTTATCATTTTCCCCCCTACCCCACTATACCTTCTATATTTTTCTTTGTGAACTTTCACACTAGCATATTCCTTGCCCTTGCCCATGCAACTCATGTAATCTCCTTATTTTTTGGTACTAGAGATTGAACCCAGGGGCACTTAACCACTGAGCCACATTCTCAGCCCTGAGCCTTTAATTTTGAGACAGGTCTTAAAAGTTGCTTAGGGCCACGCTTAGTTGCTGAGCCTGGCCTCAAACTTGTGATCCTCCTGCCTCAGCCTCTCAAGTGATATTTTGTCCTTTTGTTGGTCTATTTCTGGGCTTGGTCTCCAGTTATACTGAAAGTTCTTCACCAATATCAAACTCGAAATCACTATAATGTTTATGATAAGTTTCACAGTGTCAGTCCTCTGAGTTTGTTCTTCTTCTTGAATATTATATTGGCATTATAGGTGTTTTCTCTTTCCAAGTAAATTTTATAATCAACTTGCCAATGTAAACAAAATAATTTGTACAAATTTTGATTGAGAATGCATAGAATCTACAGATCATGTTTGAACAAACTGATCTCTTTATGATATAGTGTTACTATCCAGCAACATGGACTATCTATTGAATTATTTAGAACTTCTTTGATTCCTCTCAGAATCTATTCCCCATAGATCTGGTAGATACTTTAAAAGATTTAAACTTATTTCATCTTTTGGTGCCAAAATCAGTAGTATTTTACTTTTATTTATTATTAAAACATAAGGATAGGTTATAGGTTAATGGATTTAACTGTGACAGTTCCATACTTGTATATATTATGTTCAATCATGTTCATCCTCCCTTCTACCCTCTTTTGCCCTCCCCTCTCTCCACCCTACCTCATCTCTTTCCCATTCCCTAACAGATGCTTTTGCACTTTTGGGTCATATTTTTAAAGTTTCCACATAGAGTGAAAACATGCACTATTTGTCTTTCTGTGTCTAACTTATTTTTGGTTAACATGATGTCTTTTGGTTTGTCCATTATCTTGCAAATGACATGATTTCATTCTCTATGACTGAATAATAATCCTTATCATATTTTCTTTATTCATTCACCTATTGATGAGTATCTAGGCTGATTCCATATCTTAGCTACTGTGAATAGTGCTTTAATAAACATGGGATATGCAAGCACCTGACTTCGTTTTCTTTACATATGTACCTAGGAGTAGGATAGCTGAATCATATGGTAGTTCTACTTTTGGAACCCAATTCAATGTTGGGCAAAAGATATGAATAGATGTGATTCCAAAGAAGATACAAAGATGACCAACAGTGCTCACTTTGGCAGCACATACACTAAAATTGGAACAATAAAGAAAAGATTAACATGACCCTGTGCAAGAATGACACACAAATTCTTGGAAGTTTTCCATATTTTTAAAAAAATGGCCAACAGGCACATGATAAAATGTTCAACATTATTCAATGGGGCATGAAAATCAAAACAATAATGAGATACCACTGCACAAATACAGCAAGAATTATACATAGAATGATTATAATTAAAATATAAAATAACAGGAAAAACAATAGCAACTGTTAATGAGGAAATGTAAAAACTGGAATCTTCATGCATTACTGATGTAAATGTAAAATGATGCAGCCACCATAGAAAAACATGGTTGTTCCTCAAAAAATTATAGATTTTCAATATGACCCAGAAAATCTATTCCTAAGTATAACCCCTAAGAAAATTGAAAATACATGTTCATAAATACTTAAATAGAATGTTCATAGCAGCATTATTCATACTTTTCACATTATTCATATTCATAATAGGCAAAAGTAGAAACAAACTAAATACACATCAACTAATTAATGAATAAACAAAATGTGGTTTATCCACAAATGGAATATTATTCAGTCATAAAAGGAACAAAGTACCAATAAATGTGATACCTTTGTTATCTAAAAAACATTAAGCTTAATAAAAAAGTCAAACATAAATACCACAAGTTGTGATATCTTATTTTTACAAAATTTCCAGAGTACACAGTTCATAGAAACATAATGTACATTGTTGCCAGTGGCTGGAGGGAGGGGAATTGGGAATGGTTCTGGAATTAGGTAATGTGATGACATCACAATCTTGTTCATATACTAAAAAACGGTGAACTGTACACTTTAAAATATAGCATGTCATGCTATATTCATTATGTCTCAAAATCAATCAAGGAATTTCACTTTGGGGAAAATGAAAGAAATGAAAAAAACAGTTTTCCTTATTCCTCTCATTGAGCTTAATTATAAACCCTGGATATTATATATGAATCAAACTTAAAAAGACCAAAATGTGCAGAGAAGACCACAAATGACCTAGGGAACTTGAGACCTAAGGAGTAACATGGTGGTGAGTTCTCTGAGGTTTCTATTTGCCTCATATATCCCAGACTTGGGGCTAAAGAAGCCAGAATAGCAGAAACCCTCACTGGTACAGGTATGATAAATTACTCCCAAATCCTGTTTTGTTTTGTTTTTTTCTAACTAAAGGATCAGAACAGGGGTAGCGTAACTTAAAAAATATATATTTTAGACAGTACCCTGTATACTAAGAACAAACACTATAGAAAAAAATGAAGCTATGTCCCCATCCATACCAACAAAGACCATGTTTGGAGCTTAAACTTTCATACTCCTGAAGCTATAAAGAAATCATGTAAAAGAAGGCCAATAAAGAGCCAGAAGTTTTTATCTTCTGTCACCAGTTTTAAAGGCACTCGTATCTGCAGGATCAGTGAAAATTACATGGAGAACCAAAATTCCTACTTTACCCAGCAGTAATAAGAGCCCTCATTTGGGGTTAATGAGAAAAGTCGACTTCATTTCCAAATGGGAGTAAATTAGCAGCTCTACCTACCCTGAGGAAGTAGTGTAGTAGAAACAAGTTTAAAAAGGTTTAAATAACATCCAGAATCTCATGACCTAACAAGACAAATTTTAATTGAAATTTTAATTGAAAATCACTCACCAAACCAAGAACAAGAAATATCACAAACAGAATGATAAAAGGCAATCAATGAATTCCAATAATAAGATGACAGAAATGTTAGAATCATATAGCAAAGCTCACAGTTCCGTGTGGCGCCGGCCCTTCCGCCTAGCAGCCATTGCTGAGCCGTAGCCAGGGTTCCGCGCTACCCCATGGCGGTGGACCTCAACAAGGGCCACAAGGTGACCAAGAACGTGAGCAAGCCGAAGCACAGCCGCCGCCGCGGGCTCCTCACCAAGCACACCAAGTTCGTGTGGGACATGATACGGGTGTGGCTTTACCCCCTGTGAGCATCGTGCCATGAAGCTGCTCAAGGTCTCCATGGACAAACGGGCTCTCCGGTTCATCAAGAAAAGGGTCGGAACGCACATCCGTGCCAAGAGGAAGCGAGAGGAGCTGAGCAACGTCCTGGCCGCCATGAGGAAGGCAGCTGCCAGGAAGGACTAAGCCCTGTTTCCTTGATAAACCGTCCCAGAAGAAAAAAAAAAAATAAGAATTATATAGCAAACATTTTGAAACGACCATTATAAAATGCTTCAGTGAAAAACTAGGAAAACATTTCAAACAAATGACAAAATAGGAAATCTCAACAAAATAACTGAAAATCTCAATGAAGGAGGAAAAGGTATGAAGACGTATCAATTGTAAAGCTTACAAAAGATAAAATACAATAACCAAAATTAGGGCTGGGGAGATAGCTCAGCTGGTAAAAGTGCTTGCCTCACAAGCACAAGGCCCTGAGTTCGATCCCCAGTACCGCAAAAATAAAATAAATTAATTAATTCATTAAATAAAGTAAATAAAAATAACCAAAATTAAAAACTCATGACATGGGCTCTACAATAGAATAGAGGGGACAGAAGAAGAAATCAGTGAGAAGAAAATAACAACAATAGAAGTTACCAAAATTGAACAAAAGTAAATATACTGAAAAGAATGACAATAGACTGAGGGAATTGTGGAATTATAATCGAAATAAAAATAATCAAATTTACACCATCAGACTTCTAGAAAGAGAGGAGGAAGGGACAGTGCCGAAAAAGTATTCACTGGGCAGCATAAAAACTTAAAAAGAGCTTGGGTGCAGCTCAGTGGTAGTGTGTACTTAGCATGTGCAAGACCCTTCTGGGTTTAATTTTCGGCACTAAATAATTTTAAGAAAAAAAAATGGATAAAAAGTTCATATCAGACAAGCAACACAAACCTACAGATTTAAGAAGGTGAGCAAACTCAAACCAGTGGTGGAAAAATAGGTGCCAAATTAGCATAATAATTAGAACTTTGGACATTTAAGACAAAAAAATGTTTATGCATTCAGAGAGGACTAAAACCTCATTGATAGGACCACAATAATTCAAATAAGAGAAGATTTTGTTATCAAAGAACATGGACAGGTGAAATGGATGGCACAATATTTTTCTATCGCTGAAAGTATAGTCAGTCGAAAATTGTACGTCCAGTAAAAATTTATTTCAAGAATGAAAGGGAGCAATAGTGCAGGCCTGTAATTCCAGTGGCTCAGGAGGCTAAGGCAGGAGGATCATGAGTTCAAACCCAGCCTCAGCAGCTTAGTGAGGCACTAAGCAACTCAGTGAGACTCTGTCTCTAAGTAAAATACAAAAAAGGGTTGGGGATGTGGCTCAGTACTCAAGTGCCCCCCTGAGTTCAATACCTGGTACCTGCCCTCCCCACAAAAAAAAGAATGAAAGGGAAATGAAGATGTTGTCAAAAGAAGGGAAAATAAGATAAGTTGTATTCAACAGATCTACCCTAAAAAATGACTACAGGTAACTGGGGGGTGTAGGTCAGCATGCAAGGTCCTGAGTTTGACACCCAGGAACTTCTCTAAACAGAAAAAAAATCCAAGATCTTGGAATATAAGTGATAAAAAAGAACACAGTAAGCAAAAATGTGAGTAAATAAAATAGAATTTCCTTCTTCTTCGCCACCTGCACCTCAGAGAAAGCATTAATCCCCAGGATACATAAAGAACTCAAAAAACTTAACAGCAAACAAACAACCCAATCAATAAATGGGCAAAGGAACTGAACAGACACTTCTCAGAAGAAGAAATACCATCAGTCAACAAATATATGAAAATGTTCAACATCACTAGCAATTAGAGAAATTTAAATTAAATTTACACTGAGACTGCATCTCACCCTATCAGAATGGCAATTATCAAGAATACAAATAATAATAAATGTTGGTGAGGATGTAGGGGAAAAGGTCCACTCATACATTGCTGGTGGTGTTGCAAATTGGTGCAACCACATGGAAAGCAGTATGAAGATTGCTCAGAAAACTTGGAATGGAACCACCATTGGACCTAGTTATCCCACTCCTTGGTATATTCCCAAAGGACTTAAAATCAGCATATTAGAGTGATGCAGCCACATCCATGTTTATAGCAGCTCAATTCACAATAGCTAAGCTATGGAACCAACCTAGGTGCCCTTCAACAGATGAATGGATAAAGAAAATGTGGTATATATAGACAATGGAATATTACTCAGCTATAAAGAAGAATGAAATTATGGCATTTGCTGGTAAATGGACAGAACTGACAATTATCATGCTAAATAAAATAAGCCAATCCCAAAAAAGCCAAAGGCCAAATTTTCTCTCTAACGTGAATAATAACACACAACAAGGGGTGGGGGAACAGAAGTTCAAAGGGGAATGAAGGGAAGGGAGGGAGGACAGGAATAGGAAAGACTATAGAATGAATCAGATATAACTCTCCTATGTTCAGGTATGAATAAACAACCAGTGCAACTCCACATCATGTTCAACCATAAGACTGGGATCCTAAATAGAATAAGTTATACTCCATGTATGTATAATATGCCAAAATACACTCTACTGTCATTTATATCTAAAAACTAAAAAAAGAAAAAAAAAAAGATTTAAAAAAAGAATTTCCTTTTTCTCTTCATAGCTATATTTTATTTATATTGGTGGTTGAGTTAGTCTAAATATGCAAGTAAAAGACAGAGATTGGCAGAAATTTTTAATATATGTAAGCTGTTTAAAATAAACTCATTTCAAATATAATGATGTAGATAGAATGAAAGTGAATGGATAGAAAAATGCATTTGTGAATAAGAAAGTATATTTAGTACATTACATCTGGCATATTAACACCAAAGAAAATTGATTTCAGATAAAGAAAATTATCAGAGACAGAAAAAGTATGAAGGGAAGGGAGGGTGGATGGGAATAGGAAAGAGTAGAATAAATCAGACATAACTTTCCTCTGTTTATATGTGAATACACAACCAGTGACACTCCACATCATATACAACCACAAGAATGGGATCCTAGAGTAAGTTATACTCCATGTATATATAATATGTCAAAATACATTCTACCATCATGTATAACTATTAAAAATATGCTATAGATGCTTAAAAAAAGAAAGTGGAAAATAAAAATGTGGAATTAGTTGGAGACTTCAACAACTGAAAAACAACTTCACAAAAAAATCAGCAAGAATATAAAGAAAGTAAATAACAGCATCATGTCACCTGGTCTAATCAAAACTTATACAACATTCCATCAACAAAAGGAAATTGCACATTTTTTCTAAGTACCCAAGGAACATTTGTCAACATAGACCATATCTGGGTCATAACCAACCTAAACACATTTTAAACAATTGAAATCATACAAACTGAGTTCTCTAAACTCAGTGGAATCAAACTAGATATCCATAACAGAAAGATAGCAGGGAAATCCCCAACACTTTGAAACTAAACAATACATTTCTAAATAATGCATGGTTTAAAGAAGTCCCAACAAAAAGAAAAAGGTACACCAGAAGAAACACAGCAAGGTGGTAGACTAAGAAGAAGCTATAAGGGCAGGAAAGGCACGCTGCTTCTCTGCTCTCTGAGAGGACCCACTCTCTCCCTTGAGAGTGTCCCCTTTCCATTGTTCTATCCCTTTGATAAGCTCATGAAAAGAAGAAGAAGAAGAGGAGGAGGAGGAGGGAAGAAGAAGAAGAAGAAGAAGAAGAAGAAGGAGAAGAAGAAGGAGAAGGAGAAGGAGAAGGAGAAGGAGAAGGAGAAGGAGAAGGAGAAGGAGAAGAAGGAGAAGAAAAGAAGTAGAAGAAATAGAAGAGAAGAAGGAGGAGGAGGGGCAGAGGAGGAGGAGGAGGAGAGGAAGGAGAAGCTCCAAGACTTTGTTTTCCATAGTAAAACTGAAAAGTAACCAATGGCTGGCTAAAGTAACTTCATGGGAGCCCTGAAAAACAGTTAAAAAATCTACAGCTACCAACAAAATTGCCAATCAAGAAAAAGCCATATTCAAAATGGTAGGAAATATGGTGTTTTCTTTTTCCCTTGCCCAACACCCTCCATGGCATGGTATGGTCTAGATCTGGAAAAAAGACACAGCCTGGTTGTCAACTCCCTCCATGAAACGGAGAATGAAAGAGACTTTATTTGCAATGCTTTAACCTGTTGGAGCTGCCACAGCACTGATCTTTGTTTCACATAGCTTGGAGAACAGGTAGGAAATTTCATTAGAAAATAGGGGACACAGGCTGGGGAGATAGCTCAGTCGGTAGGGTGCTTGCCTTGCAAACACAAGGCCCTGGGTTCAATCCCCAGCACCACAAAAAAAAAAGAAAGAAAAAAAAAAAAAAAAAAGAAAGAAAGAAAGAAAGAAAATAGGGGACACTACTCCTAAAAGCTGCAGGGAGACGAAAACCCACAGATGCCTGAGGCAAGATTATGGGAAGACATATACAAGAGATAATGAAAAATTCCAGGAAACTAGGGTTAGAGTCTTTGGGAAAACTGAATATTTAAAAGCAGCTGCGCACACACACAAAAAGACTAAAAAATCATACACAGACTGAAGAAAAACACATGTTCAGAAAAGATATGAGAAGACATTAACCATTCTCCTTGGACTGATCCCAAGGCTAAGACACATGCTTTTAATTTAGTGAAGGTTATTCAGAGCACACAGACTAATCTACAAGACTGGAAGACATGGCTATTCTCCCCCAGCACCACCAAAAAGATTCAATTTTCGACAAAAATGTCACAGAGTATACAAAGAAAGAAGAAAATATGGCCCATACACAGAAAGGAAATTCAGTTTAAAAAACTGTCACTGAAGATACACAAGTTAATACTTTAAAATAACTCTTAAATATGCCCAAAGAGCTAAAAGAAATATCCAATGAAGATTTAAAGTAAGTCACAAAAATGACATCAATGAAATGATAATATCAACAAAGACAAATGATGATGATGATGATGATGATGATGATGATTGGTACTGAGGATTGAACTCAGGGGTGCTTAACCACTGAGCTGCACCCCCAGCCCTTTTTGATATTTTATTTAGAGATAGGGTCTCACTGAGTTGCTTAGGGCCTTGCTAAGTTGCTGAAGCTGGCTTTAAATTCTCGATCCTCCAGCCTCAGCTTCCCAGACCGCTGGGATTACAGGTATGCACCACCACACCCAGCAATAAAGATAAAAATTATAAAAAGGAATCAAACTGAAAATATGGAAGTGAAAAAAGAAATAACTGAATTGAAAAACTCTTTAGAGTGGTTGAAGAGCAGACTCATGTGGGCAGAAAATATAATAATAAAGCTGAAGACAACATTTGGAATTTATGAGTCTAAGGAATAAAAAGAAACGAAGATGAAAAATGAACAGAGAGCATAAGGATCTTATGGAACACTATCAAATGTACTATCTATATATTTTTTTCAAATGAATGCATTTTTTAGGCCCCACTCACTCCTTCCCAATCGATATATAAAATCAGGATTATTAAAATTTTCGGTTCCAGTCAACACGCCCCTCCTCTTCCAGGTCGCCCTCTCTACAGGGCAAGCACAAGCTTCTCCAGCTCACTCTGGAGCCCAAGGTCCCCTTTCAAGTTGACTGTAACAGAGACGGATTTGCACCGGGGAATGTCCCAGTCTACAGCAGCTAGGCATAGAGGCACTTGCTCCAGCTGCAGGGAACCAGACACGCAGTCCAGTCCTCTGCCCTACTCAAATGTATCAAATATATTTTATGGAGTTCAGATGGGGAAAAGAGAGAGTGGAAGGGGCATAAACGTTCTTAGAAAAATAATACACAACTTCCCAAATTTGCATAAATACATGGACTTACAAATCCAAGAACCTCAATAAACTCATAGGAAGAATCCGGAGGCTCACATGAAGACGTATTATAATCAAATTATCAAAGACAAAGAAAGAATCTTGACGGCAACAAAAAAAAAGTGATTCATCATGCACAAGGGATCCTCTCTAATATTATCAGATTTCTCAACAGATACCTGGAAGGACAGCAGGCAGTAGAATGATGTATTTTAAATGCTGAAAAATATTGTCAACCAAGAAAACTATATCTGGCAAAACTGTCAGTAAAAATGAGAGAGAAATTAAGACACTTCCTGATAAGCAAAAGCTGAGGGAGATCATTATCACTAGAACTTTCCTACAATAAATGCTAAAGAGAATTAAGGTGAAACAAGAGGATGCTATAGAGTAATTTGAACTCATATAAAAATATAAAGATCTCTGCTAAAGGTAAGCATATAAATAAATAGCAAACTGTTGTACTTTTTGTTTATAAATCCACTTTTTAATTTCTACAGGATTTAAAAGAAATGCATAAAGTGATTATAAATCCATATTAATGAATACATAATATGTAAAGATATAATTTTTGGTGTTTATAACAAGTGGGAGATGAAGATGTGACTACAGTTTTGTATACAATGGAAGTTATTAGGAACTTAAAGTATATTGTCATAACTTTAGAATATTACATATAATCCTCGTGGTAACCACAAACAAAATATCTATAAAACACACATGAAATGAAATTAAATGGAAATTAAACTGCCACTATGAAACATCAACTAAACACAAATGAAAAAAGTAATGGAGGAAATGAAGTACAAAAAAGGTATATAACATAGAAAAAAAATGGTAAAAGTAAGTCATCCCTATCAGGAATTACTTTATATGTAGATGGCATCAACTTCCCCAAGGAAATAGCATAGATTGGCATAACGGATAAAAGTATGATCCTACTGTACACTGTATACAAGACCCTAACCTTAGATTTAAGGACACACATAATCTGAAAGTGAAAGTATTGAAGAAGATATACCATGCAAATTGTAACCAACAGAGAGCAGAAGTGGCTATACTAATAACACACAAAATAAGCATTAAGTCAAAAACTGTTACAAGAGGCAAATAAGGGTAAATTTATCAATAAGATATAACAATTAGCTGGGCGTGGTGGCCCACACCTGTAATCCCAGCAGCTTGAGAGGCTGAGACAGGAGAATCCCCAGTTCAAAGCCAGCCTTAGCAATTTAGAGAGTCCCTAAGCAACTCCTCTGAGAAACCCTGCCTCTAAATAAAATACAAAAAGAAGGACTGGGGAATGTGGTTCAGTGATTTGAGTATCCCTGGGTTCATTCCACAGTACCAAAGAAAAAAAGATAACAAAGCATACACACTAAACTCCAAACTTTATGAAACACACATTGACAGAATCAAAGAGAGAGATTACAAGTATACAGGAATAGGAGGAAAGGAATACTCCACTTTGAGTAGTAGATAAAACAACCAGACAGAAAAAACAATAAGGAAGTAAGATATGAACAACACTGTAAACCAGTTGAACCTAACAGATCATATTCCATTCAGCAACAGCAGGATACACATTTTCCTCACATGCATATGGAACATTCTCCAAGATATACCATATATTATACCACAATACCAGTCTTGATAAATTTATTAGATGGAGGGCTGGGGAGATAGCTCAATCGGTAGAGTGCTCTCCTTGCAAGCACAAGGCCCCAGCACCGCAAAAAAAAAAAAAAAAAAAATTTATTAGATGGAAACTAAACAAAGCCACTTTTCCAATTACAGCAGAATAAAACCAGAAATCAACAGCAGAAAGAAAATTAGAAAATTTTAAACATGTGGAAATGAAGCAACATATTTTCAATCAATGGCAAAGAAGAAAGTACAAGGGAAATTACAAAATACCTAGAGACAAATGAAAACAAAACCACAACATACCAAAACTTATGAAATGAAGCAAAATAATTGTGAAGAGGTGAATTTTTAATTTTTTTTTTTTTTTTTTTTTTTGGTGCTGGGGATCAAACCCAGGGCCTTGTGCTTGTAAGGCAAGCACTCTACCGACTGAGCTATCTCCCCAGCCCGAATTTTTAAATTTGATTAACAGAAATATTATTTCTGAATTTATGGTTTAGTTACATGAATTTCTTTTTTAACCCAGTTTTACTTCAGTATAATTTACAGACAGTAACATGCAGAAATAGATGTAAAGTACACATTTCAATGATTTTTAACAAACTTACTTCCCCAAATGAAGACACAAAACATTTTTATCATCCTTCCAAATTCCCTTGTGCCACTTTCTCTTTTTCAATGTTTTTGTTAGTGCATTATAATTACACATAATAATGGGGTTCATTTTGGCATAGTCATACATGCGTGGAATATAATTTGCTCCATTGCAGTCCCCAGTACTACTTTCCCTCCCCTCTGTTCTTTTTTCAAGCTGCTGGGGATTGAACCCAGTACCTTGTGCTTGCCTTGCAAGCACTCTACCAACTGAGCTATCTCCCCAGTCCCCCCTCCCATCTGTTCTTTCCCTGTTCCCCTTCCTCTATTCGATTTATCTTCCTCCTATTTATTTATTTTTAATTGGTACTTTTAAAAGAAGAAATTTTAAAAGACGTAAAATCTCAGCTTTTGGTGGTGCACACCTGCAATCCCAGCAGCTCAGGAGGCTGAGGCAGGAGGATCTCATGTTTGAACCCAGCCTCACAACTTAGAGAGGCACTAAGCAACTCAGCAAGACCCTGTCTCTAAATAAAATATAAAAAAGGGCTGGGGATGTGGCTCCATGGATAAGTGCCCCTGGGTTCAATCCCTGGTACCAAAAAAAAAAAAAAGGACTTATTGGGAGGTGGTGGAACCTGTAAGAGGTGAAGCCTAGTTGTGGCAGTTATGTCACAGGTGTTAGAATTATCTGACAATGATTTTAAAACAATCATCCTAAAAATGTGTAAAGGAGCAACTAGGAACACAGTTGAAACAAGTGCAAAAATAAGTCTTAGCAAATAAGTAGAAAATCTTTGCAAGGAAATGCCATAAAAAAAAAAACAATGTGAAATTTTAAAACTGAAAAATGCAATAATCAAATTTAAAATACAATATTTAAACACAAGAACAGAATGAATGAGATAAAGGGAAGAATTAATAAACTGGAAGATAGAACAATAGAAACATCCAGTCTGAACAACAAAGACAAAATAGACTAACAAAAAGAACAGACGGTCAGGAACCAGTGAGACTATACAACACAAGCTCTAACATTTGTGTCGCCTAAGTCATGGAAGGAGAAGAAAGAAAGCATTATGATGCAAAATTATAGAAATGAAAAAAGTCAAAATTTGGCAAAATACCCTAATCTATAAATTCAAGAAACTGAGCAAACCCCACACAGGATATATCCAGCAAAGTCCAATCAAGACACATCATAATCTTCTGATGATTAAATATGAATAAAAACTTCAAAATCAGTGAGAGAAATGATACTTTACCTACAAGGGGAAAACAATTCAAATAAACACGATTCCTTATCAGAAACCAAGTAGGCTAGAATTAAGAGTGCTACAACATTGCTCAAGTGTTGGAGGGGAAAAAGTCAATGTAGAAAATTTAAATCCAGCAAAAAGTATTCTTTGGAAATGACAGAGAAATCAACAAATTCTCAGATGAAGAAAACTGAACAGATTTTTCATCTAAAAGAATAGCTAATGGATTTTTTTTGGAGGGGGGGGCACTAGGAATTGAACCCAGGGGCGCTTAACCACTGAGCCTCATCCCCAGCCCTTTTTTATATTTTATTAAACAGGGTCTCACTGCATTGTTTAGGACCTGGATTAAGTTGCTGAGACTGGCTTTGAATTTGTGATTCTCCTGCCTCAGCCTCCCAAGCCACTGGAATAATAGGCTTGTGCCACCATGCCTGGCTAGGAAAGTTAATAAACAAAAAGGATATGTTTTAAAAAAGGAAACATGGATTATGAAGAGGAAATAAAAAGCACAGCATGCAAAAATGTGGGTAAGTACATGAGATTTTCCTTTCCCTCTTGACTATTCTAAATTATGTTTAATAACAGAAGTCAAAAATTCTTAACCTTATCTGGTATGGTTCTAAATGTATATAGATGAAATATCTAAGTCAAATATATTTTAAGTGGAGGTGTGTATATTTAAGCAAATAAAGGACTATAAACTTAGGTAAGTTCTTCCCACTTCACTCATACTGTAAAATGTCGAAAAAAAAATAGTCTTTGATAGTTACGTATGTATAGCACAATACCAAGAGCAACCCTGAAAGATCATATAAAGAGACATATTCAAACACTATAAGCAAATCAAAAAGGAATTATATAGATATATTCAAATAACCCAAGAAAAAGAAGGAAACATAGAAACAAAAGGCAGAGAATAAACAGAAAAACAAAAAATAACTTAGCTGATACAAACTCAAACATATCAATAATTAACTAAGTCTAAACGACCAAAATATATTGACAAAAATATTGAAATTCACAAAGTGGGTTAAAATGCATAACCCAACTACATGCTATCCAAAAGAAATTTACTTAAAAAAAAAAGAAATTTACTTTACATATAATAACACAGACAGGTTGAAAGTAAAAGAATGGAGAAAGATATCACATAAAAACCAATATAAAGAAATAAGGGGGGCTGGGGAGAGTGCTTGCTTGGCAAGCACAAGACCGTGGGTTCAATTCCCAACACCACCAAAAAAAAAAAAAAAAGGAAGAAGGAATGGGTATATTATTATATATGTGTGTGTGTGTGTGTATAGATAGATAGATGAAGTACACTTCGAAGCAAAGAAAATTACTAGAAGGGCTGGGGAGATAGCTCAGTTGGTAGGGTGCTTGCCTCGCAAGCACAAGGCCCTGAGTTCGATCCCCAGTACTGCCAAAAAAAAAAAAAAGAAAGAAAGAAAATTACTAGAGACATAGAGGGACATGTTACAATAATAGATAAATTAATTTGAATTAATTCATCAAGATAATAGGAATAGTAGGGCTGGGGAGATAGCTCAGCTGGTAGAGTGCTTGCCCTGCAAGCACAAGGCCCTGAGTTCGATCCCCAGTACCGCAAAAAAAAAAAAAAATCATAGGAATAAGAAGCATAAGACAGAGCTGGGGAGCTGGGGTTGTGGCCCAGTGGCAGAGCACTTGCCTATCATGTGTGAGGCACTGGATTTGATTCTCAGCATCGCAAATAAATAAAATAAAGGTCCATCAACAACTTAAAAAATTTAAAAAAAGATCTTATAACAATCCTAAATGCATGTGCCCCAAAACAACAGAGCTACAAACATAAAGCAAAACCTGATTGTATTCAAAGAACGAATACATAAATTTACAATTATATTTGGAAATTTCAGTAACCCTCTCTGAATAATTGATGAAACGACTAGACAGAAAATCGTAAAGAATATAGAATCCTTATCGCAACAACTGAGGAGGCTGAGGCAGGAGATCACAAGTTTGAGGCCAGTCTCATCAACTTAGCAAGACCCTAAACAATAAAAAATAAAAAGAACTGGGGCTGTAGCTCAGTGGTAATGCACCCTTGGGTTCAATCCCTGATACAAAAAAAATAATAAAGAATATAGAAAAATTCAATAATCATATCAACCAATAGTATTTAATTAACATTTCTAGTACAGGTCACACAACAGTAACAAAATGCATATTCCATTCAAGTTCCTATGTAACATATAGCCCAAAATAGATTATACCTAGGGTTATAAAACCTTAACAAATTTAAAAGAAATCCTATAGAGTGTGTTCTCCAACTACAATAGAATCAAACTAAAAATTAACAACAGAAAGTTAACAGGAAAAACTCCAAACACACTTCCAAAAAAAATCTATGGAACAGATGTTCCAAGAGAAATAAAAAGTAAACTGCACAAAAATGAAAATATACCATATTAAAATTTGTGGTACATAGCTAAAGCAATGATGAGGGGGAAAGTTTTAGCACTAAGTGAATACATTATATATGAAGAAAAATGTTTAATCAATAATGTAAGCTTCCACTCCAAGAACCTAGGAAAAAAAGCAATGCAAGCCCAAAGCACACAGAAATAATGATACAATGTGAGCAGAAACCAATAAAATTGAAACAAAAATAGTAGAGAAAATAAACAAAACAAGGAGTCCAAGCTTTGAAAAGGTCAATAAAATTGACAAAAAAAAGCCAACAATAATGCAAAAGTCCTTAGCAAAATAAAAGCAAATAGAATTCAGCAATATATGAAAATAATTATACATCATGACCTAATTGAATTAATTCCAAGGATACAAGGCAGGTTTAAGCTTCTAAAATCAATTAATGTAATCCATCATATGAACATGATAAAGAAGAAAAACTATATGATTCTCTCCATTGATACAGATAAAGCATAACAAAATTTATTACCTATTGAAGATTAAAATAAGCCAATCCCCCCAAAACAAAGGCCAAATGTTTTCTCTCATATGTGAATGCTAATTGACAAGGTGGGACACTAGGGAAGAATAGAGTTACTTTAGATTAGGTAGAGGGGAGTGAAAGGAGGGGAAGGGGTATGGGGGTAGAAACGATAGTAGAGTGAAACAGACATTATTACCTCATGTACATATATGTCTGCATGACCGATGTGATCCTACACTACGTACACTCAAAAAAATGAGAAATTACACTCTATTATATATGATGTATATAATGTATAATGTGCATTATACTGTCATATAATAACTAATTTAAAAAGGGGGGCTGAGCCAAAAAAATTTTTTTTGATTTTTAAAAATAATTATAATGCTTCTTAGTTGGGCATGCTGGCACATGCCTGTAATCCCAGCAACTTGGGAAGATGAAGCAGGAGGATCACAAGTTTGAGGACAGCCTCAGCAATTTAGCAAGGCCCTAAGTGACTTAGTGAGACCCTATCTCAAAATAAAAAATGTAAAGGGCTGGAGATGTGGGTCAGTGGTTAAATGATCCTGGGTTCAATCCCCAGTGCCAATAAATAAATAAATATTTTTAGCAATAATTGGAGATAGCAAAGCAAAAAAAATCAAAAATCCTCAATAGATTACATCTTGATTAACTATATACATTCAGCAGAATTGATAGCCTAAAACTGGAAAGCCTGCTCATTTTTGTAGTGGTAATATACCACAACTTTTAAGGAGCGTGCTTTATAATATTTGCAGATGATATAAACTATTCCTGTGTGAACCTGTTAAGTGAGATTAAATGCATTTATCGTATATTTGAATTCCAAATGAAAGAAGAAAAGAAGATCCTACTAAAATATTCCATTACTAGCTGTTACAGTCACATTTAGCATTCCTGGATTACAATTTCAATTATGCAGTTTAATGTCAGAGTTAGTGATGCCACAGAAAAATTTTAAGTTTATGCAAACTTCCCACTTTTGTAACTTCTTAAAGCACTAGAGAATTCTTCGGTAAGAAAAAAAACTCAGAAATTAGCAATAGAGCAGGAGTAGCTGCAGTAGAAAGGAAGATAGATAGATACCTGTGTTTCCTGAACATTTTTTCTGTGAATCTATTAGTGCTCTAAAAATAAAGTCTATGATAACAAATAAAGTTAACCTCATTTAAAGCTCATGCTTTATACAAAATCTAACTCAAATGGATAATAGACTTACAGCTAAACTATAAAACTATAAAACATTTTTTAAATATATAGAAAATCTTCAAGATTTAAGACTAAGAAAGAGTTAATAGACTTTACACCAAATGCATTAATTATAAAGAGAAAATTTGATAAATTGTACTTCATCAAAATTTTAAAAAATGGTTGCCTTGTGAAAGACCTTGTTAACAAACTTTAAAAAGACAAGAAAGAGATCAAGGCAAAATATTTGCAAACCACATATTGAACAAAAAACTAGTGTCTAGAATACATAAAAGAACTCTCGAAAAACAACATTTACAAAATCCAATCAGAAAACAGGCAATATACATTATCAAACATTTCACTGAAGAGAATATACAAATGACAAGCACAGAAAAGATGTTCCACATCACTAGTTATTAAGGAAATCCAAATTAAAACCACAGTTAGATATCACTGCAGTCCTGAGAAAACCTAAAATATCATTGATAATAAGGAGAAACTGGATTACTAGTAAATTTCTGGTGGAAATGTAAAATGATAAAGTCAAGCTGGAAGAAATTTTGGCAGTTTTCTTTCTTTTTTTTTTTTTGCAGTGCTTGGGGTCGAACCCAGGGCTTTGGACTTAGCAAGGCAAGCACCCTACCGACTGAGCTATCTCCCCAGCCCAGGCAGTTTTCTTAACTAAACGTGCAACTGTTATGTGAACCAGCAATTTCACTTTTGAGCATTTATCCCAGAGAAAGGAAGATTTATATTCATATTTGTGAATGAATGTTTATTGTAATTTTATTTGTACTATTCCCAAATTGGGGATAGATTTCCTTCAACAGGTGAATGGTTAAAGAAATCATGGTATTATATAATACTAATCAGCAAAAAAAGGAATAAGCTATTGATATATAATCAATATCCTAATTTGAAATTGTACTATGGTTTTTCAAAATTTTACAGTTGGAGAAAACTGGATAAAGGCTACATAGAATCTCTGTGTGTTTTTTCTTTCTTTTTTTTTGGAATACCAGGGATTGAACCCAGGGTGTGCTTAACCACTGAGCCACATCCCCAGCTCTCTGTGTTTTTTCTTAAAATTACATGTGAATATACAATTATCTCTCCCAATAAATTTTATTAATTTAAAAAATCAAAAATAAAGAACTGCAATACAAGAAATATTAAACAAAGTTCTTTAGGCAGAGGCAAATGATACAAGATAAAGCTATGGATTTACAGAAATCAGTGGAGAGTATGGGCAAGGATAGTTACAGGGGTAAATATATAATATTTATTTCATTGTTTAAATTTTCTTAAAAGATAATCAAGTGGTTAAACAATGATAAGAGCAACATGGAATGGATTCTATAACAAATAAAAGGAAAATATATGATAAGAATATATCAAAGAACAGAAATGGAGAAATGAAGGAATATCATTGTCATGAAATTTCAGTACATGTGAAGAGACATGTCACTTGAATTAGACAACTAAAGGTGTATCCTATAAACTAGAAGGCAGCGATTAAAATAACATATTAAAGAGTAATCGCTAATAAGATAACAAAGGAGCTAAAATGGAAAGATGAAAATGTGATCCAAGAATAAGACAGAAGAGGAAAAAAAGATGGGAACAATTAGAAACTGATAGCAAGAATATAGAATTAAAATTAACTTACCAATATTCACATAAAATGTAAATAGACTGAACATTTCAACAAAAGGCAGAGATTTTCAAATAGCATAGAAATAACACACAACTATATGCTGCCTATGATAAATATACTTACATATAAAACATGATAGGTTAAAAGTAAATAGGTTACAAACAAAGAGTAAAGACTATTATCAGCAATAAAATCTAATAATGAAAAGAGGTCAATTCATCTGAAGAACATACAAATAGTATATACCAAAGTATAGACATTCATAATAGATAAGCAAAGACTGACAATATTACAAGGAGAAATAGATATATATTTTTTCATTTATATGTATTTATGTATATGCATGTATATAATTATAAAGTTGTTTATACTCCATGAGTCTAGAAGCATAAGGACTATAATTTCATAAAAATAAATGAATGTAGGGGCTGGGGATACAGCTCAGTTGGTAAAGTGCTTGCCTTGCACACACAAGGCCCTGGGTTTAATCCCCAGCAGAAAGAAAGAAAGAAAGAAAGAAAGAAAGAAAGAGAGAGAGAGAGAGAGAGAGAGAGAGAGAGAGAGAGAGAGAGAGAGAGAAAGAAAGAAAGAAAGAAAGAAAGAAAGAAAGAAAGAAAGAAAGAAAGAAAGAGAAAGAAAGAATGAATGTAAAACTCATTGGTGATACACAAATGAGAAAAATAAGGGAATTAAACATTATTACAGAAAACACCCAACCACAGTGATTAACAAGAAGAAAAGAATGAAGGATTTACAAAATGAACAGAAAAAAATAGCAAATGACAGGAGTATATTGTTACCTATAAATAATAATCATGAATTTGGATTAAATTCCCCAATCAAAAGATGCAATCTAGCTGAGTGGATATAAAACAACATCTAGGGCTGGGGATATAGCTCAGTTGGTAGAGTGCTTGCCTTGCATGCACAAGGCCCTGGGTTCAATCCCCAGCACCACAAGAAAAATTAAAAAATAAAACAACATCCAACTATATGCTGCCTACAAAAAATTCACTTTATCAGTAAAGATACAAATAGACTGAAAGTGAATGTATGGAAGAAAATATTCCACACAAACAGAAATCAAAGCAAATAGAAATAGTTATATCATTCATGATAGTCTTTTTTAGGTCAAAAACTATAAAAAGAGACAAGTTCATTATATGATGATAAAAGAATCAATTTAGCAATATGATAAAAATTATGAAAATATATGCACACAACCCTAGACCACCAAAATATAAAAGCAAATCTTTATTATTAGATCTACAGGGAGAGATAGACTCCAAAACAGCAATAGTTGAAGACTTCGACACTCTATTTCCACAAATGGAGTGATCGTCCAGCCAGAAAATCAACAAAGAAACATCAGAGTTAAACTATATTATAGGTCGAATGGACCTAATATTTACAGAACATTGCATCCAACAGCTGCAGAATGAACATTTTTCTCATAAGCACATAGAACATTATTCAGAGTAGATCATGTATTAGGCCACAAAACAAGTCTCAGTTAATTTTTTTAAAATCACAGTGGAGTAAAATTAGAAAACAACTAAAAGATCTGTGGAAATTGTACGAATGCATACTAACTAAATATATGAGAAAATTCAGCATCCCTTCATGATGAAAACTCTTCAGAAAACAAGTGGAGTTGAGTGTGATGGCACATGCCTGTAATCCCAGAGCCTCCGGAGGCTGAGGCAGGAGGATTGCAAGTTCAAAGTCAGCCTCAGCAACTTAGCAAGGCCCTAAGCAACTTAGTGAGACCCTGTTTCAAACTAAAAATGAACTGGGGATGTAGCTCAGTGATTAAACAACTTTGAGTT
The DNA here is from genome assembly GCF_902686455.1 of Sciurus vulgaris. Lineage (NCBI taxonomy): Eukaryota > Metazoa > Chordata > Mammalia > Rodentia > Sciuridae > Sciurus > Sciurus vulgaris. The sequence continues at coordinate 76,365,728 of NC_136471.1, read as the reverse complement.
CAACCCCAAGTACCAAGCAAAAAAATTAGTGTAGAAGAATCATACCTCAAAAAAATTAAGGCCATGTGACAAACTCATAGAGAACATTAAACTGAATGAAAAGTCAGGCACCATGGCACATGCCTGTAATCCCAGAGGCTCAGGAGGCTGAGGCAGGAGGATCATGAGTTCAAAGCCAGCCTCAGCAACTTATCAAGGCCCTGAGCAACTTAATGAAACCCTGTCTCTAAATAAAATATTAAAAAGGGCTGGGGATGTGGCTCACTGGTTAAGCATCCCTGGGTTCAATTTTTCATAACAAAAAAATAAAATATATGTTGAATGAGAAAAGTTGAAAATACTTCCTCTGAGATCTGGAACAAGACAAGGATGTCCACTTATGTCACTTTTACTCCACCTAGTACTGTGTTTTAGTCAGCTTTTTTTTTTTTTTCTTCTGTGACTAAAAGATCTGACAAGAACAATTTTAGAGAAGGAAAAGTTTATTTGGGGGCTCACAGTTTCAAAGCTCTTAGTCCATAGACAACTAGCTCCATTCCTCAGGGCTTGAGGTGAGGCAAAACTTCATGATGGAAGTGTGGCAGAGGAAAGTGGCTCACATGATTATCAGGAAGTAGAGAGAGATTCCATTTGCCAGAGACAAAATATACACCACAAATGCACACACCCAATGCTCATCTTCTCCAGCCACACCCTACCTGCCTTCAATTACCACTCAGTTAATCCCCACCAGAGGATTAATTCACTGATTGGGTTAAGGCTGTCACAATCCAATCACTTCACTTCTAAATGTTTTTGCATTTTCTAACACATGAGCTTTTGGGGGACACCTAATATCTAAAATATAATATTCCACTCCTGGTCCCCAAAAGGTCATGCTCATCTCACAATGCAAAATACATTTAGTCCCTTTCCAAAAGTCCCAAGTCTCAACAGTTTAAGCATTGCCCAAAAGTTCAATTCCAAAGTCTCCTGTGAGACTCAAGGCAAACTGGCATCATGAGCTCCTCTAAAAATCAAAAGTAATTTATAAGTTTCCATTATATAAAGTTACAGAGTAAACACTGTCATTAGAATAATAGGGGCATAGAAAGAAGGGAGGGACCCAAGACCAAAGTCCAGCTGAGCAAACAAGTTCTGTAGTTCTGTGTCCAGCATTTGGAGCACACAGCATCCTGATGTTCTCTCCAAAGGGCTTAGGTAGCTCTGCCCCTGTGACCATGCTGGTTGAAATTTACATGGCATCTCTCTTGGTTTGTCTCTGATGAATTCCTGCAGCTTTCCTCTGCACACATTCCATGGTACTGGCATTTCTTAATCTTGGGAGTCTCTATTAAGTAGGAGTTCAGGGACACCAAGGTGGTGGAGGCAGACAATCCTGGCCCTGTTTAGGAGTCCCTGTTTAAGATAAATCCCATTACCATGACAACTCCCACCACAGAGGCTTGGTATTTTAAAATGACCAATGGGGTAAAGTGGGCAGTAGTCTAACTAGGTTTTTTAAAGTAACCAATGGAGTTACTTTAAATGGAATACGACAGTATTCTAATCAGGTATCATCAGGTAACCAATGGGAGCAAATGGGTTAAGTTCTTTAATCAGGTCTGTATAAGGAAGAGAACCCCTCACTGCTCAGCCTATAAGACACTAATCTAAAAAAAAAAAAAAAAAAAAGACACTAATCTCGGGCTGGGGATATAGCTCAGTCAGTAGAGTGCTTGTGTTGCAAGCACAAGTCCCTGGGTTCAATGCCCAGCACCACAAAAAAAAAAAAAAAAGACCCTAATTTCCAGAGATTGGAGCCTTGAACCTCTCACTCTTGCTTGGCCCACTCTGCTCTACCTTAAAGAGTGCTACTTCCACCTCCACCTTCAACAAATCTGTACTTTCCCTGTTACCTGTGTGTGTCTTGCTCAATTCTTTGTTTGGAACACCAAGGATCTGCCAATAACATCTCCACTGCAGCTTTGGTTTCGTCCTCACATCTCCACGCATCACCCTTTCAGGGGCTGCCCACAGAGACTCTGACCCTGCTGCACTTCGCCTGGTCTCCCAAGCTTTCCTTTGAAATCTTAGTGGAAGTCTCCGTGAACCCCTAACTCCAGCATTCTATATTCCTGCAGAATCAATACTACATGGTTGCTTCCAAGGTGTGCCACCATCTCAAGCAGTAGCCAAGCCTCCAGGGACAGGTCCTGGGTGGTTGAGCTTAGTGAAACAGCTTCCTAGGCTGCCCTGTGCAAGCAGAGTGCCCCATTGTCTCTTCTCAAAGGAATTTTTACTGCTACTTCCTTGCACCTGAGATGAGTGTGGTCTTGCCAATTCCTGAGATGCCCTCAAGCCATCCTTCTTATTGTCTCTGAGCAGTCTTTTTAGCATTTCTTTAGTGGTGGTAATGTCTTTAACAATGGCAACTTCCTTATCCCCAGTTTAACGCCCCGCCTTTCAAGTCCAAGTTTTTCAAATCTTTCTGCTCTGTTTTCTGCTCCAGATTATCAGAATAAGTTTGGCTAAAAGCTACCAGAAATACCCATGCCACCGCCTGAATGCTATGCTGCCTAGACATTTCTTCTGCCAGATTAAGAAGTCTGTTGCTTTAAAAATCAGTCTCACAGAAAGTCTCAGGATATGGGCAAAATGCAGACAACTTTTCAGTTTGAACATTAACACGGATGACCTCTAGATCAATTTCCAACAGTCCTTTCTCTGCCCTGTCTTTACCGTGCACAGTTCTACCAGCGTTCTAGTGTTCTGAGCTCCCACCAGAATCACCCAGTAAACTCTGCTTACAATAATCTAAAGCTTTTCCAGCACACATCACTAAAATTTCCAAAATTTCTGTAACATTTCAAAATGCTCCAAAAATTTCTAAACCACATGGTCAGGTTAGTTACAGCAATAGCCTCATTTCCTGGTACCAATTTCTGTTTTAGTCACCTTTTTTGCTGCTGTGACTAAAAGACCTGATAAGAACATTTTGAGAGGAGGAAAAGTTTATTAGGGGGCTCATGGTTTCAGAGTTCTCATTCCAAAGATAGGTGGCTCCATTCCTCAGGGCTCATGGTGGGAGAGTGTGGCAGAGGAAAACAATTCACATTATGATCAAGAAGCAGAGAGGACTCCTCCACTAGACAGATTCAAAACATATACCCCAAAGTCACACCCCCAATACCCATCTGCAGCCACACCTTACCTGCCTATAGTTACCACTCAGTTAATCCCCATCGGGGATTAATTCAGTGATTGGGTTAAGGCTCTCATAACCCATTTCACCTTTGACTATTCTTGCATTGTCTCACATGAGCTTTTGGGGGACACCTAATATTTAAACCATAACATACTAGAAGTCCTAATCAGAGCAATGAGGCAAGGAAAAGAAATAAAGATCATCCAAATTGGAAAGGAAGAAGTTAAACCATCCCTGTTTGGAGTTGATATGATCTTATATGTAGAAAAACATACAAATGGCCAGTAAGTATATGAAAAAATGCTTAACATCACTAATCATCAAGGAAATGCAAATCAAAACCAGGATGACACATCACCTCACACTTGTTTGGATGTCTCCTATTTTAAAAAAGATAACAAGTGTTGGTCGGGGATGTAGTGTAAATAGGCCACTTGTACTCTGCTGGTGAGAATTTAAATTGGTAGAGTCAGGTGGTAAACGAGTATAGAGCTTCCTCAAAAAACTGGAAATACAACTACCATATGACCCAGAAATCCCACTACTGAATATAATCCAAAGAAATTGAAATCAGTATGTTAAAGAGACATCTTCACTTGCTGGTCACCATGGTGCAACTGTAATCCCAGTGACTCAGAAGGCTAAGGCAGAAAGATTTCAAGTTCAAAGCCAGCCTCAGCAACTTAGCAATGCCCTAAACAACTCAGCAAGATGGTCGCTAAACAAAATATAAAAAAGGGCTGTGGATGTATACGCACACACACACACACACATATATATATACATATACATATATATATGTATACATTCCCACATACATATGTATACATATATGCCCCTGGGTTCTGGGTTCAATCCCTGGTACCAAAAAAAAAAAAAAAGAGAGAGAGAGATAGAGAGACATCTGCACTTACATGTCTACTGCAGCATTATTTACAATAGCCAAGATATGGAATCAACCTTAGTAACCATCAATAGATGAATGGATAAAGAAAATATGGTATGTAAACACAATGAAATATTGTTCTGCCATAAAGAGAATGAAATTCTGTCAGTTGCAGCAGCATGGATGGAACTGGGGGCCATTTTTCTAAAATAAATAAGCCAGGTACAGAAAACAAATACTTCACGGTCTCATTTATATGTGGAAGTTGAAAAATTTGTCTCGTAGAAATAGTATGGAGAAAGGGAGAGAAAGAAAGAGGATGGTTAATAGGTGCAGAACAATATAGCACAGTAGGATAACTATCTTTGAGAACAATAATTGTACTCTTCAAAATGACTAATAGAGAGGTTTTTGGACATCGCCAACACAAAGAAATTATAAATGTTTGAGGTTATGGATGTACAAATTGCCTTGATCTCATCATTACACATTATATACATGTACTGAAATATCATACTGTACCCCATAAATATGTACAAGTATTATATGCCAGTTAAAACCATATACATGTGTAATATATATGTACATACACACACATATATATGTGTGTGAGTACTGGTAATTGAACCTGTAAGCTTGGACGGGCTCGGCGGGCTCAACCAAATGTAAACTCGGCGGGCTTGGCGGGCACAGTTAGCAGCCAAATAAAATGGGACAGAAAGGGGCCGAAGCAAGCTTTATTGGAATTTGGCTCTCGGGCGAAATTCCCAGACCCCCGGGGGTATAGGGACCCGGAGAAAATCGCACGTGGCCCTGGCTGCCCAGGGATTTTATAGACTGGGATGGGAGGGGGTCCTGTTGAGTGACAGGTGGGTGTGAAGGGTCAGTGGAACTTTCCATCCACCTTGCTGCAAACTTCCTGGTCACCTTTGGCGGGCTGGTCTTTGTTCCAGCCGCTCAGCTTCTTTGTTATGGCTGCTCAGCTTTGCCCCCTATAGTCGCCTAATTTCCGACCTAACAGAACCCAGGGCAAATGCTTTACCCCAGTCCTTCAAAATTTTATTTTGAGACAGCTCTCAGTAAGTTGCTGAAGCTGACCTCAAATTTGTGATGCTCTTGCCTCAGCTTCTCAAGGAGCTGGGATTTCAGGCATGTGCCACTATGCCTGGCTTGAAAAATAGTTGAAAATGTGAATGAATTAAAATCTTCAATCAAAATACAGCAATTATCAGACTTTTTTAAAAAATATGCTATGATATGCTATCTACAGGAGACAGACTTTGGATTCAAAGACACAAATAGGTTTGAAGTAAAAGTTTGGAAAAAGATGATGCAAGCAGTAACAATAAAAGGACTAAAGCATGTACACTAATAAAAAATGTAGACTTTAAAATCAATGTTTTGGGCTGGGGAGATAGCTCAGTTGGTAGAGTGCTTGCCTTGCAAGCACAAGGCCCTGGGTTTGATCCCCAGTACCGCCAAAAAAATAAAAAATAAAATAAAATCAATGTATTACTAGAGATAAAGAAGGATATTCTAGAGTTGGGTACAAAGGCACATGCCTGTAATCACAGCTGCTCAGGAGGCTGATGCAGAAGGATGGCAAGTTCAAAGCCAGACTCAGCAACTTAGAGGCCCTAAGCAAGTCAGAGAGACCCTGTCTCTCTAAATAAAATATAAAAAGGGCTGGGAATGTGGCTCCAGTGGTTAAGGTTCCCTGGTACAAAAAAGAAGAAGGAAAAGGAAAAGGAGGAGAAGGGCATTCTATAATACATTCAACAGAACCTAATTATAAATTCATCTTTACCTAACAATAGGCTCAATGCTACATGAAGCAAAAACTAACAAAACTGAAGAAATAAAGAGAATATTCGGCACTAATAGTTGGAGACTTCAAAACCCCAATTCCTATAATTTACAGAAAAATGAGACAATATAAATAAGAATATAGAAGATTTGAACATGACTATAAAGTAGCCCTGACATTTTTAGAACACTCCAATTACAGCAGAGTGTACATTCTTCTCAAAACTATATGGAAGCTTCTAAATAATAGATGATATTGTAGGCCATGAGATGTCTCAATAAATTGAAGGATTGATATTGTGTTAGTCAGCTTTCTGTCACTGTGAAAAAATACCTAAGATAATCAACTTACTAAGGGTTGGTAAGGTTTATTTTGGCTCATGGTTTCACTTCTTGGTCACTTGATTCTATTGCTTTGGGCCTGTGGTGGCACAGTACATCATGGTGGGGGGCATGTGTTGAAGGAGGCCTGTTCAACTCATGGTAGTCAGGAATCAACAAGAGAAAGGGGGCCGGGTATCAATATCCCTTCAAAGGCATGTCCCCAATGACCTAACTTCCTTCCACTGGGCCTACCTCCTAAATGTTCCATCACCTCCCAATAGTGCGATGAGCTAGAGACCAAGTCTTTAATACATGTGCTACTGGGGGACATTTCAGATATTATATAATGTATGTTCTCAAGTGTAATTAAATTAAAATCCTCAACAGAAGGAAATTTTGTGAATTTGAAAATATCTGAAAATTGAACAAACTTATAATAGCCTACAGGTCAAGGAAAAATCATCACATAAGTTAGAAAAATATTTGAGCTGAATAAAAACAAAAACACAGCATAGGAAAGTTTATCAAATATAGCTAAATCAGTCCTTAGAAGGAAACACATAGCACTGGGGTTGTGGCTCAGTGATAGAGCACTTGCCTAGCATGTGTGAGGCACTGGGTTAGATTCTCAGCACCACATATAAATAAATGAATAAAAATAAAGGTCTGTCAACATCTAAAAAGTATTTTTTAAAAAAGAAGGAAATGTATAGGAGTACATGTTTATAATAAAGATAAAAGATCTCAAATCAGTAGCCTAAGTTTTGCCTTAATTAGCTAGAAGAAAAAGAGCAAACTAAATTACCTAAAGCAAACAGAAAAAAATAATAAGATTACTACACAAATCAATGGAATGGATAATTTAAAAATACAGAAAATAAATGAAACCAACAGTTGCTTTTGTGAAAAGATAAGTGAAATTGAAAAACCTATATCTAGACTGACCAAGAAAAAGAGAGAGACCACAAATTAATATTACCACTAACCAAGGGAATATTACCACTAACCTTACAGAAATTCAAAAGATTTGTACATCATCTATCTGTGATAGGTCTTCTATCCAGGATACATGAAGGACACTTAGAACTCAATAAGAAGACAACAAATAATTTGAATTTTTTAATGGGCAAAAAAGCTGTACATAAATGTTCACAGCATAACTAGCAAAACTTGGAAATAACTCATATGTCATTTAGTGGATAAATAACTAAATGAACTATAATATACCTATTATGTGAAATATTATCCAGAAATACAAAGGAATGAAACATTGATACAATAACCTGGATAAGTCTTAAGTATGAAAAAAAGTCAATCCCCAAAGATTATATGATTGCACATAATATTCTTGAAATGGCAATTATTAGGTGGTAAACAAATCAATGATTTGCATAAGGTGTGTGGGTAGGGAGATCTTATAAAAGCATATAGGAGGGATCCTTCTTGTGCTATCATTGTTCTTTATCCTGACTATGGTGGTAGTCATAAGAACCTATACTTGTGATAAAGTTGCACAGAACTAAATGCACACATACAAATGAGTACATGCATGTCTGGAAATCTAAATAAGATAGGTAGAATGTATCAATGTCAATTTTGTGATTGTGATAGTATATGAAAGTTATGAAAGATGCTGCAATTGGGAGATACTGACTAAGTATAAACAGTATCTCTAACATTTTTATAATGACATAAGAATCTATATCTTAATAAAAGCTTAATTTTTAAAATTGGAATAAGAGATTTGAGTAGATATTTCATCAAAAAAGATATACAAATGGGCAACAGACACATAAAAATATATTCAACATCATTTGTCATTAGGGAAATGCAAAGTAACACCACAGTGCACATCCACAACAATAGCTATTACCAAAAAGAGAGACCATTAGAAGCTTTAGAAAGGATGTGGAGAAAATGGAACCTTCACACATTGCTCATGAGAATATAAACTGATGGACCCACTTAGGATAAAAAATTCTGCAGCTTCTTAAAAAGTTCAACAGTTTTACCATATGATCCAGAAATTCTACTCAAAGATATCCACTTGATAGAAATTAAAGCATATTTCACACAGACATGTATGTGAATGGTCATAGAAGCATTTTCATAATATACAAAAGGTGGAAACACTACAAATGTCATCAACAGGTGAATGGATAATCAAAATGTGATAAACTGCAACAATTGAATACTATTTATGAATTAAAAGGAATAAAGTACTAATATACCATATAACATAAACAGACCTGAAAAACATTATGCAAAACAAAAGAAGCTAGATGTCAAAGACTACATATTGTATGAGTCACTTTACTTGAAATGTCCGTTAAAGAAGTACAAAGGAAGAACTTGAGGGTGAGAATGGAGAGTGACTGAAAATGGGACAGAAGTTTCTTTCAAGGGTGATGGAAGTGTTCTAAAATTAGTTTGTAGTGACAGTTGCACAACTTGATAAAATTTATTAAAATCACTGAATTTTATGTTTTAATAAATAAAATAAAGCTATCTTTAAAATATTACCATTCTTTTCAGCTGTTTCAATGATGAAACCCCCTCAGATCATTAAAGCTGTGACCTATGCCTCAGATCCCCAACCATTAGATGGAATAATTGGCCCCATGCCCATCTTAGCACATCAGGTAGATTGAATGTTACGTGGCCTGTTTTCATGTCTATCCACTCTTCCATTTACTATTCTCAATGATTAAGTATCATTTAGAATATGTGGTATCCCTTATGTTTACTGACAATGAATAAACAAAATGTGCTGCTCTTAGTTTGCCCAATTTCAAATTCTTCTATAGTTCAGCAAAACAAATTACCTTTGGAATCGCATATGCCTTTTCAGCACAATGTATAAGCATGAAAACTAGCTGATTTGACTATACTTGTGCATTTAGCCAAGTATAGCATTTCCTGAACTGCTTTGTCCTTTTGACATCTGATTTAACGTCAGGGGCCTCTTTCTACTTTGACAGAACTTCCCCATCCCCCATAGCCACCATTTCTTCACTTTTATCATAATTTCAGTACCTTATTTGCATTTGTCACAAAATCTACCCCTACCCCTTTGCCTTTCTCTCCTTCAAATATTTCCTTCCTGCCCTGATCCTGAGCGGTAAAAAGAGAAACTACCATGGGAAGAGCAATCAGCAAAATACTTTTCCCTCTAGACAATGACTTAGTGACACTTTATGGATAATATAAGATATTTGGGAAATGTTTAGTCTCTTCTACGTTTTTTGTTTTTTGTTTTTTTGCTTTTTTTTTTTTTTTTCTTCAGGACCAAGGACCAAACTCAGGACCTGGTGCGTGCAGGACAAGCACTCTACCACTGAGCTAAATCCCAAGCCCCTTTTTTGCTTCTTGAAAGAGAAGAACTAGTGCAGAATATTGAATTTGATCTTAAGTCTAAGTTATTTCACTCCCATAGTTGATATGACACATTTATTAGCACCCCAAGAAACTAAAGATACATAAGTCTTACCCAAAGGCTATTAGGAGATTTTAAAGATTACATTTTTTTATTATAATTTCTTGCTAGTGGACCAAGTTCTCTATACTAAAAAAGACTATATTTTATGAAATACAATGGAAACATTTTCACTTTAATAACACAAACTCCTTGATAATGATAACAGTTTGGTCCATTCCTCTTAAAGAACTGATTTCTTTTCTTCCTCCCTCCCACACCCTAAATCCTTTGCTTATACTGCTAAGTGAAATATTCATCCTAAATCAAGGTGTGTCTATGTCATTTTCCCAGTCTCACCATCTGATTGGAATGCAGCTGTAGGGTAAAAGAAAGAGCAATAACACTCGTATTAGAATACCTGGATTACAGTATTTGTTCTGCTACTTAGCAGCTGTGTGACTTCATTGCCTTGATGACATAGATTTTGTTCTGCTGCCAAGTACAAACCAGTTTGGCACATTATCCGCACACTTAAAATATGTAATCTCTACATCTTAATGGTGTGGAGAAGGCAGGGTAGAACATTTGAAATGGAAAAATTTGGACAAAAGGTCACCATAGACCTGAACAAATTACTTAAAACTTCCTGAGACTCGGTTTTGTCATCTGTAAAATAGGTAGGATGATGCCTACCTCACATGATTAAGGGTTAACAAAGAGAATGTATATGAAAGAATGTAGCTCAGTGTCTGGAAAACAGATGATTTTTTTTTTTTTTTTTTTTTTTTTTTTGCAGTGCTGGGGATTGAACCCAGGGCCTCTACCCACTGTGCTGTATCCCCAGCCCCGGATAATGCTAATTAGGGTTTCCTTAAGTTAGAATGCATCCCTACACTTCCTCCACCCCGCCCCCAACTCCCCAAATTCAAATCTGCATATTCAGAGTCACATTTTAAGAATCAGCCTAAAATGCACCCACCACTTTTCAAATCTTTTCCAAACAACTTCATGCAGTATGGCCCTTTGGTTAAGCTGCTGGGCTTCTGGAATTAGAAGAGTCTCCCAAATTTAAAACCAGGTCTGAGCTGGTGTGGTGGCCCACACCTGTAATCCCAGCATTTTTGGACCTGAGGCAGGAGGATTGCAGGTTCTAAGCCAGCCTCAGCAATTTAGCGAGACCCTACCTCAAAAAAAAAAAAAAAAAAAAAATTGAAAGGGCTGGAAATGTGACTTAGTGGTTAAGCGTCCCTGGGTTCAGTCCCCAGTACCAAAAATAAAATAAAGTAAAACCAGGTCTGCCATTTAGGAGCTCCACGATCTTAAACAAATCATTTATTCTCTCTCCATTTAAATTTGGCATGTGTAATATGAGATCATCATGGAACATACAGGGTTGTGGAAGACTAAACGAGATATGCACGTAGAGCATTTCATAGTCTCTGACAAGTATTAAGTCCTCCATGAGTACTACATATAAGTAATAATACAAGTTTCCTCTTTAGTAAATTGTTAATAAAAAATGTTAACCCTGCTTCCAGAGTTGTGGCAAAGTTCTAACGTAAATCTCTTAAACTGTAATACTGAACAAACATCAGAGATTGGCACACGTATACCTTGAGATACTGTGGGCAAAGTTCTAAGCTCACTTTTAAAGAATGAACTGCCTCCACTGGGAGTAATAAGACCCAGCATTAATTAATAGGATATAAAAATCAGAAAGTACATCTCCTGGATACAACTAGCTGACATCCAAAGAGCAGTACTAAGATCAGCACCCGCAGACCGGACCTCGATAATTCCCTGGAGTTCACCTCTAAGGGCCCCCTCCCCTTGGAGCCGCGCAAGCGTACACAGATTTTGCGCCTCTCTCCCTCATACCCCCGCCTCCAACATCCCCCCCACTCGATCTGCCCAACACGCAGGCGCGTCTCCTGAAGTCCTATCCCTACCCCCCTCCTCTTTCTCTTCATTTCTTCCCCCTCCTCTTCCTGCACCTCCGCAGGTTCAAACTCTTCTTGGTGAGAGTGGCGGCGATCGCGAGGTCACGTGATGAGCATCCTGCTGCCCAACATGGCGGAGTTCGACACCATCTCGGAACTAGAGGAGGAGGAAGAAGAAGCGGCAACGTCGTCGTCGCCGTCGTCTTCGTCGTCTGTATCTGGGCCCGACGATGACGAGGAAGAGGAAGAGGAGGAGGAGGAGGAGGAAGAAGAAGAGGAAGAGGAAGAGGAGGAAGATGATGATGAAGAGGAGGTGCCGCCCCCGCCTCGTGTAGTGAGCGAGGAGCATCTGCGGAGATATGCCCCGGACCCCGTACTGGTGCGGGGCGCCGGCCACATCACTGTGTAAGCAAGAGGGGGCCATGGGGTTTGAAAAGGCCGTGATTTGGCGATAGAGAAGTGAGAAGGCGATCGAGGGGCCTGTGGAGTGGGGGAGGGCTGACTGAGGCATACACCTGGTCTAAATGGAACCGAGGCTGAATAGGTGTAAAGTAAAGAATGTGAGTGTAATGCACCAACGCCAGGTAAAGAGTAAGTGTAGGACAGGAAAGTTAGGGGTTTGAGAGCCAAAGGTATCAAAGTAGGGGTGAGTTTCCTTTCGTGTAGGAATGCTGGCATTGAATATTCTCCAAACTGCAGGATGTACTAGAGCGTTCTCTGCTGCCAAGATTGGTGTCTAGTGGAAAACGGCGACTGCTGTAACATGTGATGAGAAGTAGGCTTGGATTTTTCAAAACAGAAACGTGATGTTTTGTGAATAATATAAATATCCATCTACCTGCATATTCATCCATCCATTCTTCCTGTCTAATCCTTATATGAATGAATACGGTCATTCTTTCTCTGTTTCGAGCACTACTCACTCTGACGTTCCTTAAATATCGCACCATTAGAGGTTCGGGTTGATAGGCCGCCATGGAAAGTAGAAGCAGCAGTGGATTGAGTCAGGGGTCTTGGATGCTAGGGCCATATTTGCTTCTTTCTGACCCTGTGACCTTGGTCATTTGCTTCCTATTTCTGGGCCTTGGTTTCTCCGTACGTAAAATGAAGGGTTTGGAGTAGATTGTTTGTAAAACCTTTCAGCTATGAGATAGTTTAAAATACCTCCAGGGGATTCTTATTTTTACCCAAATACTGAATATACAAACGTTAAATGTATGTGGAAATTGGTCCTCCAGAAGGTGAGGACGATTTCTTAAAAACTTTGCCAGTGTGGCTTTTTTAAAATTGAAATCTCGCATCATATTTGAGAAAATAAAATTAGAAGGGATTTCGTAACATTTTAGTTGCAAAGCAAAAAAGGAAGAAAAATTGATAGTTCTCTTGGTTTTGAAGAGTACTTCCTCATATTTATTTGCTTGATCATAAATAAAATACTTGAAAGTTTAAGTATTGTGTTACTGTTCATTCTCTTAATTCTACCTTTTATTGCATTTTAAAATAGGCCTATTCTTTCCTATCATATCATGCTGTCTCTAATTTTGATAATGGCTCGCCTAACCCCTTTGACTTTCATTTGAGTTTGTATTATATGAAATCACATAGCATGTACCACCTTCTGCATTATGTTAGCTTTTAATTTTTAACATGTTGAGTATTTCGACTGTGATACACTTTTATAATCTTTGTATTAAATGTGTTAACAAAGATTTTGAAATTGTGAAAGGGTTCAGGGAGACTTCTACGCCTGCTTTTTGATTAGGCAATTTTAAGACAATTTTTCTTGGTCGAAGAATTTTGCAGATAGCTTACAGTGCTCAGATGTCAGATTACTGTGCTGTTTTACTTCAATTTCTGTGGTTACTAGGGAGACAGTTTATTATTCAAACTATGGTGATTCTGGCACCAAAGGGTTCCTTTCATGCAGATTATCTTACGTGACCGAACACAGAAAAGGTATCTTACTCCAGTCCATAATTATATATTCCAACATTCCACCCCCTCCCATTGTTTTCAGACAATGAAAAAGGAGCAGGGAAACAGAATTTAAGAAACTTATTTGTGACCAGGTGTGGTGGCTCATGCCTGTGATCCCTGCAAGTCGGGAGGCTGGGGCAGGAGGATCACAAGTTCAAGGACAGCTTCAGCAATTGAGTAAGGCCCTAAGCAACTTACTGAGACTCTGTCTCAAGATTAAAAAATAAAAAAGGGCTGTGGATGTGGCTCAGTGGTTAAACACCCCTGATTCAATCCCTGGACCAAAAAATAAAAATAAACTTACTCGTAGTTCCATTCTAATCTCTATACAACCATGGTGAAGTGCTTACCAATCTGTTTTCTTTATCAAAAGCAGAGCACAGGAGCTGAAGAAATAGCTCGCTTTGGAGAGCGCTTGCCTAGCGTGCGCAAGGGCCGCTGTTCGAATCCCTGGCCCCCTCAGAGGCGGGAAAAAAAAAAAAAAAAAAAACTCTTTTAAAAAAAAATGCAGAGCACAGGGACACACCATACCCAGGCCCTTTGTTGTTGTTGTTTTTGGTACTGGGAATTGAACTCAGGGGCACTCGACCACTGAGCCACATCCCCAGCCCTATTTTGTATTTTATTTAGAGACAGGGTCTCACCGAGTTGCTTAGCACCTCACTTTTGCTGAGGCTGGCTTTGAACTCACTGTCCTCCTGCCTCAACCTGCTGAGTCGCTGGCCCTTTTGATAGGTATAATCCACCCCCTAACCCACCCTCGGCTTAAAAATTCTGGAGTTAGGAGTGTGAAATGATGGGGCTGGTAGTAAATGTTACTATTAATTGACTGAAGCCAAAATCTGAAAAACACAAACCAGTAGTTGAATCTCTAGATAATGTATATAGTCTGAAAACTTATTTGGTTTTATTGTAGATTTTCTCTCACCAAGAAAAGAAAGTGCATTTGATGTTAAATATGTGGGACTTGCAAAGTGAGATTAAATGTTTAGGAGAAAGTTTTGCTGTGTCTAAGAAATGAGCTATGATAGCAAAGACTTCCTTATATCAGGTGAAGTAAAAAATCCTTAGGCAATAGTTAAATCTTATTCTCAGGCATTTAAAATATTAACTTCTGTTTAAATTTTTCTGGCATAGGAGTGGTCAGGTTTCCCCCAAACTATATGCCCTGCTTTTGTTTTTTTTGTTTTTTTTTTTTTTTGATACTGGGGATCAAACCCAGGACCTTGCACATACTAGGCAAATGCTCTACCACTAATTACATGCTCAAACCTATGCCTTATCGAATGATACATTTCTTATTCTCTCTTAACCCTGATTTTTTTCCATCCTCTGTACAGTCTTTACTCTGTGGGGGGAGGGGGTTGTTTCTTTCCAAAGTTTTAAGTTTTGAGAGCCATCACCTCCAACTCAAACAAAGTGTTTTGAAGGTTTTCACCATGAAGAAATGATAGTTTTTGAGGGGATAGATAATGTTTAACCTGATTTAAACTCAGCATATGTTAATCCTAACATGTTTTCTCCTCTGCACATTGGCTGTGTCTCAAGTTGCCCCATTTCTGACCCTGATACCACCATTCTAATCTCCCAGGGTAATATGTGAAATCTTTGAGTCATTTTGACTCTTCCTTCTCCTTGAATTGCCCTGTGCCAGTTGTTCCCAGAATTATGTCATCATACCTTTTGAAACATCTCTTAGATATTTCATTTTCTCATTCCTACTTGGCACCACTGTAGTTTGGGTAGCCATCATCTCTTGCTTGAATTATTGCCTCAGTCTGTTGCTGCTCCCCACTCCAATCCATCCTGTATGCTTGTGCCAAACTGATTTTCTTAAAACAGTTTAATCATGTCACTTTCCTGCTGCAAACCTGCAGTGGCTCTTAATTAGATCTGAGTTTCTGTGCTGCTTTTCTCCAGCCTCAGAGTTTAAGGAGTTCCTCCATTTATCCAAAGCTCACCCCTCCTCTTGTGCCTTACATACCTTCTCTTCTAACCTTCTCCCTGATCTTGCTCCATCTGCCCGTCTGTCCAATATAATCTCCCTCTGCCTTTCTGTTAGCTCATCTCGTAAACAATCTCTGATTTTTTTAAAAAAACAAAGTGAAGGGCTGGGGATATAGCTCAGTTGGTAGAGTGCTTGCCTGTCAAGCACAATGCCCTGGGTTCAATCCGCAGTACCGCAAAAAAAAAAAAAAAAAAAAAAAAAACCAAAGTGAGATAAAAACCTTCCAGTACCCACATTCCCTTTAGCTACTATCTAACTTTTCTTCTCCAAGTTTCTTAAGAGTAATTATATTCACTGTATTTCCTCTGATCTGGATTCTGCTACGTCAATCATAGAAGACCTGGCCTCAGTTAAGATCACCATGATTCTCTTGTTACTAAATCAGTGGACATTTAATTCTCTTTCTGTCCCCCCTTGCTGCATTTGACATTTATTATGATTCCCTCTTTCTTAGAGGCTTCTACTCCAGGGGTCATGAACACACAGGCCTTCAGAAGCAACATAAATCACAAGATGGTTCAGCATAAGTAGCAGTGGGGCCTTAGTTGAATTGGAAGGTATATGTCTTGCTTAAAGGTGTTCAGATTCTGATTTTAAAAAAATTTGCTAGCTAAGCAAACCTAGGGACTTTTTGACCACTTTAATCTCTTGGTTCTCCTTGTACTTTTCAGTCCATTCCGTAACCATCTCATTCATAGGCTCCTCTTTCTTTCTCACCTCCTAAATACCAGTGATCTCTAGAGTTTTGTGCTCAGCTATCTACTCTTCTTACTCTCTACTCTCCCTAGATGATCTCATCTTACTTCTCTCAAGGTTAGTTATCTGATGTCTTCCAAATATGTATCTGTGTTCCAGAGTCTGCTTAGGTTCTTACTTGGGCTTATTCACTTCTTGGCCCACTGTCATTTTAAATTCAACACATTCAGACAGAACTTGTCCTTCCATACCCCTCATACCTCCAGACTCTCAAAACTGTCTTCTATTTCTATATTCTCCTTCTCAGTTGAATGTACCTTTACCTATCCTATTAACCATCTTTGGTTCTCCTTCCCACTTATACTCCCCACAGCTAAGCATTCAGGAAATATTAGCAATATATGGCCTAAAATTTGCTTTTTTTCCCTCCCTACCATGACTTCCCTGATTCAGGCCCCTTTCACCACCCTAATTCATTATCTTCATTCTTGTTTCTTCTTACATTCCTCATCCAGTGTATTACTAGATTAAGACACCAGAAATAGGGCTGGGGAGATAGCTCAGTCGGTAGAGTGCTTGCCTTGCAAGCACAAGGCCCTGGGTTCGATCCCCAGCACTGCAAAAAAAAAAAAAAAAAGACACCAGAAGTACAGATTTAATTAAACCACTTTCCTGCTTAAGATTATTGTGTGGTTTTCCTTTCACCTACAGGATAGTCTCAGCTCCAAAATATGGCATACAGAATTGGACCTTGCCTATCCATCAGTCTCATCTCCTACCACTTCCCTTACTGCTGGTATGTTTCTATTCACAGCGTGCCATTTCTTATCTCACTGCCTAAGTTCAAGCTGGGGCCTCCATCTAAAATGTCAATACCCACCCCTCCTCATCCTGGCTCTCCATATGTCACCACCTCCTACAAGTTTTCTTTGCCTCAGTTAAAGCTGCAATAGCAAGAACAATTTCTCATTTTCTCTGAATCCTCAGTGCCTAGCATGATGCCTGGCATGAAGTGAGATGAATGAATATTGACTCATGCTAGTAAGCCATGATATGCCCATCATAGTGCAAACTGTACTCTAGGCCCTCAACAATTACTAGTTTGTTGAATCTCTACGGGGTGAGGACTTTTTTCTTGGCATAGATATATCTGTATACAACAATATCACTAGTTCCACAAATGGGGATTATGACATGGCTTTCCTTCGAAGGCTTTGTTAAGCTAGCTCCTGTTTATCAGAGTACCATGTCTACTTGTATCATCTTAATGTTTCAGCTTTCTGTTTACTTCAACAAGTTGTTAATCTTTTCACATGCAATTAGTTATAATTATTAAAAATGATTCCAATTCTGATAATAAGTAGATATTTGGGGATCTTTTTCCAAATAAAAATGCATACCTAAATTGCTTCCCATAGGTTTGAGATTATAGAAGCAAAAATAATGAACTATCTCTTGGAAGTATTAAGTGTTTCATAAATTTTATATATATATAATTTATATATATGTATATACATATACATATATATCCAAGTGATATTGCATGTAAGTATACCTATCAGTTGTCTTCTTGATATTTTTAGGATAAATATTTGGATCCAATGTGTTGAAATACAGAAAAAAATACATCTCACGAGATTTTTTTTCCTTATTTATAGGCATTACCACATTCTTTATATTTCTTAAAATGCACATATTTACTCTCGATAGCACACCTGTATAGAAATAAGTAGGGGCTGGTGATTACCCAAATCTCAGGAATTCATAAAATCATTTCATTAAAACTAATCTAAAAAAACTGAAGTTATTAGACATAGAATTGAAGAAAATGGCCAAATTTGCCAAACAGCATATTTCTGCAAAAACTTAGTACTGCAAATTTTGATACTTCCCAAATCAGTAAATGGAATGCCTTGTCTGTTAGCTGTTTTTGAGGAATTGCAGTGATACATTGTTAATTTGCATTTATATGCAGTGAATATTTCATAAGGTTTTAGGCCTTGAGAATACTGAAGCTATCTCTGGTGACTTGCCATTGTTACAGTGTAGAAAGTCATGACTATTTCCATATGAAAGATAAGTGAGATATAAGTAGAATTTTTTAAAAATCTCTTTATGTTATATGACATAGCCTTTCCTTTCCCTTAATATAGTAACTGGAGTTCCTTGCATGTGCTTCAGAATGAGTTCTAAGTTTTCTAGTGAAATCATGTTTCTTGTTGGCAGAATTTTACTATGCATTTTTGTGTTTTTGTTTTTGTTTGTTTGTTTTTGGTTCTGGGTATTGAACTCAGGTACATTCAAACCACCGAGCCATATCCCCAGCCCTGTTTTGTATTTTGTTCAGAGACAGGGTCTCACTGAGTTGCTTAACACCTCCCTTTTGCTGAGGCTGGCTTTGAACTCTCGATCCTCCTGCCTCAGCCTCCCAAGTCGCTGGGATTACAGACATGTGCCACTGTGCCCAACTGTGCTGTTTTCTTAAACAACCTGGACACAGGAACTTTAATTTGTGCAAGGTCTGAAAGGCTGGTGTATAGCTGTTTTCAAAAAGATTAAAAAACAGTGAGGGATGTAGGGAGGGAAGAAGGGGAAGAGCAACTAAAAGGACCCATTCTTCTTTGCCTCAGTCTCCTTTACTCCAAATAATTGTTCCAAGAAATTAAAAAGTGGGGCATTGAAAACACTTGACAAAGAAAATGCAATAATTGAGAATCACCAGCTGGGTTGGCTTCAAACACATAATAGATTCTATATTTAATGAAGTCGATAAAATGGCAGCCTGAGCAGTTCCCAAGTGCCTGTTTGTCTAATGCTAAAGAGCCCCACATCTTGGGCTAATATCTATCATTGATGAAAAATAAGTGGATGAGATTGTCTAACCTCTGTGGACTTACAGTTCTTAATGGGTTGTTTATGAAACAGAGGTGATGTATTTTATTCATCAGCAGTCATTTCAACATTTTCCTAGTGGCTAGTAAGTGAGACTTTTGAGGCCTAAGGTTCTTTGAGTTAAATATTCTCTTTATGTGCTCAGACTCTAAGGAGGAAAGTTAAGAAAATAATCCCTGATAGGCAAAACAGGATTGCTACTCTTAGCTAAAAGTGTGAGAGAGGAACAGCACAGTTTGCTTTTCTTCTTACTTTTTAATATGGATATATGATTAGTCCACATTCACAGATTGAACCAACTGCAGATCAAAAATATCTGAAAAAAAAAACATCACATACAGGCTTTTTTCTTGTTGTTATTCCCTAATCAATACAGTATACCATTTACATAGAATTTATATTGTATTAGTTATTATAAGTAATGTAGAGATTATTTAAAGTTTACAGAAGGATGTGCATAGGTTATATGCAAATACTGTGTTGTTTTAATATAAAGGATTTGAGCATCCAAGGAGTTTGATACCCAAGATGGGCCCGGAATCAGTTCCCCATAGAATATTGAGAGGAGCAAGTGTATGGAAGTCACCAGGGAGTGTTTTAAGAAGTCAAATAATACTTTCTTTACCATTTCTATTATACCTTTCTTAAGAACTTCAGCACTGGGGCTAAGTACTGGGAAGAATACAGAGAAAACAAAATATAGGCCTGGCTTTACAAACCTAACCAGAATATTACCTTTATGACATTTTTATGGGGCAGCAAAGAATAAGGACGATATTTTAATTGTTGAATTGTGTAATACAGATTAGAAGTGATTGTGGGTGTTCAGAGAAAGGGAGTCCATATAAACTTGAGCATTCAAGGCATTATAGCAGAGTTGCAACTTTAGCCCTGAAGGCTGTGTACAATTTGAACTAAGGAGAGGAAGCAAGAGAATCACAAGGGCAAAGACAAGGCAGTGGCAATGGGAAGGAAAGAAGCATTAATGAGAATTATTTTAAAGGAGCAAGTGACTGAACTTAGGCAACACTTACTTTTAATAAGGGTGCAAAAAATAGGAGAGGGAAGGTGCAAAAAATGATACCAAGGTCTAGGTTAAGGAAGAAAGTGATGTGCCATTGACAGAGATGAAGAATTTGAAAAGAGGAAACAATTTCCAAGAAAGGGTTACATTTAATTTTAGGTATGTTTTGCTTGACATTGTACTTTGTGGCAAGATATCCAAATGGAAATTTTCATTTTACAATTAAAGATGAAGGACTAGAGCATGTTGGAAAATATGTGTTACTAGCAATAATAGATCTGATGATCATCAGCATAGACGGATTGTCAAAGCTATCAACTGCCAAAGAAATGCAGAGTTCCCTTAGGAAAAAAAAGCAGATGAATTAAAGCTAAGTGTTGCTATAGATGAAAAGAGTAAGAATGTTAGGAAGGGAATTATCAACAGTGTCATAGCTGAAAAGTTGAGAACATTTTTCTACTTAGAGAAGGACATTAAACTTGGCAGTAAGACAAAAAGAACTTGTCTTTACTAAATAAAAAATTATTTTCAGTAAAATGGCAGCATCAAAAATACTAGATTTCAGCTGGGTGTGGTGGTACATGCCAGGGAACTCAGCAGCTCTGGAGGCTAAGCAGGATTGCAAGTTCAAAGTCAGCCTCAGCAACTAAGCAAGGCCCTAAGCAACTCTGTGAGACCCTGTCTTGAAATAAAATACAAAAAAGGGCTGGGAATGTGGCTTAGTGGTTAAGTGCCCCTGGGTTCAATCCCTGTACCAAAATTTTTTTAAAAAGTCAGATTTCAAAAGGTTAATAAAGGGAAATGGAAATAGTGGAAAGTTCCTTTATCTGGTGATAAATACAAAGAGAAATAAGCAAAGCTGAGAATTTTTTTTTTGGTACAGGGATTGAACTCAGGGACACTCAACCACTCAGCCACATCCCCAACTGTTTTATATTTTATTTAGACACAGAGTCTCACTGAGTTGCTTAGTGTCTCACCATTGCTGAGGCTAGCTTTGAACTTGAGATCCTCCCATCTGAGCCTCTGGGATTACAGGGGTGTACCCCCTCACCTGGCTAAGAATTTATAAAATAATAAAACTATTCTAAACATTATGATGGATACATCTGTCTATATCTACTACATATTTCATATCTAGTAAAAGAATTGCAGCTGGCAAAAGCTAAAATGGTAGTAATCTCTAATTGAGGTAAGAGTATGTTATTGACATTGCATCTGAAAAGCATTTAGACATGATGTGGAAATAAAACTACTTTAAAATATGTGTCTTCTTTCTAAAAATGAAAATGTACCTATTTGTTGCACAAGAATTTACTCTGTAAAATAATGAATTGTATCTTTTTGAGTAGTGAGAAAGTCACTAAACAATGATTTAAGTGAAGTATGTTTCTTGCTCTGTTCAAATGTTTGTCATATTAGTGAATGCTAAGTTAGCATGTAAATACAAATATATTTTTAATACTAGAATGTAAGTTACTCAAGCAGCAGTTGAAAATTGTCATAAAAATTTATGCATACATTATCTCATCTGGTTTTAAGTTTATACTGTTATGTCTATGTATAGATTTAAAGGGAATGTGTATTCTCATTACATGTTGTACAGACACCTGAACAGAATTAGTGTGACTGAGCTTTTTAATGTAAAGTCTTTACAATTGGTAATTAATTTTCTTAACTATTTGAAAATATAGAACTTGGATAAAAATACATTTTTAACATACAAGATGTAGTATATTTTGCATAAGTATATATCATGCTAGTAGCTGCTAAATATAGAGTATTTGTGCTTAATTAAGATTGGCTTGTGTCCTTGAAAATAAACTATTTACATAAATGATGCAAGGATGATATCAAATTCCTTCATAGTTTTAATTAGACATGGGATTCCTAACCTTTCTTTAAAGCCCCTGAGACCAAACTGGCATAAATCAGTTGAATCAAACAGTACAATAACTTACTCTGTAAACATTTGTGCAAACTTTTATTGAAAAAATACTAGAGCCCAGTGTGGTGGTGCACACCTGTAATCCCAGGAACTCCGGAGGCTGAGGTAGGAGGATCCCAGGTTTGAGACTAGCCTCAGTAACTTAGTGAGACCCTAAGTAACCTAGTGAGACCCTGTCTCAAAATAGAAAATAAAAGGGTCTGGGAGTGTGGCTCAGTGATTGAACCCCCCACCCCGGGTTCAATCCCTGGTACCAAAAAAAACAAACCTAAAAACCTGCTATTGCTGGGCCTGGTGGTGAACTCCTGTATTACCAGTGACTCAGGAGACTGAGACGGGAGGATTGTAAGTTCAAGTCCAGCCTCAGCAACTTAATGAGTCCCTGTCTCAAAAAAATTGTGTGGGTGCGGGGACTGGGGATGTAACTCGATGGTAAAGTACCCTGGGTTCAATCCCTGGTACAAAACAAAAAACAAACTACCTATTCCATTATGGTATCATCCATAACTGAAGTAGCAAAATAACCCATGGTTTCTGTTCTTGAGGAGCTTGATACAGAACAGAAAGGACAATAGGGATCAGTATATGAATTTTGGTTTCCCCCACTTACTATATACATGACATTGGGCAAGTCATTTAATTAATATATTAATTTTTTTCCTGATTGTCAGCTTCCTTGTCCAAAAAAATGGGAATAATAATACTTCTCTTGAGGGTTTTTAAAGTTTTGTAGTAATATACTTAGCACAGTGGGTAGCCTGGTAAGTACATAGTTATTGATAACTTTTACTGCCTTCCTCACATAGAGTTCTCAGTGTTAGTGTCTTTTCCTTTTTGTTTATAACCTATCATCCACTAATGTAAAATTGCAGTCACTATGATAATGGTGTCATTTGACATCTGTGTGTCAAGGAAGTGACTTATGTTCTCTACTGAAATCAACAAATAGGTGAGCAAAGCTTATAAAATTAATTTTTACTTCTTTTAAAGTATTTTTATTAGTGCATTATAGTTATACATAATAGTGGGCTTCGCATGGAATATAATTTGCTCCATTACGATCCCCAGTATTTCCACTTTCCCTCCTTTCCTCCCTTCCCCTGCCCTCCTTCTTCTACTATACTAGTCTTCCTTCTATTTTTTTTTGTTTATTGTCTTTTTAATTGATGCTTTATAGATTTACATAAAAGTGAATTCACTGTGCTATATTCAAATATGTACATAGCATAATTTGATCAATTTCATTCCACAGTTCCTCCTTTTCCCATCCCTCCTCCTTCTCCCTAGTCTCCTTCTTCTATTCCACTGTTCTTCCTTCTCTTTTGGTGGGATTCCCCCCCCTCCTTTTATTTCCTTATTTCTCTCTAGCTTCTTCATATGAGAGAAGACATTTGATCTTTGACTTTCTGAGTCTGGCTTATTTCATTTAGCATAATGTTTTCTAGTTCCATCCATTTACTGGTAAATGCTATAATTTTGTTGTTCTTTATGACTGAATAAAACTCCATTGTGTATATATGCCACATTTTCTTTATCCCTTTATCTGTTGATGGGCATCTGGGCTGGTTCCATAATGTGGCTATTGTGAATAGCACTGCTATAAACATTGATGTGCCTATATTACTATAGTATACTTATTTCAGTTCCTTTGGATAAATGCCAAGGAGTGGGATAGCTGGGTCATATGGTGGTTCCACACCTAGTTTTCTGAGGAATTTCCATAGTGCTTTCCAAAGTGGTTGTACTCCTACCAACAATGTATGAGTGTGCCTTTTCCCCCACATCTTTGCCACTATTTATTATTATTATTATTCTTGATGATTGCCATTTTAATTAGAGTGAGATAAAATCTCAGTGTAGTTTTGATTTGCATTTCCCTGATTGCTAGGGATGTTGAACGTTTTTTCATATATTGACCATTTGTATTTCCTCTTTTTGAGAAATGTCTGTTTAGTTCTTTTGCCCATTTATTGGCCTTTTTTTTTTTTTTTTGGTGTTAAGTTTTGACTTCTTATTACATATTTTAGTGAGCATACGGGAAGTGAAAGCCTTAGAAGATGGGATCTGTTTTCTTAGAATTCACTGAACACATGAAAGCCACTCATAAGGATCAACCCTTGAGTATATTAAAGTAAACTGTTCACAAAATATTAAATTCTATAATTCCAAAAGCTACATTAATGGTAAAGAGGGACATTTGTATTATAACATTTGCTCTAATTAAAACTTCTTTTACTATTAATTTGGATTAAAAGTAAAAAATTTACTTTCATTAAATATCATATTTTTCTCCCACTGGACTGGGAGTGTAGCTCAGTGGGGGAGCACTAGTCTTAGTATACACTGAGGCTCTGGGTTTGATCCCCAGTACCACAAAAAAATAATTCAGGACACTTTTGTATTTCGATTTAATGTTTTCTAAGACTTCTGTATCTATTTTTTAAATTTAAGTTTCTTTTTAACTGGTGCAAAAAAACAAAAAAAAATTATATATTGAGGATAATTTTAAAAATCAGAAAACCAAAAGAAAAATAAAAAGGCTTGTAACTTTTTTTAAGAAAGGAAAAAGGTTAAATATGCTGGATAGAATATATTTTGTTCTTTGTTTTTAAGGTTTGGCTTGAGCAACAAGTTTGATACTGAATTTCCCTCAGTTCTAACAGGGAAGGTAAGTGAGAGTTTGCTTTGAATTTTCTAATTCTAACGCATTGTTTTATGGCTTATTCAGTGTTATGACAAATTCTTTGACTCATTGGTAATTAAGTCAAATAGCAGGAGGTCTCCATATTTGGAAGCTGTGTTGGAGGTGACTAAAAGCTGTCTCCATGACTACCAGCCTCTGACCAGTTATTTCATCTGTTGTTCATTAATGCTGGCCATTATTTGTGTTCAGTTTTTCAACTTTTGCATTTTTTTCCAGTACAGGTAGCTATAATTGTATTCATTTAGGTCAATGATTTCCAATGTTTTATTAACAACATTATTTTTAATTGTATCACTCTTTTGTAAAATGATATGATTTGTTCTATAAGGAAAGTATCAAATTTTGGGATATTGTTTTGTCTTTCAAATAGTTTGAGTTTCTAAAATTTGACTCACTGTAAGAAATTATTACCTGTTTCCTCTATATTCAGTAGAATATTCTAGCATAGAGACTTAATTCAAAGACTTCTAGGATTGAAAACTATTAAGTCTAGACCCCTAATGTACAGCGTGATAATTACAAATAATATTGTGTTATATACTGGAATTTTGTTAAGTGAGTAGATTTCAGGTTCTCTTAGCATAAAAGGTAACTGTGCAAGAAAAAGATATGTTAATTTACTTGATGGTGATAATCATTTTACTATGTACATGTATATCAAAACATGTTGTATACCTTAAATATATAAAATATTAAAAAGAAACTATTTTTAGAAAATCATTTTATAACAATAATGCTAACTTTCTAGACCCAATGAAGACAATTCTGCATAAAGCAAAATGTTATATTATACCCATTTGTATTTGAGTAAATATAGAAGAAAGAAAAGCAATTATAGTACAAAATACTCAATAATTTCTGATTGTTAAAATGATGATTTGGGGTTAAAAGAAGTTGACTTCTTATATTTTGGAGCCTGGAATTTAATTTTATTCGGCTTAATTTTACTACTTGTTGTTTGTATTTGTTATTTGTCAGTATAGATTTTGGTCATGATTTCAAATAATCCTCTAAAGGGCTTTTATGTTACTTTAGTGTTAATTTTTCTTATATTTTTAGCTGGAAAAACAAGGTGCAAATCAGTGTGTATAGTATATGTAGGAACTGGAAGAAATTAGCAGATTAATCATTGTATTTTGCAAAAAGAAATTCCAGAAAGATAATACATGAAACTAATAAGAATTATTACCTTTGATGAGAAAAGGAAAATGAGATGGAGTCCACAAGTGTGCGAATGAGGCTATTTTCCGAACATCTTTTAGTATTGTTTTCATTTTTTAATTATTCAGCTATTATCTTTTGAAATTTAATTTGTTCTCTCTTCTTCTAAACTCTTGTAGAATGGAATAATTTTCCTTCTACTAATATTAGCTCTTTTTCATCATGATGTATTTTTCAACTGTTTACTCTCCTCATTTTGAAAGGCCTAATTCCAATCTTGCCCTGCTCTTCTCCAGCCACCTTGTGGTTGGGGGAAGAGAAAAAGATAGCAAACTTATTTCTTTTTTCAAGAGGTATCTCACAAATCATAAGAAATTTTAATTTAATTCTATTTTATTTAACCCCGAAAGGTAATTTAGACTTTATTTGCCTCACAAAATAAACAAGCTTTGCAGTCAGGTCCTGGTTGCAACCCATGTTCTATCACTTATTGGTTTTGGGCAAGCCATTTCTGAGCCTCGATTCTTAGGTGAAAAATAGAGATGATGCTGATGGTTACCCCACCTCTTTTTTAAAGGATTAAATGAGCATGCATATATGCAATTCCTAGTATATTCTCAGGTACTTTTTAACTCCCCAATGTTAGTCTGGGTCACTGTTAACTACTCTCAGTGTATCCCAGTTTCACCTTGATTGTTTTTCCAGATTACTCACTGTCTATTTCTAACTGCTTTTGCCACTTTTTCTTCATCTGAGTAATAGTTTATTCTCTGGTTCTACTACTAATTTAGGTATTGTTTGTTGACCCTTTTTATATCTCCTGAGGTATAATATCAGATCCTTCCATTTAATAATAAGTATAGTCCCAGGGTAAGTTAACATTTGAAAATATGTTGCCATTTAACTCCCCCCCCCCCCAGGCACTGGGGATTCGAACGCGGCCCTTGCGCATGCTAGGAGAGTGCTCTCCAAAAGCAGCCATTTCGTCAGCTCGCCATTTAACTTTTTAAAACACAAAAAGAAAGCCCTTTGGTGTGAAATTTTGGCCTTAATTTCTGCTGTGTTCTACCTTCCTATCCTTATCATTTAGAATAATTTACGAATTGAAGCAACACATTAGACTTAGATTTGTTTTACACAAATTAATCATAAATGTTTCCTCCAAATGAGTAAAACAGCCATGAAAGTATCTCTTGGAATTCTACATATTGATAGAAAGATGAAAAATTCAGTATTAAAGAGAATGAATTAAAACAGCTGTGATAGAAAACTTATTCTCCATATTTTCCTTGATGTTTCTGCATGTGTTGTCTGGCAGTTCCATCCAGCTGTAGTATTGGCCTAGTATTTAAAAAGTTTGAATTACAAGTCCAAGAAATTCTAGCAAATGAATAACCTAAAAAATGTCATTGAGTTCAGTTCCCTGTTGTTAGAATTCTGTTTTGTAAATTGGCCCGTTTTTTGTGCTCAAGGAATCATTAGAATATCTTTTCACTCCTCCTCATTTCTTTTCAACAGAAAATTCCACTGGGGGGGCTGGGGAGATAGCTCAGTTGGTAGAGTGCTCACCTTGCAAGCAGGAGGCCCTGGGTTCAATCCCCAGCACCGCAAAAAAAAAAAAGAAAGAAAGAAAAAAATTCCACTGGGAAGATAGTATAATTGTTTTAGAGGAATAAGAATGGCAAGCTGCTTTTGGTATGTATGCACACAGCCTAAACGATGTGGACAGGAGCTGTTCTTAAAGACATCTGTCCTTTTCAGGTGACCATTTTGTAGCACATATCATAAGGATATGTGGATATTTTTTCAAGTATGCATTATTTATAGTGTACAAAATTTCTCATGTATTGGATAAAGCATAAATGATACTGTGATTTTTTTTCCTAGTGCGTGTTTGGTGATAAGAAAACCACTAAAAAAAATTCTGAAGATCTGTTATTTATTTATTTAGGTACTGGGAATGGAACCCAGAGTCTTGCACATGCTGAGCATGCACCCTACTGCTCACCTATACCTCTATACCCTGAAGGTCTGATGTTTTTTAAAAGTTGCATGGTAGTAACATTAATTTTATTCATTTTTTAATGAGAAAATTTTTCTGCAGTAAGCACTTTCATTTGTATAGTTTACTCTGAATTACCAAAATATTTCTTTGGTAACTGGGGAAAGAGACCTTACATAAACTTGAAAAAAATTAAAAGAAAAAAGACCTGAATTCAGACATAATAGCCCTTTTGTTAAAATATTTAAAAATGAATAAATACAATAGCTCAAATAGAAAAAGTACTCTTTATAAAATCAGTCTTCCAGCATGAATGAGATTGTAAACAGCTTTTGTGCCTGCCTGAGGGAATCAAAATTGCAGAGTGAATTCTCAAAATCTGAAAGCCCATTTTGACAGTTGTGTGACTCAGTATTAATTTTTTGCTTCTTTTGTGTTAAGGCTTATAATGCAAAGAAAAAATAATATTTTATATTATGTGCAGAAAAGATTGTTTTCCTTGTTTCACTAAATTCCTTCTATCATAAGAATTATCAAGCAGGTACATACACACAGATTTTGGTAACCAGAAAAAGAACCACAGAACTTCAGAAAATAAATTAAAGCTTCCGGCCCTCAGCTGGAAACAATTAAATGGTGTTATGGAAAGATTAGTGTGCAGTGTTGGGAAGCTTAAGTCATAAAAATTGACCTTTACTATTGTGATCCAATATGACAAGTGATTGATAGGGTTGTGTTCCCCACAACCGAAGGAGGCAAATCAGTCCTGCTGGGGTTTGCTTAGATTTTCTTCTGTTTGCAGAGTCTCCTACATCCTGTTATAAAATATTATGACCCTTTCTCCCACCTTTATGATGTGGTTTTCTTTTTTTTTTTCTTTCCAAGAGAGTCAAAAGGAATGAAATGTTTCTTTACAGCCTACCATTCAGCTAGAAAGTAAGGGGCTTCCAGCTAACCTTCATTACTAGAGATACTCAATTATATGGAAGTAAATGAGTAAAATGTTATTAACTCTGATTCTACAGTTAACTAAACATTTCTTTCACATTGTTTAAAATCGAGAGTTAACCAATTCCCATTTCCTATGCCTTTATCTCTGTTTTATGACTCTTACTGTTATTCAAATACAGGTTTTTTTTTTCCAAAGACAATCCTGGCCTCCATTTAAAGTCAAAATGCAGATCTTAGCTTGTTTAAAAATCCAGTAAAAGTTTTTCTTCTCGTTATATTTGTCTATGCCTTCAAAAATTTGAATTCTCATTTTTATTGACTTGAATATTTATTGTTTAATTTGTGGTAAGAGTATAAAACTGAAACTATTTGTGAAAAGTGTCGGTGGGGAAGAAGGAAAAATTGTTTTCATTCCCGAAGCATGTGATAAAAGATAATGTTTTATTAAAAAATTATATGCATTTGCATGTAATTTATTTCATTCACTTTGTTTTTTTTTTAAAGCCAGTTTTTCTTTCCCTTTCGTTTTGTTTTCTAGCTTTAATCTCCCTTAGACTTTTTTTTTTCCACTAGTGAACATACAGTTTTCTAAAGCTCCACTGAAACAGTTTTGTTCCTTTGGACTGACTCATTTCTGCATTTAGCCTCACCCTTTACGTCTTTGTTGTTGTTGTTGTTGTTGTTGTTGTTTTTGTTTTTTACTTAAAATGAAACTCAAAACTGAGAAGACCTGCTGCAGTGTTTTATTTGTTGAATGCTTTTTTTCTGATTTAACAGTGAGTACTTAAATACAGGTAGTTTTGCCCGTTCCATATGATGGATCCAAACTGCTGTACATAGTAACATAGACTATTTCAAACCCATAATTAGTTATCCAGAACTTTAAATGTGCCCCTAAAGAGTAATAATTGGATAAATACCAGTTGTGTGTGTTTTTCTCCAGTGTATACAAGGGAAGACCATGAATTCTTCCCATGATTACTAAAAATTGGAGTGTATGGAAAAGAAATTAAAAGTTGCACAAAGAAATATTGATCAGAAATATCAAATACCTAAGTTCATTAACAATAAGTTGCTCACTTTTAATATTTGTGAAGTGTACTTGTATTTACTTTAAAATAAAAATTTAGATTCTAAGCTAATTTGTTAATGGGCAGAGTAATAACTTTATGATTTGTTTAAGTTTATATCACAATTTGCCATATTTAAAAATTTGTATTGATTCTGAATGCACAGTTTAAAGAGATTTGATAGTGATATTATGTTACAGATTGGAGCTGAATGTGTGTTTTTCTTTATTTTAACTTCTATTCAGTTACTTAGTAATTTCCTAGAAAAAGGAAGTTGAATATCTCTCTTTTGGAGATGTAAATCTTAAGATGGTAATTTGGTATCTTGTTTTTAAAAAGAATATCAAGGGGCTGGGAGTCTTGCTTAGTGTCAGAGTGCAAGCTCTTAGCAAGCACAAGGCTCTGGATTCAATATCCAGCACCAAAAGAGACAGAGAAAGAAAAAGAACATCTTCTCTGAAGAATTGAAGAACTGAAGAGCATTGAGTCTACATTCAAAATGCAGCAGTTATCCTTTTTTATAATATATTATGAAATAATATATAATGTAGTATAATAATATTCTTTTATAATATATAGCAACACTGTGGAGTATCAGTAATTACCTGATTAAACCTCTTGCTTTTAGGTGAGAGTCCTTGCAGAAGAGAACTTTTCTTTTTATCAAATCTACTCAGAGATACGTTTTACAAATTTCTTTGTCAACTTATTTCAATCAGGAAGTTCTAAGATGCAATTTCCATTCCCATTGAGTATGTAAAATAAAGATCCTTATTCCATTTTATAAATGAGAAACTAAGACTGAGAAAAATTAAACAATTTTGCCTGGGATTTTTCAAAGCTAATAAGAAAAAGAATTCAGATCCCTTGATTTATTGTCTAATGTGCTTAACTTATGAGTGTTTTCTATTTTCAGGAATAAGGTATTATTCTCTGAATCTTGTTTTAATTTTACACCCAAATTTTGGCATTTAATTGGAATTTTTTTACACAGTGATTGTCATTGTGTCATGTTGCTGACAATCTAGTTGGAGAATGAAACTACTTTATTTCTCTCATGTAAGCTAAGTTTTGAGCCTTACAGTTTGGTAATTGTTGATTGTTTGGAAGAAAATCAGATTCATGTGCTGAGCACTTAACCTTACTAGATGATATGAACAATTCTAAGAAAGTGTATATATATATGCTTAATGTTTTAATCATAATAGTGCTGAATTCTTGGTCATGTACCTCTGTAGCATCTGCTAATAGTTGTATTTTGTATGTTGATTCTAAGACACCTCTGTTAAAAGACGAAAATGTAATAATTTATAAAAATTGTAATACAGTTTGTATTTGGGAGAGTAGAGCTCTATAGTTTTGGTACCTAATGTACTAAGGATTTTATATTTTAGAATACCTTACTTTTCCTGACAATTTCATAATTTTTGCTTTCACATTCAGATGCTGAAATATTTTCCTATAAATTTTGCAGTCTGATAGCATTCTAAATAAAAGTAATCACTTTGTGGTCCAAAAATGTGATTTTACTGAGAGCAACCCATTTTTAGTACACCTTTGAATTGTATAACCTTCAAGCAGAATTTTTGGTGTAAATCTGATTATGCTGGTCATGCTCATGCCTCTGAACTGACTTTGTCATTGTTTCAGAGAGGCACAAGCAGCCACTTCCAGGAATAGAGGTAGTAACTAGAAATATTAAATTTGTGTATTTAAAGACCTTTTAACTTTCAAAATTTGCAGCACTTGAGTCCATTTTTGCTGAATATTAACAGACTGTTTTGAATGTAATTCCTAGGCATTGTCTTTTGTTAGTGTAACATTTCCCTGCAAACAGTGGCAAGTTTTAAATGTTGCAACTTTGCTAGGGACAAAAGGTTTAAGAGTTTCTGTTTTACAAGTAATCCAGGAGTATTGCCAAGGTCTAATTTGAATTCCGTATGCTATGGTAGTATTTGATTTTTTGATTGTCTTATGCTTCTAGTCTTATTCAACTTTAAGTCAGAGTACCTGAAAACTATAAACAATATTGCCTTAATAATGAGAATATTTGGTAATAAAACTGGTTGGTGGGTATCTTTTACCATTAATTTTACCGTTGTCATATTATTGTTGGTTGGTTATTACAAAAGATTGTTTCAAACATCAGGTTAAGATCTGGGAGCACAAAATTATATTGTTTACTTTCCGATGTCTCCCAAGACGATGTGATACATATTTATGGGAGTAGATGGGGAGGAAATATATTTAGACTATTGTAATTCCTTAAAATGTTTGTAATAAGACATTTTCCTTATGTTTAGAGATAAATAGTAGGAAGCTGCCCACAAATTGTTAAAGATAGTACCCTTGTTGTAGGTGGCCCCAGAAGAATTTAAGACCAGCATTGGCCGTGTGAATGCATGTTTGAAAAAGGCTCTCCCAGTCAATGTGAAATGGCTGTTGTGTGGGTGTCTCTGCTGCTGTTGCACACTGGGTTGCAGCCTATGGCCTGTTATCTGTCTCAACAAAAGAGTGAGTATAACCATTCTATTGTATAACAATAGTAACAGCTAACGTTTATTGCACACTTACTATGTGCCAAGAACTGTTTCTATGTATTTTACGTTATTTATTTAATTTCCATAACAATGGTATCATTTTAGGGATAAACTCAGGGGCAGAGATTGAGCATTTGTCTAACTTTTATCAATACTTTATCACTTAATATGAGTTCCTATCATTTTAAGTATATATAGTATAAGTAAAGGACTCAAGTTAATAGAAATATAGGTGGACTATTTATTCTTTTTTATACAATCTGAAGATATGACAAAGTATTTCTAAGCTATAGATATATGAGAGAACTACTTCTGATCTGAAGAAAGACATACAGGAAAGTAACCTGCGAAGTTGTATGTGTGTGGGTGGGGTCCTTAGTTTTGAACATATTACATTAAAATTCTAACATAGCATTACTACTAGTTATGCCATGAAATTAAGACTACTGGGACTGGGGATATAGCTCAGTTGATAGAGTGCTTGCCTAGCATGCACAAGGCCCTGGGTTCGATCCCCAGCACCACCAGAAAAAAAAAAAAAAAAAAGAAAAGACTAGTATCTTAATCTCATCTTCTTTGAAATTTCATTTTTATTTTGGAAATAATTTTCCCCAGTGAGAAGACATCTTTCAAAATTGAAATTGAAGACAGTAAGGAAAATTCATTTTACCCCAAGGTCTTTTCCCAGTACCACATAAAGGATTTTATTTAAACTTTTAAATAATAATTAGTGCACTAAATCAGATTCAAAATTATCGCACCTTGTGGAGAATAATTAGTGGTGCAGTTATTTCATTAAGGTGAAAAATAGTTCCAAGAAATAATCATCATTTTTTTCTCTCCATTTTTCTTGTACCCTCTTTCATGTCTACTTCAAGAAGACAAACATTGCTGCCAATCCTATGATTTTTTGAATGGAAGAGTTAAGCATTTTATTGATTCCCTTGTTAACCACCAATAGATCAGAGCTTTACTTTAAATATAGCTTAATTTGTTTGTCAAAGCATGAACAGTGTCTTCAGCTGATCTTCTGTAAGTAAAAGCTGAAAGCACACATTTCTTAATTGTCATACCTTACCTTTAAAAGTTACAATCAATAACTCCTATCCATCCCCATTATTTTAAAAGCCTCAATGTGAATTAATCATGATTTGGATTTCCCATAATGTGAATGCAGCCAATCTCCATTACTTAAGAACAGATTTTTTGGTTTTGGTGTTATCCAGGATTTATCTTCTTTCTTTGATGATCTATTTATGCTTTGCCTATTTGTCAAAACTTCCATCAAAGAACCTGAAATAGAAACAAGTTTTTCAATCATTTGGTTTTATTATCAGTACTTCTTAATAGCATAGTCAATTAAAAAATGAGATAATACTAATGCTATGATCTCTCCCTATCTTCCATTACTTTGGTTAATTGAGTTCATACTGAAGTTGAAATATCAGTGTATTCTAATTCACTCATCTGTGAATTTTAAAAAGATAATACAGATTGCAAACCTTCATTTCATGAGCCAAATTCAGTTTACTCTGTAAACATTTGAATCAAGTGTCAGCATTTCAAAATTGTAATATTGAAACTGGGGATGTAGCTTAATGGTAGAGCACTTGCCTAGCATGCCTGAGGCCCTGGGTTTGAGCCCCAGCTCTGCAAATAAATACATAAAAGTTAGAATTTTTAAAACAAATTTACTGATATCTAAATCTCATAAAATCTAAAGATCTGACAATTCTGGATTTACATGCCTATCTGTCAGCAGTTAATTCTGGCTGGATAGTGGTTTCTCCCTTTAAATAGGACGTATAGTTTCTGGTTCACCCTGCAACCATCCAGCATTTACATTATCTGCCTTTCTCTGTAGGTGTTATAGTTCATGACCCCTGATTTTGCACATGCCACATCATCCATACTACACTAGACAATGAAATATTAAGCATATGCTGATAACCTTGTACAAGGCACTGTCCTTTCTGAAATGTCAGTTTTCTCACCTATAAATCAGGATAACATTACTTACTTTTAAGGTGGATGTGATGAAGATGATATTTTAAGTGTCTCATTGCTTTTTTGTCTATAAGGAGAATTTTTAAAAAAATATAATTTTAACAATTTTTATGCCTTCACGATTACTTCCTAATCTGTAAAATAAGTTGTATAGACTATAATAGTTGAGTTGAAAGGATGATTATTATTCATATAGCCCAAATCCCTTATTTTACAGGTGTAGAAAGTAAGGTGCAGAAAGGCGAGGTGACTCTCCCAGGGCTGCATAGCAAATGGAACAACCAGAAACAAACCTTGTTGTTGTTGTTTTTTTGTCTCTAACACTATATTCTCCTGACATTATGTTCCTTATGTCAAATTCCCTATCCCTGAGACAGGAAATATTTGGATAGGTAGCATGATAAACCCACTGGGTTTCATTCTCTAGCAGTGATTGGAAAATGTTTTCTTAAAAACCAGATAGTAAATATTTTCAGCTTTGTGTTCCACAGTTCTCTGTGGCATCCATTTAACTCTGTCTTTGCAGCATGGAAACATCCATAAATAATATTTAACTGAGTGAGGTACTCCCATGTTGCCATAAAACTTCATTTACAAGAATAGACTGCAGGCCACATTTGGCCAGTGGGTTGTGGTTTGCCATCCTGCTCTGGCCATCTCTAAATTGGGTATATAGCTCTATGGAAGATGTGTGTTTATCCAGAAAATTAAGTAGAAATAATATGATTTCTTAGTTCCGTATCACAAAGTTGTTATTTGGACCAATGATTATAAAATGTTTCCAAGAAAAAAAAAACTTCTGTGTAAATAGTCTGCCCTATGAACTATTTTTAACCAGTGTAATTCATGGATATTTTCTTTAGCAATTTAGGTGGCAGAGAAAAGAAATACAGATTGGATACCTTGAGTTCCCTCTAATAACTCTTAACTCCAGTGAGAACTTCGCAGTCACATGGTATATGAAATGAGGTTTTGATTTACCTGTTCTTACATCCACCACTGAAACAACTGCGATATCATAGTTAATTTTTAGGCCTAGTTATGCCACCACCCTTAAATTTGAAATTACTTTTAATCTTTCCCATTTTTGCTTTAATACTTGATAAATTGAGAGGGATAGTCAGAAGGAAGGGATTATTTGTCTCACAACATGAACACAATCCTGTTTTATGAGATAAAGCTTTTAATTCACTGTCTTAGAAGGCAAAGCAAATTATAGAAGCAAAAACCTCATTCATACATTATGCCATATAGAAAAGAAAATCAGTATTTGCAATGAGAGACAAAGAGTTCTGCTAAGAGTTAAACTCTGTTTAAGACTTTTACTCATACCTTTCATAAAATACATTCTGTGTACTCTTGGGCAAAGGCAGCATGCATAGAGCTAGTATATGGAGTTTTGTAACTTGGTTGTAGCTTGCCTATTTTCCTACTGTATATATACACAATGGAGTTTTACTCAGCCATAAAGAAGAATGAAATTATGGCATTTGCTGGTAAATGGATGGAACTGGAAAGCATCATGATAAGCAAATTAAGCAAGTCTCAGAAAGACAAGTGTATTTTCTCTCATGTGGAAGTTAGAGGGAAAAGAAAAAAAGATGTAGTGAAAATAGAAGGAAAGTCACTAGGGTAAAGGAAGGGGAGCAGGGTGAGTGAGGAGAAGGTAAGGGGAGATACTAGAGAGTAAAATTGACCAAATTATGCCATATGCATGTATGAATATGCCACAGTGAAACCTCTTATTCTATATGGTTAGTATGCACCAATATATAAAACTTTTAAAAAACTAGATGAGTGTCTCAAATAGACTAAAAAAGTATTAAAGATATCTCAATAGTAACCATTGTAGTTTAGTAAAACAGATAAAATCCTACATGTAGTACAGTTGTTAGCCAATTAAACTGACCAAAAGACAAAGGAAGCTAACTCATCATTCTTTAGTATATATATCATAAACCATCATGGTCTTATATATGGTTATAAGAAATGACTCAACTTGGATGCAAAAATTATCCAATTATTGATTCCCATTTTGTTTTGTTTTTTTGCGGTGCTGGGGACTGACCCCAGGGCCTTGTGCTTACGAGGCAAGCACTCTACCAACTGAGCTATCTCCCCAGCCCTCCAATTATTATTCCTTTTCCACTTATCTGTTAATTGGCCTCTATGCTGATTCCATAACTTGGCTATTGTGAATTATGCTGTGACAAACATGGGAAGGTATGTATTCTTGGAGTATGAGTTTAACCGGATAATATGGTAGTTCAATTTTTAGACTTTTAAGGAACTTCCAACTGATTTCCTTAGTGGCCGTGCTAATTTATGTTCTCACCAACATTTAAGGGTTCCTTTTTCCTAACATCCTTATCAGCATTTATCATTGCTTATATGCTTGATGATTGCCATTCTAACTAGAGTGAGATGGAATCTGTG
The DNA here is from genome assembly GCF_902686455.1 of Sciurus vulgaris. Taxonomy (NCBI): domain Eukaryota; kingdom Metazoa; phylum Chordata; class Mammalia; order Rodentia; family Sciuridae; genus Sciurus; species Sciurus vulgaris. Next base: position 76,328,751 of record NC_136471.1, on the reverse strand, counting down.
TAATTTTGATTTGCATTTCCCTGACAGCTAAAGATGTTGAACATTTTTTCACCTAATAGTTGGTTATTTGTATTTCTTCTTTTGAGAACTGTCTGTGAAGTTCATTTGCCTATTTACTGAATGGGGTTTGTTTTGTTTTGTTTTTTGATGTTCAGTTTTTGAGTTCTTTATGTATCCTTAATATCAATCCTCTATATCTCATTCTGTAGGCTGATTGTTTTTACTGTGACTTATTTCTTTTAAGGTGTAGGAGTGTTTAGTTTGATTGCCATCCTACTTATTGATTTTTTTTTACTCCTGTGCCATAGGAATCTTAGGTAGAAAGTCACTGCCTTTGCGTATATATTGAAGTGTTTCCTGTGTGATTTCTTCCAGCAGTTTTAGTTTCTGGTCTTATATCTTTGATCTATTTTGCATTGACTTTTGTGTAGAGTGAGAGATGGGGATCTAGATTTATTCTCCTGCATATGGATATCCAGTTTCCCCAGCACGATTTGTTAAAGCAGCTAACTTTTCTCCAGCATGTTTTTGGCACCTTTGTTAAGAAGCTATTTGTCTTCTAGTCCACTATTCTACTTTTCTGTTTTATGCCAGTAACATGCTATTTTTGTTGGTATGACTCTGTAATATGATTTGAAATTGTGTGTCGTGATGCCTCCAACTTTGCTCATTTTTCCTCAGAATTGTTTTGGCTATTCTGGGTCTTTTTTTCTTCCATGTGAATTTTAGAATTGTTTTTTCTCGTTATGAGAAGAATGTCATTGGAATTTTGATAGAGATTACATTGAATATGTAGATTGCTTTTGATAATATGGCCATTTTAACATTAATTCTGCCAACCCATAAACATCAAAGATCTCTTCATCTTTGAGTCTTCTTCAGTTTTGTGTGTGTGTTTATCATTTTAGTTGTAGAGGTCTTCTTTCACCTGCTTGGTTAGTTTTATTCATAGGTATTTTTAAGCTATTGTGAATGAAATTGTTTTCCTGATTTCTTAGCTGGTTCATTATAGGTACATTGAAAAACAAAATCACATGGTGGTTCTAAATCTTTTGAGGGCACTCAATTCGTTAATATTTTATTAAGGATTTTTGCATCTGTGTTAATCAGAGATATTGGCCTGAAGTTTTATTTCCTTGAAGTGTCTTTATCTGGTTTGAGTATCACGGGGATACTTCCTTTGTAGAATAAGTTTAAAAGTGTTCCTTCCCTTTCTATTTTTATGGAATAATTTGAGGAACATTGGCATTAGTTCTTTTTAAAAGATAGGGTAGAATTCAGCTGTGAATCAGTCTGGTCCTGGGCTTTTCTTTGTTGACAGGGTTTTTTATTACTGCTTCAGTCAAGTTTTCTCTTAGTTCAGTTTTGGTAGGTTTTGTGTGTCTAGAAATTTATCCATTTCTTCTAGATTTTCCAGTTTATTTGCATATAAGTTTTCAAAATAGTCTCTGTTGATCCTCTGTATTTCAGTGATATGTGCTGTATTATCTACCTTTTTGTCTCTAATTTTATTAATTTGGGTCTTCTTTCTCTTCTTTTGATTAGTTCAGCTAAGGATTTATCAACCTTGTTTAACTTTTTAAAAAAATCAACCCTTCGATTCATTCATCCTTTCTATTGTTTTTTTTAATTTTTTAATAATTTAATTTAATATTATTTTTGTGGAGGAGGTACCGGGGATTGAACTCAGGGACACTTGACCACTAAACTACATCCCCAGCCCTGTTTTGTACTTTATTCAGAGACAGGGTCTCACTGAGTTGTTTAGTGCTTCACTTTTGCTGAGGCTGGCTTTGAACTGGAGATTCTCCTGCTTCAGTGTCCCGAGCTGCTGGGATTACAGGCCTGTGCCACCACCATGCCTGGCCAGCTCTTATTCTTTTTTTTTTTTTTTTTTTTTGCGGTAGTGGGGATTGAACTCAGGGCCTTCTGCTTGCAAGGCAAGTACTCTACCAGCTGAGCTATCTCCCCAGCCCTCTTATTCTTAATAGTATCTTTTATAGAGCAGAAAATTTTCATTTTATTTACTTCTAATTTATCTGTTTTATTCTTTTATGCATCGTATTTTTGTTATTGTGTCTAAGAATTTATTGACAAACTAAGGTCACCTAGATTTTGTTTTATATTCTAATAAGTTTAATAATTTTGTACTTCATATTTAGATCTGTGACCCATATTGAATAATTTTCTTTAAAAGATGTAAGATCTGTGAGTAGATTAATTTTTTTGGATTTTAGTGTCTAGTTGTACCAGTACCATTAGTTGAAAAGACAATCCTTTGTCCATTGAATTGCCTTTGATCACTTGTCAGAAATCAGATGGCCCTATTTCTGACCTCTGCTTTGTCCCATTGATCAATTAATCAATTCTTTTGCCAATAGCACACTGTCTCAATTAGCACTACAGGCCTGTGCCACCACACCTGACTCTATTTTTTTTTAAATTCTCTTACTTCATTAATTTCAGCTCTGTTATTGAGACAAATTACATCTTATGTATCATGTGCCCTCTAATATAGATACGTAATTTTCATTTTTTGCTTTTTTTTTCAGTCATGGAGAAAGAGAAGTTGCAAACCAAAAATACAAAAACATTGTCTTTTCAATATATTTATGTGCTTTTACTAGTGTTATTTATTTCATCACATAAATCAAGATATTGCCTAGTGTTCTTTTATTCAAGACTCCCTTTAGAATTTCTTACAGGCAGTTCTAATGGCCATAAAACTCCCTCAGTCCCTGTTTGTCTGGAAATTTCTTAATTTCTCCCTTTGTTCAAAGGATAATTTTGCTAGATTCAGTTTTTCTTGGTTGACAGTTTTTCTTTCAACACTTTACAATGCATTATCCAATTGCCCCTGACCTTTGTATGTTCTGATATGAAATTGGCTGTTAATATTGTTAAGAATCCCTTGTAACAAGTTGCTTCTCCCTTTCTGTTTTCAAGATTTCTGTTTTTGTTTGTTTTTTTTACTTTTGACAGTTTGACTACACTCTACCTTCATATGGCTCACTTTGAACTTATCCTACTTGAAATTTATTTAGCTGCTTTGAGTTTTCTTTTTTCTTCTGTACAGATTCAAATAAGTATCCAGTGTCACTGGGTGTCAGCCCATAGAACTTCTTTTAGTATTTCTCATCATGTGGCCACAGGCCACAGATGCTCTGTTTTTATCTAGGAATATCTTTTTTTTTGCCTTCACTTTTTATATGTAATTTTTTTTCTGGTGCTGGGGATTGAACCCAGGGCCTTGTGCTTGTGGGACCAGCACTCTACCAACTGAGCTATATCCCCAGCCCTATATGTAATTTTTAATTGATTACTTGAACAACTTTGGGTTTAGAGAAAAAAATGAGCAAAAAGTACAGAGTTCCTATAAACCCCCATCATTCAATGCCAAATTTTTCTATTAGCATCTTGAAAGTGCAGTATAGTTGTTACAAGTGATAAGCCAATGTTGGTAACATTATAATTGACAAGCTCAAGGTTTACATCAGGATTCACTCTTTGTGTTGTACAATCGATGGGTTTCAACAAATGTTTAACATGTTCTCCTCATCATAGTATCATATAAATCAGTAGTTTCACTACTCTAGAAAATCCACTGAACTATACCTATTCATCTCTTCTATTTCCAAATCTTGAGAGACACCTCTTTTTTTTTTTTTTTTTTTTTTTTTTGGGTGCTGGGGATCGAACCCAGGGCCTTGTGCTTACAAGGCAAGCACTCTACCAACTGAGCTATCTCCCCAGCCCCGAGAGACACCTCTTAAATAAAAGTGAGTTGCTTAGCACCTCACTTTTGCTGAGGCTGGCTTTGAACTCACAATCCTCCTGCCTCGGCCTCCTGAGCTGCTGGAATTACAGGCATGTGCCACCATGCTTGGCCAGCTCTTATTCTTAATACTATCTTTTATAGAGCAGAACATTTTCACTTCTACTTTGTTTTTTTTTTCTTTTATTTCTCATATTTTTGTTACTGTGAATTTATTGGTGGCTGGGGATATAGCTCAGTTGGTAGAGTGCTTGCCTAGTATGAAAAAGGCCTTGCATTCAATCCCCAGCACCACCACCAAAAAAAAGAAAAGTTATGGAGCTGGGGCTGTAGCTCAGTGGTAGAGCACTTGCCTCACAGGTGTGAGGCACTGAGTTCCATCCTCAGCACCACATAAAAATTAAGAATTTATTGGCAAACTAAGGTCACCTAGATTTTGTTTTATCTTATATTGTAGAAGTTTTATAGTTTTATACTTTATATTTAGATCTGTGACCCATATTGAATAATATTCTCTAAAAGATATAAGACTTGTGAATAAATGAATTTTTTGCATTTTAGTGTCCAGTTGTACCAGTTCCATTAGTTGAAAAGACAATCCTTTGTCCATTGAATTGCCTTTGATCACTTGTCAAAAATCAGATGGTCCTATTTCTGGCCTCTCTGCTTTGTCCCATTGCCAATAGCACACTGTCTCAATTAGTATACACTTATAGTAGGTCTTGAAGTCAGATACATCCCCATCTGTTGATTTTGTTCTCCTTAAATATTGTGTTAACTATTCTGAATCTTTTGTCTTTGTATATAAATTCTAGAATCAATTTATTAATATTCATATAATAACTTACTGGGATTTTGATTGGGATTTTGTTGAATTTATAGATTAGGTTGGGAAGATCAGAAGTTTACAATTTTCTTCCTACAAATCTTATGCATATTTTTGTTAGATTTATGCCTTAATATTCCCATTTGGGACTGTCCTAAGATAAATGGGCATTATTATTTTAATTATTTTAATTGCAAATTCCATTTCAGTTGATGGTGGACTGGGAGGTACTGATATGGAATGAATGTATTCTGCATGTGAGTCCTTTAGTACTGATAGCATATTAATTTTTAGTTTTTCAAATTCTCAATTTGATCATTACAACATTTCTGTCACTTATGAGTCTAGTTCTAATGCTTACTGGGCCACTTAAAATGGGTTTTTGTTTTTCACTCTGACTTCAAATTTTTTTTTTAATTTTTACAGACTGTATTTTGATTCATCGTACACAAAAGGGGTACAACTTTTCATTTCTATGGTTATACACAATGTAGATTCACACCATTCATGTAATCATACGTATATATAGGGTAATACTGTCCATTTCATTCTACCATCTTCCCTTCTGACTTTAAATAGTACAATTTAAAGAAACCGAAGTAAATAAGCCTTTAAAGTGATATTTTGTGTTTATCTGATGAGAAGTTAGTCTGTGTTTACTATTTGCTGTGTCCATAAATGTTGGAGTTTAAAAACTTTTCTCTAGTATTTTTGTTCTTGTCCAGTCGTTTTCTTAGTATTTCGCTAGAGACTTAATAGATATCAACACTAAGATGCACCATTCTTTTCATTGTATTTCTCATTATGATATAGGGGCCCTGCTGATGTAGTGATAAGGTATGGAGGAAGGGGAAGTATTATATAGTCCTATCATTGGACCTGATTTTAAGTGGACCCATGCCCCTGCACCATGATCTCTATAAGTGCATCTCTATTTTGTTTTGTCTTAAGACAGGAAAGCTAGAGGATGCTGGAGTTGTGTATTTCCCTTCTTGAAGATTTTTAGGCTCTGACAAAACCACAGTTGTTTAGGCACTAGTACAATAGTTTGTCTCAATGGCAGCCCATTTTCAAAAGAACAAAATTCCCTCAGTTTATTTTTAAATAGCTATGTTTCTCCTTCCTCTACCAGAATCATGAAGGGACTTTTCTCTGATCAAATAGGGTGTGTAAAACTCACCAAAGTGTGGTAAGTTGCTCCTAAAACTGGGATCCCCTGAAGTTTTAAACTTTCAACCCTTTCCCCACTGAACTTACAGCAATTTGTCAATTAAAATTTAGGTTTTGTTACCCCAGTCCTGGTTCAAATGGAGTTTATTCTCTTCTAGTTTTGCTTTATTAATTTGTGCTTCTCTATGTCTCCCTGTTTGTTTCTTCAATATTTGGTGCACTCATGTACACTATGATCTCACTTCTTGGAGAGATCCTAAAGGAGTTGTTGATATTTAGTTTATTCCATTTTTTCTTGTGTGGCCAGAATAGATTACTTCTAAACTCCTTACATGCCTAAATGGACCTTCATTTTTTAAAGTCATTTTTGCTGCACATGGGATTCATGGTTGACATTTATTTTATTTCTGTTTATCAATTGTGATTGCTTATACTCCATTGTTCTAATGAGGAGTAAGCTGTTAATCTTATCGCAGTTCCCTTGTAAATAGCAGGTCATGTTCATCTTGCTGCTTTCAGCATTTTCTGTCTTTCTGTAGCTTTCAACATTTTTGTTAGGACATGTCTCTAATGGATCACATCATATTTATCCTACTTGGAATTCCATGAGCTTCTTGGATGTGTGTATAAATATTTTTCATAAAACTTCAGAGGATATCAGTCATTATTTTGTTGATTATTTCTTCCGTTTTATTCTTGTTCTCTTTTTTCCCATTATATGTATGATGGTAAACTCAGTGATGTCTAACATTTCTTCCAGACTGTGGTCATTTTCCTTTATTCTTTTTTCTCTTTGTTCTTAAGATCACACATTTGCTTCTAATCTGCCTTTTTTCCCCTAGTACTGGGGATCAAACCTAGGCCCTTCACATGCTAGATACGTGCTATACATACTCTGAGCTATATCCCCAGCTCATTTATATTTTTTTATATAGAGTCTCACTGAGTTTTCCAGACAGGCCTCAAACTTGTAATCCTCTAGCCTCAGCCTCCTGAATAGCTGGAATTATAGGCATGCACCACCATACCCAGCTATTTAATCTATCTTCAAGTTCATGATTTTTTCATCTACTTCCTCAACTCTACTTGTGTGCCCTTATACTGAATTATTAGTTTCAGTTATTGTACTCCTTAACTCCAGAATTCCATTTGGTTCTTTTAAATAACACTTATCTCTTTGTTGATATTTCTAGCTTAATCAGACATTGACATCATAATTTCCTATAATTATTTTTTTTCTGGGCTTAGCATGTCATATTCATTTATTTGAGAAACTAAATTCCTTTTTCTGGAACCTATGTCCTCTTGCCTGTGGATGTTTAAAGTATTTCAAATTCATATTTGCTTCTTTTTCAGGCTCTTAAGCCTTCATTACAAGTTGTATTCAATCAGCTTTAAATTATTTAGAGCTCAGTGCTTTCATCTGAGAGTGGGATCATCTTTCTATCATCTAGAAATTCCTCTCTTGGGGCTGGGGAGAAAGCTCAGTCAGTATGAGTGCTTGCCTTGTAAGCACAAGGCCCTGGGTTCGATCCCCAGCACCCGCCCCAAAAAAAAAAAAAAAAAAGAAATTCTTCTCTTTTGTCAGTTAATGAAACCCTTTCTTGGTTTCCAATGTGGTCACTGAAATTTTTCTAAATGATTATTATTGTGCTAAAATATACATATAATTTATCATTTTAATAATTTAAGTGTACAATTAGGTGGTCTTAATTACATTCAAAGTGTTTTACACCTATTACTATTATCTATTTCCAAAGCTTTTTCATTACTCCAAACTCTATAGCCACTAAGTAATAAGTCCTCATTTCCCCTTCCTTCAGAACTTAGAACTTCTAACCTACTTTCTATTTCTACATATTTGCCTATTCTACTTCATATACATGAAATAATGACATTTTTCCTTTTGTACCTGAACTTATGGTTCATTCTTATTGTATCATGTTTCAGAATTTCATTCCTTTCTATGACTGAGTAGCAATCCATTTTATTTATGTACCACATATTGTTTATCCGTTCATCTACTGATGGGTGCTTAGGTTGTTTCAACTTTTGGCTACTGTGTATTGTAATGTTCCAGTGAACATTGCTATGATTATCTGTTTGAGTCTCTGCTTTCAGTGTTTTTGGGGTGACCTAGGAGTGCAATTGCTGGATCATACGCAATTGTTTAGCTTTTTAAGGAACCACCAAAATGTTTTCCATAGAAGCTATACCATTTTACATCCCCACCAGGAGTCCATAAGAGTTCCAGTTTATCTAGATCTTCACCAACACTTGTTATTTTCCATTTTATTAATAATATCCTTGCATTAACCACTTCTTTAAGTATATTATGAGTAGGAAATGGTGTCTTATCATGGTTTGATTTTCTTTCCCCCAATAACTACTGATATTGAGCATGTTTTGGTTTGCTTATTGGCCATTTTTGTGTTGTGTGTGTTTATGTGTCTGTGTATCTGTGTGGTGCTGGAATGGCACCTAGGGCCTTGTGCTTATATGGCAGGTTCTCTATCACTGAGCTATACCCCCAACCCTTGCATATCTTTTTTGAAGACATGTCTATTCAGGTCTTTTGACCATTTTGTTACTAGGTCGTTTATTTGTTCTTGAGTTGTAGGTGTTTTTATATACTCTGGCTATTAATTCCATATCAGATTATGTGATTTGCAAATATTCTCTCCTCTTCTATGGTTTATCTTTTCATTCTGTTGATACTACCATTTAATACACAAAAGTTGTTAATTTTGATGAAGTCCAATTAAACTGTTTTTTCTCTTCTGTGCGTTAGGCATCATATCCATGAAATCATCACAAAACCCAGTGTTGCAAAGATTATCTCCCATTTTCTTCTAAGAATTTTGTAGTTTTAGCTCTTATATTTAGTTCACTGTTGAATTTTTTATTGCAAATGAATCTTTTTATTAATTTTTGGAAAAATTAGGGAAAATGGCAAGCTATAAATTTAAATTACTAGATATTTGTTATAATATAATGTTGTTTTACTTTTTCTGTCTTCTTATTCACCAGGGTCCTAGATAATCACTGTTGAATTTTGAGTTAATTTTGTAGATAGTGTAAAGTACAGTTCCAGCTTCATTTTTTTTAACCTGTGAATGTCCAGTTTTCCATGTACATTTGTCAAGAATGTTGAATGGTCAACACTCTTGTTGAAAATCATTGTTCAAGAGTTTATTTCTAGACTTTTTATTCTGCTGCATTGGGTCATATGTCTGTAATTTATACCAGGACCACACATTGTTTTTATTACTGTAGCTTTTATAGTGATTTGTTAAATCAGGAAGTGTGAGTTACTTAACTTTGCTCTTCATTTTCAAGATCGTTGAGCTAATAGGGGTGCCTTGAGATTCATATGAATTTTAGGATGGGATTTTCTACTTTTATAAAAAAAACTTTGGGTTTCTGGTAGAGATTACACTGAATTTATTGACTGTTTTGGATCATATTGTCATTTTAACAATATAAAGTCTTCCAGTTCATAGACTCAGGATGTCTGCAGTTGTTGAAGTCTTTATAATTTTTTCTGCAATGTTTTGTGGTTTTCTGCTTGTGTTTTGTCTCCTTGGTTGAATTTAATTCTAAGTTGTTGGTTTTTTTGCTGCTATTGTAAGTATAACTATTTTCTTAATTTCCATCAGATTGTTTGTTGTTATTGTATAGAAACACTTGATTTTTATGTAATGGATCTGTATCCTGCAACATTGTTACATGTGTTAGGTAGGTCTCACAGATTTTTGTGAATTCTTTGGGGTTTAGTACTACAAAATAATGTCATCTGTGAACAGAGACTGTTTTACTTCTTTGCCTTCTGCTTTGTATTTTTTTTTTTTCTTTTTCTTACCTAATTCCTCTGGCTAGAATTTCCAGTACTATGCTGAATAGAAATAGCGTGAGCATGGTTATCTTTTTTCTGTCTTAGAGAAAAATCTTTCAGTCTTTCACCATTTATTTTAATATTATCCATATGTTTTTCATATATGTCCTTAACATGTTGAATAACATTCCTTCCATTTCTAATGCATTCAGTTCTTTTTATAAATATTTTTTAGTTTTTGATGGATCTTTATTTTATTTATTTTTATGTGGTGCTGAAGATTGAACCCAATGCCTCCCATATGCTAGGCAGGCGGTCTACCAGTGAGCTACAGCCCCAGCCCACATTCAATTCTCTTGTCATGAAAGTATATTGATTTTCCTTTTTTAGGTGAACCACTTTTTGTAGATGTGATTGACATAAAGAACTGTGTACCTTAATCTCTTCAGGCTGCTATTAACAGAATACCATAAACTGACTAGCTTACAAACAAAAGAAATTTTAAAATATTTTAAAATATTTTAAAATAAAAAATATTTCCTGTCTTTGTCTAGTTTTAGTATCAGTAATATTATTCTCATAGGATAAGTTGGGAAGCCCTATACTTAAGTTACTAGCAGATCTGGTGTCCAGTGAGGGCCTACTTTCTTAGTTAAAACATAGAGCCTACTTTGTCCTCACATAGTGGAATGGGCTAACATTCTCTGGGATCTCACCTATAACTAATCATATGATCTAATCCCAAATGGCCCACCTCCTAACAACATCACCTAGATGGTTAGGATATCAATATATGAATTTAGGGGAGAGGAACATAAGTACTCAGTCTATCCACCTGTACATATTTAGTATATCTCAATGAATTTGACAATAAATATATACCCTGGAAATCATCACCACCACCAAGGCCAACAAACATATCCAGCACCTCCCAAAGATTCCTCCCACCACCTTTATTATTTTTATTTTCAGTAAGAATACTTAATATAAGATTTGCCTTCTTAGCAATTTTAAGTGTACAATACAGTATTGTTAGCTTTTAGGCACTATGCCTAATAGATCTCCATCATGTATTTATCTTGCATAACTGAAACTTGGTTCCCTTAACCATCTATCTCCATCAGCCTCCACCTCCCAAATCGCCTGTGCCACCATGCCCAGCCCCCCAGCCCCTTTTTAATTTTTAATTTTGAGACAGGGTCTAAGTTGCTTAGGGCCTCACTAAGTTGCTGAGGCTGGCCTCAAATTTAAGATCCTCCTGCTTCAGCTTCCTGAGTTGCTGGGATTACAGGCATGCACCACTGTGCCCAGCCTTAGACAGAGTCTCACTAGATTGCCTAGGGCCTCACTAAGTTGCTGAGCCTGGCTTTCTTTGAACTTGCAATCCTCATGCTTTAGCCTCTTCAGCTGTTGGGATTACAGGCAAGTGCCCCTGCATCCAGCTTCAGGTTTTTATAATTAATGGATATTGAATTTTGTCCAGTGCTGCTTCTAAATCTATTAAGATAATCACATGGTTTTTGTCTTTTGTTCATGTAATGTTACATTAGTTTATTTTTTGTATTACTTGGATGGATTCCATTTATATATGATTCAATCTACTACTGTTGTTGAAAATTGTGTGTTTATATTAATGAAGGATATTCATCTCTTGTTTTCTTTATGCATTTGTGATGTCTTTGTCTAGTTTTAGTATCAGTAATATTATTCTCATAGGATAAGTTGGGAAGTTGTCCCCTCCATTTTCTGGAAGAATGTGTAAAGGCTTGGTGTTTGTTTTTAAAATGTTTGGTAAATTCATCATTGAAACCATCTGGTCCTGGTTTTTTCTTTGTGGAAAGATATTTAATTACTAATTCAATTTCTTTATCTGGTATCCTGATTATGTCTGGATTCTGTCAAGTGTGATGACCCCAAGATACACTCCAGCTGGCATTGTTGCTGATCTAGCCAAGTATGAATGAGCCCACTGAATTTATTGTATTTGCAACATCCCTTTCATAATGTAACATAACATTTATTTAAATTTATTTTAATTACTTTAAAAGTGGGATAGTTTCCATTTGTTTGCCTTTTCTTTTACATAACTTTAACTTCTTTAACTTGGCAGTTCCTACCAGTTACATTGCATTTTTTTCTGATTTATAATAGAAAAACAAGAAAAGAAATAAATAGAAAATTACAAGTAAACAGGAAAATATAGATACACAGAGTAAAACAAAGTTCTTGGAGTTCATCTTGTAACAAAATCTTGATCCTTTTCCATAGACCAGAAGATCAATTCAGAAGTTATTAGAGTGGGAAAATAACAGATTATATCACAAGGTAAGAAATGCTAAGCGAATGAGTGCCTCATTTATTTATTTTCATTATTAAATTGAATAAAAAGGACTAAATGGGGATTTTTCTGGCCATGAAAGGATTAGAGAACTAATACTCAACTATTTAATATATAGTTTTAGAAGGTATTTTAAGTGCTATGTTTCATATCATATTATTTGTAGTAACTTACTCAGATGTATAGGCTGTAATTGTAATTAGTCTAAGTTGATATAAAAATTCTTAACAAACTGTACTTTCTTAGCTTGCTTTGCACTGGAAGTTGACTAAAAGGAAATGCGAAACTAGCAATATGATGGAGTATGTAAGTATGAAGTTGTTTTAATTACATTTTTTGGATTTCATCCTAAATGTAACATTTTACTATGTTTATCATCTCTCAGCTATTCTTTTTTCTCCTCAGCCTAAACTTTTGTCAGTTAGAATGTAGAGGTTTGCTAACATGTTCTTTAGCTGTGTAGCCAACCTAAAATATCTTGAAAGCTAACAATTATTTAGATGTCAGAAAAGTCTCAACTAGTGTGCTCAGATGAGAGCATTGTACAGTCTTAATCTTCTTTTAACAGTCACAAACCATAACATATAGTGGTAAGGACAGCTTCTGTTGGACAAAATATTTCTAAATGGAATCTTATCAAAACTTGCATAAAATAGAAACTAACTTTTGAATTCTGAATTGATATTTCTGGCTTGCTTTTTCCTGGCTGACATTTAACTTTTAATGAAGAAACTATAGGTTTTAATACAGGTTCATTTTTTTTTTTACTGAAAGCTATATAATCTTGGTCATGAAACATAAAATCACATATAGCTGATGTGATCAATTCAACATTAACATTCAAAAGAATATTAAATTTATCCTAGCTCCAGTTTGCTGACATGTAATCTGTATTTAATAATAAACATTCCATTTGTATCTCATAAACAAGGATTATTATGGTATCACTCCACTTTGAATAGTTTTGAGAAAAATGTGCAAATGACCACAAAACTAAAATCTATTTGTTGTTGTTGTTGTTGTTGTTTGCAGTGCTGGGGATTGAACCCAGGGCCTTGTGCTGGTGAGGCAAGCACTCTGCCAACTGAGCTCTCCCCCCAGCCCTAAAATCTATTATTGACAAAACCTTCAAAAGTATCTTTTTATTATTATATTTCTGAACCTTCCTGTGAATAAACTATTTTAGTCAGTCCATTTGGATGCTCATATTTTTCACAAACCACTTGCAGAAGATGATAATCCTCAACTAATATCAACTGCTTTGATTGAAAAATAAACATAATGTAATAGTTTTTTCTAATCTGTATAACAGTTTTAATTCCTTCTACTTTGCTTTTTAAAAAACAGGTGAAGGGAGGACTTGATAAAGTAATAGGGTTTGCGTCTCTAATCCTAAACAAATCGTTATTGTAAATCAGGTAATAACAACTGTTAGCTACAACAAGTAGTTTGGTTTGCCAGTTTACTTTTTGAATCGCCAATCTAATCACAGCTTGTGGTAAGTTCTTTACATAAATGTTTCATGTATTTTCCTTACTTTATATAGTACAGGATCAAAAGATAGTCCTATGAAAATGACTTTTCTGGGTTTTACATAAGTTATATTAAATTAAAATTATTTCGTCAACATATTCTTGTTTATTTTTATTTTGCAGGTAATACTAATAGAATTCTTACCAAAATATCCCATATTCCGACCTGACTGAGAAGTTTTATTCAGTCACTTCTGTGTTACCTGTCATTTCCTACCCTTAGTGCCTTGTAGATGATTATGGAATGAAGATGGTCTCCTTTGCTGTGTTCAAGTTATTCTTTATAATGGTAGAGTATTCTCCTCGCTCTTTTATTTGTGTTGGTTTAAGAAAATTTGCACATCTTTTTTTTGTTGTTGTTAAATGAGGCTTGTGTTTTGCACTCCCAATTTTTAAATAAATACACACACACACACACACACACACACACACACACACACATAGTCGCCACTAAAAATAAAACATCAGTGCTGGTGTTTAAAAAACAAAAACAAAAACCTTGTTCGGAGCATGCTGCCTTATAATTTTCATACTCACTGTTTCTAAATATGCATCATTTTTCTAGGCTATTTAATGCTCTGTAATCCCTTACTGGACACACTTAAATAAGCTTTTGGTAGCTTTTAGAAATGGTTTTACTCTGCTTTTAAAGGACTTGCAATTAATAGCACTGGTTTGTCCTGCACTTTGCTAAATTATCACTTATGTTAGTGGATAAAATATTTAAACTCCTAAAGACTTGTAAATATTGTCTCTTTGCATAATGTAAAATGTGTTATGCCATGGTTTACAAAATGTAATATTACTCTTACTGTATTGCCAACAATTTGCATAGATTTTAATATGAATGACGTTTGCAAGCATCCTTTTGAATGTAGAGACGTTAACATGCTGTTTTATGGCAAAGTCATAATAAGCATGTTAAAATTTCAGGTGTAGGGCAGGGTTGCCCTTTGTAACAAGTGGATTAAAACTGAAGTCATTATCTCAGATATTGTGCATTGCATATGAAACCAAGAACCTTATTTTTTCCATTTAATTCAGTATTTCCCATTTTGAACTCCACTCTTATCCCCAAAAGAACTTATTTGACATCTGGCAATTTCACAGCCTCACTATCCTTCATTTCTTTCCCTTTGTGTATTTTCTTTCCTTCGAAAATACACACAATTTTGACTTTTAAGAAGTATCTTGAGATTTTACATGTCTTGGGAAGTAATCTAGACTCCCATGAAAGCTACTGCTAACCCTTATCTGGAGTTCAGCTAATCTACTTTGGGAAACAGAGCTAATTAAGTTATACCTAAATAATATGGAGTGGCTGAATCATAGTTAATAAAGTACTTTTAATCCTCTTTTTGAGGATCTTTTTTAAATATTTGGAAATGATTAATGAAGAAAGGTGTTTTAGTTTCTACATTTACCACCCAAGTAGCCATTGGGTTGGTATGTATGCTATTTCTCTTCACAATTTAAATGAGAATACCACTCCTCTTCTACTAGAGTTTTGAATTTTAGCATAAGCTTTTTATCATTTCAATTCAATGACAGATGTTTGCCTGTATATAGGCATTATTTGTAATTCATACTGCTAAAGGTAAATTGAAAGTGTCTGGGATCGAATAATATTGTTTGTCTCTTGCTGCTTTTAATAAGCTTTTATAGGCCAGCATTCATCCCAGTGAAGAGGACAATCATTTCTTCACATAAGGTCACGCCTTTTTAGGCTACTCTTAAAATTCATGCCTAATTGAAATTCACAGTCCTTGACTATTAGAAAAAGAAAGAAAGAGACACTATTTGATATGAAATTATGATTGTTTGCACAAACACTTTACCACCTCCCTCTGTGGAGCTCCATTAGCCCCATGCCACCCAGCCACCCCAATTCTCTAACTTTTAATATATTGTGTATGCCTGCAAATATCATGTATCTGCCTGCTGCAAAATTGAAGGTGTATTTTTATAGAAAAGGTGGAAACCTCTGAAAATACATACCCACTGTCTTGTTTTATAGTTAAGATCAGGGAAAAATTGTACCTGTGGTTTATGTTCCAGCTAATGTCATTAAATTTATGCTTCAGACTGTGACATTTTAATACCAAAATTGATTGCCAGCATTAATACAGAGTTTCTGATTATCATGGATAGAATAATTGTTTGTGTCAACCCTTATAATTTTATTTTTTCCTGTAACCTTAGAACTCGACCATGTGGTGATCATAGTAACTTTTTCTGCCATGTATAAATCGTACTTGGTTTTGTTTAGAGAATGGGAAATGGTGAATTGTTTCCATGAAACAGATATTAAGATAAGAATAGTGTGTATCTGGAGGTAACAGAATATAAAATTCAAGTTACAGTTATATTTGTCATAAAAACCGTTTGCCAGCATGTGTACATTTAATTTTAACCAATCACTCTTAAATTCATTTTTATTTTTCATTATGCTGGTTGACCAATCTTAGTTTCTTGAACTACCCAGAAAACACCCAATTTTCTTTTCTTTTTTCCTGTCGCTTTCTCTCTCCTGTGACTGCTTTTTCAAACTCTTTTCCCTTGCAGAGGCTGATTAGCAATTGGGTATTTTGGAGTATTTGGGGGGGGGTTGTTTTCTTTTCAATGAAATTGCTATCGGTGAATGCTGAAATGACAGAGTACACTGTGGTAATTAATTCCTCCCCCATTGAGGCTTTTTGTTTTAATCCTCAGGATAGAGCATACTTGTATTTTTCCATTGGGTTAGTAAAATATTTTGTGAAAGTTGTTTTTAGATTGAAAAAAGTAATTTTGAATTTCTTTGTTGTATAATATTCCTTTATAAAATCTGCCCTGGTGGTTTCCAGAGAAAAATGACGTGTATTTGCCAAAGTATATAAATCTCAGTAGATGTTGAGGTTACAAGTTAAAATAGTTCTTTGAAATTCATTTTCCAATGCTTCTCATTTGGTCAAAGATTCTGTCCTAATTGATTGATTGAATTGATCATTTTAAAGCTCATCCAAAAAGCCAATAGCATATATAGTATTGATAACAAATATAGACAAGTATTACTTACAGATTTATTAACTTCCATTCCAGACATGTCCTATACTCTGTTCCCGCCTGTCCCCATGTTAATTTAGGAGAGAGAGTAGTCAAACTTTAGAAGTGGAAAAGTGCCTTGTCTTTTTCTGAACAAAGATAACATGGAAGGAAGCAGAGTGAATGATTAGTAGATCATTAGATTAGAAATCATTCTTTTCATCTAGGTATAAGAATATTTCACTAGCATATTGTATTTATTTACTATACAAAGTCTTTCCTTGTTTTCCTCCAATCATGTGATATATTAATGACAAAATATTACAGAAGACGACTATCAGTCCCTTAAAAATTTGTATAA
Organism: Sciurus vulgaris; assembly: GCF_902686455.1. NCBI lineage: Eukaryota > Metazoa > Chordata > Mammalia > Rodentia > Sciuridae > Sciurus > Sciurus vulgaris. The sequence goes on along the minus strand of NC_136471.1, from coordinate 76,311,890 downwards.
TTTTAATGCTAGTAAACATGTAATTTAACATGGTTGTGAAAGGACAATGGTCTTTCATTGAAACCCTACCAAAGCCCACTTACATATTTAATGTCCATATTCTTACGACCTGTAAACACTAATGCCTGAGAAATTAAACCATGTTAATACTTATCACTCTGCCATTTTAATGAAATTTATTTGTGGTCTTTGGTAATTTGAGTAAAGTTCAGTAACATTTGTAAGCCTTTGAACAAATAGAGTTTTTCAAATGTATGTATTTTTTTAAAAAATCATTAGCATTATAATTTTGTTTACAAATAAGCCACCCCTTTAAAAAAGTCAAACCTTACTACTTGAACATAAAGCCCCAAACAATATTTCATTAGAATTTACTATATTGACCTAGTAGGATATAGAAATTATATTCATTTGATTAATGGGAGCAGTTTCTCATAATGGAAATACTTTTTGCTGATTCGATTATAAGTGCTCAAATTCATTAAAATTAAGTCCTCTTATTCCTGTAAAAGTCTGCTTTTAAAACAAAATCTATTCTGCAATGATTGTCAAATTTTTCAAGTTCCCTTAAGTGGTAAACTGTTGGAAATTTTTCACAGAAAAGGAATAGACTTTATTAATACCTGTTCATGTAATATGTGGGCTAAAAAGGGATATATCTATAGATAGATATTTACAGATATACCCCTATCTTTCTTCAAATTTCCCTTACCTGATTCTGAGCCAGCCTCTTCATTTTGATGATGGCAACCTGAGAATATGTTCCATTTTCTGTGGACTTTGTCAAACTCATACTATATGAAGAAATGATCTAATATTGTGAACCCTAGGCAATTAACCTAAATAGCATGTCAGTCTTTTTGTCTGTAATATTATGGGGTTGAATCTAGAGCTGGACAGAAAATTAGAGATTACCTTACATTCTGTGATTCTAGAAATCCACAGGAAATTTTTACTCTACAGAATCTCAGAATGATTATTCTTAGATCTACTACCCTTGGTGGAAACTCTCACAGTGCCTTGCACACAGTAAAAGTTCAGTTTGCTGACTGACTGCTAGTTGATGTGTATTGATATCATACAGACTGAAAGAATCTGATGCCTGCTAGACCTTGGTCCCTCCTTGGTGATAAAAGTGAATGCAGTTTCCCTAGGAACTAAGGATTGAGGTCTCTGAGCTTTGCCTATGTGGAACCTTACTATGCAGTTGGTATCCAGGCAAGAATTAAGCTGTGACAATAATGGAGATATGGAAGGATCCACTCTGATATTTTTATGTGAAGAGTTTCATATCCTATCCAACATTTGCTTCAGTGTCTTATCAAGTTCCACACTTTCAAAAAGATATTTTGGAACAAATTGATAAAATTTGGTGGAAAGGAAAATGGTGTGGAATTCAAACCCAAGTCACTTCTGGTTTAATTCTTAGCTCTGCTGCTTAATTCCTCTGTACCTCATGTCCTCATTGCTGAAGTGGGGACAATAATCTGGACCTACCTCACAGGGGAATTGAGGATTTTTTCACATATTAGTATGCTTTGAAGTTGATAGAAAGATATACTGGATATCATAATTGTGTAATTTCTAAAGAGAGTCCTTGAAATCTATGTCATTATGTTTTCTTTCACAGAATGAGTGTTGCAGTTTATCTATTTTTCAGTAGTAAATTTTGTTATTGATCCCCTGTTTGTTAAACATGAGTAATTGTATTGTGTTAATACTTGATTTAGGGAGGAAAAGCAGGGGATGTAAACCAGTGGTTCCCAACCTGGGGTAGATGAAACTAGCAGTGGGGTTATCCTTCAACCTTTTTCATTTATTTAAAAAAAATATACTAGAAACCATACTTTGACCCATAATATTCCTGCTATACAAGCCAACTAAGACATGGAATTTCCATGCATTTTGCTTACATTCTTTCAATTCTGTCTGTTAACACTGCTTATCAACACTGATTAGAAGCTGTGAATTGCTATATGCTTTTGATTTATACAAACATGAGAAAACTTATTATATACTTGAAAACGTGAAGAAGGAATCATGAAGAGATCTGTATGGTAAATATGTTGGGAGCCACTTTTATAAAGGAGCTAAGATTATTTGACCTTTTCCACAAATTGCTTACCTGGTCCCTAAATAATGAAATGCTAGGGGCGAGGGAGTGTGTGTGTGTGTGTGTGTGTGTGTGTGTGTGTGTGTGTGTGTGTGTGTGTGAGATGGCTAGATTGGGCTATATAACTTCAGGTTGGAATTTGCCTTCAGCTTTTTTCTGTTTCAGGATGATATAACTGAGCTAATTTATTGAGGTGTGTACATGTACCTTATACATATACACCCATATTGCAAATGTGGAAAGTGTTATAATGTCACATTCTAGCATTGGACTAAATATCAATTTCTGAGTCTTTTAAAGTAGTTCTGTGTATAAATTCAGCGTGATTAATCAAGGCAATAATTTCTCAAATGTTGCTTTTATTCCTGCTCTTTTCATTTAAGCTTTTATCTTGGCTTAATTTTCTTAATTTTCTGTTTTACTAGTAAGCAAATAGTGTAAAATTGTTTTAATGCTTGGACTTTGGAACAAGTTATAAATGTTTGAAATTATATAATCTACAAGCTAGTTTGCCATCCTTGGTCTAACCATGTACAAATGAGTCTTGGTGGCAAGAACAGGACATCCAAATAGCTAGAAAGTGGATATTGGTCAACACATCTGGTTGAACAGCCTACAATTTCTACTTTTTGACAGTGGATTCCTGTTGGGACAGCATTACCAGAAGAGAATAATAGTGGATATGTCTATCCAAACAAAGAACTTTCATGCATCTTGTAGTGTTTCATAGCCTGTGGAATGAATTCATTTTTCTTCCTTGAGTCCAGGAATGATTCCCCTGGAAGAACTCAACCTATATACAGCTGTGCCAAAATGAAGGATACCTGCCTCTCTGAAACTTTCACTGCTGCTTCTGTCGTTGTTCACTTGTCAGATACAATTTTATTCTCAGGATGCAAAATTAAAATAAAGTGCAAATCTATGTTAGTGAATGGGTGTTTGGGGGCACATCTTTTTTTCTTCTTCTTCCCTTTCTTCTTCTTCCCTTTGAAGATCATATTTTACATTTCACCCCTTCCCACATTGGTGAGTGTTGTGTCTGATTCTATAAGTAATTTATGCCATACATTGGCTTTGGGACCCTTTGTTGTGCCCAGTGTTTGGTATATGACTAAGTAGGAAGTTATTCCTGAATGACTTTGCATTCACCTTGCATGCCTACCTGTGAACTATAATATTAAAATTAAAGCACAAATACAGTTCTACCTTACTAAGCATAAATGCGTGATGCAAGGAGTGTGGAATGTGAAGCCACTTGACAAAAGTTTTGACTCAGCAGATTGTGGAAGCAATTCAGGTGTTAACATCTTCTATTTTAGTTGCTATTTAAGCTGATTAAAATGGAACAATATGGGGCTGGGGAGATAGCTCAGTCGGTAGAGTGCTCGCCTTGCAAGCACATAAGCCCTGGGTTCAATCCCCAGCACCACAAAAAAAAAAAAAAAAGCAACGATATTAGATTTGCTTAATTTATCCCCAAGTCTTGTTAATTCATTAAACACAGGAAAGTACAACATAGCAAGAGCTACTATAGAATGGTTCCCAGCACCTGTGGCAATTGTAGTATTTCAAAAGAATTTTAAATTTCTAAATATTAAGGCAGAGATGACACACTTAAAGCTACATAGAAGTTTCATAATGTTTTTTCTTTTGAAAAAAATTATGCTGAGAATTGAACCCAGGGTCTCATATGTGCTAAGCATGAGCTCTACACTGAGCTACACTATCAGCCTCTAAAAATCTCCTTTCAAACTTTATGGATGAGGGAAAAATAAATATTTTTCATTGATGAGTTCTTAAATGTGAAGTAGGATTTCCTTTGTGGGAAGTGCTTTTATGTTACATTTTACATTAAGGGTGGAAGCCACATGCCTTTAAATCTGCCAGTAAATAATACTTAACTCTTCATAAGATAATTAACTTAAATGTAGAAAATTCTCTGGGGGATACGAGAATTTTTCCAGTTGTAATTACCAAGAAAATTGAATTGTAATCCTCTAGCAGAAATCAGGACACTAGGTAACTGTGATTTTGTCTGTCATACCCAAGGTAGAGACTTGGGTTAGTTAAGGTTAACTAATCCACATCTGGCCCAAAGACATGTTTTTTTTTTACCTGTGAATCTTTTTTCACATCTTTTGAAGTAATTGCCAGAACTGAAAAGTAAGAGACTTCACATAGAAGATCAAATTTCTGGCTTTTTAAAAAAGAAATCATACATACGGATTTCTACACAAGTCTTTATGACTCTTTATACATATCGAAACGGTTAGCTAGGGCTGAGTAGCAGCCTGACCCTTTTTGATGGAACATTTATTTTCTCTTTCGCCATGTTCACTACTATTCCCTCTTATCTCCCCGAAATTCAGGTTATATTAGTTCTCTTATGGCATAATGAAAAGCAAAGTATTTCTCAAACCCATGTATTTCCAAACTGAGAAAAAAATACCATGAGCTATATGTATTTCTTTAAACTATAGCTTGGGAGCACACTAGAGAACCTGTGTGTGTGTGTGTAAGGGAAGTGTTTTACATATGACCTGCTTCATCTTCATTCATTGATTTTACCTGGTGGTTATGGGTACTTTATTTCATGATCTCTGAGATCCCTCAGAGATAATCTCTAAAGTCTCATCAAATTCTGGCAGAATGAGTTCCCATGAGATGACTTTTCTGACATTGGTATATTTGGAATCATTTGCTTTTGAAGGTCTGTGTATGATGATGAATGAATAGTGTTTATGAAACTGGCTAAGCTTCCAAATAAAATACTGGCATCACTATTCCTCCTAGAGAAACTGCCACAAGCAAGGAACACCAACATGTTATTCTATAAGTGATCTTTAATTTGATCAGTCACCCAAAGCAGAATTGGTCTTGTTATTTCCCAAGGGTGATACTGCCCAAGGTGATACTTGGTGGGAACCTATGAAACCTACATTTTGTTTTGTTATTTGGATAGGACTACTGATTGCTTTTCTTGTCTCTTACTGTATTGAACCAAATTGATGTTAATCTAAAAGAAAATTTAGAAAAATATTTCAAAAATAGGCCAAATTCAATATGCTTAGACACTGCAACCAGAACTAAGTCAGTTTTTGCTGTAAGAGGACCTGTATGAGGGTCTAATGGATGAAAATAAGGCTTATTAAGAGAATTCAGTTATTGAATAAAAGGGTATAGAACTGGGGTTGTGGCTCAGTGGTAGAGCACTTTCCTAGCATGTGTAAGGCACTGGGTTTGATTCTCAGCACCACATATAAATAAATAAAGGTCCATTGACAACTAAAAAAATTTTTTAAAAGGGTATAAAATCTTTATGACTCTTGAAATACATTGCAACATCACATGGGAGAAACGGCATTCAGAAACTATTTAAGAATTGTTGTCTTCCTGTGCATAAATGGGGAGATTTGGGAGCAGAAATTAGGAATAAACACACTACTTAGAGCTGCTAATTGGGGTGAGGTGCTGGTAAAAATTTGAGAGATCAAACTACCATCCCCAGCAGCTAAGAATAGGAGAGTGTCCTTTTTCCTCCAATCAAGGGCACATGAAACACCCTCATTGCTCCATTCTGCAGAACTGTCCCTGAAAGTCAGAGAAGGAAGCCACCAGTTTTCAAATTTTGTGACTTAAGAACACTTAACAGCTCAATGGAAAACATTAGCAAATGCTACATTTATCATTCTGTAACTTTCAGCAGTTAGATGAGAAAACAAACTGCCTACACCCTCTCGCAAATATCAACCACAAACTTTCTTACTGCTTCCCTTGATGGTTTTTTAAATTTGACTTCCACCTCCGAGAAACTCTGAAAAGCATTCCCTCCTCACATAATAACTTGCTGTATTCTGAATCCCTATGGGGTTATTTCTCACTCCTCTAAGACAGCTGCCTCTTACCTGCTTTGTCCATTTTGAACAGCAGCCATGATCCCAGAAGAGGAGCCCTGGATTTAGTAGAAGTGTCTTTATGCTTCCTACCTGCCATTTCCCTTTATAGATAATCTTGGGAAGGTAGTTTAACTCTTTTAGCCTTGATTTCTGTTGTAAAATAGGAGTAATTATACCTGTCTAATAGATTTACTAGGATCGAGTCAGGCAGTGTGAAAGGAGTGGAATGATATCAAGTCTGTTTTAATGCTTCTAGTGAAGAATAATCTATAGGTAAACATCCAGTTCCTTTGTCAGGATTGCCTACTGTTGCTTATGTTAGTCATGTTGTCTACAAAACTTTGAATCTCACCTCACAAGGTACTAATGTTAAAAAAAAAAAAACTATAAATAATGATCAGTAGAGTACAGGAAAGAGAACAGGGGAATGGAAGGGGGAAGTACTGAGGACCAAATTGGAGCGAATTATATTCCATGCTTGCACATTTATGTCAGAATGAATCCCAATATGTATAACTAAAACTAATTTAAAGGTCAAAACAAGAAACCTTTGCCAGGATAGATGTTGTGGATATTTTTTCCTAGTCTTTGTACTTATGGGAACTACTTGGATTCTTTTGACATTTATACACCCATCATGTGTCTGGGCTCCTACCATGACTACACAGTATATGATCCCACTTTCTGAGAGCTAATTTCTAAGGTGGAACAGTTCATTAACTTATTCTTTCACTTAATATCTATTGAGCAGTTAATGTGTGCCAGGTACACCATTAAGCATTTATATGCATTTATATACTTCATATGCACATAATACAATATATTAAATTGCAAACATCTTGTTTGCTGAGATCAACTTTGTATTCTACTTTGGATTTGTGATTTTTTTAAATACATGTTTTAAGTAGTTTGGACTAGGATTGAATTATTTGGTAGAAGGTGGAAAAAAAGTAAATCCAATCCACCAGCAGACCTCTGAGGTAGCTGAGTCCAGTTCTGATTTCTTTAGTCAAAGTGTCCTGTACTATGTACAGTTTGACATGAGGTTTCATGGATAAAAGGTGGGCAGCAATGTAGATATTTAAATGGCATAAATGATGATCTGAACAGAGCAGAGGGAGATAAAGGGGACTTGTAAATGCTTTTGAAAGATAAACCTCCCATTTTGTGAAGTTTTAATGAACTAAAATAGGATGTACATAATGGAGACCAAAGAGCAAGAGCATTTAGTGATGAATTAAAAGCAAGGGTTTGATACTCTGGGTTGCTGGTGAACTTTTCAAGGGCTCCTTTTCCTTCAGCTGATTATTTGTGGTGGCTGGAGATAAGAGAAATTGAAATAAATGACGTTTTCAACTGAAATATGTTTCTGAACATCTATATTTCAGGGGAAACACACCTGTAATCTGAGCCCCATTTTCCTTATCTCTAATGTTGGTCTGACACTCTTGTGTTAAATCTTCAGTTTTATTTGTTTTTTCTGTTTGACCTTTTTCTGTCTCAGCTTTGACTTTTTCTCATCTCTGTCTTAACCTTTGTTTTACTCAAAGTGCTAGAAATAAGCCAGGTGCTCAGGCACATGTTTGTAATCCCAGCAATTTGGGAGGCTGAGACAAGAGGATTGCGAGTTCAAACCAGCCTCAGCTGGTTTGAGTTGCTGAGACTGATTTGAACTTGCAATCCTCCTGCCTCAGCAACTCTTGGAGATCCTGCCTTTATGTAAAATGTAAAAAAAAAAAAAAGAGCTTGGGATGCGGCTCAGTAGTTAAGTGTGCCTGGGTTCAATCCCCAGTACAAAAAAAAAAAAAAAAAAAAAAAAAAAAAGTTGGAAATAGTCAATGAATCTGTTCGGAAAATAGGCATGGGAACTTTACTGGCCATACTGATGAATGCACCTGTCTCATGTTAGTGTAGGTGTAGCCTCTAAGCCTGACTCTTGTATATTCCAGGCAGCAAGCAAGAATTAAGTCTCTATGGTAAGCAAGAGTGCCTGGTCAAAAGATACCAGCAGGTCCATTCTGATGCTAGAAGTTGTAGTAAGGGAAGAATGAGTCAAGTCGTACCATGATGAACAGAGAAAGTGAAGAGAAGTATGCTGTTGAATCAGTTTCCCAAAGTCTTACATTTCCTCCTCCAACCAGAAACGACTGACAGAAACAACATGTGTGTACACATATGTACATATAGAAATGTATGTATACATGCATAAAGAGAAAAGGTTTATTTTGGTTCATGGTTTTGGAGGTTTCAGTCCACGGTAGGTTGGCCCCACTACTTTGGGCCTGTGTTGAGGCAGCACATCATGGCAGTGTGTAGCAGAGCAAACTTAATTCACTTCATGGCCAGGGAGTGAGAGAGAGGAAGAGGAAAGAGCTGGGGTCCTCTTCACATCCCCTTAAAGGGCACACCCCCAGTGACTTGAAGACCTCCCACTAAGCCCTACCTCTTGAAGGTTCCACTACCTCCCAATAGTGGCATGCTGGAGACCAAGCCTTTAACACATGGGTTTTGAGGGACACTTAAGATCCCTCTGGCTCTCAGAGGCTCATGTCCATCTTACAATGCAAAAAGCATTCAGTCAATCTCCAAGAGTCTCTAAAGTTTTAACTATTCCAGTATTACTCAAAAGTCCACATCCAAAGTCTACTCTAAGACTCAAGGCAAATTCTTAGCTCCTAGCCCCTGTAACAACTTTTTTTTTTTTTTTTTTTTTTTTTGGTAGCCGGGATTGAACTCAGGGGCACTTAACCACTGAGCCATACCCCCAACCTTTTCATTTTTTATTTTGTGACAGGGTCTTGCTAAGTTGCTTAGGGCCTCACTAAGTTGCTAAGTCTGGCTTTGAACTTGCAATCCTCCTGCCTCAGCCTTCCAAGTTGCTGGGATTACAGGCATACACCACCACACCCACCAAGAGTATTTTTAAAGTTAATTTACTGTCAAGATAAATGGCAGGAGGTAAACATTCCCATTCTGAAAGAGGGGAATAGGGGAACAGAAAGGAGGTGGCTAAAGCAAGACCAGAACCCAGCAAGGTGAACATGAAGTTCTACAACTTCATGTCTGTCATCCAGAGCACACTGCAGTGGGATGAGGCCTCTGAAGGACTTGGGGAGCCCCACCCCGTATGGCTTTGCTGGAGGCAGCCCAAATGTCCTCTCTCTTCAGCAGGTTTTTAGCTTCCCTTGGCAGGCTTTCCATGTTTCTGACATCTCTATTTTCCTGGACTCTCCACTGCAACTTCAGTTTTACTCTCAAAGTTTCACTACACACCACCCTGTCAGGGGCTACTTGAAGGGACTCTGGCTTTGCTTCACAAATTAGTCTCTAGGCTTTCCTTTGAAATCTCAACAGACACTGCCATGACCTCTATTACTCTTGCATTCTGTGTGTCTGCAAAACCACCATCACGTGGTCAATGCCAAGGTCTGCCAACTACATGATACTTGAACCACAGCTTCAGTGATCTCTGAGTGCTTTGCCTGCTTAGGTGGTCCTGGGGAGTAGAATGCCCTGGAGTTCTCAAAAGGCTCTGTCCTAGTAAGTCTTTGAAATAAATTTGCTTTCCTACATCTCTCAGCCTGTGGTGGTTGTGGTATTGCTGATCTCTGAGATTCCCTCTAGGAATTTTACCTATTGTTTAGGTGCAAAGGGCTTGCCTTCGTTTTAAAGATGTTAATCTTTTTTAAAAAAAATTTAGTTGTTGATGGACTTTTATTTTATTCATTTATTTATATGCAGTGCTGAGAATCAAACCCAGGTCCTCAACACAGGCTAGGCAAGGGCTCTACCACTGAGCCCCAGCCCCAGCCCAAAGATGTTAATCTTTATTCTGTTTTCTGTGTATGCAATGAGTCTTTTCCACTTTCTAGTCTTGTTGGGCTACAACAGAATGAAAAGCAGAGCTACACTATGAAAAGGGATTTTGGACAGGTTAATTGGAAAAAATAGGATAGGTGATCCTTGGAGATTTCAGTGAGACTTTCGCATCTAAGGTAGATGGAAGTAGTCTTGCAGAGAATTCTGAACTTAGAATCAGATTGTCCCGATTGAAATTCTGGCTCCACATCTGACTAGCTTTGAGATTGCCTAAAGTCTTTGATATATTTATGAGATGGGATGAATATAACAACCCTTGCCTTACAGGAATATTATCAGGATGTATGAGATTATGGACTTTCAATAGTGTAAGGTGAAAAAGAATATTGCTGTCATCCAGGACATTTCCACACCCGGTAGCCACAGGGCACAGTGGAAAATGAAGGGATCCTTTCTCAGGAAAGCTATAGTCAGTGAACACCAACAGCTGTCAGACTCCAATTTGTTTGTGTGGAAACCTCAGTGGCATATAGTACTCTAGATTACTAATTAATTTACCTTTCCACTTGCTTTTTCCTTTCAAACACAGTCTCTTAAAAGGGTCTTCTTTTAAATCTTTTCAATTGACTTTCCACAGACTGACTTTAAGAGTTTTAAGCAGCTTATGCCTTGTTTTCCTAATATTCAGGTAGCATTACATTGGCATTTTATACTGCTTTTGAGAATGTAGCCCATAGGCATTGATTGGGACCTCACTGTGACCAGTGATTCATATTTGTGAGATTACTAGCAAGGGTTGAGAGAACAGTGATCATAGAACAAGGGAAGCATGTAGGATCTCAACTCACTGGTTTGGCCTCATGCGCATGATGTTCTAACCAACTCTTTGCATTTAATTTTAAGCTTCTTGGAACCGTATTATACAATGACATAAAATGTTATATATGGAAAAAGATCTTTGAGGTCATCAATTCCAATACTAATGACTGTTTCCAGAGTAGAGGCCGGGATTTGCTTTTAATGCAGAGTTGGAACTGAAGCTAAGCTTGCCTGATTCCCACTCCGGTTTTTCTTATTCTGTTTTCTTTGAATTATCTTTGCATTGTTAAGAACAGAAACACCTCTCTTCTCTCCCCAACCCCATCTCTCCATAAATGATCTCTAAATCAGACAATGTTCCAAGCAGCATAGTGCCAACTGTTCAGTGATCTAGAGATGTCAAAGAGCTGTCAAGGAGTGAGCCTAAAAATTTTACTTTTCACAGGCTGTTTTTTTGTTCTTTCTCTTTTCATTACATTTTCATAGGAGCTGTGACTCTAATATTTTATTCACACCTTTTCTTATATTTCATGGTCTTTATCATGTTTGATGACTATAGAATATTCATTCCAATTAATAGCACAGTTTACTTGAGTTCCATTGCTTCGTCTGAAAAATAAGGTGGGGTAGCAAAGAAATTATATTTAAATAAGTTAACCTCAAAGATTCTAGTTTTGTCATTCTGTTACTAGAGGATCTAAATATTTCTCCATTGTGAGCTTTTGAACAATTCCATTTTCCACTATAAAAAGATTGATGGTTTTGTACAAATATCTTCTAATTTATTCATAAATGTTTTCTTAGTATATATCCCAGAAATAGGATTGCCAAGTTAAAGGGCGGGTTACCCTTTTAATGACTCCTGATACAAAATGCCAAATTGCTCTCCTTAAAAATTTACACTGCCTAATTTTATCACTATCAGCAATTGAAAAAAATTCTTACTTGACAACTTCTCAAGTGTTGGGTTCCTTTTTTATTATTAACTTAAGAGAACTTAAAATGAATTTAATAAGTAATTCAGTTCAAACTTGCTTCTAACAAGGCTGAGCATTCTTCCAATTATGGTTTACTCCTTTTAGACAGTATAGCATAGTTATGAAGATAATGAACTTTGGTGCTAGATAGACCTGAATTAAGCCACTTAGCAGCTCTTCGATCTAGAACAAGTTACTTTACCTTTCTAAGCCTCAGATTCCTCATTAATATAACCATATTAACAGTATGAAATTATTAGTGTTCTTATATTTCAGTGAGACAATATAAAAAGGTAGAACAAAAATTCAATAAATATTAGATATTTTTACATGATTTGGGGTAATGGTATAATAGAATGAAAAGAACACTAGACTGAGGATTTTTTTAAACTAGGATCCTAGTCTTGCCTCTTTATGAACTGTGATATTTTAAGTGATACGAACTTCAGTTTCTGTGTTGTCAAATGAGCAACTTTAAGGCTCTTTTAATAGTTTCTGCAGTTCTAAAATTTTACACCATTATCATTTAACATTGCAAGGACAACCCTATGTATTTTCATGAGTTCTTTTTGTACATTATTGTGTCTGCTTTTCATCACTGGGACCAAAATACCTAATACAACCCAATTTAGAGGAGGAAAACTTTGTTTTTGGCTCATGATTTCCATCCATATTTGTCTGACTCCATTGGTTTGGGTCTCAGGTGAGGCTGAATATCATGGCTGAAAGGCACAGTAGAAGAAAGCTGCTTAGCTCATCACAGCCAGGAAGGAGTGGGGAGCGGATAGGGAGAAGATAAACCCTTCCAGGGCATATCCCCAGTGACCTACTTCCTCCAGCTAGGTCCCCACATCCTAGTAGTCCATTCTGCCATTAATGGATTAATCCACGTATGAGGTGAGAGCCCTTGTGATTTAAGCATTGCTTAAATGCCCCACCTCTGAACCTTGCTTTATTGGGGACATTCCTTATTCAAATCATAACAATGATAAATGTGAGACTTTGATCTATTATTTATCAAGAATAACTTTACCATTCAATGGAGTAGAAAAATCTTGCTCTCCCTTGATCAAACCTGGTTACTTAGGCTACCCACTGTGCAACTATCAATTCCATGGAAGAAAACAGATTTCTGTAAAATAAAACTCTGGGTATTCAGAAGGGAGCCAAGTTGAAAAATGAAGTACACCTGTCCTTAGTAGACTGCAATCTGACAGGATCTGGCATTTTGATGCCTCTGTGAACTAGTGTAGTCCTTGTAAACAGAAATAACTTCTAGCATTTCCACACCCCCATCATTAGCTGGGGATTTTCTTTCATTCCTTCTGATAGCTACTCCGGATATGTTCATCTTAAGGCAAGTAAATAAGGCACAAAGGTTGATTTGCTGTTTAGAATAACATGGAGTCAGATTAGAACCTTGAGCTATGTAGATTTTGATTTATTATTTAGCCATCAGAAACCTTCTAAGTTGTGACATCTGTAGCTGCCCAATAGATTCCCTCAAGTACAAAAAAAATTGCTAGTCTAACTACCACTGTGTTTATGTTTGGAATGCTGTCCCACTTATAGGCTAGTGCAGTAGACTTTACTGACCATTCATAGCAAAGAAATCCTGCCTCTAGTATTGTCTGTCTCGCTCACTTTGACCCTTAATTAACAATTGTATATAATATATGCTATTTCTACAAGTGTATTTTGTATTATAACCATACCGATTTTTTTAAATTACTGTGCAGTTTTTTAAAGGTTCAGATGTCTTCATAAGAATATGTATATTTGTCAAACCACATGCTATCAAAGGAGAAAAATTCATTTTATATTTCCTTTATCTCCCTGAAAGGTACCCTAGCACAGCATTTGGTAACACAGTAGGCATTAATGAAGATGAGTAATGAGAAACTGGGTCAAAAGTTGGCCAAATAAATGTATGGATTTCCTGGAAATGAGCAGGAATTCCAGATGTGGGATGTGCCAAAGGTCCTTGAGTCCAGAAATGCTACTCTGTCAATGGCTTGTATATAATTTATAAATGGTGGATAAATAACACACTAAGAAAATGTTTTGTAATTCGATTTGTTTTCATTCCTTTCCCTTTATTAGACTGCTCTTACCAAGATTTTACATATCTAATCATGCTTTATGTATCTATAGGACTTTTAACACTTACATAGCTTTTCTATTTCTCAAGAACTCACCAAAAAAAAAAAAAAAAAAGTCTGCTAGATAGGTAGAGCAGACAAAATTGTCTCCAATTTAAAAACAGGAAAATCAGATGTGACAGAGAGTTACAGTTATATACCCAAGGTCACACACCAGAACCATGATTTCCCTACTAATTTTTATTTCATCTTAACAATTAGTCCCCACATGTTGGTGTACCTGTTTTGAATTTCCCACTCCCAATCCTTGACATATTTGCTATTCTAAAGTTCTGATACTTATGAGGCAGAAATGTTCTGGATTACCTTTAGAATTAAGAGTTTTTGAGCTGGGAAGGGGGTACTTAGAGATCATCTAGGCCTACTCTCAAAACAGGGGCAGGTTAGGTAATGGTTAGGTTATCCAGGGTATTAAAAAATAAATTAGGTGGTTCATGTTCAAAGAACTGAATGGAAACACAGTAGGAAAAAAGGTGTTTTTCTGGTCCTAAAGGGGAAGGCATTGGGTAATGTTGCTGCTTCAACAAGAGTTAAAAGGGTAATGGGGAACAGAAGTCCCCTTCATCACGAAATGGCTGCAATGCACCACGTTCCGAGGCGCACATCTGCAATCCCAGCGCCTACGGAGGGGGAAGCAGGATTGTGAGTTCAAAGCCAGCCTCAGCAAAAGCGAGGTGCTAAGCAACTCGGTGAGACCCTGTCTCTAAATAAAATACAAAATAGGGCTGGGGATGTGACTCAGTGATCGAGTGCTCCTGAGTTCAATCCCAGGTACCAAAATAGAGAGAGAGAGAAAGTGGCGGCGGGGGAGTAGTTGACTTGTGTTTCGGTTTTTTGGGAGGCGGGAACTTTTTTTTTTTTTTTTTTTTTTAACTGAGGATTGAACCCAGGGGCTCTTATCCGGTGAGCCACATCCCCAGCCACTTTTATGTTTTATTTAGAGACAGGGTCTCGCTAAATTGCTTAGGCTGGCTTTGAACTCTCGATCCTCCCGGCACTCAGCCGCTGGAGCTGCGGGCACCACTATGCCCGGCTGTGTCCAGGCTGTTAAATTGGGCTTTGGAGAAGATTTTAGAGACTGCGGGAAAGTTGTAGGCGGGATACCTGGGTCTCAGCAGGAGGATGGAGGACTGCAGGCACGTGTAGGCAACTCGGTGGTTAACGCAGGTAATTTGCATGTGGTTCCTTTTAACCATCACTAAGAGCACATTTCATACACCTAAGCCCTCTACGTGATCCGGAACAGGGTCGTTCTGCACTCCACAACCACTGCTGGGAAATCGAGTAATTACTGTCTGGGCAGGAAGGAGCCAAGCTAGGAGGTGAACATTTGGCAAGTTTATAAGTTAGGGAGCTCCAGTACCTGAACCAGAGGCAGCTTACTGCCACCTCCCACATCCCGGGGAAAGGAAGAGCATTTCCCTCCCCCAATCCCTATCAAATTCCTGGGAGGTCTCTGACATTTTCTTAGCACTTCACTCTGGCTGCTGGAAGACCTGGGGATTACAATGACAAAGGGCCTTGAGGATGCTGCAAAGATGTGACATTATCTCCTCCCAGACTCTCCCCGCTCCGCCCCTGAGCCCCATCCCCCAACCCAAGCTCCCTCCACATATATATTTTTGCTTTTGAAAGGCTAGGAGAAAGGGCTGTGATGAAAACACACTCTAGCCGGAAGTCCCAATCGTGTTCTGCCAGCGAGGGGCGGTCATTAAACTGCCATTTTACCTCCCTCTTGCTGGTCAAGGTGTGCAAGCCCCTCCCCAGCTGGGCTCCTGGTCGCCTCTGCGCAGTCCTAGACTTTGGCATCCCTCATTCAGTACTATCTACTTACCTTCCTGGCTGGTAGCTGTGGTCAGTCTAGCAGTTAACCCTTAGTGGTCAGTACCTCCAATAGGCTTTCCCCCTGTCCTGGCCCCAAATTCAGAGGTCTAAACCGGAAACTATGTCTGGAAAGCAAGAGCCAGAGACGTCTGAAGCAGAGAGCAATACAAGGGGCCACGTGGAGCTGGAAGATAAAGAGGTAAGGGCCAAAGCAGAGAGGGGACTTCCCCAGGTAATGGGTTCAAACTCCAGAGAAGCAAAGGGGAAATCACCTCCAGTAGCTCTCCAGGCCTTTTGACATGTATGTCATTTTCCTTTGTCCCATACTACACTCCCTACTGGGCTGAACTGTATCCTGGGTTCCATTTAACAGAAGGCAACCCAAACGATGAACAGTATGACCTTTTTAAAAGTGACTTGTTATCCTGAGCCACTGGCATTACAGTCATGAGCCACCATGCCCAGTGACACTACAGCTTTCTAAGCAGCCACCCCCTCCAGTCGTGCCAGGGATTTGAACCCAAGGCCTCGTGCTTGCAAGGCAAGCACTCTACCAACTGAGCTATATCTCCAGCCGTAAGTTCTAAGCTTAATGGGCATTCCATACCAACTCCTATGCAGGTGCAGATGGATACCACTGAAATGAGGAAGAATTGTTAGAGGAGGCTAGACTTTTTCAGAATGAAGTGATACTTAGTGTTCCCCTTCTTGTTTTTCTTTTCTATGTGGTTTATCTGGTATTGAGAAAATTGAAAGACTTATCTGACAAGCCCTATTAATTGAGGCATTTAACATACACTTTGGATTTTTTCCCCAGCCTTAAAGTACCCTAACCTTCCCATAATTATAATCTTGCCTTCCACAAAATAAGAATCAATGCATACTCGCTGCTTTTCTGCTTTCTAAAACATGCCATGATAAATGTAAGGATGTCTTCAAAGTATTTTTGACCTCAAAGATATTGAATGCACACATTTTATTCGCATTTGGTTTTCTATTTTTCTTTTTCCTGTTTTTTTGTTTGTTTGCAGCGCTGGGGTCCAACTCAGGACCTGGTGCATACTAGCCTTCTACCACTGACCTACACCCCCAGCCTTATCCTGAATTGTTTATAATAATTACTTGAGCTGGGCACAGAAGTTCATGCCTGTAATCCCAGCGATTTGGGAGGATGAGGCAGTAGGAAGTTCAAGGCCAACCTCAGCAACTTAACAAGGACCTGTCTCAAAATGAATAAATAAATAAGAGCTGGGGATGTGACTCAGTGGCAAAGTGGCCTGGATTCGATCCCCAGCACACACAAAAAGTTACTTTTAAAATGTTTTGAAGGGCTGGAGTTGTGGCTTAGTGGTAAAGTGCTTGCCTAGCATGCATGAGGTACTGGGTTCGATTCTCAACATTGCATATTAAGGAACTAAAGATCCATTGACACCTAAAAAGCATTTTATAAAAATAAAATATTTCAGGAGAAAATAAATTCTAGAATCTTGGAATGTTATAGCATGTCAGCATCTTTAGATAGTATTTAAGGTGGAAAATCATTAGTAAAAATATTTCCAATTTTCTCCCTCCTTGTCTTTGTTAGTTTAAAGGGGCAAGTAGTATTACAGATCCCAATTCCAAAGTTGATGAATACTATTGTCTGTCCTCTAACTTTCCTGTAAATTGTTAACAAAATCTTGATTTTGTTTTGGAAGGCAGGGTAATAGGAAGTGATGACAGAGCAAGATACTGTATATTAGGGTTTTTCTGCCACTAGCAGTTCAGGCCCAATGGATGCTCCAGCCCCTTCCCTTTCCTTCTCGCCCCACTTCACTTTTTTTTAAGGTAGTAGTACTTTTAATTTAACAGATATTAGGGAATATCTGTTGTTCACATTTGTGTTGTTGCCACAAAGTCTTTGCTTTTATTTTTCTTAAGTTCATGCAGACATAAGCTTTATTTTATTTATATCACCATTACTTCTCTTTCCTAAGAGGAAAATCTTTGTCTTCCTAAGGACATTGTCACTTATCTATAATTTCTTGCTTATATATTTTAATAAAACATACACAAGTGGGAATATATAGTAAGGTATTACTCTATTTCATAATTAAAAATAACAGTGCATACTTTAAAAGTTACACCTGTTAAGAAATAGATACAAACTATAATTTCTAAAATTATATATTTAAAATCTCGGTCACTTTTTTTGCGGGGGGGTACTGGGGATTGAACTCAGGGACACTTAACCACCGAACCACATCTCCAGCCCTATTTTTTGTATTTTATTTAGAGACAGAGTTTCACTGAGTTGCTTAGTTCCTTGCTTTTGCTGAGGCTGGCTTTGAACTCACAATCCTCCTGCTTTAGCCTCCCAAGCCACTGGGATTATAGGCATGCCCCACAGTGCCCGGCCCCCTTCACTTTTTTTAAAATATTTTTTTTAGTTTCATATGAACACAATGCCTTTACTTTATTTTTATGTGGTGCTTAGGATGGAACCCAGTGCCTCACACATGCTAGGCAAGTGCTCCACCGCTGAGCCACAACCCCAGCCCTCCTTCACTTTTTTTTTTTTTTTTGGCAGTGCTGGGGATTGAACCCACAGCCTCATGCTTGCGAGGTGAGCACTCTACAACTGAGCTATATCTCCAGACCCCTCCCTCACTTTTTGAATGAGTTTTTACATTAACTTTTACAGATGACAACACCGGGGAGCAGGATAGATCATTATTGGGGCAAGTTATGAAACCTTTTATTCACATTAACAATTACCATCTTTGTGGTGACAAGCTAATTCTAATCAAAATGAACAAGGAGAATTACATTACAGCCAGGCAGGGTGGTTCACACCTATAGTCCCAGCTACTCAGGAAGCTGAAGTGGGAGACTGAGGCAGGAGGATCACAAGTTCCAGGCTAGCCTTGTTGATTTAGTGAGATACTGTCTCAAAATAAGAATAAAAAGGGCTGGGGGTGTAGCTCAGTATTAAAACACCCCTGGATTCAATCCCCAGTACTGGAAGGAAAAAGGTCAAGAGGCCAGAAGTACAATATATTGGGCCTTGGAGAACTATTAAACTGAATTCACAGGAACTTGGGGAGAAAACAAATAATTCTCATTTAGCTTTCTCTTAGAGGTTATTTATTTAATAATGAGAGCAGAAGGCAGGAGACATTCCCTCCTGCAGAAGTTCAGAGTAGATTGCATAGAAAAGCACACTTTTTTTAGTGTGGATGGTTTAGGATCATCATCTTCTGTTAAAACACTTCGTTGCCATTAATAACCTTATGAATATTGGAAATCAAAATTAGATTAGTAGCTGTTGCCTGAACAACAACAACAAAAAGCAGTGGAAATCCCAAACTGAAACTTTTTATTTAGGGTAATCATTAACCAAAACAAAGCCATTAAAAAGCAAAATAAATAGATCAAGTGAACCACTTATGACTGTATAGACATTTTGAAGCCATTAAGCTAGAACAAACTGAAGTATCTACTTACACAACTGTGAGAAAATGGAGTCATCTCTGAGTTTCAATTTCCTCATCTGTAAAACGAAGAAGTTGATCTAGGTTACTGCTAATATCCCTTTCATCTTCAGCATGTGTTCAGTGCGTTCTCAGGATTTAGTCTTCATTATTCAGTTCACTTGGTTTTAGTTCCTGGCGTGCACTTTAAAAATAGATTATTATCTAGGCCCCTGTTTTGAATTGTACACAATGTAGTGTTGGGGCAGTCAGCTCTCCCCAGTGTTTATTGTGTCATTTTTGTCTAGCCATACAGAATCATTTCTTTACCTGCAGGATGTTCTTCAGGAGAACAAGGTCAGCAGTGATGAGAGAGACTTTTGCCAGAATGTAAGTAAGGCAAAGAGAACAGAAAACTACTGAAATTTGGGCTGGGTGCCGTGGCACATGCCTGTAATCCCAGCGGCTCAGGAGGCTGAGGCTGGAGGATTGCAAGTTCAAAGCCATCCTCAGCAAAAGCAAGGTGCTAAGCAACTCAGACCCTGTCGCTAAATAAAATTTAAAAAATAGGGCTGGGGATGTGGCTCAGTGGCCGAGTGCCCCTGAGTTCAATTCCCAGTACCTGCCCCCCAACAACAACAACAACAAAAAAAACACTGAAATTCGGGCTGGGGTTGTGGCTCAGTGTTAGAGCATTTGCCTTGCATGTGTGAGGCACTGGGTTCGATCCTTAGCACCACATAAATAAATAAAATAAAGGTGTTATGTCCATCTACAACTAAAAATATTTTTTTAAATACTGAAATTTGGGAAATCAAAGTGTATGGGAAAATGGGACAGCAGAATAATTCCAAAGACACTAGAGTTTTCATGGTATTGTGATAATGATGTCCACTGAAAATTGAAGTACACTGAGATGGCATATATTTAGCTTGTGGTCACAATCTTTTCTTTAATAAATTCTCTTATTAGAGCTTTAAAATAGAGATTGGTGCTAGGTGGACAGATAATTACTTAATACAGTTTTTCATTCTTGTTTCTTCCCTGCCTAATGGTGGAGATATTTGAGGAAGCAAAAGGAAGAAAAAGTAAATATGCCTGTGTAATTTACCTTTTGAAAACAGGGTCCTGAATATGCTCACAGTCTACAGACTACTTTAGGGGTCAATCACAGGCATATCAACTGATCTAATAAGTTACATTTTGCTTGAATTTCCAGTAATAATTCTAGTATGTTATATATTTCTATTGATTTATTGCCTCCCATGGGAGCCTGTTAGAGCTTTAAATAGCTTCACCGTTGGTGAAAACTTTCTCCTTTTACTATGTAGAGAACTACTTATTCTAATTCAACTCCTCTGAACCATGTACAACAAATCTAATGTTTCCACATGACAGGACTTCAACCATTTTTTTTTTTTTTTTTGATACCAGGGATTGACCCAGGGCACTTAACCACTGAACCATACCCCCAGCCCTTTTTTATATTTTTTATTTAGAGATAGAGTCTCCCTAAATTGCTGAGGCTGGCTTTGAACTTGGGATCCTCCTGCCTCAGCCTCTTGAGCTGCTGGGATTACAGACATGTGCCACCACACCTGGCAGGCCTTCAAACTTTTGAAGACAGTGGTCCTTTTTCCCAGTATCATTTTCAGACCTACATCTTCTCCAGGATTGGTCCAATAATCACAATTCCTTCAATTTTTCCTCCTCTGACTTAACTTGGAATCCCCTTACCATCTTAGTTTTCTAAACACTTTTCAGTTTGTCTTTTAAGGTGTGGCTTTCTAAAATGAATGCAATACTCCAGAATCTGATTGACTAGAACACAGTAAGATAGGACTATCACCTACTTAATTTTACATACCATATTTCTATTAAGTCAGCCAAGAATAAATCTCTTTTTGCAGTTATACTTTACCATCTATTTATGTTGGTTACTGACAAATAAAATTCTTAGGATGTATGCTAAATAGAATTTCTAACCATTTTTATATTTATAACTGCTTTTATGCTAAACATTTTTCTATTAAATTTTATATTGCAAAATTGGGCTCATTCAATTCTGACAAGTTTTCTTTTAATTGGAATACATCCTTTTATAAAGTTAACATCAGAATCCTTAATTAGCCTACTTTCCAGTATGAATAGGCTGTATTTTTCATGAATGTATGCATGCATATACTATTTTCAATGACTCTTTAAATTGTTGATTTCAGCCAGCTTCTTCACCATCAATTCCAATGGAGGTCTGTGTTCCAGAAAGATGTTCACAAATCTAAACTCACAAGGAAGTCAAGACCTTGGAACTCCTACATCAGGTATTTTCCTCTTTATTGTTAAAGTCTATATGTCTTGACCTTGGATGTTTGGAAACCTAGGTTGTTGCCCATTTATACTATGTTCCCCAGAAAAAGAAGGGTTCAGATTACCCTAAGTTTCAGGGATGTGATAAATTTGCTCTGTAAGTTAAGCTCTGTGACTTGGTAAGCCTTTATATTAGGCCATAAAGGACTAAGGGCCAGAGGTAACACTGGTTGAGTAGATGAGTACCTTCTAAAATAATTCATTGCCTCTTCCATAGCTCTCTGGTAGCTAGTTTTAAAATATTAGGGTAAATATTAGGGTAAAATACGATGCTACCATTCTCCCCATTTCCAATTCTTTCGCTTCCTGAGTTCCACAATCTTGTTTAGCCGTTGCTGGACCTCTGGATTAATTAGGGAGAATGTAATAGTCCAGGAAGACACTCACACTGCATTTCATGAAAAATGTGTTTCTGCAATCTGGTTCTCATTTACAAAGGAGCATGTACCATATAACCACAACTATACATGCTTAATCTTTTTTTTTTTTTTTTTTTGGGTGCTGGGGATTGAACCCAGGGCCTTGTGTTTGCAAGGCAGGCACTCTACCGACTGAGCTATCTCCCCAGCCCCTACATGTTTAATCTTAACCCACAAAGATCCATTCTTCCATCTGCAGAACTAGACTCACAGAAAACAAAAACTTTCTCATCTACTAATGTCCAGTGCTATTCATTAAAATTTTCTTTCTCTAGAAGGTTTTAAACTCCAGGTATCTATCAGAGGCTGCATCCTAGTTATGAAGAATAGTATTTATCCAATCCCCACGAAGATCTGTTCTCTCAAAGCAAGAGTGAGGTTTGGTGCACTTCCTGTAATCCCAGTGACTCTGGAGGCTGAGGCAAAAGAATCACAAGATCAAAGCCAGCCTCAGCAACTTAGGAACTAAGCAACTTACGGAGATTCTGTCTCTAAATAAAATATATATTTTTAAAAGGGCTAGGGATGTGGCTCAGTTGTTAAGCACCCCCTGGGTCAATCCCCAGTTCCAAAAAAAGAAAATCTATTCTCTTGAGTATTAAAGAATAGTTAATGGTGTGACTCTACATAGTATACAACCAGAGAAATGAAAAGTTGTGCTCTGTTTGTCTACAATGAATCAAAATACATTCTTCTGTTATGTATAACTAAATAGAACAAACAATTTTAAAAAAGAAGAGTTACAAGTTATCCAGTGCACATTAGAAGAGTTTTTTTTTCCTATGAAACTCAAAGCTTTTGTCACTCACAGAAAAAAATCTAGTTTAGGTCTCTTCTGGAGATCTAAGAGAGTAAAGGCCACTTTAAAAAATATTTTTTAGTTGTGGATGGACACAATAATTTATTTTGTTTATTTATGTAGATCTAACCCAGTGCCTCACACATGCTAGGCAAGCACTGTACCACTAAGCTCCAGTCCAAGTCCTAAACACCATTCTTGGTGAGGTTTTTAGACAGAAATGAGAAACATGTTATTGTACACTGAGAAAAAGTACTGTGTTCTATGAATTAGTTAAGTAAATCTGGTCCAAAAGAACCATTGACTTGCCTTGCAGATTTGAAAAACCAAAGAAAAAAAAGACAAGATTCAATGTAAAATGACTGAATCAAATGGAGACATTTTGTTCCTAGTCCCAAAAAGTCTGAAAGGTCACTTGCTTGGTGGCCTAGTTTGAAATGCAAAGACTGACCAAAAGGCTTCCGGGTTTGTCCTTTAATTTGTTAACTAAACATTGTGCTTTTATTTTTATTGTTAAATATTTAGCAGAAGAATCAAGATAAAACAACTGGTTTTGAAAGTATTTGTTTATGGCCTGGCTTAGACAACAAAAAAAGATTTTCACATTTACCATATTTAGTAAAAATTAAGCCTGAATAAAGCAGTGTTCTTAAGTATATATAGCATGAAAGTAAAATGGAGGGCTGGGGAGATAGCTCAGTCAGTAGAGTGCTTGCCTTCTAAGCACCAGGCCCTGGGTTCGATCCCCAGCACCAAAAAAATAAATAAATAAATAAAGTAAAATGGAGATAGAGACATGATTTCTCTTACTAAAACTTCTTAATTTATACTTTAGAAATGTTCTCATCATCAAAACTTTTGAGGAAGGGCTTTTTATAGAAGAATAATGCCAGTGGATGAAAAATAGCTAAATTTTTTACCATGCTTGCTTAAGTTTTTAAATTGATAAAATTGGAAATAATTAGCAAAAATTGGGGGGCTGGGGAGATAGCTCAGTTGGTAGAATGCTGGTTTCACAAGCACAAGGCCCTGGATTCAATCCCCAGAACCACAAAAAAAAAAAAAAAATTGGAGGAAAACACACTGGAAACAAAGACAATAAACAAAAAAAATATATTCTAAATGCATGCCTGGTTAGGCTTTGATCTTTTATGTTTTTAAATCACTCACAGCAGGTGAGACAGAAGGAAAGAGCAACTTCCCTTTCTTCTGGATTAGTCTTAAGAGCATTACAACCTCTAGGTCTAACTTAGGAACATTTCTTTTAGATTAATGAAATTCCAATAACCAATCATGATTGAGATGAAGTAGTAATTTGTTATACGATTCTGAGTAATAATTACTTTTACCCAAATGGTTATCAACCAAGTTCGGATCAGGTACAAAGGGAATTTAATTGAGCCAGTGTGACCTACCATAAGGTTGTTTTAAAGATGAAGTAAAAATTTGCAGCAAGAGGGCTTTACTGCGTTTTTTTTTTTTTCAACTCTTTTTTTTTTCTTTTTTATTTTTTTATTTTTATTTTTTTATTGTAAACAAATGGGATACATGTTGTTTCCCTGTTTGTACATGGCGTAAAGGCATACCATTGGTGTAATCATAAATTTACATAGGGTAATGTTGTTTGGTTCATTCTGTTATTTTTTCCCTTCCCCCCACTCCTCCCACCCCTCTTTACCCTCTATACAGTACTCCCTTCCTCCATACTTGCCCCCCTCCCTAACCCTAACTCTAACCCTAACACTAACCCTTCCCTGTGAGATAAGCCAATCTCAAAAAACCCAGCTCTTTTTAAAATATATATTTTATTTAGAGACGGGATTTCCCTAAGTTATGTAGGCTGGCTTTGAGCTCACAATCCTCCTGCCCTAGCCTCTCAAGTCACTGGAATTAGAGACATGAGCACAGTGCCTGGCTTTCCTACATACTTTGAAAGCATCTTACGTGGCAAGCAAGCAATGATATCCATAAACAGAAAAGGAAATGGATGAATGGCAAAGTATAATTGGTGGAGGGAACAAGGTTGAAGGGGATTTGGGGGTGACCTTTTCTAGTTTTTGCTATGTACATTTTTCGTTAGACACTGGATACAGCTGAAATATAAATAATGCTCACTTTTAATGTGTGGTATCAGCTGGACTCCGTAGCACCCCACTCTTTACATGGGGGTGGGGGTTAGCTACTGGAAAATGGAAAGGAGAGAGTAGCTAAAAGCCTTCCTTCCACCCTTTCCACCACCAGTAGCACTGCTCATTAGAGTAGGAGAAAATGGCGCTCATCACCTGCTTTTGTCATGTTAATGAAGCTGTGCTGAACAAATCTGTTCTAAAGGAAATGACTTCATCTACATTCTTCCACCCCAAGGGGAATCTTTGTTGAAATGCTAAAACAAATGAAAGACACTTGCACTTGTAAGGTGGCATCTCTGTTGACTCTAAGTGTTCAGAAGCTTGAAAAATCTTGCTCAGCATGGATGAGCACCCAAAAGCAATTCAAAGCCATGTACATGTCACAACTAAGTCAAACTGTTGTCCACTGTTAAACAAATGTTCTGTTTTGGAAGCTTTGTATTTCCTTGTGACCATTTCTAACTCACTGTGCCTTCCTCACCACACTGGTTACCTCAACTCTTTTTCTTTTTCTATTTATTTTATTTATTTCATTTGTTTGTTTATGTACTCCCAGGGATTGAACCCAGGGGTGCTTCTCCACTGAGCCATGTCCCCAGCCCATTTTTTTTTTTTTTTTTATTTTAAGACAGGGTCTCACTAAGCTGCTTTAGACCTCACTAAATTGCCAAGTGTGGTCTTGAATTTGTGATCCTCCTGCCTCAGCCTTCTGAGTCCCTGGGATTATAGGCATGTGCCACCTCACCCAGCTTGTCTTCTATTTTTTAAAATACTCTAATCATTTAGCAAGGGTATACCATTCGAGGTCTCATTTCTTACAGGTTCAGTTGCTTTGGTCAAGAATACCAAGAAGCACAAACCCAATTAAAAAAAAAAATGTGAGAAGCAAAAAAGTCTCAATGATCAAGAGTGGGATGAATGTAGGTGTCTATATGAACTAGAAGGTTGTGGAAATTTTTTTTTGGGGGGGGGTGCTGGGGATCAAACCCAGGGCCTTGTGCTTACAAGGCAAGCACTCTACCGACTGAGCTCATCTCCCCAGCCCCAAGGTTGTGGAAATTAAGAAGCATTTCAGAGGGAAAGTACCATTGCAGAAGTTAACAAGGCCAAGGCCCCAAATAAGTGAAGGGATCCTTGATGTTTCTAGAATCCCATATGATTAAATATCCAGATATTAGATTTGTGCCTTTGAATACATATGAACCAGTTGTGTTTTATGAACAAGAGTCTATTAAAACTTTTTGTTGGCAATGACACTGGCAACTGTATTTGGGGAAAAAAAAGTATGCTGTTATAGGCCAAGTGGTAATTCAGTCCACCTACTTTTAAAACTGATGTCTGAAAACTTCTTCTTTGTCTTATGGGTTACAGTCAAATCTCATCATTATAAATGAATAGAGTCTGAGGTGATAAAATCGATGATATCCTGGGGTGTTTCTTCTGAAACAGGATAGCTCTAGTGGCCTTTGCTGATTGCTTCCATTTCCCTGCAGTCTAGGTGTGTGGAATGGAGGGGAAAGCAGGTGGGGAACTGGACAGAGAAGTGAGGAAAGACTTCTTCCTGAAGTTATTCTTGGGTGTGATCGCTATCATGACTTCTGGTAGCACTGATTCTCTCAGGTGCTAATTTCAGGATCATTGTCATTTTTGCTCTACTTATAATTGTATTTGTGGTACCATTGCTCCTCAGAATTCTCTTCGTATATAATTTTATAATGGAGAGGAAATGAAAGCATTATGTCTCATGGTTAGCAAGGAAAGGTCAGACAAAGAAATTTTATAGGGGTAGCAGAAATACTTAGAAAATGCCAAAGCATTTGATAGTGTTTTCAGCAGGGTGATGATAGCTGATCACTGTGCGTTTGTGATTATATTTGTTTTGTGCCAGGCCAAGCCACATCTCCATAAACTTGTGCCCCCTTTGAGTTTACTATTTCACCACTGGTCATGAAAAGTTACTTTTCTTCCCTTGCCTTTTCACTGGAAAAGATAATAGTACTGAGACTAGTAGACTTAGGTAAGCATCTCTCATTTCAAATTGAAATTTGTATAATTTAAATGAGATCTAAAATTGAGCCAGCCATTTTATTCACTGAATGAGTAAGCAGAAATAGTGTAATTGTAAGTGCAACTTCTATAAAAGGAGAATAGTCTGGGGATATGGCTTAGTGGTAGAGCACTTGCCTAACATGTACAAGGCCCTGGGTTCAATCCCTCGCAACACACACACACACACACACACACACACACACACACACACACACACACACATGTCCTAAAAACAGAGAAGGAGGTAAGGACAATCAATTGAAGATTCGAGATGATTCCCAGGGATTACAACAAATGGAACACCAAGGTAGTAATGTGATGGATGGAGAACCATTGAAATATGTCTTGTAACTTTCACTCCACACAGCTCTGTTGTTTCCCTTGGCATGGGAAGGGTAAGTTTTTTAGGGGTTCTTAAAGACAATACTTCCTGCATTTGCCACAGTCCTTCTCCTAGCCTCAGCATTCCCAGTGATCTTCCCTTTTCCCACTCCACTTTCTCATCTGTGTATACTAGTATTGGAGAGCTGCTCCTGTGGAGCCAAAATATTGTGGAGGTTTGTAGCATTTGGTCCTTGAGATCCCACGGGAAGGATTTCAATGAGGTACACAGAACAACAGGCAGAAGTGTATTGCAGATAGTGAGGATAAGGGCAGTATTGGCATTGAGTAGACCATCTGTAGAGACTCTGAAAGAGTCTGGGGTTTCAAGGTTTTGGGTCCCTTTATTCTTGTCTTACTCTCTCAAACCCCTCTCCCCTGTGTGATTGATAAGTGAGGGTCCTGATGACCTGGTCACAAGAGGTCTTATACTCCTTAAGGGAGTATAATGAACTGTGACGAGGGGAGGTTTGACATAGCATTTCCCATTTTTCGTATGTTTCTCTGCTTTGATAAAGGTTTTTTTTGTGTGTGATTCCCAATCCTGTGACTTACTTTAATGTATATGTTTGATGTCCTTCCTGTAAATTATCTCCCTTTATTGTCCTCTCCCTACCCACCTGCTCAGGCTGACTACTTAACATTTCGTCCCTCAAGAACTCAGGTCCTTCAATTCTTTTAGGATTATTGGGTATGAACTCCTGCTGAGAGAGGGCAATGTTAGGGGAAAGTGACCCAAAGTTCTTGTTCTCTGCCAGGTGGGTAAGGTTGCTATGAAGATCCACAGTAGATGGAGGAGTCATCTTTGATTGAAGTGCCACATGTTTTACAGGAGCCGAGGAACACAATTACCAATTAGTATTGGGAAGCAGTGAGCAAGGCGACATATAAAAATGCTACCTAGGATGATTAAAACTAGAGTCATGAGAAAACCTTTTAACTATTAGAGTGGTCAAACAGAACTCCCAGTCTTGTAAAGCAGGAGTTGAATCCTGCATCTGTGATACTTGAGTTATAATATCTTATAAATATGTCAGAAATATTGCCAGAATTGTCCTTATCAGGCTATGTACTACTGAGTAGATGGGAATGGCTGCCTGTTAGTTATTTTTTAGTCCTGGACCAGATGGTATTTTCCATTATTCTTTTTATAGCTAGAATCTAGGTGTTAGAAGGCACCAGGAGTCCGCGTTTTAAGAATTTAGTAATCAATGGCTGAATGCCAGCAATAGCCTCAGGTTTTGGAGGATATTGTCTCTTATTAGGGAAATTAGTAGGGCTATTTTGGCTCTCCCTGGTATACCAATGTCCCATACTTCAAAGATTACATATAATTCCATTGACATCATGGAGACATCCTCCAGGATTTGTATTAAAGCCTGTAATATCATAGGTGACTCCTAAGGATTTTCAAAAAACAATTTAGGCTCCCCCCTTTTGTAGTAGATCTTATCCTAACAGGGAAGCTGGACAGTTGAGCAATACTAGAAAAGAATGAGTAAATGTCCAGTTGCCAGATATGCAAAACACTGGTTTGGTGAAGTGTTGGATCTGGACTTTTCCAGGAATTCCCATTACCTAACAAGAGTCAGTACATAATTTTCCAGAGAAAGATATAAGGGCAAAGTAGATGGTGCAAGCCAGGTGCACACACCTGTAATCCTAGTAGCTTGGGAGGCTGAGGCAGGGGACTGAAAGTTCAAAGCCATCCTCAGCAACTTAGTAAGGACCTAAAAAACTTAGTGAGACCCTGTCTCTAAATAAAATATAAAAGAGGACTGGGGATGTGGCCTCATGGTTAAGCACCCTGGATTCAATCCCCAGTCCCCCCCCCCAAAATTAAGTGAATAAAATCAATTGTACTTCTAAAGAGTCCAGACTTACAGGTGTGTGTTTTATGTGTGTCTCCTTGAGATGTTTAAGAAGAGCAGTGGGATTTTTTTAATCCCTCTGATCTACTGTTGCCAGTTTAGTATAAAGACTTAATAAACTTCATCCCAATTCTTCATTTAAGCTGACCAAGAAGTGATTTCTTTTGTCTCTCATTTTTTTTCTGTCATAGTCCCAGTCAGGATCTGAGGTAGGGACTGCAGTGACTCCTGGGGTGGTTTTGGTCCTGGAGGTACATTTGATCTCTGGATTTTTTTGGCTGAATCTGTCATTCTTTTGTTTTCCTGAAGTGCTTAAAGTATCACTGATATGCCTTTCCAAGGTAAGGCAAATGTTTCAGTAAAGTGTTGAAATGTCTCAATATATCCATCCAGGTCATCTGCAAATTTGCCTAAATTTTATTTGGTCTGTTTTAGATCTTTAGGGAAAATGAGACATGTACCCATGTAATGCCAAATTCTCCAGCTGCCTCTTGTAAGGAGGATATTGTTGGTCAGCAGTTGGACCAGTGTATGGTGAGACATGCTCTATATTATTAAGGCCTGCGTGCAGAGAAACTTCTGGGTCTTTATTATGTTTATACTGTTATTGTATCGATATGAGGCATCCACCCAAAACTCATGTGTGAGATCATGCAAGAAAGTTTAGAGGTGAAATGATTGAGCTATGACCATTTCAGCCCCCATGAATCCCCCACATGGATTAAGTGGGTGGTAACTATAGGCAAGTGGGGTGTGGCTGGAGGAGGTGGACCTCTGAGGGCGTGCCTTTGGGGTTTATATTTGGTCCGCCATGATTGAATCTCTTGTTTTGCGCCTCTCCATACTGGTGCTGTGTGCTGAACTGCTTCCCTCTGGAAGCAGAGGGAATATCGCCATGATGTTCAGCTTCACTATGAGCCCAGAGGAATGGAGTTGGCCATGTGTGGACTGAAACCTTTGAAAATGTGAGTCCCCAAATAAACTTATTCTCCTCTAATTATCCCTATCAGGTCGTTTGGTCACCGCAGTGTAAAAAGCTGACTAAAACAAGTTCTCCTTGGGTTTAGATGGGGGAGTTTTGGAGAGGGTCGCTCTTAACTCTTTAGGTTGGAGAGATTTTAAAGCGTGAGGATAAGTAAGGATTACAACTGGCTTTATTTTTGTAAGTATGGGCAGTCCCTTGGAAAAAAGGAAATTCGTAATAAGTTCTTTCCTGCTTATAATTTCCCGCTGAAAATTGAAAAACAATATTATGGTTTATGCTGCCATCTAGTGGGTATTTTTCTCCATCTCCTAGCATATTTTCAGGCCCAGTAGTGTTCAAGAAGAAAATTAGCCTCTTGTGTTTGAGTCTCAGGATCAAATTTATCCCAGTTTTTTTTTTCCTTTTATTTATTTATTTTTGTGTGTGTGTTGGGGTGTTTTAACGCTGAGCCACATCCCCAGTCCTTCTGATTTTTAGTTTTGATACAGGGTCTCACTAAGTTGCTGCGCCATCATTTCAGCCTTATGCACCATTACTAGATGCCAGATCCAGGGATCTCTTTGTCCTCCTCAGTGGGAGATGTTGAAAGCCTATGGAACCTGTTTGCTGTTTGCCTAAACTAGACTCTGGTCTTTGTATTTCTAAAGGACCATCAACCCCTCTTCAGCCCTGGGGCTGCAAATGTCCAAAGCATGCTGTTTACCAATCCCAAAGAAAGAACTTGGACTCAACTGAGAGGGTTTAGATGTATTATTCACGTACTTCTCAGCTGTGGCATACCGGGAGAGCCACATGGCTCCTACAAGCGGGGGTGGGGGGTGGGGGTGGGGGGGTAGGCTGCATTTCCACTGCACAGATGGATTTCTTCAAGTGTTTTATTTTCTTAATTGCTTCCATCTTTCTGTTTAGTTTTTCTCTTAGAGTTATTATTTCTCGGAAACTCATTGAGTTTCCTTAAAACAGCTACTTTAAATTCTCCATCCAAGGGCTGGGGTTGTGGCTCAGTGGTAGAGTGCTTGTCTCGCATGTATGAGGCACTGGGTTTGATTCTCAGCACCACATATAAATAAATGAATAAAATGAAGGTCCATCAATAACTAAAGGAATTTTTTAAAGTGGGTTAGTTATCTAAATAGTCATTTAAAAAAAATTCTCCATCCAAGCAAGAGTTCACCCGTACTGGTTATTAAGAACAGTTCTTGGGCTGGGGATATAACTCAGTTGGTAGAGTACCTGCTTCGCAAGCACAAGGCCCTGGGTTCAATCCCCAGCACTTCAAAAAAAAAAAAAAAAAAGAACAGTTCTTGGTTATTTTTCTGTGTGTACAATGAATCAAAATGTGTCTGTAAAAATTTAAAAAAATTTAATTAAAATAAAAAGATAAAAAATAAAGGGCATTAAGAGAAAAAAAAAAAAGAACAGTTCTTGGGAAGTCCTGCACCGGGCGGTGCTGGGGCGGCGCTCGGGGCGGCGCTCGGGGCGGGCCGGGGGGCGGGCCGCGGAGGGTGGGCCGAGACTACCTGGTGCGACAGGTTGCCTACAGCTTGCTCCCGCAACCAGGGGGACAGCCCTCTTCAGCGCCTCCTCACCGCGGTCTAGCGCGGTGTTAGTCCCCTTGACTCAGGAAGCGGAGCCGGAAGCAGGATGAGGAACGTGCACCCCATCTTGGATGGCCATTCTTGCAGGAACCTTCAAAAAAGACAAAAGTGAAGAAGAAACCTTCCGACGCAGAGGTCACGTTGGCCAGCAGGGAAAGTGCTCTACCAAGGACTGATTTAGAAGAAGAAAGTCACCAGAAACAAGGGCAGAATGGGAAAAGTCCCCAATCTAGTGTTACTGATAGACAAGTATTTAATGATGTGGATCACAGCTGCAATGTAAGTCAAAGAAAAAAAAAATTAAAATCAATCTAGAAGAAAGGTTAAAGAATGAAAGGACCGGGGCTGGGGTTGTAGCTCAGTGGTAGAGCGCTTGCCTAGCACGTGTGAGGCACTGGTGTTCGATCCTCAGCACCACATAAAAGTAAAATAAAAACAAATAAAGGTTAAAAAAAGAGAATGCTTTCCTTTAAAAAAAGAAGAAGAAGAGAGAGGACTGTGTGGGGAACTTGCCTGTCACATGTAATGAAAAACTGAAGTCATTTTTTAAGAAGTATGGACAAACAATCTGTACGATTTCGTTCTCTGATTCACGCGAGGTAATGTATGCAAAAAATTGGCAACAATAAAATGTGAAATTCATCCTGGTCAGAAAAACATTAATGCTTATGTTGTGTTCATGTATTGAGACTGCTGCTACAAAAGTACTGAAAAGAAATGGGGCCCAAATTGCAGATGGATTTCGTATTCGAGTTGATCTTGCACCAGAGACCTAGTCTACAGACGAGAGTCATGCGTTCTGTGAATAAGGAAAAATTAAAACAGAAAAATTCAAATCCAAGTTTGAAAAATGTGAGTAAACCTAAGCGGGGACTTAATTCTGGTTCCAAAGATGCAGTACATTCTAAAAGTGTATTTATTGGGAAAAAAGCTGTTTTGTTTAAAAAGAAGAAGAACAGAAGTGGACAAGCTAAGAAACAGAGAAAACAGAAGTAGCCATCAGAAGCCTTGTGCTCTCTTTCCCGTGGGAGGACTGTCGATTTAAGTGGGTAAACCCTGGAGTTCAGTCAGGAAATTTATGGATTCCGTGTGCGAAATGTGGAGACTTCCGCAGTCTTAATTGGTTTGCATCATAATGCTACCTTTGAAGCATTTGTTTTTAGATGTAAGCAAACTAGTTACCATGGATTATGTGTCCCTACTGAAAGTATAAGAGAAGATTTGGACCGAGGTTGAATGCTAATATTTTAATGATTATTAGTGTGTATTAGAAATACAAATTTTTATACTTCAGTTATTGCAAGAATCTTAGTACCTGGAATGAGACTAAGTTAAAAAGTAAGTAACAAAAAGCAAACTTTAATACTGATTTTACTTAGACCAAGTAGTGGCCTTAGTAGCCTTAAAGTGGGAGTGCTGATCCCAGGTCTAGTCACAAACCTGGATTCAAGAGCTGTTATAGAATAGCTACTTAGTTTTCTTTTCTTGTACTTGAGACAAGTGTACTTCTGGATTTTTATTTTATTCCACTAACCTAATAGTAACTAACCAACAAGAATATAATATGAAATGAGGCTCTGATGCCTTATATGTAACTGGTGACTAGCTTGGTTATTGAAGTCCTTGGAAAATTGGTCATCAATTTCTACTTTTATTTTTTATTTTAATTTGAAAAAAAAAATTCTTGGAAAACTTGTGTTCCTTAAATTAGTGTCACTGTGTAGAATAAAATGGTCTTTCCAAAAAATCATTTTTAAAGAAAAAGTTTTCTAATAAAATACAGTAAGGCACAAAGTAAAAAAAAGTTCAGCAAGGGAAGAGAATAGCACTGCATTCACCTGGTGACAAGCTGGTAGCCCTCTCACTTATCTTACCAAGCTAAGTGGTATACATGAGGGAGGCCTGAGGTTGGGAGAGGTAGATGACAGTGGCTGATCTCAGGCAGGCAGAATTTGCAGTGAACAAGAGGGCGTGCAGTCAAGGGAAAGTGAGTTATAGCTGATTGATTTGAAAATTCTGTCTGGGAAATAGCACATGGAATACCTAGTGGATCTTTAAAATAGTCCTGTAGACAGTTAATAGAGCTTCATTTTCCTGTCTCCAGAGACTGCACATTTTATACTTGGGCTCCTTTATAGTATTTAGAACTTTGTTTTTATAATTAGGGTTCAGCAATTCTTCATTAGCTGATCATTGTTGAGCATTTTTGCACATATTTCTAGTAAAATGCAACATCTATAGACTATAGAATTTATGTCCATATGTAGCTTGTGCATACACTTGTGACTGTCCTATGAATTGGCAGCTTTTTAAAGCTCAACAGTAACATTAGAATTTTACTTCATGTTTAATTGAAATTTGTACTTTTTCTTGGCAGAATATGCATGTGTTAAAACAGTTTAGTTTTAAACACATGACATAGGGAAAAAGGAATATGTTTTGTAGGAAAATTCCCACACACTTTGTGTAATTCTTTGTTACCTGAAAAAATACTGGTATCATGCAGTATGTGATTAAATTTTTTGCCACAAGGGTTATGTATGGATGGGGCTGGGGATATATAGCTCAGTTGATAGAGGGCTTGCTTTGCATGCACAAGGCCCTGGGTTCAATCCCCAGCACCACAAAAAAAAAAAAGTTGTGTTTGGTTGGTCAGCAGTGGCTAGACTTTTAATGGTTGTAAATAAAGATTATTGGTTGTCTTGATTGAAAAAAGAACAGTTCTTGGGGGGCCATGGTTATAGTTCAGTTCAGTTCAGAGCACTTGCCTAGCACATGTGAGGCACTGGGTTTGATCCTCAGCACCAGATTAAAAAAAATAAGTAAAATAAAGGTATTGAGTCAAAAAATTTAATACATATGGAATGCATAAAGGGTAGATTTAGAAAAGTATCTGCAGAAGAAAAACAAAATCCTGTTTCTCAGACAGTTTTCTTGGTAGACATTTTTGCATCCATATTTTAACATGAACACTTGAAGCATGATCTGGTGCCAGATTTAAGAAAATCAAACCATCTAATATTTCATGATCACCTGTACAGATTAAATTAAAATATGCCTAACAGTTCATCAGTATAATATGTGTGCATTATGTTGCATTTTTATTTTCATTTTTGTCTTGCAAGTGGTTTTCTACAAAGTATATTTTTACTAAGCCCATGTGTGAATGATTTTAAAACTACAGAATAAGGTACAATTGTAGTGTATTTAATAAACTGTCAGCCAAAGCAATAACAAAAAAATTCCTGGTAACTACTTTTAACCATTAGGTGAAGTCATGACTCTCTGAAATTTGTTGATGGTGGTTAGTGTGTAACATAATGTTCTCACTGAAGGATTAAGTATTTCTTCTAGTCTTCATGATCTGGCTTAATTTATGTTTCACTCCAGAAATTCTAAGCAATTTCTTTTCTTTGAGCCTGTGGTCACTTCTGCTGTGTTGCCAGTAGATGGCACCCTAAGCCTACGTTTGCTGTGTTGCTATTGTTACTCTTACAGTATCTGCTGACCCAGGTCTGTTTTTCCAATTCTGCAGTCTGTGCTGCTGTTCAGCAAGAACTGGAAGATGACCCCAAAATTTTAATCCCACTCAGCAAGGCTCTCCGTGGATCCCAGGTAAGCATGGTGGCACAGTATCGGGGAAGATCTATGGGATTGTGCTTGGCACTGGGTTTCACCAGAGCAGTTCTGGCACTGGGTTTCACCAAGGTGGTTCTGGTACTGGGTTTCTGGTGTGAGGCCCAAAGCTTGATTTATTTTCCTTCCCCCAAGCAAAAGGCATTTCAGTCTGCTGGGTCAGGGGATGACCCAGGAAATTCTTTTCTTCCTGCCTTTTTCAGAATGTCTTTTCTTACTGTCATTCTAAAAGCAGGCATAATGGTCTGTCACCTGGTTTCTTTAGCTGTAATAGAGGTAGTGTTTTACTTGAATACCTTTTGACATTGGTGTGTCTCTGTGGAGAGCATTGTCTGAGGATCTTAGCCACCATTTTAGTCAAGTTCACATTAAAATTGCAATGCGATTTTCAACGCTTGTTTACCTTCCATGTCTTGATATTTACCTGAACAAATAGCACATTATTCATTACCCAAATGCAAATCAGAGCACACTCTAGGCTTTAATTTCAAATTGTAATATTTTAAAAGGTTCTTTCATTTAAAACCAAGACAAAAATCAGCTGAGTGAAAAATAACTTACTCAGTTTAACATAATTTTAATTTAGATATAAGAATGCTTTTTTTAAAAAAAGTGAAGCAGGTAAACAATATGCATTTTAAAATATGAAAGATTTCCATTCTTTGTCACAAATTTAACTTTTATTTATTTTTTTGAAGTGTTGGGGATTGAACCTGGGGCCTTAGCACATGCTAGGCAAAGGCTCTACCACTGAGCCACATCACCAGTTTAGCTTTTATTTATTCAGTAGCCATAAAATGCATCTTAAATATCTCTTTTTACTTTGTGTCTATAAAAATAAAATGTTTAATATTTCTAAATTCTTTGTTTACCTAATAAAACCATTTATCCTTTTTTTAGGTGAGATGCAAATGAATTTATTTGGTCTTAAATTTTCTTTAAATTTATCCTGTTCATTGACTTTATTTGTAAAAATAGATGTACATTTGCTTAGAACTTGTTCTGGTTGAAGGAGTAGAAACAGAAAGTAATAACAAATGACAGTTGAACAAATTCTAAAGAACAGATTGAATCTGCTCTTCCAACTTGCTTGTAATTATTTTATCCTGGCTTTATTTTTAAGAAAATCAAGCTATTTCCACTTAGACAACCTCTAGGTTTCAAATGTTTGTGCATTTAATATAGATCAAGGGATCATTGAAAAGTGTGAGAGGAGAGCGAAGCCCAAATTAGTGTCACAATGCAGGGGTTGTTATCATGGACCTCATTTCTGAAAATAAAACCATTTATTTAATTAGTTAGGTACCAGGGATTGAAACCAGGGACATTTAACCACTGAGACACATTGTCCAGTCAGTTTTTATATTTTATAAAATATAAAACAGGATCTCCTTGAATTGCTTAGAGCCTCAATAAGTTGGTGAGGCTGGGTTTGAACTCATGATCCTCCTGCCTCAGCCTCCTGAGTTGTTGGGATTTTAGGCATGAACCACCACAACCCCCAGCATATGTTATATTGATTATATTCTGATTATATTCTAAAGCAGTTTTTACAAAACAACAGAGCAAAGAAAGAGAAAGATCATTCAATATATTGTACTGAGAAAATTGGTTAGCTACTTTTCTGGGGAAAGACAGCAAATAACCTCCCCATGTGTGTCTCTGTTTCCTGACAGCATGATGATTGGGTTCTAAGAGTAAGTGTCCCAAGGAAAGACTAGGTAGAAGCTGTATTACTTTTATGACAGCCTCAGAAATCATATGGTGTCACTTTTGCCTTAGTCAAATCATGCCTGGTTTCAAGTGTGGGGAACACAGACCTCATCTCCTTTATTTTTAATTCTTCTTTATTGTTTCTGATACTTTTGAGAATTGAGAAAAGGTGATATTTATTTATATTAGGTCCAGATCCTATTACTATATTTCCTTCACAACTTCTGGTAATGTATTATCCAAGTCAACAATCATGTTAAAATTAACATAACACTGTTGACAGATAATATAAAGACAAATGTATTTTACTTCATGATTAACTTTAAAATCCTATTCCTTACTTAAGGAGTAAGCACAATGTGTCCTTGTGGAAACTGAGCAAACTTTAGCCATAAAGCGTCACTTCAAAAAGCCTTTCATTACATGATTTCAAAGAGAAAACTTCCTAATTTTAAGGAAGAGAGCATGGCTTTGCATTTTTAAGAATTATCAAAATATCAGCTTTGGGGAGAATGTAGGCCAAGTATATAAAACTAATACTTTCAGCTAATATTTTATATTAAAATGTAATTGTTCGTAAGAATCTCAGTGTTATTTAAAACCATGCTTCTAATTTATATTACAGTGGAGATGCATATGTTAATAGGGAAACATCTATATAGTCTATCCATAATTAGCTAATTCTCAGATGGTTTATAATCTATTGAAAATTTCTACAATTTGTAATTGGCATATTTACAAAGAAACTTCTGGGTAAGAAAACCTATTAAAAGGAGATAGTACAGTGTTGTATTTAGGCCTGATATCCCTTTATTTAACTCAAATATAACATTTCCAAATTTTTTTCTAATTTAGGGAAATGCTGTCATTAACAACAGCTCAAATGCTTTTTGTATTTTACAAGAAATTCCCATTATACACTAAGGTACAACTGCATGAATAAGATTATTTGCTGGGAAAGTGAAGACTTTCCTTTCATATTAGAATTATACTTGTTTCACACTAAATGATTATACCTAAAGCATTTTGGAACATGCTTTTAATGTGTTTTTTTTCAGGGGTGCTTTACCACTGAGCAGCATCCCCAGCCCTTTTTATTTTTTTATTTTTGAGACAGGTTCTCACTAAGTTGCCTTAGGGCCTTGCTAAATTACTGAAACTGGCCTGGAATTTCTTTCTTTCTTTTTTTTTAATTCATTTAGTTGTAGATGGACACAATGTCTTTATTTTGTTTAATTATGTGGTGCTGAGAATCAACCCAGTGCCCCATGCATATGAGGCAAGCACTCTACCACTGAGCCACAACCCCACAACTATAGCTTTTTGATGTTCTTAGTATGTTGAGGAAATACCTCTCCATTCCTAGTTTTACTTGGGGTTTTTTTATGAATGGATATTAAATTTTGTTTAATCATTTTTCTCCCTCAGTTGATGCGATCATGTAATTTTCTTTCTTTCTTTTTTTTTTTTGGGGGGGGGTGCTGGGGATCAAACCCAGGGCCTTGTGCTTATAAGGCAAGCACTCTACTGACTGAGCTATCTCCCCAGCCCCATGTAATTTTCTTGTTTCACCAGTTAATATGATAAATTACATTAATGTTGTCTTTTAAATTTTTTTATTTTGGAATTACCATTAAATAAACAACAAAAATTCGTAATATACCCCATACACATAAATTTTCCCATTAGACCATATCTTTCTAAAGTATCCATTCTTTTTGTGAGATAACATCTACATAACATAAAACTCACCTTTCAGCTATTTTAAAGTATACAATCCAGTGACATTTAGTACAATCACATTTTTGTGTGACCATCAGCTCCATCATGTTCAAAATATTTTCATCACCCAAAAGGAAACCCCATACCCACTAGAAAGTTACCCCCCATTCTTCCTTCTTTCCCTGGAAACACCTGATCTGCTTTCTGTCTCTACGAGTTTGAAAATAGTTTTACTCCACATATTGATCTATAGTTTTTCTTTGTTTTGATGTCCTTGACCAAAACAGCTGCTTTGAATTCTCCATCCAAGAGTTCACCAATACTGGTTACTATCTGGTCCATTTCTAGTTCCTTATTTTTATTGTCAGGTGACATCATTGTTCCCTGAACGTTCATAATGATTTTTGCCATTTCTCATTACCTGTGCATTTCAAGGATTCAGAATGAATACTGGAACCTGGGTTTGTTGGTGCTTATCTTTTCAGAAATTCTAAGCAGGCTACTTACTTTGTTTCCCATACCACTTCTTCTGTTTCACCACTAGATGGCAGCCTAAACCCATATTTATCTTTAGTGTGGTAGTGAGGCAATCTGAGACACAAGTGCCTCCCAACTGGGCACAGGTTTCTTCTTGATGCTAGAGCGAGTGTAGTTTCCTTCTGTGAGGACTGGCTTTGGTATAATTGTGCCCAATGTTGGGGGAGGGATGGTGGAGGCAGTGCCTTGGCTAATGAGGTTAATGCCAAGTCCTGAGGTTGATGTACATGAGTCCCACAGCCACAGGACTTGCACGTCATGCAAGTCTTGTGCCCAAATTTGCAGAATGGTGGTGGAGGCAATTCCTGGATTGCCTGGCTAATGCAGTTCCACTGGCTCATTCCTGGGTGCAGGGGTTGTGGGGCCCTGTCAGCTGGATATCACCATGGTGACCTGGGACCATGTTTCCAGTCTAACCTCTGGACTTCCTTCCTTTTCTTTTCCCCAAGCAGGAAACATCTCCCAGCACTAAGGGTGCTTGGAGTTGAGGGAAGTGTAACATGGGCAACTCTTTTAATTTCTGCCTTCTTATGTGTGTCTTTTCTTACTATTTAAACCAGACACTATGGTCTCTTACCTAGCTTCCTTAGCTCTTGTTTAAAGATTCCTTGCAGTATACATAGATGTCAGAATTGATGTGTCTATGTTAAGATGGTCACTGGAGGTTCTTACTCACCCACTGTCTTGCATCTTGTTCTGCTATAGGTGGTGGTTATAAAATTATTATAAAATAATAAAAAAATTATTATAAAATTATTATAAAATAAAAAATAAAATAATGTAGGTGGTGATTCTAAAATATACTTCTCAACACCTGTTGTTTCATTGGGTGTGTGGAGCTCCACATCTTGTCATTTGGGAATTATGTCTGCATTAATTGGATTTTAAGCTAACCGAGTCTTCCCTACCATTCTCTTACCTAACCTAGTACTTACCAAATAAGCATCTGCAAAAATAAAGTATAACCTTGAAACTAAAGAGCTCATAGTTTAGCCAAGGAAATAAAATGTGAATGCAGAAAATGAAATAATTACAAAATAGTCAAATAACAATATAAAAATGTTGGTGTCTAAAACATGCATTCCAAATAGCCAAATGGTTGGTGGGGGGC
This sequence comes from Sciurus vulgaris, assembly GCF_902686455.1. Classification (NCBI taxonomy): domain Eukaryota; kingdom Metazoa; phylum Chordata; class Mammalia; order Rodentia; family Sciuridae; genus Sciurus; species Sciurus vulgaris. Next base: position 76,271,511 of record NC_136471.1, on the reverse strand, counting down.
AAAACATAGTACAGGTGTTCAGAGGATAAACAGTTTAACTTAATTAAGGAAGGCTCCCTTGAGGAAGAATGATAGGCCTTGAAATGTTTAGGAGGAAGTGGATCGTCCTTTCTTGAGAGGTCACATAGGGACCATCCTAAGTGCACCTATCTGCATGTTCAAGGTGAATAAAATATTTATTTCCAGCTGAGTAGCAATGAATTCTTATTCTACTGCTATTTGTTTCCTCTGTTATACTACAGGCAAGCAAAATTTACCAGAGTTGTTTCAGGAACCCCTTCAGAGAGGGATGCTAAGTATGTTTGGAACCAACTTTTCCCTTGGAACTATCAGGAAAAGTAGATTGTAAAAATAGTATTGTAATAAAAATTATAATCATTATTCTAGTTATTCATAAAGCCATTCAGTAACCAAAGCCAGGGATTAAAATAAACAATTTCTTATAATAAACATTCTAAATACAGGTACGAATTGACCATTGAGAGAAAGTGAAACAATAGATAGTATCTCTGACAAAATGAGTGTGTTCCTGTAGTATAGTTGGACTGGCTCACATGTCTAGGAAGTATACCCTGGGAGCTCAAGTTCAAGGGACAAAAAGGCCAGCCTCCAATACTACGTTTCCTATGAAGTATAATGGGACTCTTCAAACTGCACAGCGTCAACTCAATCACCAGTACACACACCCCACATGTATATTTATAAAGATTTTCATTCTTTTTTTTTTTGTGGTGCTGGGGATTTGAACCCAGGGCCTTATGCTTGCAAGGCAAGCACTCTACCAACTGAGCTATATCCCCAGCCCTAGATTTTCGTTCTTTATTAAAGAATTAATTTTTTGTTTGATGCAGGTCTTACCTTCTTAAATATCCCACTATTGGGCTGGGGATATAGTTCAGTGGCAGACACTTGCCTAGCATGCAACTAACCCTGGTTCAATCCCCACAACCAGAATAGAACAAAGACACACACAAAAAAAAACCAAATATCTCATTTTTTCACTTTCATTAAGTGTCCCTTAATGGGCACTCACGTTCTGTTTTGTGGCTATTGTAAATAGCACTGCAATAAACACAGGAGTGCAACTTAATGATTTCATTTCCTTTGGCAGTGGGATTGCTGGATCTTATGGTAGTTCCATTTTTAATAGTTTGAGGAGCCTCCATATTGATTTCCAGAATGGCCATATCAGTTTACATTCCCACATCAGTGTGCTGATATTCCCATTTCTCCACGTCCTCACCAGCATTTATCTTTTTTTCATAGTTGCCATTCTAACAGGAGTAAGAAAATATCTCATTTGGAATTTGCTTTGCATTTCCCTGATGATTAGTGGTATCGAGCAGTTCTTCATATACCTATATGTCTTTGTTGGAAATACATATTTAGATGTATTGCCCATTTTTTTATCAAGCTATTGGTTTTTTCGCTGTTGAGTTTTTGGAGTTTCTTACATATTCTGGACTTTAACTCCTTATCAGATGGATAGCTTGCAAATATTTTCTTCCATTCTACAGGTTGTCTTCTCCTTTGTTGATTGTTTTGCTGTGCAGAAGCTTTTTAGTTTGATGAAATCCCATTTGTGCCTTCTTTGCTTTGCTTTTCCGTGCTTTTGGGGGCTTCTCAAAAAATTCCCTGCCCATTCCAGTGCCCTGAAGCACGTCACCTGTTTTCCCTCCTAGTCGTTTCATAGTTTCAGATTTTCCGTGTAAGTAATTCAGTCCATTTTGAGTTGATTATTTAACTCATGAGAGATAATGGTCTGTGTTCATTTGTCTTCCTGCAGATATCCAATTTTTTCACCACCACTTATTGCAAAGATTGTCCTTTCCCCGCTGCATGTTCTTATCACGTTTGTTTAAACAAAATCAATTGATCTCACATGTGTGGGTTTCCTCCGAGACTCTATTCATTTCCATTGGTCTGTGGGTCAGTTTTTATACTAAAACAATTCTGTTTTAATTATGAAAGCTTTGAGGGCTGGGGAGATAGCTCAGTTGGTAAAGTGCTTGCCTTAACAAGCACAGGGCCCTGGGTTGGATCCCCAGCGCCAAAAAAAAAAAAAAAGCTTTGAAATATATTTTGAAGTCAGGTATTATAGTGTTTGCTATTTATTATTTCTTTGTAGCTATTGTAAATGGGACTGCTTTCTTGATTCCTATTTCAGATCAGAGGAGTGGAATAACTGGGGCTATGGTGATTTCATTCCTAGGTTTTTGAGGAATCTTCATACTGCTTTGTTTCCAGTCCCAACAGCAATGTGTGTGAGTGCACCTGTTTAGTTATATTTCCCTTTGCTGAATATTCTTCTAGTGTAGTTTCTCCCTCTGCTTGTTTTCATTTTTATTCTCCATTTCTTCTTCACAAAATACTTTTATGTTTTGTAGTGCAGATTTTCTTGTTGTGAATTCTTTTAACTTTTGTTTATCATGGAAGGTTTTTATTTCATTCTCAAATCTGAAGCTTAATTTTGCTGGATATAGTATTCTTGGTTGGCATCCATATTCTTTCCGAACTTAAAATTATATTATTCTAAGACCTCCTAGTATGTAGTGTCTAGGTTGAAAAATCAGCTGAGATCAAGATTGGTTTGCCTCTAAATGTAACCATTTTCTCTAGAAGTCTTTAGATTCTATACTTATTCTATATATTAGGCATATTCATAATAATGTGCCTTGGAGTGGGCCTGTTGTAATTTTGTATATTTGGAGTTCTGGGTTGTTCAGGTTGGTTTGTTCCTTTGCTTTTTCATATTGTTTGTGTGTCTATCCTTTTATCCAAATGAATCTGAAGCAGCAGAGTTTGTACCCTATGAACTTGTAGTGTCCCGGTTGGTTTCCAGTACCTCACAGATCAGTGGTTGACAAATAATAGCAACCTTTCTTCTTGAGTTATATACTGGGGAGAGGGAAGGGGAAGGAGAGGTACTAGTGTTTGAATTAGAACAAGATATATCCCATGCTTGTTTGTATAATTATGTCAATATTGATTCTACTGTTATGTATAACTAAAAAGAACCAATTTTTTAAAAGTAAGAACAAAACAGAAAAAACCCAGTTTACCCATATTGGATACTATACGAACAATTCTGGGTGCCTTATTTTGACTATTAGAAGAGGTCATGATTCCCTAAAATTTATTGATAATGGTTAGTGTGTAATATTATCTATTCATTGAAAGTCGAAGCATTTATTCTAGCCTTTATAATATGACTGGTTATTCTGTCTCATAAATTCTAAGCAGGCCACTTATTTTCTTGGCGCTTTTGGTCACTTCCCCGATGGTACCACTAGATGGCAGCATAAGTCCATGTTTGCTGTGATTCCACTATTGCTCTTATAGCATTAGCTATCTGAAACCAGTTTTGCCCGTATCAGCAGTTGGTGCTATTGTTCACCTTGAACTGGAGGATTACCTGGAAAGGGTAATTCATCTCTGCAAGTCTCTCCTAAAAGATGTGTTTTGTTGTTTTGATTGACAGTTGCCTAATAATTAATGAGGTTGAGACCCTTTAAATATATCTGCTGGCTATTTATGTCTCTTTTTTGAGAAATATCTATTCAGTTCCCTAGCCTGTTTTTTAATTGCGTTATTTTCTATATTTATTTATTTATTTATTTTTGTCAAATTATAAAACTTCTTCATATATTTTACTTATTTGAATAGTTTGGATATTAGCCCCTTGTCATATATGTGATCTACAAAGAGTTTTGCTTATTCTGTAGATTGACTTTTCACTCTTGCCTCTTTCCTTTGCTGTGAGAAAGCTTTTTACTTTGATATAGTCTCACTTGATCATTTTTGCTTTTCTTTCCTGTGCTTTTAGTGTCAAAATCTAGAAATCATTGCCAAAGCCACTGTCATGAAACTTCCCTCTGTTTTCTCTAGGAGTTACAGTTCCATGTCTTACATTTAATTTGTTAATCTATTTTGAGGTTTGTTTTTTTGTTTTGTTTTGTTTTGTTCTGTTTTTTTGGTATAGTGTAAGATTCAGGTGCAGTTTTATTCTTTTGCATATGAACTTCCAGTTTTCCCAGCAACATTTCCTTTCCCTATTGTGTATTCTTGAACCCTTGTCAAAATCAGTTGACTATATTACATGGCATTATTTCCAAACTCCCTACTATTTCATTGGTTTGTATGTCTACATGTATGCCATTACAATACCCTTTTTTTTTTTTTTTTTTTTTTTTTTTTAATTTTGGTACCAGGGATTGAACCCAGGGGCACTTAACCACTGAGCCACATACCTAGCTCTATTTTATATTTTATTTAGAGACTTGGTCTCACTAAGTTGCTGAGACTGACTTTGAACTTCCAATCCTCCTGCCTCAGCTGCCGGAGCCAACTGGGACGACAGGTGTATGCCACTGCACCCAGCTACAATACTCTTAAATATTATAGTTTCATAATATATTTGGAAATCAGGGGGCATGGTGTTTCTAGCTTTGCTCTTTTTTCAAGACTGTTATGGATATTTAGGGGGCTTCATAATTCCATATGAATTGTACAATAGTTTTTGCTATTTTCATTTAACAAAATACCTGTATTGACAGGGAATATAATGAATGTGTAGACCACTTGGAGGAGTCTGGACATTGTAATAAGTGTTCGAATCATAATTATTTTTATCTGGTTTGTGTTACCATAACAAAATGCCTGAGGCTGGGAGTTATCAAATGAAGCTTTAGCTAACAGTTCTGGAGCAGGGAAGTTCAAGATTATGGTGCCAGCGTCTGCTTGAGAATTGAACTCAGTGCCTCACACATACTAGGCAAGTGCTCTGTCACTGAGCCACAATGCTAGCCCGAGACACTTGGTCTTTAACCTAGACATCTACTATAAACTTATCTCTTCAGACTGCTTTTGTCACATCCCTTAAGTTTTACTGTGTTTGTTGCTTTTTTTCAAATTTTCATTTGTTTCAAGATATATTCTAATATCCCTTTTGATTTCTTCTTTGATTCATTCATTGTTCTGGAATGCACTGTTGATTTTCCATATACTTGTGAATTTTCCAGTTTTCCTTAATGCACTTGACTTTCAATTTCATTCTGTTGTGGTTTGAAAAGATAATTGGTATCATTTCAATCTTATGTTCCTACATGTTATCCACTTTTTCCATTGGAACATTTAGCATATTAATCATAGTTTTAAATTCTCTATCTGAAAATGCCAGCGTGCTGACCATGTCCACATTTGACTCTGATGCTTGCTCATTTTGGGGTAAGGTCCATATTTCCCCCCCTCTGGTATGAGGAAACTATATTAGGAAAATGAGCTGCTGTCATCAAGTCCATCTCCAAGCATGGGAATAGGGATGGTAATAGAACAAATACAAATCCTAGAACTCTCTTACCAATATTCTGTGTTTGTAAATCTTTATTCAGCATTCCCCTGGTTCTTATCAACTTTTGAAAATTGTAGTAAAAGAAACATTAAATTCTCCAGTGTAACCATTTGAAGTATACACCAATAAGTTCATAACACCTATGGCATAATTATGGCCTCTTTAACCAGAAGTTATTTATATAGCAGAGTAGCCAGTAGGTGTCATGTCTTCTGATTCTATATTTAGGTTATTCCCTAAACCAGAGTGTTTTATTTTACTTTTTGGTTTGTTTTTTCCTTTCTTTTAGACTCACAACCAATGTGGAAAAAAAACATCTTTGGAACAGACCTTAATACACATCAGTCTGTTTGTGGATGAGAAGTTAAAGGCAGAACAGAACCACTATCGAACACGTAAGTAGAGATGTGCGTAAGTAGCTTTGGGATTTTTTTCTGTTTTTTTGGTGCAGGATTAGACATAAACCTGGGGCCTAGCATATGCTAACTCTACCACTGATTCTCACCCCCAGCCTTTGCTGGGGGATATTTTAAAGATATATAATAAAATAAATGATAAAATGGAATGCTAGTGATGAAAGGATATTCTACAAGTCAGCTAGTCAAAGTTCTGGCTTCCAGGCAGAAAACTATTTAAACTTTCCTAGGTAAATCAGTTTTAGCTAGATCCCAGAAGTAGAGACTCATGTTTATCTAGGTGTCCTATATTGTAGTGGTACAGGAACACTCACAAAATGGGATGATGGTCACAAATGGTAATGGTGGGAAAGTAGAGGGGGCAAAGAGGACTTTTGTAATTTCAACAGGTGAGTACTAATAGAAGAAAAACTAGTTTTTACTTGGTTCAGACTATCTCCCTGTGCCTCCTAGGATGGGAGGTGGACGGAATATCTTCCCACCTTCCTCCAGCTAGTTCATATTGCACTGTTTTAGGCACCAGAGTTGAGCCGTAGCCACTCGACTGGTTGGAAATTGGAGGCATCGTTTGTGGAATCCAGTCTCCAGGGAGAATAAGGCTTAGGATCTCTTACAGGGAATCCTTAATGGTCTTAATTTTTGTCTATGACCTCGGGGAGAGAAATTCATTGATATTTATATATCATTACTTGTTAATAATGACAAGGCTTGACTGTAACCCATAAAACAAGAAGAGTTTTTCAGATATCAGTTTTTAAAAGCCATGTGGACTAAAAAGCAATTAGTCCATAACAGCGTGAGGCTTTTTTTTTTCTAAAAGCAACAGCTGCCAGTTTCATTGCTAACAAGGAGTTTTATGCAACTCTTGTTCATAAAACACCACTGGTTCATATGCCTTCAAAGGCACCAATCTAAATTTGTGGATATTTAATCATTTGGGATTCTAGAAATATCAGAAATCCCTTCACCTATTCAGGGATTGGGCCTCATTAATTTCTCCAGTTACAGAGGTTTCCCTCTGGAATGCTTCTTAATTCCTACAACTGTATCATTTAGTTATGCCTACTCCCATCAGTCTCATGATCATGAGACTTTTTGCTTCCCACATTTTTGTTTGTTTTGTATATGCTTCTTGATATCCTTGACCCAAGCAACTGAACCTGTAAGAAATGAGACCTCAAATGATATGCCATGCAGGGTGATTAGAGTATTTTAAGAGTCGAGGTAACCAGTGTGGTGAGGAAGGCACAGTGAGTTAGAAATTGTCACAAGGAAACACAAAGCTTTCAAAACAGAACATTTTATTTAACAGTGGACAACAGTTTGTCTTAGTTGTGACATGTACATGGCTTTGAATTGCTTTTGGGTGCTCATCCATGCTGAGCAAGATTTTTCAAGCTTCTGAACACTTAGAGTCAACAGAGATGCCACCTTACACATCAGTTCACAAGTGCAAGTGTCTTTCATTTGTTTTAGCATTTTAACAAAATTCTCCTTAGATGGAAGACTATTGAAGCCATTTCCTTTAGAACAGATTTGTTCGGCAGAACTTCATTAACATAACAAAAGCAGGTGATGAGCACATTTTCTCTTATTCTTGTTTAGTGAGCAGTGCTATTGATGGCGGAAAGGGTGGAAGGAAGATTTTTAGTTACTCTCTCCTTTCCACTTTCCAGTAGCTACCCCCCACCCATGTAAAGAGTGGGGTGTTACTGAGTCCAGCTGATATCACACATTAAAAGTGAGCATTATTAATCATATTTCAGCTGTATCCAGTGTCTAACGAAAAATGTACATAGCAAAAACTAGAAAAGGTCACCCCCAAATTCTCTTCAACCTCGCTCTCTGCCAGTTATACTTTGCCATTCATCTATTGGATGTCATTGCTGGCTTGCCATGTAAACACTGGTTAGATGCTTTCAGAGTATGAACAGTAAAGTCCACCTCCTTTAGAGCCAATTTTGGTTAAGACAACCTGGTGACAGACAAGTCACATTAATTTAATGAGGTCTGGAGCTAGTAATGCTCTTTAGCCAATCTAGAACAAGAGGCTGCCCTTAGACCTAGGTTTGACCTTTTCCTTCACTCTTCCTCCTGTCCCACCCTCTGTGAGTGATTTAAAAATAGGAAAGGCCAAAGCCTAGCAGGCATTCATTTAGATGATTTTTTTGTTTGTTTTTACTTTTGGTATTTTTCCTCCAATTTTTATTTTATTATTCTTAAAACTTAAGCAAGCATAGTAAAATTTTAAACTCTTCTCATCTACTGATAATGTTCTACCATAACAAGCCCTTCCTGAGTTTTGATGATACGGAGAACATTTACAAAGTACAGATTGAGACCTATTCCAAGAGAAATCGTGTCTCCATCTATATTTTACTTATGTGCTATTTGAGGACTGTTTCTGAAAGAGATCTATTTAGGGAATGCACATGCAGTAGCACGTAAGGGGTAAAGACTAGAAAACAGACAAGTTCATTGAAAATCTGTTGTGGCTCAAGTCTGGGGGGTTCCCCAAGGTAGATCATACCAGTGAGAATGGGGTTTGAGAATTAGTTGGCTGTCATCCCTTCTGCCCAACAGTGGTCAATCATTTTACATGAGCCATGGGTCAGGGAAATGAAGTATCTAGTATATGGAGGGTTCTAGCACCTTAAGGAACAAGCTAACAAAACACAGCTACCTGCTCATCATAGTGGCCAGAGTGGTAAAGGAGGCGTTGGGGAGAATGAAACTAGACAATGTTATTTATTTGGGGACTTGGTCAGGCCTCAACCCAGAAAACATGCTGGAAGCAAAGTTTAAGAAGTTCTCTGGGAAGGCAAGCATTTTGTCCTATCTCTGGGCCAACCTAAGGAACTTACATCCAATAGGTACCCAAATGTACTTGTAGAATAAGTGAATAAATGAAGAAACTGAATCAATAGTGATTATCCTCCTTTACTCAAGTCTCTAAGAGAATTAACAAATGTCTTTCAATCAAGCTCTGTTTTGTTTTGTCAGATTTAACACAGTGGCTTGACATAACAGATGCTTCTGTTTGATACAGAGTATCAATTTATTGTTTTGTTTTTTCTTTCATTGCACCTCCCAATCGGAGTAAGTGCATTTTGGAACATATCTATTGCATTTAGCATTTAAGCATCATCTTCAGTTATATGTCTGAATGAAAAATGAGAAAGCCCTCTTATTCCCACTGTACCAAGCATGCCAATGAGAAGGTGATCTACTTAGTTAGTTGTTCCTTCTCAGTCTTCTCACATTACGTTTTTTCAACAAAAAAGAACTGTAGTTTCTTATTCAATGCATTCTTGTGTTTCCACCATGTGCTATTGAGATAAAGAGTGCATTTTGGTTTAGGTGTTTAAAATGTCCTCATTCTACTGAGCACTTAAAAACAACGCTTGATTCAGATTTGATATATTATCACTAAATACGGTACATGTGAAAATCCTTTTTTGTTGCTCAAGTGTCTTCCTGACTCTAAGCCAGGCAACGAGCAAATATTTCTAAAAACCGTTGTTTCAGTTTTATTCTCCTCGTACATCATTTATATATAGTAAGCATAGAATGTTTATTTAATTAATGAATTCAAGAACAAACCCTGAGCCCTTTTATCATTCTTTGGGCTTTAAATGAGGTCAAAAAGCCAGTGAATTTGGGGGTTTCCTAGAAGTAGAAAAAATGTCTGCATTTTATTTATTCATGTTACATTGAATGAATCTTGCCAGTTTTTCTGTTCTTTCAAATCTCCAAGGCAAGTCAATAGGTCTTCTGAACCAGACCTACTTAACTAATTCATTGAGCACAGTGCCTTGCAGTCATCAGACACTGAAATATTATTTATTTAATAATCAAATCAAAGAGGTATTTTCTGTCTCTATGATCAGTAACCTAATTCCCTTTAGACTAGGTCCATTTCACCTCTCTTATCTTTTGGACCTAGAGTGGCATATTCCACATAAAAGAAGCTTTACTTGTCAGATTAATTAGACAAGTTAGTCATTTATTTTTTTACTCCTTTATTGTCTCTGAGCCAGGCCAGGTTGGTCCTAATTCATGTCCATCATCAGCATTCAACCCTTAAGAAACTGGATGGAAAATCGCATACGTTGCTTTTCAGAAAATGGTTTTCCATCTTTTCAGTTGAACCAGGTGGCAAGTGTACACGGGATCTTATCCCTTTACAAAGCTCAGCATTTAGCATACTGCATTATACAAATCGATTTTCTCCATTTTCATCATTGAATAAGCTTAGTAGTGAGTGGTTACATGACCTTTTGGTCTGGACCTCACACCTATTATTTCAGTTTCTCCTGTGAGCTCCATAATGATTATTAAGGGACGTAGTTCTGAACCTCACAGAAAGTAATCACTAATTATCGATTAAGCCAACAGTTAATTCTTGTCTGTACAGAACTGTAGGCTTTATACACATATACACAGATCTCTGTTGCAGGTTCATTAATAAAGATAATGAATTTTTGTACACCAGTTGCCATCTCCTGGGATAAGATAAATAATCATTATTCATTCAAAAGATATTGCTTATGCATACATGGCAGTTTACAAATTATAAATTGAGATTACACATAATTTCTTCTGCTACCAAGGACAGAATAAAGATGGTTCATCTTTGCAGCTGCAGTGCCATGCAAGAACACTGGAATCTAACAGATGATTACCATCCATTCTTGGATTCATTGGGCATTGAATGCCTTATACATATTAGGTGTTCAATAATTAACAGTCCTTGGATTTTTTAAAATTGATTTACATAGTATAATAACAGTTGGCACAGAGCACCAAATTGGAAAATCAATAGCTACATTTCTCTGGTGCTTTAGAGTTCACAAAGTGCTAACATATATATTTCCTTATTCTCATCTGCGGGCACAATGAAATATGATAAACTTTTCTTCAGTGCCCATGACAGTGGATAAGATAGTAGGCAATTGATATTGATTCACTAGTTCAGCAGGTATTTAAACCCTCGGTTTGTATATTTTTTAAGCCAGGGTCTCACTGTGTTGCCCAGACTGGCCTTGAGCTCCTGGGTTCAAGTTCCACCTGCTTTAGCCTCCTGAATGCTGGTACTACAGGTACATGCCACCTGGCCTGACTTGTAGAGCTATTTTATACTACCCTTCTCATTGTGAGACTTTTGTAGAGACAGTGCCTATTTTATAAATAAGAAGTTTCATTCATATAGAAGCCATCTAATGTCTCACAGAGTGCTTTATAATTTAGAGAATGCACTCATTCATTAGCATTTTCTCAGTTACCTGGGAAAATATACTGGCATTAATTTAACTTGACCTCACTGGTAAAGTCTTGACTGACTGAATAGCATTGGGCATTAATGTTCCCCTTATTACATGGGAAAATTAATCATGGATATCATGTACCCAACACAATAGCTGGTATAGCAGAACCAGTTAATATTCATAAACAGGTAGCCTGTTAATATTTGCATAGTGCTTCAGTTTACAGAGGACTTTAATATGCACTTCCTTTATGAAAATTTTAGTTCAGTGAGAATATATTTTCTCTCACTTTGTTATCGCTAGTTCCTGGCACATTTTAGGTAACCACAATTTCTTGGTACTGGGGATTGAACCCAGGGGCACTTAACGTTAAGCCATATCCCCAGCCCTTTTTATTTCTTTATTTTGAGACAGGGTCTCACTAAGTTGCTCAGAAACTTGCTAAGTTATTGAGGCTGGCTTTAAAATTGTGATCCTTCTGCCTCAGCCTCCAGAATCGCTGGGATTATAAGCGTGCACCACTGCACCCAGCTGGTGATGACAATTTATTAATCCCTTGCATTTGCAGTATATTTTATATTTTGAAAGCAGTTTCCATGTGTATTCTGCTCTCTGGAGTACTGTATTTTTATTCAGAATCATTAAAGCAGTGGAAACACATTGACCTCAAATACACAAATTATTCGTTTATTGAATACTTACTATGTCTACATAGTATTATATTCTTTTGACAAAGCACTTGTTTATTCATCCCCAGCTCTTCTTATAATTTTATTTTGAGACAGGGTCTAAGTTGCTGAGGCTGGCCTGGAACTTGCAATCCACCTGCCTCAATCTCCTGAAGAGCTGGGATTACAGATAAGCCACTGCTCCTGGCTTCTTTTGTATCTACAGTGCGTAGCACAGGAGAACACATACAATACATAATGAACATTTAATCTTCAACACTGAAACACACAAGTTTTCATGTGCTTAATAGTTTATAAAGAACATTCATGTATTTTTCTTCATGTCACCTGGACGTGATCATGAATAAACACTGCATACTTAGTAGCTCAGGGAGAGGCACAGAGAAGGAAATTAATATTCAGACATATTCTCAGGCATTTACATCAGGAGTTAGTTAACTATGGGCAGCAGGCCAAATCCCCTTGACCTGCAAGCTAAAAATGGTTCTTACCTTTTAAGGAATATGCAAGAGGTCCATGAAGTCTGTATTCACAATCTGACCCCTTACAGAAAAATTGTGATGTCTCCTGATTTACACAGTGCTTTACAACTGAACAGTGCACTTTGAAATATCAGCTGTGTATGATTGCCAGTACCTTAGGAATGAGCACATATTACTTTTTTCTCTCATGATTTACAGTGCTTTCATACATATTATCAAACATTTAAATCAATTTCCCTCATAAAAGGGAGGGGGCTCAAGGATAAGAATAAATAGTCTCAAATTCTCTCGTCTTTAAACCGAGAGATACATGTTAAACCTAGGAACAGGTTTGACACAGTCTACCCAAATTCTTTCGCCACTAGTATGAGCAGGGAGTTCAGATCTTAGTCTGTCCCAGATCTAATCACCCCTTCCGTAGACATTACTAGAAATTCCAAATCCCGGGAATCCTGCTCACCCAGGCTCAAAGCAGGAAGGTGACGCTGGCTGGTACTTCTCAGAGGGCTAGCACATCTGGGTATCCCTTGTCTAGTTCTTCTCATTGACCTGGAGTATCTCTTCACCTTTTCTCTAGATAGCCTGGCACTTTTCTTCCCCTTTTCTCATCAGCCTAGGGCTTCTGAGTTAAGGAGTACTGAAATATAGTGTTTATATAGAAGCTTGCTCCTGAGTGGAATAACAAAAGCCAGACTAGATATCGACTGCATTTTGCTGGCTCTCTCACGTGAAGTAGATGTGAAGAGAAATGGAGGTTTAAAAAAACACTAGAACCTTAATATGATTAAGAAGGGGCTCAAGATTGGCCCATGCATCATATTGTCACTCTGAAGATATGTTCCTTTAAGGTAAATGGCAACATCAAAAAGTACATCTCAATAGAATCAGGCTTAAATGCAAATAAGAGAACTGGAAGGGGAGTACTGAAGATGTCCAAGAGTGGGCAGTGTAGCACTCGAGAAGATTTGGGGTTTAGGGTGCTCATCTTGGTATTCCCCCAGTGTTGGGGTTTTTGTCCTTCCTAAGTTCCAGATCACAGGCCTCCAGCTTCCAGTTTTATTCTTGAGGGATCTGTGTCTCTTAAGCCTTCTGTCCACGTCCGGAGGCTTGAATCCTCGCTCTTATTTGCGTCTTAAGTCCTCAAACTAAGCCCCTGGGCTACGTCAGACTTGAGACTTCCAGGTCTCTGGAGACATGGGCTTCTTATCTTAGTCCTCAAGTTTCAAACCACCTGTCTTCCACTGGATCCCACGACCAAGTTTTGGTATCAGATTACCTCACAGGGCAGCATGGCACGAGGAACAGCTCTGCAAAGCTGATTTTGATAACCGACGTTCTGCACCTATTGGGAAAGGGTTAGGAAGCCCCTCTGCCACACGTGGCACGCACACATATGCACACAGCCCACATACACAAAGAAATATCCAAGAGAGGATTACATGAAATCAGAAAGAAGGAAACATAGACTCATGAAGAGGCCGAAATACTCAAAGGCGAGTAGGAAAGGAAAAAGCAGAGAAGACACACAAGCACACAGAGTAATGCTGAAATAGAAAGTCACAAAGAACAAAGAGACAACGAGGTACACAGGAGTAGAAAGAGAGAAAACAGCCCCAGAGAGGGCAAAAAGGAAATGTACCAAAGAGAGATGTGAGATAAGTAGCAGAAAGAGCAGAAAGGAGGCCAGAATCAGAAAAAGGGGAAATGTCAAACCAACAAGAAGGTGACGGGGTGACAAACACTCAAGAGTTCACCGTGACAAAAAGCGAGGTAGGCACAATAAGAAAAGAGCACAAACGCAGAAAGCATGTGACCCAAAACAGGAGGAGAAAGAGAGAGAGAGAGAGAGAGAGAGAGAACGAACAAGATCTAGGAGAGTGAAGAGCAACAGCAACCAAACAAAAACTAAAGAGATACATTTAAGACAATGCACAGACCACACTTAGGAACAAAAAGGGAAGATGAGACAAGGCACACATAGAAGAAATTAGCATGAGAACATGGAGATGAGTAAGACACACGAGTTAGAGAAGAAAGAGCAAGGAAGAAATAGACCAGCAAAGAAATGCACACTTAGGAGTGAAACATATAAGCAAAGGCAGACAATCACAGGAGGAGAATAAGTACGAGAGACAAGACACAGTGAGGGACATGAGGCACAAAAAGAGGATGCTAAAAGAAAATGAAAAAGTGCCGTTAATAATTATAAAAAGCAATTATTTATACCAATGCTACTTATTACTACTATCAGTAATAAGAAATCTGTAGCTTAAGGATTTTGTACATAGAACCAAAACATGCCAACTCTGCCTGCCACTTATATTGTGTAAAAGGAATTTGTGAAATTCTTGCCTTTACCTTTTACTTGCCACGGGCCAGGCACTATACTAAGTACTTTACATCCATAATTTCTTTAACTGTGGCAAACACAGAAATCTAATCAAAGACTCTCAATTGCCAATGGTCATACACCTGAGAAGTAGCAGAAAGAACTTAAAATGGAATGTCCCTCTTAACATTCTGCTACAATTATTTACTAGGATTTCCCTAAGAACCAAATGAGATGTTATAAATGAGTGAATATGTTCATAAAGGGCCCTTGGATAGCACAGAATCCTCTCATTTATAGCCTCGCCTTTCCCCATCCATTTAAAAAACTGACTTTCCATACCCTTCACAATTACAATAGGTGCTTTAGGGTCTAGCTGTCCTTTTCTTTCTTTCTTTTATTCTTTTCTTTTCCTTTGGTACTAGGGATTAAAACCAGGGATGCTTAATCACTGAGCTACATCCCAGTTTTGTTTTGAGACAAGGTCTCACTAAGTTGCTGAGGCTGGCTTCCAACTTCTGATCCTCCTGCCTCAGCTTCCAGGGCCACTGGGCTTACACGTATGGGACACTGCATCCAACCTAGGTTCCAGTTTGCACCAAGTCTTAACTCAAATAGATTCTCTCCCAAATGGAGATGAGAAAGGGCCAGGCTTTCATCAGAAAGCATTAACTATCTTTTAGGCTTCTCAATATTTAAGCCTCTCAGAATGGCAGAGCACTTATGCATTGAAGATATACAAATAAAGCAAGTAGAGGCTAAATTCCTCTGTGACCCAGCTGGTAAGCAGTTAACAGTAAACCCAGTTGGTAATATGGGACACTGGTCATCTTCCCATTAATATGGAAGATTGGTCATCTTCCCATCTCAGATTCAGCCCAGTCTCTTTCACATTAGACCTCCTCACTCCATCCAATATCAATTCCCAGCAAACAGCTGTTCATTTGGGAGCAATACTTACAGGATTGCAACCCCATCAACTTACTTAATTTTGCTATTCTAGAATTCTAGAGTGTCAGGCACGTTGATCTTCAGGTAGAAAACCTGGCTTCCTTTGATGTGTTCTCATTTCTTGATCCTGATGAAGACCCAGCTCTCTGCACTATTTCTGGGAAAGATAATGTTTTGTCAGAAACAAAGGGAACAATCAAGAGCTACCAAAAAAAAAATAGAGAGAGAGAGAGAGAGACACCAAGCAAATGCCATAAAAGAAGCATTCGGTACTGTGCTGTAGTCATGGAAGATTCACATTCGTGAACTATAAAAAATGTGTCCACAGAGTTTAGAAATTTATGAAGTTGAAGCTTTTAGGCCCTTTGAGATAAAACTAACTAGGAAACTATGACATAGTTGGGAAAATATCTTGTCTACCATCGCTTGATGTGTCACTGGAGGCACCATCATTAGTCATAGTCTTGTCTCTTTGAAGACTAGCATCTTGTTTAAAATGCAAACCAGCTAGGAAGGAGTCCCTTTCAATGGTGCATAACTAAGACCAGAAAAAGAGATTTTTGAGTCTAAAATTGAACGGCCAAGGTAGCTGTATTTAAGTATCTTGGCTCGACTACCAAGACAAAGCCATAGAGCATATTTCAGAATCTCACGACATTGCTCTCTGAGATAAAGGTGAATGACTCAAGAGACTCACATTCTCCCAGTTAAAAAATGGGCACCGGGTACTGGCCCTAATGGTTCTGAGTATATTAGATAGATCTTTCTAGGCTTTCTAACGAGTTGTTAGTAACTTTCTCTGTTTCTAAATCCATGGGTCTTTTTAGTCAATTATAACATTTTAAGGGTTCCTCCCATGAAAACATCTCATGGAATTTATAGGGTACCTACTCTTTATGAGGAATGCTGGATAATGCCTCTACCGTTAGGATTTACTGCGCTGAATCTCCCAACCCTCACCCCTTAAACCCCATCCATCTACTGACCTAGAGCGTGTAGGGTCCTGGTTCTGTAGATACTGCCCAATGAGAGATAACCTTATACCATTTTTGGTCAGGTTTCCATTTGTATTCATGAGGATTCTACCAATCAGCAAGCATAGCATACAAAGATAAAGTTCTCCTGTATCTTCTCAAACTGCTGATTGTGTGTTATATCCCATGGATATCCCACGGCATCTTGAAGTATGTGAATGACTGGCAGTTTTCCTGTAGAGCTTCAAGGGAGACTTTGGGGACCAGATGGAACAGGATGATTTGCTTATGAGATCAGGGTGGTTGCTGTCGTAGCTATTGTCCTTGTTCTCCTGAAAGAAAGAACAATGTGAACAATTTACTTGTAGGCCTCTACCACATCCTGCAGTTCTATCCTAAACTAATTCATGCATCATGCTACTTTCTTCACATCATCATTTTCACCAATCTCACACTCTATTGCCTCCCTGGTTAGTTAGGATGCTGTTTGTAACAAAGCAGGAGAATGAATACAGCCTCAGTGGAAAGCTAACTGCACTGTTTACTGGAAAAATAAGATCAAAATTAAGACTATTATGCTTTTAGGCATAGCTTACCAATCTTGATGTGCAGTGGTTGTCTTTAAGTCTTCACCCTCCTATCTGTATCCAGGAAAGAATCTTGGTAAAATCTCCTGACCCAGGGTTGTTGCTCAGTGGTAGTGAGCTTTGCCCCTGGAGGATCCTCATGCCCCATCTCCACCTGAGGATCGTCAAAGGGAAAAGGTCACTAACACTGCGAAGCAACAAGCCTGTTCTTCTGAGGAACATCTGGAAAAGAAAAGAAAGAGAAACAAATTATTAAAATCGAGTACACTGAGACACTCTGTCCTGATGAGTAACTAGCAACTGAGTTAAATCATGTCTACCCTTTTCTCTGTATAGATTGAAGGGTGAACACTTCCAGCTATTTAGAGCTCTTTATCTAGCTGGGTATCAGTCTAGCAACATGAGAATTGTTCTATTTATCCCAGCTCTGTTCTGTGTACTTCCCCTCACCTCCAAGAGCTGAATAATTACAAAAATTCCCAGACTCTGCTTTATTCTCCTGTGTCGACTAATGAGCAGTCCTCTGGAGTGTGAGTGATAAGTGCTCCTTTGAGTTCTCATTGGAAATGTAATGGAGGACAAGAAATTAAAAGGTTGAAACCAATGGAAGGAGAAGCCAAAGCTTTCTCAACCAAGGGATCCATGAAGCCACTTAGAAAAGCTCCAATATGATCTGATCCTGAGTTCTGTAAGAATTTTCCTTCACATTGCCTCTAGCTTCTTAAAATAAGGCACTATTTTTAAGACACAGTAACCCACATCATTCAAAGTGCCTGCCTATCTTCTAGCTTTACAGCTTTCACCTCTTTTAAGAAACCCTCAACTTCTTAAAAAGGAGGGTGTGGCAGTGACAATGGAAATCAAATAGGCCTGCTAGAGGAACAGATCTGATACAGATCAAATGGCTCCTATTCATAGGCAACTCCTAAGAACTTAACGCTGGTTGGCCAAAGGAATAATTTAAAGGCCTATTAATCTGAAGGCAGCTATCTTGTTGGCCTACTAACTATGAGATAGTAAAAGAAGAAATTTATTGCTTTGCATCTCTTGTTCTTCATTCTTAATTTATTAAATAAGGATCAAGGATGCTTACCCTTACATACCTCACCCAAGGCCAGCTCTGAGGAGTAAATGAAATAGGCCAAATACCTAATGGCTTCTGTTCTGCTTTTTACAAAGAGCTGCAGAAAGCTAAAGCCCTTAAAGACAAAGACAGAAATCTAACAATGATAAGTTCTCCAAACTACCTTTTTTTCCCAGAAGGTCTGCAAGTTCTCTGCTCAGATTAGCTGGAGCTTGTCTGGACTCTCAAAAGAGAAGGTCTGCTGAATGTGTAGCTTCTTGTAGCTGCTTGCAGTCCACAAGTCTCACAGGCTCTGAATGTCCTTGAGAAGAAAGACAGGGCTCAGTAGGCTACCAAAGTATAGCCTGAAGCATTAGACATAGGTGTCTCCTATCTGTACTTTCTAGAACCCCATTAATGAGAGTAAGATTAACGGATCCAAGCTCAAATTCTTTTATATTCTGTGTGCTTTTGGTTTCTGAAAGGAAACAAATATTTGTTTCCTCCCATATTCTGCCTCCCTCCCTCACTGTGGTAGACCTAGTAGTTATCATGTCTAAAATACCTTGCTATTTTGTTGGGTTTCCAGTGGAGTGCTGCTTTAGCATTAAAACCCTCTAGTTTTGTTTGTTACTATAGTAATGCCATAGTCAAGGAGCATTCCCTTCCTCTTAAGGGGACTCTAAGGCCAGAGAAAGCAGTTACATTCTGGAACTGGTACAGAATGAAAATTTCACTAGGGTTTAATATTCATTCATGAGAATTTTGAGACTCCTCTGTCATCTTCTGTGCCCCACAGAACTTCCCAATATGTTTATAGTTCTTACCAAATTCTGCCCAACACCATAATGATTTGCTCATTTAATCATCCCAGTGCCTGGCACAATGAATATTTGTTGAATTAAAACAAGGATTATCTCAATATTGAAGATGGCCACATTTTTAGAACATCTCTTCTTAAGATTGCTAGAGATTTTTCTTAAGGGCAGAGATTGTTTCAAACAATGAATTGATAACACAACTCCAAGATTTACCTTTGGATATTATGTAGCAGTCATCAATGTGGCCACCTAAGGAGCCATCCTTCCTCTTGAATCAGGGTACAGAACCAGCTACAAACTCATTCCTGTAAAACAAATTCCATTGATAGTTATAGTTATACATTGACAATGATAATTTGATTAGTAGCAATTAAAATATTTCATAAGCATAGACCATTGTTTCTTAAATTGGGGTGTTAAGAACTCTGGGTTTGTGCATATAGTCTCTTGGATCCCCAAGTTCTATATGAGTTGTTTAAAACATGTTTTTAATAATAACAGGAAATTTGAAAACATGTTTACATTTCAAGGAACTTTCTTAAGTCAGTATTCCATCAAACACATATTCTTTAGAATTTCAGGAAATTTTGCTCCCTTACATGGTGTTTCATTCTGAAGCATGGCTTGAGTTTAAGAAACAATGGCAAAGACCATGTTTCCAAAAAGGTTCAAGACCATCTTACTTAGTTGTTTATACATATGTATATATACGTATATATGTTCCCCCCAGTCAGCCAATGCCATAAGGCTGGGGGGGAGGGAGCTATTTGGAAATATTGATATGAATTAGGATGAGCAGTGGAAGAAAACCAGCTCATGCATACAGCTCGAATTGCCCCTGCTAGGATGGATGGATAGAGTGCACACACACCAAAAACAGGAAAAAAAAAAATCAAATTTTATGTGAAAGAATATATTTTCAGCTGGAACTTTGTTTTATATCAAGGAAGATAAGCTTCTTTTAGTTTACCAAGGTACCTGTTGCACAGAGTAGATAAGATCAAGGTTTTTGTAAATTTAATCCTCCACTACCCTTTTGCCAAAAAGATTCCAAACTAAAAGTATTTCCAATTTGGATTATCCATGGTCATCCATGGGCAGAAATAGAGTAAAATGGTACAAAGAGCCAAAGTATCAAATTTACCCCTCCAATCCCTGAACTTTGAAAAACTCAGGCTTCTGAGACTATCACCAATTTATTTGGTAGCCTTGATATATAGCCAAACTCAATGGCTAGGCCCTGTCTCTTTAATGTCTTTCCATACCTCCAAAAGCGCTAAAAAACAAATGACATTAGAATAAACCAACTAGACTACCCAAGATTACAGTACCATTAATGATATCTTGGCTCAAAGAGAAAACATAAACCCACATCCTCCTTTAAACTCATCCTGTTCACTTCAAATCCTAGTGTGCTTCCTTTTTAAAAGTCTGTTACTACAAAGCAACACTTGATTATCATTTCCTAAAGTTATAGCAAGTGTGCTTATATTATATTAGCTCTTCAACAATATAGCCATCTCAGAGATGAAATTGTTAAGATTACATCATTTCTATTCCTCATGTCAGTGTAACCTAGCATAGGGCTGGGTACACAATATTAATTCTGCAAGTCTGTTGGTTAACATAATATATATATATATATCTTCATACTTATATACACACACATAAGGTGACTTGAGAAGCAGCAAAGAGGCTGACATTTCTACAGGTAGCATCTAAGAGAAAGAAAATAGAATAGAGAAATGATTATTTAATAGCTACAAAGCAGTACTTACAGTATTGTAAAGAGCCAGATACTCTTCTTACAGCTGTCCAAAGAGGTGGTAGAGCAAACTGCACTCAGCTGGGGTGGATCTTTTGACATCTTTCTCAGAGGAATAGTATCCTTTATCAGTAACTAGGAAAAACTGCTGTTGTGATGACTAGTTATTTGCTTCAGCAGTTTCATATTATCATATCCACCCTATATACTAGAGTCTAGGATATTGTTTTTACTAGGCAGACATCTACTGTTGAAGTTTATGCTCAGAATAATTAGATCTTGGATATTTTTTTTGTTAGATGGGGAAACAGGTCCCATCATTTGTAAGGTGAGTCCTCGCTCTAGGGTGCTTTTTCAAACTACTTTAAATTACTAGCAGAATTAAACAGTGCATTTTATATAATAATCAAATGAGCTGGCCTTTAATTTTTAAAAGCACCTCAGCACATATTCTCTTGTTTAATCCTTCTATGGCAATCTACTTGAGCTGGTGCTCAAGATGAAGAAATTTAAGAATTAGAAGGTTTAGGTAATTTTCCTAAAAGTGCATTGTAGTAAAGCCCAAAGATTGGCTTTAAAATGGTGGTACAGCCCAAAGAAAGATACTGGTCTTAAGAGTTCTACTCTAGAACTCCTTCGTAAATATTAAAATAGCAAGAGTCAAAAGTGGTCTATCCACAGACTCATCACTGTCAATAAAATGAGAGACACCGGTCTTTGGGTAGATAGTATAAATGGAGTCTTGTCTTCAAAATAATTAATGATCAGGTAATCAATTCCACCTTGCAATTCCAAGAAATTTTTAAAGTAAATTAACAGCAACTTTTCTGATCATATCCTGGCAGTTTGCACTGTACAACAGCCACATACAAAAGAGAACAGGAGGTTTTTGGTTTCTGGTTTGTTTGCTTTCTTTTGCAATACTGAGGATTGAACCCAAGGGGCACTCTACAGCTGAGCTACATCTCCAGCCCCTTTAATTTATTTTTTAAGATCTGAGACAGGTTTCATTAAGTTGTCCAGGCTTGCCTGGAATTTGCAGTTTTCCTGCCTCAGCTTCCTGCATTGCTGGGATTATAGGCACGTGCCACTGTGCCCAGCAAGGAGAATTTATTAACCAGGAGATCTACTCTGGAAGGAAGAATGCAGAGAAATGTTAACCTTCCTTCCTAGGGAGACAATTTTCAATTATTACTGTGTATTGAAAACCCTATATCAAGGGTGGCAATCCAGCTCCCTGAGCCTGATTTGCCTTGAATATTTTACACAGTAAAGCAGTAACAAAGATGGGCAGGAGAGGTTCTTACCCCCAGAATGTGCCCATAATTGGAATTGTGATAATTAACAAATGCAGGGGAAAGTGAAGGCCTGCTTTTAATAGTCAATGCTGCACAAATGTACCAAAATGGTAGACAGATCTTGGACTGATGGGGAGAAAATTGGGACATTCAGTACTGTGTTCATTAAGGACACAGAGAAGGGGCTGTGGATAATCAGCACTACTCAGAAGCAATGCGAAGGAAGTGGAGGGGTCCGTGTCTAATGGGTGGGACCAAGGAAAGTGCAACTGAGACGTATGGCCATACAAAGTGGGTAAACCAGTGACATCTGGGATTGTTAAGAGAAAGGGCCTTGCCCAGTCAACATTACCCAGCAAAGAGGTGAAAGGGGCAGAGGAAGGGGATGGGGAGAAAGGGAGCACAGTCTTATCTAATGACTGGATTGTGAGCATTAGTCAAGAAGGGTCCAAGGGCAGAGAAGGGGCAGGGGAGAGGAAGGCTTTGGGGATTTTATTTTTTAAGGCAAAAGTAGTGGAAGTATGTGCCATTGTTTGATGCACAAGTACATGGCATACTGTGATGTTTATACCTTGGTATGCCATGGTCACAGGGGGCAGGGTACTTGCTTAACAAGGCCAGGGATGAAATATAACCATTGATGATTGCCATCATGCTTAACAGTCCCCAGATAAATTTCAGGGAAGGAAAAAAGAACAATAAGAATTTCCATTGTGCCCAGAACAGTCTGAGAAGACATTTTAGGTGGTCAGCAGCCCCTGCAGTAATGCAAAGGGGTGTGAGAAGATAGTATTCTACCCATGCATAATTGCAAATATTCACATTAAAGGTCCAGAGGACCTTAGTTAATCAGCACCACTGATATATGTAAAGACGGTGCAGTGGTGCCATCTAATGATCAGTACCCTCTCGATTATTATTGTTGCATATTAATTGTGGAAGACTTGAGGTTATGAACAGTATGCCTCAGCAGCAAGCAGAAGGTAGTAGTAAGAACATAAGGTCCTTTTCTACTACACAGGTCCACAAGCATAATTATGCACATTCATATTTGCAAGAGAAGGGCTCATTCATAGTTATTGTCCCCCTGATGCAAAGAGGATATGAGGAGATGAAATCCTAGCTTTAACATACACTGAGGTCCAAATGAAGTGGGACTAGATAAAAGCATCTCTCTGCTTTCAAACAAGGAGAGCAGAAGATTTCTGATATAAGACATGCATAGAAAATTTTCTTTGTGCATAGAAACTTTCTAAGTGAGAGTCGAGTAGTGGGTACTTACTTCTGACTGAAAGTGCTAAGGAAGTAGGTGGAATCCTTTTATAGTGCACAGAACTATAGCAAATATAATTATACATATTAAAGGTCCAAAAGCAAAGGACCTTGCTTGATCAGCACACCCTTCTGTACCACAAAGGAAATGTAAGTGGGTATTACCTAGTCTACCGACAAAGACGAAAGAAAATTTCAATTCTGTATATTAATGGTCCACTAGGAGGAGCAGTGGAGTATCCCCTGCACTAGAGCCAAGGGATACAATGGTCATAGAAGTCATAGGATTGTGGACAACTGCAATTATGCACATTAACTGTCCAGATGTAAAGGTCTTAAGCAGTGGGCACCACTTACTAAATGGCTGAGAAGTCAGAGGTTGAGCAGCCTTGTCTAGTGCCCAAGAACCCAAGAAAATGCAACTCTGTGTATTAACAGGCCAAGAAAGGCGACACAGAGGTCAGCAACTTTGGTATATGCAAATTGAGGGTGTAAGGGTAGGACCTTTGTTAAATATGATGAACCATGCCACAGTTATGTACATTAATGCCCAAGGGACATAGTTTTGATAAATTAAATCTACATACTTTATAAAGGTCTTAAAGTAATAGATAGTCCCTCCTGAGAAGCAAAGGGAGTGAGGGGAAGGGTATCCAGGAACATGAGGAAGCCAAGAAAAGAAGCCTTAGTGATCAGTACCCCTGCTGTACTGCAAGAGGGTCTGAGAGTAGGATCTTATTCAAACGGGATGAGCCAAGTGCAGTTATGCACATTAATGTCACAGGTGCATGATCAGTTAGTATAATTGTGCACCTTGACTCTCCAAATCTAAGGGTATTATAGAGTGGCCTCTCCCTGCTGAAAGGAAAAGGAAGATGGAAAGGAAAGGAAGGGGAAGTTGGTTCCCTTGTATAATGCACAGGAACCTAGACAAGTATAATCACCCACAGAACAGGCCAAGAATAAAGGCCTCAGAGATCAGCACCCCTGCTCTATGACAAAAGGGGTCTGAAAGTAGACCTTCTTTTTTTATATCTTTCTTTTATTTATTTTTTATGTCATACTGTGGATCAAACCCAGTGCCTCACATGTGCTAGGCAAGTGCTCTACCACTGAGCTGCAGCCCAGCCCAAGAAATTAGGATCTTGTTCAAATGGACGAACCAAGTGCAGTTATGCACAGTTATACTCATGGTTCAGGTGCACAGTTTGGTTATTACTGTTACACCCCTTGGCCATCCAAATATAAGGATTTTATGGAGTGATCCTCACTACTGGAAGGAAGATCACAATTGGGGGAAAGCTTGTCTGGGACCCAGAAACCCAGACAAATATCATCACCCGTATAACAGGCCAAGAATACGGGCCTTAAGAGATCAGCACCCCTTGCTATACTGCAAAAGGGGTCTGAGAGTAGGATCTTATCGAAGTGGGATGAACCACTTGCAGTTATGCACGTTAATGTCAAAGGTGCATGACTGGTTAGTATAGTTGTGCACCCTGACTCTCCAAATATAAAGGTCTTATTGAGTTGTCATTTCTGCTGGAAGGGAAAGGAGGAGCGGGGAGGACAGGGTAGGGAAGGTTTCCTGATCTAGTACACAGGAAACTGGACAAGCATAGTCATCCACATAAAAGCACCCAAATAGGGGCCTTAGAGATCAACACCCCTGCTGTACTGCAAAGGGGTCTGAGAGTAAGATCTTATATGGGATGAGCCACATATTGTTAGGTACATTAAAGTCAAAGGTGCAGGGGTGTAGTTATTACAAATGTGTACACCTTGACTGTTCAAATATAAGGGTCTTCTGCAGTCTGCACTCCCTGCTGAAAGGGAATGGCAGAAAGTTCAAGAGTGGCTTCCTTCTCTAGTGCATAGAAACCTGGACAAATCCAGTCATGCATATTAGCAGGCCACGAAATGTAGTGTTAGTGGCCAACACCACTGCTATAAAATGGAATGATCCAAAGGCAACTGTTACCATGCACATTAACAGTTTTGAAAATGGTCCTCAAGTGAACAGTGCCTTATGCAGTGGGCCAAAGAGGGTGTAAAGGGTCATAGACAGAAAGGTAATTTGAAGGACCATATATATAGAAGGGGGGGGAGAGCACGATAGAGTGAGCAAGTGAGAGAGAGAGAGAGAGAGAGAGAGAGAGAGAGAGAGAGAGAGAGAGAGAGAGAGCACTTCTCAGGAGAAGGGCTTTATGTGGTTACAAGCACCTTCTGCTTTGGTAAGTACAAAGTCCCGATGTAAAAGGCACAGTTGTCGATGACTGAGAATGTGTACAGAACTAAGACGGTACACATTAATACTAGTTTAAGGGTATTATGTAGTAGGCACCTCCAGCTACAACATAAGTAGTATGTGGGGTCTTTACCGGGTACATACTACTACAGCAAAATTAAGTATGAACATTTAACAGAGTAAATCTTGGCTACTTAGAAGTGCCTCCACAGTGATGCCATGAAGCAAAGAAATGGAATCTTACTCTAACATAGGAGGCATAGAATACTGCTAATTATGCGCATTTAAGTAGTATAGAAGCATCCTCTGCTGTTATACAAAGGAGGTATAATTGGATAGGACCCTAGGGCAATATTGCTTTTTAATAGTCTAATAGAAAGAATTCAGGTGGCTAGAGCCCCTGCTATAATGTTCAGAGAAGTTCAGACATTGGCTTACTGGGCCAGAGCAGGGACAACTGGAAGTACACTAAGAGTCCCAAGAGAAGGATCACTTGCTTTAATATAAAGGAAGTGGGATATTAAAGGGAGGGACCTCGAGCATTGGAATTTTGTACATTCATAGTCCCAGGAAAAGGTAACAATGTAGGTAATTAATACCTTTGCTATAAAATACAAGTACAGGTGACTTGATCAGAAATACATAAGTGTGGTCACTTACCATGGTTCACATTAACTATTTTAATGCCAAGGTCTTGAGTAAAGGTCATCCACTGCTGAACTCCGGAAATTCCAGAAATAGTAGTTCACAGGAAGAGGGACAAATCCACTTACATATATATTAACAGTACAAAAGAAGGGGTCTTAGTGGCTCCACCCTCTGCCCAAATACTATTAGGGTGTGAGGGAATGGGATCTTTAGTTTAAGGAACCACAATTTTAATTGTGCACTTTATCAGTCCAAAGTATCCCCTGCAGTAATACAGAGGGAGCTTGAGGGGATGGGATCCCAAACAGAACAACTGCAATTCTGTACAACAGTTTCAGAAGGGGCTTTATGTAATCAGCACCCTCTTGATTTAAGCAAAGATAGTGCAAAGATCCTAATATAATAGATTTTTATTGTAATCAACTAGGACTGTGCACATAAACTGTCCTAGTGCAGAGGTCTTCAGTAATAATAAGGATCCCCTGCTGAAACCGAGTGAGCAGACAGGGCTAGTGCACAAATGTAGTTGTAGACGTCATCAGTTCAAGAGAAGAGCACTGGGGGTAACAGTGCGCAAGTAGGATACAGTGGCTCTTTCCGATGGACAAGGCTCTGGACAATGAAAACTGTGCAAATTAATTAACTGTCCAAGAACCGTGCTCTTTAATAATCTGCACTTTCTAGCAGTATCCCAGAGTAGAATGGGATGGGAATCCACTTTCATTGTGTTGGACCACAGATAGAAGGGAACTCCTCAGCATTAATGGCATCAAGAGGGGACATCTTAAACTAATGTATAGGAGCAGAGGCAATGAGGGTTTTACCCCTGAATGCAAGGTAGGCGATAGTCTGCTGTATCTATCAGCAGTGGAAAGAGTATAGGTGGCTTTTTTAGGTAGTTGATAGTCTGCTGTACTTATCAGCAGTGAAAAGA
This sequence comes from Sciurus vulgaris, assembly GCF_902686455.1. NCBI lineage: Eukaryota > Metazoa > Chordata > Mammalia > Rodentia > Sciuridae > Sciurus > Sciurus vulgaris. The sequence goes on along the minus strand of NC_136471.1, from coordinate 76,244,417 downwards.
GTATAGGTGGCTCTTTTAGGTAGTTGATAGTCTGCTGTACTTATCAGCAGTAAAAAGAGTATAGGTGGCTCTTTTAGGTAGGCCCATGAATGATTATGACCGTACCCATTAATATTCCAAGGAAAGGAGCTTTGAGAATGAGCATCTCTGCTGTAGTGCAAACGAGGTGGAAAGGCCCTGATATAATGAGCAAGGCTATGCACAATTGAGTTCTTACTCAAAATTTTGAAGAAACATCATCTCAGATATTCGGCACTGCCTCAAAGCAAGTGTAAAGGAGAGTCAATGAATAATTCCTATTTTATACTTTATTTGACCATGAACAGAACTCCCCAGAAGCAAGGCAAAGCAAAGGGATGTAATAATGTGCCTTGTTTAATGGGCAATTAATTGTGACCGATCACATTAACTGTCCAACAAAAGATTTGAATTGCATGCCATCTTTGCCGAACGCAAAGTTTGGGCTCTAGTGCAATCAGTAGATTATGGACAGTTCACTCAACGTAAAGAGTAGTAGGTGGTCAGTACAGTATGTGAAAAAAGACCACTGAGTACTGTGTAGAAAATTGAGACTGACTACTGGGACAATGACAAGAATAGTTTCTCCTTCCTTAAGGTAGGGGACTGAGAAGATAATAAGTAACTTTGGTTATGGGCAATCATTGTCTGATATGAACCTCTTGATTAATTAACATTTTCTATCTTTAATATATAGGATTAGGGACTCTGTTCTGTTATGGGACCATGGACAAAGGGGACTGGGTGCATTAATTAAAGATAGTGACTCGGGCAGTCAGCACTGAAGATCGAGAGTGCTAAGGGTAGACAGTCTTAGTCTAACAAGATGAGCAATGGACAACTTATTTTGAGATTCAATCGATGAAGATTGGAGTTGCTCTAGGGAGAAGCCAGGCTGTGCCTGGGAGATTGGGGGGCTGGGGTTGGGGCAGGGGCAGGGGCTGGGGCTAGGGCTGGGGCTGGGGCTGGGGCAGGGGCTGGGGCTGGGGCTGGGGCTAGGGACAGGGCTAGGGCTGGGGCTGGGGCTGGGGCTGGGGCTGGGGCTGGGGCTGGGGCAGGGGCTGGGCAGGGGCAGTGGCAGTGGGGCAAGAGAGGATTAGGAGTTGCTGGTAGCAGGGCTGGGGAAGAGTTCCTTGCTAGGAAGGCAGGCAACCACAGAAAGTAGAAATGTGGGCATTAGTACTCTAATATAGTAAGTGTGGTAGAGGGATACCATACCATAGCAATTCCAGTTGTCTGCCCGGTAGATAGGTCATTAGTGCAGCATCAAGAATGGGAAGGAAGCAAGGCCTGGAGTCGTGTAGATGTTCAAATACTCCTTTTTTAACTTCCATCATAAAGTTGATTTTTTTTTTCCCCCTCTATTTCTGTCCTTTTAGATTCTTCAAATTTTTAAGGGAAGTTTTTAATGCCAATTTTTTAAAAAATGGCAAATATTTTAAATGCTAAAGAATGTGGCTTTGAATATCTACTGCAAAAAAAAAAAAAAAGTTAAAGAAATTATGAAGAGAACCTGGAAACTCTGAAGAACCTACAATGAAAGTTCATTAAAGTTAATTCAAATGAAATCTACAAATAAAGCCTCTAAATACTCACTTCTTAAGACTTAAAGTCAAAGACTAGCAAAGCACAAAGACTTATGACTGACATCAAAACCCGACTCCAGCATTAGCCGAGGGGTAGGTGTTCCTCTTGAGGAAGGTAGGGGTTCCTCTTCTGACACCTGTTGCTCAACGACCATGTGGGATCCATTCTGGAACTTGACATGGGTCACCACCATGTCCACACCAGACAAACTTGGAGCACTGCCCATGGCCACAATGCAAGTTAGACGAGTGGCCAAGGAGGAGTATGAGAATACATTATGATAATACAGAGGAATTCAGTAAGGTTCAAGCCTGTCCAGCCTGATATCCAGCACTTCAGGAGCCATGCTGAAATGGAGGCAACAAGCATAAGTGAAGAGAGACAGAAAGGTAAGTGTCCTTGAAAGGACTTGGGTACCACCAGAGTACCACCAGCGTACCACCAGCACGGCCTCTCTCCAATTCTTCTGACTGGCAGAATAAGAAGCTGTGAAGAGCCATGCTTGCTCACTCAAGTCCTCGCTGGACAGTGAGTCACCACAGTGTAATTTCATCCTATGCTCCAATTGGCCGTGTCCAATTCCACTCGCATTTCAGATTGCTTAGGTCATGGAGCAATCTGGAACTGCCAACCCATTTCTTTCTCCCGCTTTGGGCAGTATAAGGCAGCCTAGCCCGCCATCTTAAAACAATGCGATAGAACCACTTTCGGCCAAGCTCATCAAAACTGCCTCAACCAAACCCCCGCCATGTCACCAGTGGAACAAACGGCCGGGCTAGCCACACAACGACTCGTGCTACATCGCCCCCGCAGCAAAATCCACGGTGAAATCGACATGTCAAAAACAACGAAACCCGCCATGTTATGTAATGCCGCAAGGGCTTCCGTCGCCATCTTTTGGAACGCCGGAATGATCCACCGCCATGCTACATATCAGAACAAAGACACGCCACGTCATGCGGCCTTCCCGCCACTTGCATGTTGAAATAACTGGATCGGCCATTTTGTGCAGTCCAACATGGCAGTGGGAGCCATGCTATGCAACGCAGCAATGTCAAATCGCCATTTTGAGCCCTGCCCCTGTGTCCTCGCCCTCCCATTTTCTCCTAACGTTCTCATACACAACGGTTTTGTTTTTCAGCCTCCGACTTGTTTTGCTGCCTCCGATCTTGTTTTGCTGCTGCCGATAGCACAGTCCATGCAGAAGCTCCGAACACCTCCAAACCAGCTCATCTGAAACCTTCACCTCATGCAAAGCACATGACTACCCCTGCCCAGGGGGCCATCCACCTCGCCTCCCTAAATTTATACTTAGCACAACTGACACGACCACTGCCGAGACTTGCAGCGACTCTAAAATGGCGTCCACTCTTGCTCCACAGCCAGCACCCTCGCTTCTCCTAACTGCAAGGTCACTCCCTTGCCAAAGCTGCTCCTTCACTCACACACCAACAAACGATCATCAGCCAAAAAAGTGAAGATATTGCAGGTAGTGTAATCAGCCACACCACCAACACATTTTCATCCAGAAAAAGTCTCGATGGACGATGGAAAAAAAAAATGAAAGCAGGTATCCGCGGCCCCGATGAGCCCAACAAAATAAAATTAAAAAAAAAAAAAAAAAAAAAAAAAAAAAAAAAAAAAAGCAGGTATCCGAGGCCCCGATGGGCAAGGTAAAAAAAAAAATAAAAGCAGGTATCCGAGGCCCCGATGGGCTAACTAAAAATATGCATATGAAAAAGCAGGTATCCGCAGCCCCGATGGGCCAAAGATAACGGGTTAGAGACCCAGCAGGTATCCGAGGCCCCGATGGGCTAATAAAAAATATGCATATGAAAAGCAGGTATCCACAACCCCGATGGGCAACTTTAAAAGTAAGTAAATAAAAGGTAGGTATCCACAGCCCCGTTGGGCAAAGTGAAAAAAAAAAAAAAAAAAAAAAAAAAAATGGCAGGTATCCGTGGCCCCGATGGGCTAACAGGAAATTGGAGAGGATAGGAAAACCACCCCAAAAAGATGTCAACCAAATACCATTCCAAAGAAAAAATGTAATAAAAGCGAAAATTTGCCTAAGAATAAATCGAGAATCTGAAAAACAACGAGAAGATGGCGGCAAAATAGCATAACAAAGCAAAGGATTTTTTTGAATAATTTATGTAATTTCCATGTTTGTTTGTTAAAGACCTCCATCATGGGTGGTACAGAACCAGAAAATGGTTCATAAGACCACAAATGTGGAGAGCCATAGTTAGGAAGCTCACATCCCCGGGAGAGGAACAAATATGGCTGCTGCAGAGGATTACAGAGCTTAAAGAAGTGAGGGAGGGCTGGAGGCGGAGGGAGCTAGAGAGGAGTGGCTAAAATATTCAGTCTAACTTCTGAAGGTTTCATAAGTTAAAAATATACCAAGGAACAAAGAAAATGAAAAACAAATAAGCAAACAATACCATCAAAATAAGCCAAACAAAACACTACTATATCACAAAGAACTCTAAACTGGAAGTAGGGTCCATTTCCAGTCACAACCTCAACTTTACTCATCCATAAAATGGGCACACCCAAGAAGAACTCAAAACAGAAAACTAATGATAAAATTCTCCACAAACGGAATAACAAATGTAAAATGCGTTAGATTGGTTTGATTTTGAGATTGTGGACTGAAAGAAGTATAGTTTTGATATATTGATGAAGTACCAAAATACCACAAGCAACCAAATTTGGAACTCTACCACCAAACTCTTGAACCCAAAATGTTAGGAAAGAGCAACACCAAAAGGTGAGAACCATCTTCAAAGATGAGTGAAGTGATAAGTTAATGAAGGATTGTTTATCTTGTAATAGATTATGAAAGGCTCATGGAGGTTAAATGATGTAACCAAGGTCATTCCCTGATGATTCTGAGGATTGCTGTATCCTACAACACTGCCTTGGATGGTCCTTTCCATGGAAATTTGGACGCCTTTATGGGTGTCTCAGTGTAGGAGAGAAGTAAAGGAAACCATTTCACAAAATGGCTGCTTGATCCCAGAGAAAGCAAGGAGGAGTAGTGTTAGGACCTCTTGGTCCTTTCCAAACTGTGAGTCCTTGCTCTTTATATACTTTCCTACTTCCCCCAGGAATTTCATAGCTCAATTTACATAATCTGTTTGGACCAATCAAAAGCACTGTGGTGAATTTAACCTCTGGCGGTAACCAATAATCTATGAGCAAAAAGCATATAAAAGCCAAAGGTGGGGCGCGGAAGTGTTACTCTGCGGTGGAAGACCTCCCAGTAGACAACCTGCAGCCACCAGGTAAGCACTTTGGTTCTATCCTGTTTAGGCAACTGACCTCATACCTGGTCCCATATTCTTTACCTGAGAAAGGAGAGACCCTGGTGGAATAGTTAGAAACCTGGCATTCTTTGGAAGTGAAAGGATATGCTAACCCCCTACCGTTGGAATGCAAACCAATTGTCAGATACATAACAAAAGTATGTAAAATCCTCTCCGGTAGGGGATACTCTCCACCTTTTAACTACTCTTGGCTCCCAAAAAAGCATTCCAAATGAGGCACATTGCCGTCACACTTTTGAAAAAGTACTGCTTAAGAATCTAATAATCTTCAGAAAACTTTCGGATAATTTTCTCCAAGAGTCTTCCTGAAGGCCCCAAAATGAAGCCAGTGCAAAAGCCTACAAAGAAGACCTATTTTCTCCAGATATTGTGCAGAAAATTCAATTAAAATTTTTAAATATCATTCTGAATGACTGTCTTCCCCACCCTCCATATTGGTACTAAAGCTTGAATCCAGGGCCAGAGCTACATCCCTGATCCTGGCCTTGGTCCTGGCCCCCTGGACTTCTTTTAAACTAACCTTTCACCCTCATTTCTTTGCATGACTTTCTAGTAAAATAATAGGATAAACGAAATCTTTTACTACTTACATTGGAAATATCAATCTGACGGGAATGGAACTTCTCAAAAATGTTTGTCTTTCCTTGTCCTCCAACCCATGACCTCTTTTGCCCTTTGTCACCTTCATGCTATATTTACCCCTCTCTTCCACCAGCCCTCAAATCCTCCACTCTACTTCTTCCCCTGCATGACCTTCAATACTGCTTGACTTCATTTTATGAATCCATTACAATTCCATGCATAGAAATGAAGAAACGGAAAGGAAAACTGACTTGCTGAAGGTTAGTCCAAGGTAGACTCAAATGGGGCTGTACCAAGCACAGTGGGCTCCCAAATGCATGGTACAGACCCTTCTCCTTTTCTTTTCTTTTCTTTTTTTTTTTTTTTTGGCACTGGGGATTGAACCCAGGGACACACTATCAATAAGGTTCAACCTCAGTTCTTTTTTTAAATTTTGAGACAAGTTCCCGCCAAATTGCTGTGGTAGGCTTCGAAGTTGTGAGCCACGTGCATTGGCCACCTGACTTGTGGTGGTGTACCACCACACCCTGCCAGGTTTCCTTTCTGAAAGATCCAGAACGATCTAGTTGTAGACTTCCTTAAATCTTCATGTTCTCCACCCCTGCTGGGCTACCACCAAAAAATACACGGCCTGAGATAGCCACCAGATGGCAGCCTGAAACTATCAGGAGCTCATAGCTGGTATTGCAAGAAATGAGCTAAGTAAAAGTAGGATCTGAACTGAAGAAGAAAAAGTAGATGTTCCGAACCAGAACAAAGAGTTGAAGTACTTGATTTCATTTGAAGAATCCCCCTTAGTGGGAGTTTTCCTTAGCTTCAAAGCAGTATCTTTTATAGAAAACGTTGATAAATCACTGAAGTTCAAAGTAGCAGACTGATAGGATCCTTTTCAAATCATCAGTGAAATGTGGCTAAAAGGACTAGAGCACAATATGGAAAAAAGAAGACCAGACTAGGGGAAAGGCCTTTATTGTTTTAGTTTTTGCTTTTGGTACTGGAGATTGAATGCAGGGATGCTCTACCACTGAGGTACATCCCAAGTCCTATTTATTTATGTGTTTATTTATTTATTTTACTTTGTGACAAGTTCTTAATAAATTGCTATGAGCTCCTGGAACTTGCAATCCCCCTGCCTCAGCCTCCTGAATTGCTGGTGTTACAGGCATGGACCACCCAGCTTTACAACTGGGAACTGTCTGTAATAGCAGAAAGATGACTAGTGTTGTACGTAGTTCCGTATTAACAAGGGCATTTGCATTTGAATACTCTGAGTTGTCCAAAAATAGAATAGATTACTTCCAGAACTGGTGAGATACCAAACTATGAAGATATACAGGCCAATAGTAGATTTTGTGGGGAAGTTACAGAGAGAACCATCAGAAAATTTGAACCACATGCCTTGTCTTCTAAGTAACACCAAATCCTGTGAACTTAACAATTTGGCAATTCATTGTATATGTGTGTGACATGAAAATTAAAAGTGCTTCAAATAAATATTGAACTCTTTTAATGATATATATGTGCCAGTGTTCATTTATTTCTTTGCTTTGAAATACATCAAAACACAAGAACTAACATGAACAGAGGGATGTATAGGTATGTGGTTATATGATTAAAAAAATGTATAAGTTAATGGTAGAACCCATGTGCTGAGTCTTCAATGTGATATTTTTTGTCTTTGTTGTGTGATTGAAAATTTTCATAATTCAATCAACTATTGGGGGCAGGGTGTGATATCACTGAGAATGATAGACAAGGGTACTCCAAAGATCTAAAAATTGGGGAAACTGTCAGGATCACTTGGAACCCTGGATTCTAATTACAAACTGCAGCTGGAAGAATACAGAGAAAGAGATATGTAAGGAAATTAAAGGTTTGGAAAAGTTCCTGCATCTACTGTAGAATCAAGAGGATCATGGGCATGACCAGTGCTACACATAAGCCCAAAAAAGGCCTGAAAAGGTTATAACCTTTTACTTACATTCAACTTCAAGAATTTTTAGAGATATGGCTGACCCTTAGGCTCCATTGAAACAGAAAAGGAAGTCTGGGGCAGAATTATAAGCAGGGCAGGTTGCTTACGCATTGAAAGAGTGCTGTAAATCAGAGCCAATCTACAAATAAAAGCAACTGCAACCCATAAAAGGCACCATGAACAAATACTGGAGAAAGGGAGACTTTTTATTTCCAGAATAATTATAATACTAGAACATTATGTACTTTATATGTCCAGTTTTCATGAACACAATTGCAAGGCACATAAAGATATAAGTTGGAAATGGGGCTCACTCAGTGGTACAGCGCTTGTCTAGCATGTGCAAGCCATGTTCAAATCCCCAGTACTGCCCCTACACTCCCCTCCAAAATAAAAAGAAAGTATGGCCTATTCACCAGAAAAAAACAAAAGTATTTTTTCACTTCTACTTTGGCTTATTTTCCCATTCTCTTTTGGTTTCCATTTGCATGGAATATTTCAATGCCTTCACATTTAGTCATGTGTCAGAGTGAGTCTCTTGTAGATAGCATAGAGTTGGGTCTTGTTTTTTTTTTATCCACTCAGCTAATCCGTCTTTTGAATTGAGAATTTAATTCATTTACATTCAAGGTTATTTTTTATTCTTTAGTTGTTTATGAATACAATATCTTTTTATCCTGGTGCTGAGGATCGAACCTATTGCCTACCACTGAACTACAGCCCTAACCCCTCAAGGTTATTGATGTGCTGTTTTTTACACTGTTTTCTGCTGGCTTCTTTTTTTTTTTTTTTTTTTTTTTTTTTTTGGTACTGGGGTTGGAACCCTGGGGCACTGAACCACTGAGCCACATCCCCTGTCCTTTTTTTGTATTTTATTTAGAGACAGGGTCTCCCTGAGTGGCCTAGGACCTCACTAAATTGCTGAGGCTGGCTTTGAACTTGGAATCCTCCTGTCTTGGCTTCCCGAGCCACTGGTATTTCAGGTGTGCACCACCACACCTGGCTTCTAGTTGCTTCATTTTTATTTATTTGTTATATTTTTGTGTATGTGCACACGGGATTGATTCCAAGGCCTTGTACTTACTGGGCAAATGCTGTATCCCTGAGCTATACCTCCTGTCCTTTCTGATGGATTTATATATTCATTGTTCATTTCTTCTCTTGCTATCTTCCTTTGTAACTTGATTTTCTGCAGTAGTATACTTTGACTCCTTTTTGTATTTTGTGTATCTGCTACAGGTTTTTACTTTTGATTACCATGTAGCGTGCATGAAATTTATTATTATTAAAACGGGGTGTTTTAAACTGATAGCACACTTACTTTGATCACATTTTTTAAAAAGTACACTTTTATTGTCCCCATTTCATGTCTATAATGTCACAATTTACATCATTTATGTTGTGTGTCCCTTAGTAATTTATTATTTTTTTGGTTGTTTTGCCTTATAATCATCACACCTAAGATACAAGTGATTTACAAATGACCATTAAAATATTAGGTATTCTGAATTTGATGATGGACTTAGTAAGTTTTATATCTTCATATGTTTTCATGTTACTAACTAATGTCACTTTCTTTCAACATGAAGAATACTCCCTTTAGTATTTCCTCTAAGGCAGGTCACGCGTTGACGAACTCCCTCAGCATTTGTTTGTGGATGTTTTTATTTCTCCTTCATTTCCCAATGTGAGCTTTGCTGGCTATAGTATTTGTGGTTGCTGGTTGTAGTCCTTCAGCTCCTAAAGTATGTCCTTCCATATTCTCCTAACAAGTTTTCTGCTGACAAATCCACTGATAGCTAAATTGGAGCTCCCTTGCATGAGATGTGTTTGGTTTTGGTTTTGTTTGTTTTTGTTTTGTTTGTTTTGTGTTGTTCTTGTTGGTACTGGGAATTGAACCCCGGGGTACTTTACTGCTGAGATACATCTTCAGTCCTTCTATTTTTTATTTTGATACAGAGCCTCACTAAGTTACTGAGGCTATCTACAACATTGACCTTCCATCCTGAATTTACACAATTTCTATACAGTACTTTGACTTAAATCCAAGAGCAAAAGTTAAGACTCTTCTCCTCTATTTTTGGTAAACAACTGCATGGTAAACTTAGATAACTTTCCCCCCCTGGATTTTACCTGAGAGTAGCCTTTTTAATATTTTATTTAAAGGAGGGCATGTTTGGCACTTTTATACTGATGTGACCAATGTTAATATTTCTTGGGATTTCAGGAAGATTCATATTCTAGCCCCTGATATAATGAGGGCTAGAACTCCTGCTAAGCCAGCTTCGGATTTCTCCAGTTTGTTTTTGTCATCGATTTGTGCAACAGTCTCATTCATGTTGGTGTCCAACACCATTTCTGCAAGAATATTAATAACAATATCTTTATGAAAAATTAAATCCAGTTCACAGACATTTTCAAAACATTTGTCTAATGTTTCCATGAATATTTGAATTAGATCTAAAATGCCAAATTTACTTTCTGAGGAATACACACACAAGACAAAATACAGCATCAAGTAATGTCTACATAGTGGTGTGTTGTTGGATCTTCCAACTAATAATCTTCCTTCTGAGAAATGACATTTTCATCTTTCTTAGATACCAAAAGGAATGTCTCCCTGATGATTTGCTGTTGTGTATCTTCACTATAGGGCTGATAGAATTTGGAGAGCCACGGCTTCCTGTCATTGTTGAAGATGAGGATCAACTTGATTATGGCTGGCCTGGGCCAAATCTGGTGGACACTAGGGGCCAGGTCGGAGGCGGGTGCTGGAGCCTCACCTTGGGATCTTGCCAGAGATCATTCCTCACCCGCTCGCTCCTCCAGAGCTGTTGAACAGAGATAACAATCTGGATCAAAAAGAGAAGCTAGAAGCATCATACAACATATTTTTCCTAATTTCAAAACCTGCAACAAAGTTATAGTAATCAAAACATATTATAGATGCACATACCAATGGAACACAGTTGAGGTGGCAGAAACAATTGATACCTTTATGGTCAACAAATTTTCCACAAAGGTGCCAAGAACACATAATGTGGAAATGGAAAACACATGGTGCTAGGTGTAAGGGATCCCACAGAAACCACACCAGATGCGGGAAATCACATAAGGGAGTTTATTAAGCAAACAGAGTGTCTCCCTGCAGGGTAAGAGAGAAAATGAGAGGAAAAGAAAGAGAATGAGAAAGGGCGCATGACAGAATGTGAGAGAATGTGAAAGCCAGGAGGATAAAGAAAGTAGAAAGAGAGATGAGGAAAGATGGCGGGGTAGCTATGGTAAAGCTGTTGAATTCCGCCGGGCTAACGGGACCAATATTGGAGAAGGACACTTGTAAGCTGACTGATGAACCAATAGCTAGCTAGGATGTTCACAGATTGACAAGTGGTTGGGAAGTGGGGAAAATGGCTGCAACGGAAAGGGCAGGGGAGCAGCTTTATACATTACATTCCCCTGTTTCTGTTTTTATAAGAAAATTTTTTGTTCTCCAGTTCTTTCCAAAGTCTTCTCTCTCCTTCCTGCCTAAGTGACTGGGGCTGGTTTTGCAGGTGAGATGTAAAAAGTCCATTCTCCTTCCAGACTTCCAAAGGCAGATGGTTTTCATGGACTTCATTTCCTCGATTTGACTGATCCCTATTTCTACACTAACTGCCTGTCCCCAATTCTGACTTCATTCACCCCTCTAATTTTAGGAACTCTTTCACTGCTGTAGGGAAAGGGGGTGATGACCAATCTGGCTTCTTCGAGCTGGAAGTGGGCATCGTGGGGCAAGAAGTTTGGAGTTCCCTTTTTAGAAATTGGGTCAATTGAGGGGTCCATGGTATAAGTCCAGATGGGGAAGAGCAGGTTGTAAAGGCATCTGGGGATGGGTGCTTCTATGAGAGAAGAACAAAAAGACATGAGTACTGAAATGAGATTGATTAATTAGATGTCTCTAACAAACACATCTGAGTAATCCCATACATGTCAACTCTAATTCACTCATCTTATTGTAAAAAAAAAAAACAGATATCAGACAAGTATACCAACAGTATTTGCCGTCTCTTTCCTGTTGAAGAAGTCCTAGAAAAATTGATGTTAGACATTTTATAAACATCAACATTTTATTAGTGTGACCTAGAGACTTGTGAGTTTATTTTAAAGACATTTTACTTCTATTAGTTTACCCAATTTAAATTGAACCTCTTTAAATTACGTGAATTAAAAATATTTGTATCCATTTTTTAAATTTTAATTTTTATGCGTGCTTATATTTAACACAAAAGCAAAGGCCTTGTAATGTTTATCTCCATTGCAATACAACAGATGTTCAAAAATAACTCTAGAGTTGGATAAAAAGAACTGATCAAAAATTATTAACCTAGGTATGTAGGATCAAAATTGTGAGCTCAAAAATATAGCATTTAAGAAAAAGAAAAGTCCTAGAAGAAAAATGATAATGGTCATTAATTATAGCATGAGAAAATGAGAAAGAGAGAAGAGGTGAAAGGGAGAAAAAGTATTCTGAGTTACAACCCAGGAGAAATTTAAAATGGACACTTTTTTCTTTGGGTTTGAGACTGGTCTCTCACTGAGCATTTTGGCTTCCTCCATTTACATTCCAATGTAAGCCTTGACTCAGATCTGAAAGCTAACAGGTCATCCTTCTTACTGGAACATGCCACTGATAGTTGGGCTGGTTACTCCCTCCACACCAGCGTATGTGGGACCTCGTGGCAGGGGGACTAGGTGGGCTGGGCCAGGGAATGGAAGCAGATGGAGAAGCAGGGGAAGATGAAGAAGCAGGGTCTGGAGGCGCCTGAGCCTGCAGGAAGAGCCAAGAAGCAAGAAAGAAGAGACTTAAAGATAAGGCATCCCTTTTCATCTGCCCGCTTGCTCATGGAAGCTGTGTGCCATTACACAAACGAATTTTGATGGCCGGGGGACGGGTGAAGGGTTCCCAGGTTTGAATCTTCCAGATTGGAGGACCCAGATCCCATGGTGGGGACTGATACAGCCAAGTCTGTGGCAAGGGCGTATGTGGCCATTTTGGATTGATTATCTAAAGGGTACTGTGGCCAAATATAAGCAAAGGGTTCCCAGGGTTGAATCTGCCAGATTGGAGGACCCAGATTCCATGGTGGGGACTGATACAGCCGAGTCTGTGCCCCGGCATCCCGAGGCCACAGAGTAGTCGACTGGAGAGGAGAAGGCGGCACATAGATGGTGTCGTCACACAAACATCAATGTGGGGCCAGGCAAAAGCCGAGAAGGGTTGAGGACCTGATATCAGGGTTTTCGATTGCGAATGCGAGTACAAGATCAGCCTCAACCCTGAGAGAGAATCTCCACCATAAAATCAGGAATCCACCCAACAGATAAGACCGACTATAGGGGCCAGCCATAACTATAAAAGTTGTGGCTGGGGGTACCCCCACCCCTCAGCCACCTCAAGGGTATAAATTGGCCTAGGGGAACCAGCCTAGAGGACTCACCAATCTGAAGTTCGGTGATGAATGCAGAGCAGAGCGTCCGGGCAGAATGGAAGGTGAAGCTGTGTCCGGGGGCCACTGGGGTGTCAGATGGGGTTCCACTCGCTTAAGAGACAGTGGAAGATCCCATCCCGAGTCACGGCACCAATGTAAGGGATCCCAGGGAAACCACGCCGGACACAGGAAATCACATAAGGGAGTTTATTAAGCAAACAGAGTGTCTCCCTGCAGGGTAAGAGAGAAAATGAGAGGAAAAGAAAGGGAACGAGAAAGGGCGCGCGCTAGAGAGAGTGGAAAGCCAGGAGGATAGAGAAAGTGAGGAGGAGAGAGAGAAGAATGAGAAAAGATGGCGGGATAGTTACAGTAAAGCAATTGAATTCCGCTGGGCTAACACGGGACCAATATCAGAGAAGGACACTTGCAAGCTGACTGATGAACCGATAGCTAGCCAGGATGTTCACAGATTGACAAGTGGTTGGGAGGCGGGGAAAATGGCTGCAACGGAAAGGGTGGGGAGAGCAGCTTTATACATTACACTGGAACTTCTGAACATTCAAAGGAATGAAATTAGACTCTTATCTTGAACATACACAAAAATAAGTTCATAATAGATTAAACGCCATGCTTGCATAACAATATTAATACAATATTATGTATTATATATTGCAGCTCATGTAGCTCAGTGGCAAAGCCCCCCTGGGTTGAACCCCAGTACAAAAAAAATAAAGTCAGAACAAAAGTAAAGTAAGGTTGGGAGAGAAAAAAAAAACTGGGGAGGGAAAGAAGAAGGAACTGCGTACCAAAGGAGACGACAAAGGCTGGAAGGAAATGCTGAATGCAGTCCAGAAAACTGGGGGAGGGGCAGCAGGATGCTACATCAAGCTTCCAATGGATCCATTTGGGTGGTGCAGTGGCAGCTAGCCCAAAGGGCCTAGTTTGGCTGTGACATCCACCCCAGGCTTTAATGGCCCATGTACCCAGGCTAGTGCAAGATCTAAAATGACCATGTCAGCGAAATTCTTTTTTTTTTTTTTTTTTTTTTTATGGGGGAGAGGCAGGTGGCGGGTACTAGGGATTGAATCCACGGGTAGTTAAGCCCTGAGTCACATCCCCAGCTCTTTTAAATATTTTCTTTGGAGTCAGGGTCTTACCGAGTTGCCTAGGGCCTCGCTAATTTGCTGAGGTCAGCTTTGAACTTGCCATCCTTCTGCGCCACTGGGATTATAGGTGTTTGCTACCATGTCAGTTGTGTGGGCATAATTCTGTGCTTACTGGGATTGGCAAAACCAGTAAAGGAAGAATTTACTGATGAAAATTCAAGAACTCACCAGATGATGAGTTATGGTGAGTACAGAGCAAAATTGGCTCTTATGGAGGCCACACACTTCAGGATTGGTGGTGTGTGTGGGGAAGAACCTGCTTGCATTCCATATTTCTCTCTCCTCTCTCTTGAGAATATCAGAGAATATTTCTGTCTGTGCGATCATCTTACCTCTACTGAGTAGTTCTCTCGTTTTTCCTTGTTTAAAAGGGCTTTTATAGACACCATGGCGCTCATTCCCTTAATACATAACCCAAATGAGGACCTCAGAGAATATAATGCTTTTTATGGAGGCAAGGGGAATACTGGACTTGAACCCAGGGCTGCTTTACCACTGAGCCACATCCCCAGTTCTTTTTACTTTTGTGAGATAAGATTTTGCTAAATTACTGAGACTGGCTTTGAACTTGACATCGTTTCTCCTTCCTGAGCCTTATGAGTCCCAGGGATTGCAGTTATGTGTCACCACTCCCAGTTTAATATTTGTTCTTGAAGCATCTCAGAGTTATGTGGAAAGTGTTTATGTGTATAGGTACTCTTTGGGAAACTTGCCACATTTTGTGGATTGCTGGGTTGGTGAATAAGCTTAATCTCCTGGGTACAAATCTCGGTGAAAATAAATTTATGTTTAGCATAACTTGCTTACTATTTGAGAAATATGGTAAAAAATGACATTTATTTTGTTGTTGAATGCTTATGTGGTTAAAAGAAATTTTACTTAAGAAGTGTTCATATCTCACTTATGCACAAGAATTCTTGTGCAGGTTTGTTCCGGTGACAAATGAAACAACCCGTGTGCATCTATAAGTTGGAGAGCATTTGAATAAGTTGTGATACATACATATTATGTAATATTTTGACTCTTTTGACATAGAGGATGCTCTGATGGATTTTTATATTATTCCCAGACACAGGAACTCTGACTTGGCCATGGTAGAAACAAAACCAACACATGAGACAGGCTGGGGATGTGTCTCAGTGACCTGGCAGGCCCTAGGTTCCCATCTCTAGCACCACACATACACAAAAGTGAGTGGGAGAAGCTGCTCAGGTCCGAGCATGGGAGTGTCAGTCTGCCTTCCCCAACAAAGGGAGAGAGTTATTATTTTATTTTTTGTGTGAAAGTGTTGTTTGTAAAGGAAAGGGCTAAAGTTTACAGGAATGTTAATACAAAATTAACATGCTAGTAGTCAGTACAATTTCAAACTGCAAAATGTTAAAATGTTTTAGTCTTTATGTAGAGTTTAAGTATTCTGCCTTCTCCTAAAGATTGAAAATTTAAAATCATGAGTATTCTAACCAGATGTCTACAGGGCTGTCCTACCAACAAACTCCTGTCCTGGACCTGATATCCAAAATGTTTTGCTCACACCTAATTAATTTAATTACAGTAATAGAAGAAAAAGCTGATATGTCTAGGTCATTCCACTTCCTTCAGGTGCCTCCAAGGCAACTGAAATTCATAGGTTTGTTTTATACAGTTTCGTACAAGTGCAGAAACAAAACACTTTGGAAATGAGTTGGGATCCAAAGTGAGGTTTTTTTAAAAAGTTTTTTTCTCCCACTCCTCAATTTCAAGCATGTTATAAAACATTCAGTGTTTGCTTGAGATTTGTTCTACTGCGAGCTGTTCATTTTCCACTAAATGTTGAATCTAGATTGTACTTTAGCTAAATTGCTGAGGCTGACTATAAATATGCCATTGTCCTGCCTCAGCCTCCCAAATTCCTGGGATTACAGGTGCATAGCACCACTCCCTAGCGCACCTGTGTTCTCTTAACAACTATAGTGCGTGGATAGGCAGAGTTAACACTTAGCTCCAGATCAAGCCGACCATGCCTTCCTCCTAACGTGCCCTCGTCTAGTCGGATAAGAAAAATACACAGTCGAAATGTACCTAAAGACAATCAACATTCTTGTAAACTTTAACCCTTTTCCTTTATAAACAACACTTTCACATAAAAAATAAATAAAATAAAAATAATAACTCTCTCCCTTTGTTGGGGAAAGCAGCCTGTAGAATTGATGTTATTTCTTCCTTGATTGCTTAGTGGAATTCACCAGGGAAAGAAACCATCTACATTTGGAGTTTTCATCTTTGGGAAGTTTGTAATATCAGTTCAATCTATTTACTGGAAACCGGGCTTGTTCAATCTATTTACTAGAAACAGGGCTTTACTTTTTTATTCATTGAAATTTATTTTATAGACCAGAGCATGATCTTTGTGACTGTTACATACATAACAGAGTAAAATATATATTGTTGTTATTAGTTAGGTTGTTCTATAATTATATCAAGCTGTTAATAATGTTGCTCAGAAAATTATGGCATTTGCAGGCAAATGGATGAAATTGGAGAATATCATGCTAAGTGAGATAAGCCAATCTCAAAAAACCAAAGGATGAATGATATCGCTAATAAGTGGATGATGACACATAATGGGTGGTGGGAGGGGTTAGTGTTATGGTTAGGGAGGGGGGCAAGAATGGAGGAAGGAATGACTGTATAGAGGGAAAAGAGAGGTGGGAGGGGTGGGGGGAAGGGAAAAAATAACAGAATGAATCAAACAACATTACCCTATGTAAATTTATGATTACACAAATGGTATGCCTTTACGCCATGTACAGAGAAACATGTATCCCATTTGTTTACAATAAAAAAAACAAACCAAAATAAACAAATAATAATAATAATAATAATAATGTTGCTCAGACTTTCCCTATCTTTTTTTTAATAACTTTATTTTATTTAGCTTTGAATGTGGTAATGAGGATCAAACCCAGTGCCTCACACGTGCTTTGTGAGCGCTTCACCACTGAGCCAAAATCTCAGCCCATATCTTTAATTTTGTTTCTATTATTAATTCCACAGATAGCAGTATTGACATCTCATACTAATTTTGGATTCACCTACTTCATTCAATTCTATGATTTCACTGTCTTATGCATTTAAAAAGTCTCTTAAGTGCTTATGCACTTAGGAATATTATGTCTTCTGGGGAAATCACCCCTTTATCTTTTTGTAAACTTCCTTTTACCCTTTGATAATCTTTCTTGTTCTGATATCTACTTTGTTTCACATTAATATAGATTTTCAATTGTTTTCTTTGGTCAGTGTTTCTCCATTCTGTACATTTACTCTTTGAATAGCTTTCATAATATGCATGTGTGTATGTGTGTTTTTCACCCTAAATTGTGTTAGGGTTAGGGTTAGAGTTAGGGTTAGGATTAGGTTTAGGTTTAGGGTTAGGTTGGCGGGTGTTCGTAAGTTGATGGGTGTTTGGGTTTTTAGGTTGGACAGATAGGTTGGCTTGTGTTTTATCCTACATGAAGACGTTCATCTTTTATTGGTGGTGTTTAGACCAATACAATTTTAAAATGTAACTTTATTCAGATAAAACATACATGGTATATAATATACTCATTTGAATTATACAATGTTATTTTTGTTTTGATAAATTTAATGAATTCTGCAACCAATATCACAATCCAGTTTCCTAGTGCACATAAAAGCTATGTTTACACTCTATTAAGTGAGCAGTAGCATTATGTCTAAGGAAATTAACTACCTGCTTTACTTAAAAATACTTTAATGCTGGCTGGGTGCAGTGGTGCACGCCTATAATTCCAGTGGCTCAGTATGCTGAGGCCAGAGGATCAAGAGATCAAAGCCAGGCTCAGCAACAACGAGGTGCTAAGCAACTCGGTGAGACCCTGTCTCTAAATGAAATACAAAAGAGGGGTGGGGATGTGACTCAGTGGTTGAGTGCCCCCCGAGTTAGATACCTGGTCCTCTTCCCCCCCTCAAAAAAAAAAAGCAACAAAAAATTTTAATACTAACAAGTGCTTGTGATCATGAGCATTCAACATGACATAATCTTTTTGCTGTTGGAGGATCTTGCTAAGATGCCTATGGCTGCTAACTGATCAGGGCGGTGGCCGGGGCAATTTCTTAAAATAAGACAACAGTGGGCTGGAGTTGTGGCTCAGTAGTAGAGTGCTTACCTAGCATGTGTGAGCCACTGGGCTCGATTCTCAGCACCACATATAAATAAATGATTAAAATAAAAGTCCATCAATATCTAAAAAATACATTAAAAATAATAACCACCTCTATAAAAATAAGACAACTGTGTTTGCCGCATCAATTGACTACCCTTCCTTTCATGAATGATTTTTTTTGTAGCATGCAATGTTGTCTGATAAAACTTTACCCACAAGTAGAACTTCATTCTCAAGCTAAGTCAGTCCTTTCAAACCCTACTCCTGCTTTATCAACTAAGCTTAGGTAATATTCTAAATTCTTTGTCATTTAAACAACATTCACAACATCTTTCACCAGGAATAGATTCCAACTCAAGAAACCACTTTGTTTGCTTATAAGAAATCAAACACCTCATCCTGTGTGTGTGGTGCTGGGAATCGAATCCATGACCTTGTACTTGCAAGGCAAGCACTTTACCAACTGAGCTGTCTCCCCAGCCCAAACACTTCAGAAGTAGCTCCTCATCTGTTAAAGTTCTGTAATGAGATCACAGTCACATTATCAAGATTCTTTTCTCACTCTAGTTTTCTTACTATTTTCACCACATTTGCGGTTACTTCCTCCACTGAAATTTTGAACCACCTTCAAAGTCATCCCTCAGGGTTGGAATCAACTTCTTCCAGACTCCTGTTAATACTGATTTTCAGTTTTTCCCTGTACTGGGAATGAAACCCAAGTCCTTGAGCATGTGTTATGCAAGTATTCTACCACTGAGTTATATCCCAGTCCCAGTGTTCATATTTTGATTACCTTCTATAAATCACAGCTGTTCTTAATGACATCCAGAATGGTGAATCCTTTCTGGATGGTTTTCAATTTACTTTGCCCAAGTCTATCAGAGGAATCATTATCCATGGCAGCTACAACCTCATGAAATGTAATTTATAAATACTCAGACTTGAAAGTCAAAATTACTCCTTGGTTCATGGGCCACAGAATGGATCTTATGTTAGCTAGCATAAAAACATTAATCTCCTTCTACATCTCTATGAGAGGCTTTGGGTGACCAGGTGCATTGTCAATAAGCAGTAATACTTTTTTTTTTCCTTTCCATTCACAAGTTGGCTGTTTAGGGCAAGAGGCCTAGATTGTGTGTGTGTGTGTGTGTGTGTGTGTGTGTGTTGCTGGGCATTTGAACCCAGGGCCTTGTGCTTGTGAGGCAAGCACTCTACCAATTGAGCAATATCCCCACCCCAAGAGGCCTAGATTTTGACCTTTGTTCATTTTGGACATGTCTTCCTCACCAAGCTTCATCATTTGTAGCTCTTGATTTAGAGTGGGCATGCTATGACACTTCCTTCAGGTTGTTAATTAGGTTATTAACTGGCATTTCAATATTGTCTCAGGGAAAAAAGTAGCCTGAAGAGATGGAGAGGTATGAGTCACAGTTGATGGGTGGAGCAATCTGAACACACATAACATTTACTAAGTTTTCTTCCGATATGGGCGAGGTTTGTGACACCTGAAAACAAAAGTAACATTAAAGGTCTCTGATCACAGATAACCATAATAGATATAAAAATGACGAAAAAGTTTGAAATTCTGTAAGAATTACAAAAGTGTGACAGACACAAAGTGAACACATGCTTTTGGGGAAAAAAAATTTTTTTTAATACAGATAGAACCTGTGGGGGATTAAACACTGTGCCACATTCCCAGCCATCTTAATTTTTTAGTTTTGAGACGGGATTTTGCTAAATTGCTGAGGCTGGCTTTGAATTTGCCATCCTCCTGCCTCAGCTGGGATTACAGTTGTGGGATTACAGGTGTCAGTCTGGAAAAATGGTTTCAATAGTCTTGTTCCATGCATATGGCCACAGACTTTCAATTTGTAAAAAATGCAATATCTGTAAGCTACAGTAATACAAAGTACAATAAATGAGGTATGTGCTTGAGGCTATCTGCTGTATTTACATTTGTTTATCTTAGCAATTTCATTTAAGAATTTTTTTCTTATGTCCACAACCTTCCCTTTTTTTTTTTTTTTTTTTTGGTGGGTGGGTACGAGGAATTTCATCTCAGGGGCACTCAACCCTTGAGCCACATCCCCAACCCAATTTTGTATTTTATTTAGAGACAGGGTCTCACTGAGTTGCTTAGCTCCTTGCTTTTGCTGAGGCTGGCCTTGAACTCTGGATCCTTGTTCTTTTTTTTTTTTTTTTTTTTTTTTTCAGTGCTGGGGACTGAACCCAGGGACTTGAGCTTGCGAGACAAGCACTCTACCAACTGAGCCATCTCCCCAGCCCTTGATCCTTCTGCCTCAGCCTCTGAGCCACTGGGATTACTGTGCAGAGCACTTTGCTGCACTTTTCAATATGCAAATTATCACCATCCCTGCTCTTAGGCCTTGTGTCTATTATTAAGTAAATTAAGGGTTACTTGAACCCAAGTACTGCAAACAAGATAATTGTTTTGCTAATCAAGGGACAACTAAAGGAATTTTGAGGCAGTACCTTTCCTGAATGGACATAATGGGAAAAGGGTTGAGTCCTGTCCTAGGCAGGACTGACAGGATATTTCATCACATTATTCAGAATGGCCTGCAATTTAAAACTTAGAAGTTGTTTATTTCTGGTATTTTCCATTTCATATTTTTGGACCAGTTTTTCTCAGGTTACTGTTACCATGGAAAGTGAAAGCAGAAATGGCAGTGGGTGCATGCTGTAGATTGTTTTTGTACCCCGCTTAGCTTCTGGTTTGTTTCTTGGCACCTCTCCATAGATGAGGCCTGCCTCCTTCAGCTTGCCTGTGTGTGCTGTTCTAAGCATGTGGTTGGGGTAAAAAGAGGGCACATACTTTAATGTTGTGGTTAAAACTCAAGTTTTTGCATGTGTGTGTGCTAGGGATTGAACCCAGGGGCAGTCTACCACTGAGCTAAATCCCTAGCCCTATTTCTTTATTTAGTCCCAGGGATTGAACACAGGGGCGCTTAGTCACTGAGTCACATCCGCACCCTCCCCCCCCCCCTTTTTTTTTGTATTTTGAGACTCATTCGGTGGTTTACAGTCTCGCTAAATTGCTGAAGCTGGCTTTGAATTTGCTATTCCCTGCCTCAGCCTCAGGAGCCGATGGGATTACAAGCGCGCGCCACCAAGACCTGCTCCTTTTAATTTTTTTATTTTGTGAAAGGATCTGGCTGAATTGTTTAGGGCCTCTCTAAGTTGCTGAGGGCTTTGAACTTGAAATGCTCCTTCCTCAGCCCTCCGGAGTTGCTGGAATGCTACTGTGCCCGGTCAAATTTTTAATTTGGAGTTAGTCCAATATGGCAGTCATTTTCTCCAATCCTTCCCCAGTGCTACACTCTCTCCATTACTGTAGGGTTTGGGGTGGGGGTGGGGGGCGTGGTAAGGGGCGGGACGCTAGGGATTAACCTGAGCTGTTTACCGCTGAGGTAGGGCCCTACCCACTCCTCCTATTTCGAGTCAGTGTCCAGTTGCCAGGTGTTCTGAAATTTGCGATCTTCTTGCTTCTTTAATCTCCCAAATTGCAGGAATTTCGGGCGTGAGCGACTACACGGAGCTTCAGATTGAAGTTTTAAAGTAAGTTTCACAATTGGGTAATGATTTACTCGATATTTTTTCCAACTTGTTTCTGGTGTTCTGCAATTTTTACGTTTAGAATCAACGACGTTATCTAGAAAAAAAATTGCTGGGATTTTTGTGAAAATTGCATTGAACTTATTAGATCGGTTTGATAAGAGTTGCCTTCCAATTTATACTGCATTATCTGATCCATTTCCATAAATTTATTTTCATTCCTTTATTTCCTCCAATTTCCCCAATTGGTGCTTTATAGTTTTTTTCTCTTTGTATCTGGGATTGAAACCAAGGGTAGAATTAACTTGTGCCACAGAAATTTGTTGTCTGTGGACATACGTGAGTAATTATTGGATGTTAATTTCATATTTCATTGTATGGTGACAGTACTCTAAATTGAATACATGGTAAACTACATATAGAATATTTCATCTTTTACTTTACATTAAAAAAATTTTTTTGGTGATTTTTTTTTTTGGTAGTTCTGTTTCTTGTGAAATAATATTTACCTGAATTTCAGTACTTCACTGTCATTTTATCATTTTACTGCTTTTTGTCTTTAAAATAAAATAAAAATGAAGTTTTCTATAAAAGCACATGGTGATTATAGTTGAAGACAATGTTATGAGTTGAAAAACAAAGAACAGATTTTAAGTGTGTTCACCATGAAAATAACTATATGAAGGAATTTTTTTTTTTTTTTTTTTTGTGGTGCTGGGGATTGAACCCAGGGCCTTATGCTTGCAAGGCAAGCACTCTACCAACTGAGCTATATCCCCAGCCCTTGCATGAAGGAATTTAATTAGCTAGATTTAACCATTCCCCAAAGTATATACATATATTCCCAAATTTCACATAGTACATGCTAAATATATATGTAATTTTAATCTGTCAGTTTAAAATAACTTTAAAAAGCACATGTAATCCCATTTTAAAACACTGAAGTATATATAATTCACTGACATTAAAATGTATCATAGTTCTTTTGACAAAATACATTTTCATTACTCCTAAAAGTTTTCTTGTGCTCCTTTTTACTCAGTTCCCTTCTCTTTAGCAGCCACCTTGGGATAGAATAAAAGATTAATGAAATTATTTGTAGTTATGTTTCTAATACGACTGCATTTTTATTTTAAATTATATGCTTGAAATATCCAAAAGATGTTTACTAAAATTTAAACCTATTTTTGTATGACAGAAATTTAATAATTTTTTTCTTACTTGTATTTTTTATGCTGTGATTTTTTTTAAGAATAATTTTTTTGAAAATCTATTAAAGAATTTTAAGGAAAATCCTCAAACTCCCTTGAAGTTTAGGAAAGGTATGAACCAGAAGAGTAGGTTCAGAGGGAAAAAGAAGAGAAAGTGTTTCTTAGATTGGTTCTCCTCATAGTTTTGAGAGATGGTGCAATTTTCCAGAAATTTCAAAAAAGATAAAAAGAAAAACTTTGCATTTTCACAGAGTTGGTAATTTTGTCTTGTTATTAATAAGAAAAATTATAAATTTCTGCCACCAACAATCATAACATTTAAGTATATTCTAAAGCAGAAAATATTCTATTTTTCATGTCAACTCATAATGTTCTCATTATGTATATATTGAAAGAATTTGCCCCTTAAAAAGTCTTTATATCTGATATTTGGCTGGTCTTTTAAAAAAAATGTTTTATTGTAGTTGTAGATGGACAGCATGCCTTTATTTTGTATGTTTATATGGTGCTAAGGATGGAACCCAATACCTCACACATGCTAGGCAAGCACTCTGCCTCAGAGCTACAGCCCCAGCCTCTGTCTGGTCTTATTCATGTATTTATTCTGCATTTTTCTGAGTGCCACCTCAGTATAAGCCCTAACTATGGGTAAACACTACAATTGTAATTTGAGGAATGCATCCCTGTTTTCAATGTGATGTAAATGGGGGCACAGAGGATCAAAACACAGAGAAGACAAATGGAAAATGAATAATTAAATGAGAATCTTAACCAATCATATGTTAATGGGCAATAAAGTCAGACATTATTAAAAGGCACACACTGGTAATTCCAGCAGCTCCACAGGCTGAAAAAGGTGGGGGGGGGGGGGGGCCGCTGGCAATGTGGTGGTTCAATGTGTTTTGGTACTGGAGAGTACCAAAAAAAAAGCAAGAACCAATTATGTACTTTGTGTTTTAAATGAAACAAAAATTAAGACCAAAGAAAGAGTAGTGTCAGAAATAAAGGACTTTTTTATAATGCTAAAAGCCTCAATTTGTTAGAAAGCTGTAACAATCAGAATGTATATGACTAAGAACAGAAATTAAAAACAAGTTAAGCAAAAAATGACAAATTTAAGGGAAAAAAAGAAATAACTGGGAAAAAGAAATCAGAGATTTTTACTACCTTATTCTGAGCATTTGATGGCATATCTACGTAATAAAACCCATAGACAGTGATGATCTGAGGAATATAAGCAACAACCTTAATGTTACTGACAATTTTTGAACACTACATTGCAAAATATACTTTACTATTAAGTATATACCCTATGTTCAACTAGAGCATATGGTGGACTATGAAATTTGTCTTGATAAATTTAAAATGACTGAAATCCGTATATGTTCTTTCATTACAACAGAATTAAAATTTAAAATATAAAATAATAAAATAAGTTATGTAAGAATGCCCCAAATATTTGGAAATTAGTTAACACAATTTTATATGATTCACGCATCAAAGGAAAATCACATGGGGATTAGAAAATATTTTGAACCGAATGGTAATGACAATACAAAATGTCTAAATTCATGGGGTGTATGTAGCTAAAGAAGTGACTACAATGGAAATTATAGTTTAAATCATTTTGTTAGAAGAAAAGTCTCTAAGTATCAGTAATCAAGGCTCCATCTTAGAAAGTTAGAAAAAGAGAAGTAAACCCATAGTAAATTGGAATAAGGAAATAATGAATAGAAATCAATGATATAGGACACAAGCAGATGATAGGGTGAGTTCTAAAAGGTACCTGAGGAAAATAGTTGAAAAAAACAAACAAACCAGAATTGGTGATGGTATCACAATTGAATTTGCTTAATATCACTAAATAAGTATAAAGTCTTTTGTAAATTGACACAACTATTACAAATAATTGTATGCAATACCTTTAGAACAGTGCCTGCCACATAGTAATGGCTCAATTAAATATGAGATTTTACTATTATCATAATGTAATATTTTTGGACTGGGAAAATTAATGTTAGTATATATAATGTCAATACATGAACAACATCTGCACACCCCACATGTAAATTCATTGTAATTGCAATCGTGTTTCTAGAATGATTTGTTATGGAATTTGACATGTTGCTCTTAATTCTTAGGCAAAAGTACAAAAAAAATGTGTATTAAGAAACAGAAAAAGTACAAGATAATTTTGAAACAAGATGCACTTATGTCAGTCTTATATTAACAATTATAATTTTTAAATATTTACAATATTATCTTATTCATGTAGAGACAAATGTACTAATGGTACATAGAGTATGGAAATAGTCACATGAATCTGAATATGTGTTTATGGCAGATTGCATTATGTATCTAATTGGCAAATGGTGCTATTGCCAACGTTCATCCATGTAGGAAGAAAATAATGAATATTCAAGAATATTCCATAAATTAGATATCTTGATACATTTTAACACTGTTTGCTCAGAAAAGTTCATAAACAAGGTAATAATCATCCAGAAATTTAGAGAATGTATATGTATTTTCTATGGAATGAAGGACTGATGTGGAGAATTTATTTTCAAAGTCTATAGATCAGTAAGAAATAGGCATTTGAATAGAAAACTAGATAAGTGTTGTTAAAATGTAGAAATTATAATGAATAATAAGCACAGATATCCAATATCACTAACTGCCAGGGTCATATAAACCAAATTCAACAACATACAAAAGTTTTGACAATACAAAATTCTGGAAAGAATATGAAAATATAGAAACACTTATAAATTGCTGCAGAGAATATAAACTTGTATAACAACTTTATGGAGTAGTTTTTCAGTATTTAGGTAACACACCAAGTTAATTATGACATAAGAATTCTAGGGCTGGGGAAATAGCTCAGTCAGTAGGGTGCTTGCCTTACAAGCACAAGGCCCTGGGTTCAATCCCCACCACTACAAAAAATGTTAACCATTTACTTGGAGAGTTATAATATCTCAAAAGAAATGCTGTTCCCATCAAGTGCTAAAAATTATTTTTAATGAATTAATATTTCCTTCATTCATTAACACTAATAGAAATGGATTGTTATTTAGTGTAAGCTTAAGTTGAAGACTGATATGTGCCATATAATGTCATTTACTATGAAGTTTAGTAATAGATTTGTTTATGGAAGTACACAATGGGTTATGAATTTAGAAAAACATTTCTGGATATAGAAAAAACAGAAATGAGTTTGATAATGGATGCTTGGGAGTTTTTAAACTTACCTTCTTTAACCATGTTAAAGGTAACATATAATCATTTCAACATATGCCATCAGTTATGCCAACTGTTCTTTTGATTAATTTAATTAATGAAAATATAGGTAAGTGGGAATTAATATTTCATAATTTTTTGTTTGAAACATAACCTGAGTATCTTAATGATAAAATATTAGAACACAAATATTAATTGCAAGAATGAATCAAGGATTCCCATCTTCATTCCTGTTTTTTAAACATAATACTGCAGGTGCTTGTAAATGCAATAAGACACATGGTTTCACAGTATAGTGTTGAGTTTTAAAAAATTTTACAAGGGGATCTGGGGTTGTGGCTCAGTGGTAGAGAACTTGCCTGGCATGTGTGAGGCACTGGGTTCAATTCTCAGTACCACATAAAAACACATTAAACAAAAAGATCCATTGACAATTAAAAAATATATATTAAAAAAAAATAAGTGACCACAAGGGACAAAATGCAAACAGAAGGTGAAATTTCTGAAAAGCTAACAATAGCCTCCATATTGTGGAAACAAACCCATGTGTAAGAACAACTTAAACAGTAGCTACTTAATTGAATTCCCTGCCCCCCTTTATCTTCTGGCCTTAAACTGAAGGCATCCCTACTACTAAGCTGTCAATGAAGTTAGACAGAAAAGACTGAGAGGAACCCTCTCTTTCTGCCCAACTGATTGGAAAAAGTACACCTGTGAGCTGGAGATTATAGGAAGAATTAAAAAAAAAAAACTATTGGCTTCCTGGGGTACAGTGCTGCATGGCTGTATTCCCAGTGGCTCAGGAAACCAAGGCAGGAGGATTGCAAGTTCAAAGCCAGCCTTGGCAACAAAGCGAGGCTCTAATCAACCTAGTGAGAACCTGTCTCAAAATAAAAAGAATTTAAAAGGGCTGGGGATGTGGCTTAGTGGTTAAAGACCTCTGGGTTAAATCCCTGGTACTCCCTCCAAAACAACAACAGCAAAGAAAAAAAAAAATCCTACTGGCTTGGCCTTAACGTGGGTACAATTTTGGAGTTGCATGGTGGTACCAACAAAGGTACTGAAGTTCAAAAAATAAAAGATCATCTTTTTAAAAGATTATGCAAACACAGACTTTGTGGATAGGACAGTGTGTTAAATCCCCGTTATTATTATTATTTCATCTTACTTCTTATGCCAGTGATGAATTCAGTCATAAAGATATATGTGGTATCAAAGCAGGCTTAAGGGCTTGGAGATCCATACTGTATCTAGTATAACAAATGATGAATAAAAATGTTCCTCTTAGCTGAATTAGACAGTAATTTCAGAGCAGCAAAACTGGAGTAGGAGATCTCATTTTTTATATGAACTTACTTTAATTCCTGAGCTTACTCCCACGTTTGGCATGCAATGGATTCCTTCTCAAAAACTTTTTGCTTTGCATCTAAGAGCTTGTCATAATATCTTAAGGATGTAAGAAAATTCTACAAGACATTATGTATCTCTCCTCGATTTTGCCAAAATGAGGTTATTTGTGCTGATTCCTAGAGTTGTTTCTGTGACTTGTGAGCAGTTTCCCTACATTTGGGGAAATCCAGTTATGAATCATGTGAAATTTTCCCTTCACATCAGGTGAAGTGATCAATAATGTATGTAACCTGATCCTTGCAAAGCAATCAGATCTGCCTCACCTCATGGACATTTGTTATGGATGATAGTTTCTCTAGAGTTCCAACTTGTGGGCAAAAGCAGAGCCTCTCAAGGCACTGATGCATCATGCTCTTCCTGAGTTATTGTCTCAGACCTAGTAGAAAAAGTCAATACTGAATTTTAAAGAGAAGCAACCTGGCTTTATATGGCATTCCCTTGTGGCTTTTGTGATTTGTTTGGATAGCATGGTCTCTTATTCGGGGGTGCGTTGTTGAGGTCAATAACTCAGATGTCCTCATCCTGCTTCTTGAATCCTATCAATTAAATGTTATGTGAGACACTGAACTGTTATGCTTCCTACCTGAGAGATAATCAGATTGACCAACAGAGTAATACATTTGTAGCACATTTTTCCATGAGATAAGATAATGTAGAAACAATAAATAGATATTCTCTATAGAATGATCATGTTCCTCCATGTCTTATGATCAGAGGAACTGTCCTTTCAGGGATATTTGCATAGTAAGATGGCATTTCTCATCCCGTAAAATATTACACCAGGTATATGCCTATAATCCCAGTGACTTGGGAAGCTGAGGCAGGAGGATCGCAAGTTCAAAGCCAGACTCAGCAAAAGTGAGGCACTAAGCAACTCAGTAAAACCCTATCTCTAAGTAAAATATAAAATAGGGCTGGTGACATGGTTCAGTGGTCAAGTGCCCCTGAGTTCAATCCCCTATAGACCCTCCCAAATAAATAAATGAATAAATGTCACATTCTGGCAAAAAGTGTAGTGAGATTTGTTGACAAATTATTATAAAACATTCTAATGCCTTAAGCTTGGACTATCTTATCTGAATGCAAAGGTACAATATACACCTAGGTTCATTCTTATTGCTCTCACGATGCTAGCCAGGACTGCAGAGCCAAAATAAACTTGTTTAACTCATTGTGAAGACATTCATGCTCCTTAGGCTGTCATGAGCTGTACACATTTATTTTTGGCCTATGACTCCTGTGTGTTTCTCAAGAATTCCAAAGATTATGACTGGCTGGTGGGCTCCCAAATAGGACACATCACAGAAAATTCACAGGTCATTATACAGAAGATGGTATTGGGGCCTATATAAGTTTTGCCTGAAGAACTAATAAATTGAAGTTTACTAGATAGGAAAATATCAGGTGTATACATTATAATCCTTAGGATAATTATTTTAAGACATATAATAAATTATTAGTAATGAAATTGGAATATATAAAAAGTATTTCCAAGGTACAGAGGAAACAGGGGAAAATGGTTTCAAAAGAGGGAAAGACTAAATAATTAGATGATGGACCCAAATTTAACAAATAATACAGTAATTATGTATGGAATAGCATTTTTAGTTCCAGATTGTAGGAACAGATGCTTGTCCATCTAAGAAAAGGTATACTCTGAAGAGTATAGATAAAACATCTTGTCATTTAATCAAACAAATAGAAAAAGAATAAAGAGATGAATGGAGATTGGATAGAGATATTGGGAATCAAGGAAATACTTAGAAAGTTCCCTTCTTCAATCGAAAAAAAAAAAGAAAGAAAGATACTTCCAAGCAGGGCATGATGGCACAGTCCTGTAATCCAACCCCTTGGGAGGATAACAAAGGAGGAATACAGATTTGAGGTCACCATAGTCAACAGAGACCTCATACCAAAATAAAAGGCTGGGTTGAGATTCATAAGAGGACAATACTTACCAAGCATTGGCTGGGTTCCGAAATAAAATCCCACTGCTACAAGGAAAACGAAAAAGTGAACATTCTCCACTATAGGGCAATATCAAAGGGAGAATATCAACACATGCAATTAATTAAATTAATATTCTACAATAGTGAATAATCCTAGAGAATCCACAATGCTTCTTAAAACAGCTGTGAATCAGAAGCATTAAATTTTTCCTAAGGTACCAACTGTCACTTATTTCTCTGAATTCCTTGAGAACCAAACATAACCACCAAGAAGTAGGATACAAGGAAGGAATAACAGGATAAGAAGGAGACATAAAGGAAGCACAGGCAAAAGATTTAAATTCAAGGGCCCATGATCTTTTCCAGCCCTGCCTCTCCCCAAACAACTCTGAATTCCATGCCTGTTACTCCCATATTCCTGGGAAAGCCGTCATCTGGTCCCACCCCGTTAATCAAGCCCCCGATACATAGACTCAGCAGAGGGAGGTGTACCATCTGGAGGAACCGAAAACTCAGCAAACTCTCCACTGCTGTGTATGGATCAGATAAGGAAGACACCCTGTCAGACTGAGGATCTGGAGACTGTCCAGACGCCCAAATCTGTCTTGAGATCACCAAACTGATGTCATCCCTACAAACCTTTCCATAGCTGCCCCTCTCCAGGTGGCCCGTATTCTCCCCCGCATACCCTCTTCCTCGCTCGACCAGAAAGGCCACTCTGTCTTGAGATGGCCTCCATCCTCCCTTGAGTATGGTCTCTTTCCCTGTGTGTACCTTTGTCCTGTGCATGCTGAAAGCTCTGGTATTCCATATGCCAAGAACCCCTGGCTCTGGTCCTGAGTTGAGTTTCCCCTTCTGTTGGGCTTTTTTTTAGGGGACACTGCTTCTCCTGTGACATATCTTCGTGCTCAAAGGGCAGCTTGATGGCATCGCTGGGCTTGGGTAAGTCTATGGAATGCCTTTCCTTTATGCCTCAATGGCGACCTTCTCCCCTTTCAAAGGCAGGAAGAATACCACCTGGATCCACCTTATTTGGCCATGGCTCCCCATTTGGAGTGGCCATGTAGATTCAGGTGGCAGTAAGGTGTGGGTGGACACTGTCCTGGGACTCTGCTGAGGGGCTTTGAACTCTAAAATCGCCAAGAAGATCGGCGGTTTACTTTCAAATCCTTTCCTTCTCCTCTTCCTAAACTGCACTGTAGGTTTATCTGCAGGCTTCTGGGCTGCCTGCATGCTACCTAGCCATATAGAGCCTGCTATCTCCACTGAGGTGTTTACTTGTGAACCATGAGTCACTGCCCAGACCCATTTGAGGCCAAAAGAAGGAAAAAATAGTCACTTTTAAATTAAGGCTTGAACGTGTGGTATTTCTTCATTTCTCCGTATCACTCTCCCTATCTTTCTCGGTCTCTCCCTCTGTCTCTGTCTCTGTCTCTGTCTCCCCCTCTCCCTCTCTCCTTCTGTTCCTTGGCCAGCCCCCCCCCCCCCCCCCCCGGCCTTGCCCTTAGGAGAACCGCAGATAGGGAACACCCGTAGGTCAACATACCCCGTTTCTGGTTCAGAGAGAACCAGAGTCGCTCGTCCGGAGGACGCATATGAGGGATTGGTCTCCCAGCGTCTTGAGCACCCCCTCGTTTCAGCAAACGTGGGGTTCATCCGAGACACCGTGTTGGAGCAAACCGGCCTTGAGGTGACACTCAAGGAAGCTACCTCCGTTAAGCACCACATCAGACCCGATACATTTAGTGGCCAATCTCTCAACTCTTTCCACTCTTTTCCTGCCTGAAACTGTCTCTTTATCCTCCAGCAGAACCAGTCTATGCTGAATAACTACCAAGGATAGTAAGTATTCTCTCAAGTCTTTGCTTTCAAAAAAAAAAAAAAAACAAAAAAAATCGAGCCGAGTCCTGTGATTATTCCTCACGTTTCACACTCTGGGCAAGTAGGTCACACTGGCCTTGACCCATCCCTGTAGTAACAACAGCCCTGAAGGAAAGCAACCTCTTCTGCGTCTTACCTCTTATGTGAGTGTAACTACATACCCTACCTACTGGTACTGTCTATCTGAAAGAATGACAGCTCAATCTTCAGAGGGCAGCAAAGACTACACTCAAGTCACACCGTTTCACACCAGACCCCACCCTGAAGAGAGACTCCTTTGCTACCAGGCATTCATCCTTCCTGGGAATGAAACGTGGTGTCAGCTACCCATCAGCCTCCTCCTCTGGAAACCGACCATGTGTTTGCTGTGTGCCCATAAGTGTCTTGGATGTACAGGCATATTCAGGCTGTACACAAAGAGCACCTAACTGTCCTGATGGGTTGTGTCAGAGGAAGACAAGCTGGAGTGCAGGCCACCTACAGCCACACATGCTGATGTTGACTGAGTCCACATGGGGATGCACACAAGGAGAGTGCCCTCTCCTCCCCTGTACATGTGACTAGCAGTAAAGACACTTTCCTTACCTCCTGGAATTTCATAGAAGACCAAGTGGAGACCATCATCACTTCACACCAAACTGCACTTTGGCAGGAACTCCAACACTAACCAGAGTTCTGCCAGAACAAGTTTCTAATAACAAATGTTTGCATGGGGTCCCCAGAATCCTGAGCTCGAAAGATATACCATACTCCACTAAGAAAAAAAAGAAAAAATGTGTATACACACACACACACACACACACATATCTGCACGTATCTATTTGACCATTGCTGGAAACAGGTATGTTTCCATGTGTTTGGAACATCAGAGAAAGCCTATTAGAGAATCAAAACGTTACCACGGTGAGTTAGGATCAAAGAAAGGAATAATATGACAAGGAGGAGACATAAAGGAAGCACAGGAGAAAAGATCTAAAATCAAGAGTTGGGGATCTATTCCAGTCCTGCCTCTCCCCAAACAACTCTGAATTAATTCCATGCCTATTACTCCCATATTCCTGGGAAATCCGTAGATCTGGCCCCACCCTGTTAATCAAGCCCCCCCTCCCCCATACATAGACTCAGCCAAGAGAGGTGTACCATCTGGAGGAAACGAAAACTCAGCAAACTCTCCACTGCTGTGTATGGATCAGATAAGGAAGACACCCTGTCAGACTAAGGATCTGGAGACTGACCAGACGCCCAAATCCCAGTCTTAAGATCACCGAACTGATGTCATTCCTACAAACGTTTCCATAGCTGTCCCTCTCCAAGTTTCCTTAGGAAGAGTGCTAGGAACGGCAAAAGATTTCACTCCCTCTCTAGGTTGCTCCCATGCGGAAAGGCTCAAACGTCTACTGCTGGCTATTAGCTATTTCATTTCTTATAACATCACATTCTGATGTTATCTCTGGCCATGTTGTAAGGTCTAGTGTAGAATGTTTTCTCCTCCTATATACTTATGGCACCAGTAATAAAGTTACCTTTCTACCTGATTTAAAAAAAAAAAAAATTATGTTGATAGATCTTTATTTTATTCATTTATTTATATGTGGTGCTGAGAATTGAACCCAGTGCCTCACACGTGAGGCAAGTGCTCTACCACTGAGCCACAACTCCAGTCCTCTAACCTGATTTTTCAATGAATGTCAGTTGGAAAGAATCCTACTTTCTCCACAATTTCATGTGTACACAGAATTTTCTTCCTTATTCACAGTTCTGGCTGAGGCATTTTCTAATGTGAGAATTACCTACTGGGTTTTAGACTCTAAAACACATGATATAGGAAATAAATTCTCTCCATAATAGTGACCAAGTCACTTTCAACGTCTGGATTTTATGAGAGAAATCCTATTGGAGTATCAAATCTTACTCCACACTGCTAAGTTCAAGTACCACTGTGGTAGAAATAGAAGGGTTGTGTAATCTTGGATGTACACACACACAGAGACATACACAGAGAAGGAATGAAGAGGACTCTCCCAGTGGATTGTGTCAATGGAGGCCAAGTGAGGATCTGGAATACTGACTAATATCCAATGCTGATGATTCCTCATTGTGATGTTAATGGATGCTTGCTGGTGAGGCACCTTCTTGAGAGTGATTTCTCCAGCTGTGTTTATGTGACAAGCAGTAAAGAGATGCGCCCTTCCTCCAGAAGTTCAATATAAGTCCAAGAGTAGAGAATCATCATTTCCCCTCAACCTGAAATTGAAAATTTCCTTCCTTTATCAGTTTTATGAAAGGAAACTTCTATGACAAGAAAGGTCACATGGGGTACAAACTGATGAAAACGGGCCTTGAGGGAATCTTTGTTGTATACTCACATTTAAAATAAGAGCAGTGATTGTCTCGATGTGTTGTGTCTGAAGAGGATAGTTGAGAATTTTTTACTTTGACTACAGTGCTTTTTAGGTCTCCTATTGCCAAACCTTCTAATGTTGTTTGAGGCCACGTTGTGAGGCACATTATTGAAGACTGCTTTCTTCTCCAGTGTACATATGCCCAGTAATAAAGAAACATCCCCTTCCTCCTGGTGATCCATAAAAGACCACATGTAGAGAATCAAAATTTCTGCTAATCTGAGACTCAGAATTTCCTTTCTGTATCATTATTACCATCAGAGAAGCGTTCTAAGAAAAGAAAGTTTACATGGGGTCCAAACTATTGTCCTTTGTCCAAAATATATGGAGCAGGAAAAATAATATCACCATACCAACAACCAGGTAAGGTTGCATATCTGGGTGGTATTAGAATACATAGTACACATATATCACCATTAATAAAGATACTTACCCTTTCACAGGGGGTTTCATAGAAGTTCAAGTTGAGAGAATCATTTCACTCCAACCTGAAATAGAGTCGAAATTTCCCTCCCTAATCAGAGTTCTGTCACATGTCCCTAATACAAAAAAGTTCACAAGGGGGACGGACAGATTCTCATGTGTCAAAAATATATAGCACAAAGAAGAAAAACAAACCACTGTATTAGGAACCAGGTAAGTTTCAATGTCTGCATGCTATCCTCAAAATCCTATGGAAAAACCAAAACTTCATCACTGCATGGTGGTTAGGAGTACATCCACCATGATATTAAGAGACATCTTGTGGGAACTTTTGTTGTACACCCACATTCAGAATGAATAGCACTTTAATGTCACTCTGATAGATGGTTTCAGAGGACATGTACAATGATGACATTTTGACTCCCATATACTACTATGTATTCTGATGTTATCTGAGGCCATGTGATAAGGCATAGTGAAGAATGCTGTCTTCTGGATGTATATAACCAGCAATCAAAAGATTCCTCTCTTACTGGGGTTTCATAGAAGACTTGCCATAAGTGCTAGTTATGCCTACTACATCCTGATGTTATCTGAGGCTGTGTGGTAATGCACATTAGTGAAGAACACTGTTTTCTCCCAGGTGTATATGAGAAGCAATAAAGCAATTTCACTTTCCTTGTGGGGTTTCATAGATCAAGTGGAGAGCATCATAATTTCAGCAGAATTTGCAGCAAATTAAACAGAATTTCCTTCTCTAATCAGAGGTCTGTCAGAGAAAACTCTAGTACAAGAAACTTCACATGACGTTCAGACTCTTATGTGTCCAAAATATATAGCAAGGGGGGAAAAAGCTGCCATGCCAGGAACCAGGTAATTTTCAATTTGCATGTTGGGAGACATCAACAGTTGCTTGCACTGACGTGATATATATGGTTGCATTACCTAAAGAGGATTGTCAAGTATCCCTGATAAAATGCTTATAAACAACCAAGCATAAACAACTTAAAATATGAAATAGGGGTTACAGGAATAAACATACATATTTTACAGCTTCAAATAAGTAGTACTTAAGAGTTGTGAAGACGACATGGAAAAGAGTAAAATTAAAAATGGAATAGTAGAGTCAGTAGCACTGGTGCACTCCTGAAATCCCAGCAACTCCACAGCCTAAGCCCAGGGAATCACCCGTTCAAGGCCAGTCTTCGTAGTTAGCAAAACCCTATTTCAAAATAAAAATAAAAACCATTGAGATATGATGGCTCATTGTTAGATTGCTTCTAGGTTCAATCACCAGTACCATGAGGAAAAATAAAATTGAAAGAACAAACATCAAAATTATGAACAAAATATAAAGAACAAAGATTATTATAATATTGACTAACAATCCAACATTAATGCCACTGTGCTTTTACAATGATGAGGACAAATAGATTTGCCAAAATTATCAAAAATTTCAGGAATTCTGGAAAATGTACACACTAACATATTCACAAAGCTCAGTGCACTCCAAATGTAAAATTAAAGTGAACCATTCTGCAACACATGATAATCAAACCACTGTAAACAAAAACATTATTGACAAGAGGGGAAAAAAATGCAAAGCAAAACGTGTTCATCAGAAGTCACAGAACCCATAAAGAAGTGACCCAACGTTTTTCATGTCAGAACTTTCAAATCAGATTTCTATACTGGGAAAAATTACATTTCAGGAATGTGTAAGAAATGTTCAACCACATTTTCAGACTAATTAATTTCAGGAATATTGATGCCATCAGATCTGTAAGAGTTAAAGCATGTTCTTCAAACTGAAAGAAAATTATAAAATATATCAGAATATCTGGAAAGATAAAGGACTAACAGATGGTGAAAAACAATGTGGAAAAGTAAAAGGAGTTTTGAGTTCTCTAAATTATGTTTAATATTTAAAAATAAAATACTCATATTCTCAATAAACAGAAAGAATTATAAGCAGATATAAGAAAAGAGTTTACTGTATTTTCTATACCTCATTCACACTGGAAACACATTGATAGCAACATAATCATAATTTGAGGATGTATATTCCAGAAAAAAGGTCTGAAAAGAGGTACTCTCAAAAGGTAGATAAATCACAATGGCATTCTAAAACATTCAAGTAATAGACAAGACAAGGAAAAAAATGAAGAACACAAGGAGCAAACAAATATAAATCAAAACACTGAATTGCTGACATATCAGCAATTACATTAAAACTGAAAATTCAACCAAGTGTTTAATGTAAATCTACATGGTTCTTCCATAAAATAAACAATAATTGCACTTCCTTACACATAAAGGCCAGTGTTGCCATCATGTGAAAATTAGGCAGACATTATTAAAAGTGAAAAGTTGAGCCCAGTATTACTTGTAAATTTAGGAGTTAAGACATGTAAACACCAACTTGAAAAGGCAGATATTCAAGAAATTTAATCAATATGTATTATACCTCTAAAACAACACAAGATCCAGATGTGTTCACCTGTAAGTTCCAGCAAATAGAGGATTACATAATATTTCAACATTGTCTTCCTGAAAACTAGAGGAAGTACTCCTTAACTCGTCCTATGAGTCCTTCATACTCTCATATCAAGCTGCAAAAAGATATCACAAGAAAAGCAAACTACAGACCACTATCTCAATAGGTATTCAAAAATCTTCATGCAAATAATAGCAACCAAATCCAACAGTGTATAAAAATAATTAAACATCAGAACTTAGTGACATTTATCCCATAAATGGGTGGTTCGTCATTTAAAATTGACTATATTCCATCACATCTTCAGGCTCAAAGAGAAAAATCAAACATAACACAAAACATTTAAAGAATGAAAGCCAAAAGCCATGTAATTCTATCAACACATGTGGAAAAAAAGC
The DNA here is from genome assembly GCF_902686455.1 of Sciurus vulgaris. Taxonomy (NCBI): domain Eukaryota; kingdom Metazoa; phylum Chordata; class Mammalia; order Rodentia; family Sciuridae; genus Sciurus; species Sciurus vulgaris. The sequence goes on along the minus strand of NC_136471.1, from coordinate 76,207,130 downwards.
ATTTGATAAAAATCTTGACACCCATTTCAGATGAAATTTCTCAGCAAATTATATTAGAGTTCAACATCCTCAATTTGATAAAGATCATCTGCAAACCATCTGCTTAATGGTATGAAACTTGAAGCTTTGTAAGTTCAGGAACCAGGCAAAGATGTCTTCTCTTACCACTCCTTTTCAGCATTTTATTGTATGTCTTAGGTACCACAATAAAACAAAACAAAATTAAGTTGAGTGTGCTGGCACACACCTGTAATCCCAGCACCTCCAGAGGTTGAGGCAGGAGGATCTAAGGCTCTATTTCAAAATTACAAAAGAAAAAGGGGGCTGGGAATGTGGATCAGTGGTTAAATGTTTCTGGGTTCCATTCCTAGTACAGAAAAAAAAAAGGAAGAAAACAAAAAAGTATTTTGATTATGAGGAAAAGAATCAAACCTTATCTGCAAATGACATGATTATGTAGAAATTCCTTAAGAATGGAAAAAAAGTGTTCTTGGGGAAAATAAGTGGTTAGAGCAAGGATTCAGGATTTCAAGTAAATATACAATAGTAAATCACATTCCTATCTAACTGTTAATGAACAGTTGTAGTTGAAATAAAATCATTCTCAATTACCCAAATTAACCCCTCCAATATGGTACAACCACATTGGAATACATTCTCAGTTTCTTTCTAAACAAAACATGTCCTTACTACACACTGTGGTGTTTTCCCAAGTGAAGTAGAAATTTCACATAATAACCTGCAAAAAAAATTTTTATTACAGCTTTATTCACAATGGCCAAAACAGGAACAACAAAGATGTCCATCAATAATTGCATGGATAAAAGGATAATAAAAAGATATATGGATTAATGTATAATAGGTAATTGAATAAAATATTTGATATGCTCACAATGAAGATAAAGAAATGATCAAAAAGTGCCACATACCATGCACCTGAAAACCTAGCATTCAGGAAGCTGAGATAGGAAAATCTCAAGTTCAAAGCCAGCCTCAGCAAATGAGAGTTCCTAAGCAACTCAGTGAGAGCCTGTCTCTAAATAAAATACAAAATAGAGCTGGGGATGTGACTCAGTGATCAAGGGCCCCTGAGAGCAATCCCTGGTACGAAAAAAAAAAAAAAAAAGTAAGAAAGAAATTGTCAGAAAGCTCATGAAAAGATAATCTACCTAAAAAATAACATGCTAATTTCCCAAGTGTGAAGAATGAAATGGAAAATCAATTACAAGGGGTTTACAGATCACCAAATGCACAAAATCACAACAGATCCACACCAAGGCACATTATAATGAAAATGCCTAACATACAAAATAAAGATAGGATTTTGAAGGCTGCTAGAGAAAAGCATCAGATTACATATAGGGGGAAACCAATGTGGATAGCAGCAGGTATCTCAGCCCAGACTCTAAAAGCTAGAAGGGCCTGGAACAACATATTTCAAACTCTGAAAGAACATGGTTGCCAATAAACAATCCTATATCAGCCAAAAAAAAAAATAACATGCTAAATGCAAATCAAAACAATGAAATATAAAACCTAATAGAAGACAAAGTAGGCTCGAATCTTCATCCTGTTGGCTTAGGATCAGAGTTCCTCAACAAGATTCCCAAAGCACAAGAAATCAAAGCAAGAATCAATAAATGGGATGGACTCAAACTAAAAAGCTTTTTCTCAACAGAGGGATACAATCAAGAATGAGAAGAGAGAGCCCACAGAGTGGGAGAAAATCTCTTCCACATGCACGTCAGATAGAGCACTAATCTCCAAAATTTATAAAGAACTTACAAAACTTTACACCAAAAACACAAAGAACCCAATCAATAAATGGGCCAAGGAACTGGACAGACATTTTACAGAAGACATACAGGTGATTAATAAATATATGAAAAAGTGTTCAACATCTCTAGTAATTAGAGAAATGCACCTAAGATTTCATCTTACTCCAATTAGAATGGCTATTATAAAGAACACAAACAATAATAGATGTTGGCCTGGATGTGGGGAAAAAAGGCACACTTTTACGTTGCTGGTGGAGTTGTAAATTGGTGCAGCCACTCTGGAAAGCAGTGTGGAGAATCCTCAGAAAACTTGGAATGGACCCACGTTTTGACCCAGTTATCCCACTCCTCTGTTTATACCCAAAGGACTTAAAATCAGCATACTACAGTAACACAGCCACATCAATGTTTATAGCAGCTCAGTTCACTAGATTGTGGAACCAACCTAGATGGCCTTCAACAGATGAATGGATAAAGAAATTGTGGTATATATGCACAATGGAATATTATTCTGCCATAAAGAATAATAATATTATGGCATTTGCAAATAAATGGATGGAATTGGAGAATATCATGCTAAGTGAAATAAGCCAAGTCCAAAAAACCAAAGGCCGAATGTTTTCCCTGATAAGTGGAGAATGATATATATAATGGGGGTGGGGTGTGGGGTGTGGGGAGTGAGAGAAGAATGGGGAAACTTTAGATTATGTAGAAGGAAATGAGGGAGGGAGGCTATGAAAAATTGTGCGGTGAGACAGACATCATTACCCTATGTACATGTATGATTACATGAATGGTATGAATCTACATCATGTACAACCATGGAAATGAAATGATGTACCCCCATTTGTGTGCAATGAATCAAAATGTAGTCTGTAAAAAATTTAAAAATAAACAAATAAAATGGTACAGCTTATATGGAAAACAGTATGGTGGTAAGTTAAAAAAATAGTATTACTTTATAATTCAACAATTCCATTTGTTGATATATTTCCTGAAGAATAGAAAATCAGTTTTACTACTCATGATTGCATGTCCATTTTCTTGGTGGCATCATTGACAATATTTAAAACTTGGAAGTTTCTAAATTACCTCTCAACAGTTCGTTTGACAAAATGTGGTATATACATAAGGAAATATCATTTAGCTTAAAGTGAAAGGAAATTTCAACATGCTGCATGGGTGAACTATGAGGACATACTGCTAAGTGAATTATGCCAGTCACTAAAGGACAAATTACACAAGATTTCCCTCAGATGAGGTACCTAGAAAAATCATAATGACAAAATAAGAATGCCACTTTTCAAGATCTGGGTGGAGATGGCACCGGAATGTTGTTTAATGGATATTCTTCCAGTTTGCAAGATGAAAAGAGTGCTAGAGATTGGTTACTCAAAAATTATTAGAAAATGACATGAAATAGCTAAGAGTAAATTTTAAAAATGTATAATACTTTTATGATGAAAGTTATACCATTCTGAGAAAAACTAAAAGTGTAAATATGTGGAGAAATGTTCCATGTTCGTTGGTTAGATGACTGAACATAGTAAAAATGTCAAATTTCCCCAAATTGATATAGAGGTTCAATGTGATTCCTAATAAAATCCTGCACGATTATTCATACATATGGACATGTTCGATCTATAATATATATGGAGATAAAATGGTACTGTTAGGGCTGAATGAACTTTGAAAAGATGTACACTGTGAGTGGAATAAGTAACCTGATTTTAAGACATGGTTACCAAACCTGCTAAGTGAAAGACATATTCAATAAAACAGAATAGAGAAACCAGAAATAGATCCACACAAATATATACAGCTATTTTTGACAAAGTTCTAAAATAAATTTGATGGAAGGCTGGGGAAGTGATTTAGTAATAGAGTGCTTGCCTAGCACAAGCAAGGCCCTGGGTTTAACTCTTAGCACCAATAAATCAATAAGTAAATTCAATGGAGATAAGTATTTCCACTGGATAAATAAATTCAGTGGAAATAAGTATTTCCAACAAATGATTGTCAATTGGGCATTCATAATTTAATGTGCATATTAAAACTGACCTAAACCTCACACATTATCCACAAATTAATTGAAAATGAATAATAGGTTCATATGTAAAATGAAAAACTACAAAACTTTTATACCTACGCATAGGAGAAAAGTTTGCCAGATATAGGTATTGGTTAAGTATTCTCAAGTACAACATTAAAAGTATAGGTGTGATAGCACATGCCTGTAATTCTGTTGACTCAGGAGGCTGAGACAGGAGGATAGCAAATTCAAGGCCAGTCTCAGCAAATTAGTGAGGACCACTGCAACTCAGTCAGACCCTGTCTCAAAATAAAAAAATAAACCCATATGCCCTTTAATTCATGAATGGATAAAGAAACTGTGGTATATATACACAATGGAATATTATTTAGCCATAAAGAAGAATAAAATTATGGCATTTGCTGGTAAATGGATGGAAGTTGGAAAATATCATGCTAAATGAAATAGGCCAAGCCCAAAAAACCAAAGGCCAAATGTTTTCTCTGGTAAGTGGATGACAATATTTAACAAAGTGGGGTGGCGTGGGTTGGGGGAAGAAAAGAATGAAGGAACTTTGGATGGTGTAGAGGAAAATGGGGTGGGAGGGGGTGAGGGATGGAAAGATAGTAGAATGAAACAGTATTACCCTATGTATATGTATGATTACATGAATGGTGTAGATCTACATTGTGTACAACAATAGAAATGAAAAGTTGCATTCTATTTGTGTACAATGAATCAAAATGCAGTCTAAAAATACAAAAAAATTTTTTAATAAAAATAAAATAAAATAAAATAAATAAAAAGAACTGGGGATGATATAAGTACGTGGTAAGCACCGCTGGGTTCAATTCTCAGTACCAAAGGAAAAAAAATGTCACATTATAGCTCTCTGCTTCCTGGTGCCATGTCCTGAGTTGCTTTCTTCCACCACAGACTTCCTACATAATGTTCTGCTTCCTCTCAGGGCCAGAACAGCAGATTTAACTATATATGAACTGATACCTCTGAAACCCATTCTGATGAAATTGTTCCTAACGACAGGCATCACATTTTTAAAAAATGGAAGAACACTACTTTGATGTGTAGCTGAATGCCTTTGTCATGAGGTGCTAATGAATACCTTCAGATAATCACGGTTGTATGAAAGCATTGAGAGGTCACCCAATCATAGCTATGAATGAGATCACCTTGACATTTCTATCAAGCTTGAAGCCTTATACTTTCATGCTATCTGAAGTACCTATGAAATATCTGCTTTTGACATATTTTTAAAGAAGAAATTTGATTCTCACTGTACAGGAGCTCAGATGTCCAGTAAAATTCTGAGATAAATTTAACTGGTTAGGTGTGTGTGTTTCTTATTAATTGATTTACTTTTCTAGAAAAAAAAGATTAGCTACTTTTAAAAAGTCACTACTGATGCTGTATATAAAAGTAAGTTTTGCTGGGATTAATAGGTTGAATTTTTCAATCTCAAAAGACTTAAAATGTCTCAGAAATTCCACAACTTTGTCTATAAAGTTGATTCTAAACAATTAAATCTAAAGATTGTATACATATTTTCCAGTGGAGAACTATGATTTTATTTTCTTCTTTTTGTTTGCTGTGACTTGACCTATGTGCTATTTGGGGAAAAAAGAAAAAAAAACCAAACACATTCTTCTCCCTAAAAAAAAAACAAGAATATTACATTAATGAAAATGAATTGACAAACTGAGTAAGATCAAACTGTTACAATCTACATAATAATCCTCTGAAAACAATAAGAAGATAAACTACATCCTTACAGAATATTATTGTAAACTCCATATTTTGTATTGGACCTGTGACTAAAGTGTGTAAATATTTCTCAAGATTTACCATTAAAATGACAAGTCTTCCAATTAGAAAATGAGCAAAGGGCATGAAGGAGATTTTTATAGTAGTGTTTATATGAATATCTATAAGGATATGGAAAGATGCACAAATTAGAGAAATAATAATACCATGATGTGATACCATAATGTACTTTTTACAGGAGTTAATATGCATGATATTAATCATTGCAAATTCTGATAGGGATAAAGAAAACAACTTCCCATTGTTGTTGGGAATATAACTATATTCACTATGAACAACAATTTGTCAATTTCTTTAAAAATTAAACAAACTAAGCAATTCCTATGCTGTCTCCAAGAGACTCACCTCAAAGATAAAGACTTCCACAGACTGAAGGTGAATGAATAGGAAAAATATATATCACCCACATGGATCAAGTAAACAAGCAGGGGTTTCTATCTTCATATTAGATAAAGTGGACTTTGAGCCAAAGTTGATCAGAAGGGACAAAGAAGGCCATTTCATACTGCTTAAGGGAATTATCCATCACCAGAACCTAACAGTCATAAATATTTATGCCCCAAACAACAATGGAACATCTATGTACATCAAACAAACCCTTCTCAGTTCCAAGAATCAAATAGACCACAACACAATAATACTGTGTAACTTTAACATTCCTTTGTCACCACTGGATAGATCTTCCAAACAAAAACTAAATAAAGAAGTTATAGAAGTAAAAAGAATACAATTGATAATTTAGACTTAATAGATATAAAATATTTCATACATCAGTGACTGAATACACTTTCTTCTCAGCAGCACATGTATCCTTTTCTAATATAGACCATTTATATAAGCTATCACATATGTTGGCATACAATTAGAATATCACCTTAATATATTTTTAGCATTTGTAGGGTAATTTGGATAGTTCCCTTTCCATTGATATTAATTTTTGTGTTACTTTTTTTCTGATTGGACTTTTTTGATTTTTATTAAATTTTAGCTGTATTATTTCTTCTCTATTTCAGATATTTCTGCTTCTACTCTTATTTTTTCCTTCCTACTACATAATTTGAAAAAATTTGTTATTCTAGCTTCTTTCTGATACAAGTACTTTAAGTTATGAATGTTCATCTGAGTATTGCTTCATGCCAAAGATCCTGATATTTTAAGCTTTTATTATCACTTAGATCAAAGCACTTTTTATTTACTTTTCTTGTGCTTTCTTCCTTGATCTCTGAGATATTTATAAGTGTGCCATTTAATATTGAAATAATTGACATGTGGGGGTGGGGTTCTATATATCTTAAGGTGATTGATTTCTAATGTAGTAAATCATACAGGAAACAATTCAAATTTTAAAAAAAGTAGTGGAAATGCTTTTTTATATTGAATGTATTGGTTATATACATGTCAAAACTGATCATATTGCATACTTCAAATATATGCATTTTATTACACTTCAATTTTACCTCAATAAAGCTATGGAAAAATATCTAATGAAAATCCACACACCTGTAATCCTAGCTGCTTGGAAGGCTGAGGTAGGAGGATCTTGAGTTCAAAGGCAGCCTCAGTAAAAGCTAGGCACTAAGCAACTCAGTGTAACCCTGTCTCTAAATAAAATACAAAATAGGACTGGGGATGTGGATCTGTGGTGGAGTGCCCCTGAGTTCAATACCTGGTGCCAAAAAATAAAAAAGAAAAAGAATCTGTGATTGACTGGCTTGTGACTATCAGGGGACCCACAAGCATTTGGTAAACTGTCCCTGCAGAATATAGTACAGCCTGTGAATTTATTGTTATTCAATAAAATCTGGCATTGTAGAAAAGACAAGAATGTATTTGGTCTGTGTTAATGACATAGCTTTCTCATGACAGAGAGTTGAAGTCCACAAACACCTCCCCTGTATCCCTGTCAAGGCAGGGCTAGAATTTCTGCAGAGATACATCTTAGGATAAAGTGGATGGAAATATAGAAACTAACACATTGAACAGGTGTTTAGTCATGACCTTGAAAGGCAAAACAAAATGCCTTTAGACAGCTATTCTCTTTCTACCTGGCCCTCCTGTAACAGTGGTCTACTTCATGCTTTGACTATAGCCTTTGCAGCTCTGCCACAGCAACTTATTTTTAAAATGGATATGCTTCTTTCTTTTCCTCTCCCTAATCTTCCCTCCCTAGTCTCAGGGGAAACAGGATTACCCTTCTTCCCTATCCTAGGCGGAGTTATCTGTCCTTAAGTACACACCCATCACAGGAATGAAGTAATTCTGATTTGGGGGATGGCACTAAAAGATCTCATAAATCTCTGAAATTAACAGTTATGGCCCCCCAGGGCACACCTGGAATGTAGACTTTGAATCACCTCCTTAAAAAACCCTGGTCCCCCTGGTAGGCAGAATCACAGCCTCTGGGACAGGAGTCTCCCGTGCTTTTCCTTTTTTTTTTTTTTTTTTTTTTTTTACTTTTTTTTTACCATTTATTTATTCATTTATTATTATTATTTTTTTATGTGGTGTGAAGGATTGAACCCAGTGCCTCACACATGCTAGGCAAGTGCTCTACCAGTGAGCCACAACCCCGGCCCTCCTATGCTTTTCCTTTGTTAGCAAAGAAATAGAACTTTTTATTTTTTTCCTTTTTCTCAAAACCATGTCCTCATTATTCAATTGCCACTGGATAAGGACCCAGCTTTCAGGAACATAACCACTGCCAAAGAGCTATGAGGAGGATTTGGGACCAGGGTACAGCTTAGCAGATGGCAAGAGGGAGATGTGCATTCTGACCGCACACTGAATTAGTGAGGTCTTACCTCAGGCTACACTTTTCAGGCTGATAAGAAGGGTGACCCCCCTGGGGAGATAAGGGCACTCTGTTGGCCCTGGGATCTCACATCTGTGTGTTGCTGCTTTCCTTCTATACCCCCTCATAGGCCGACTCCCTGGTGTGCAGTGGAAAAGTACTTAATGACTCAAATTAAAAGTCAAGAATATTTCACTGCCACACACCTTCCCCCAGGAGGATAGCAAACTACACATAGGTAAAATGCCTGTCCAATGCCCCGGGGCACTTCTCTGTGCTCAGTAGCTCTTAGGGTCTTGCTAACAGATCCTTCCATCCCTGCTAGTGGGGGGTGATTCCCCCCAAGATGAGGTCAATTGTTAAGCCCTGGAAAGGTAATGACTGCAAAATGTGGGGCCAATGGGATCCACAACTGGTGGCAAGAGAGAGACATGCATTCCACTCAAGGGTGCAGCTAAGTGGAATCCCAGGAATGTGCAAGGTAAACATCCAAAAAGCCAGGGACAATATTTTACTTTAAAAGAATGGGGGTTGGGGGAAGGGGCTGAGGTTGTGGCTCAGTGGTAGAATGCTTGCTTTGCAGGTGGGAGGCACTGGATCCGATCATCAACACCACATAAAAATAAAGGTATTGTGTTATACAACTAAAACAATATTTAAAAAAATAAAAAAATTTTTTTAGAAAAAGTATGGGGGGGCTGGGGAGATAGCTCAGCTGATAGAGTGCTTGCCTCGCAAGCACAAGGCCCTGAGTTCGATCCCCAGTACAGCAAAAAAAAAAAAAAAAAAAAAAAAAAGAAAGAAAGAAAGAAAAAAAGAAAAAGTATGGGGGGGAGGAGAGACTGGTTATCCTGCTATAGTGTGGGGACAGTCCCAGAGAGCAGCTACAGTCTAGACATATACCAGGTTCCTCCTCATGTCCCTTTTTCCCTTACCAACCTGAAAGACAAACTAAGAACTTCAGCTTTATAAGGCTAAAAGCCTCATAAAAAGAAAGAAAGAAAAAGCAACTAAAAGAAAAAAGGTCAGCATCTTTAGGTAGCTACAAACCTAAAGAAAAAAAAATATTATTTTTTTTGTACCAGGGATTGAACTCAGGGGCCCTTGACCACTAAGCCACATCCCCAGCCCTATTTTGTATTTTATTTAGAGACAGGTCTCACTGAGTTGCTTAGTGCCTCACTTTTGCTGAGGCCCCAGTTCCCAAGCCACTAGGATTACAGGTGTGTACCACTCGTGCCCAGCAAGAAAATTTTTAAATTATAAAAGGAAAAAGAATTCTTGCTTAAGGTGGCTACAAACCCAAGAAAAAGAAGGGAAGAACTTTGAACTTTAAGTACTGAGCAAATATCACATCTAGCAAGCACAATGCTAGCCCTAGATTACTTACTGATTTATAACAAACCACTATATAAAAGAAGATAAGAGGTAAAACATTAATTATAGGGTTGGGGTTGTGGCTCAGTGGTACAGCGCTTGTCTGGTGCCTAGACGCATGTAACCACCAAGCTTATCCCCTGCCCTTTTCTAGGCCATGAGGTGGGTCAGTAGCTTTGTCATCACACACAATCTTGGCAGACAAGATCTTGTGGACATCCACCTTTCTCCAAGAATACAGGCGTTGCACTGTTTGAATGGCAGCTTTGAAGGAGCATCCTCTGATATACCCATTAAGTACATTTAAGTCCAATATTTTTTAGCACTATCTCGGTTCTGGTGGCAACATAATCTTCATTTACAATTTTTACTTAAAAATTGAAAATAAAGGCTGGGTGTGGTGGTGCATACCTGTAATCTCAGGAGGCTGAGGCAGGAGGATGGCAACATTGAGGCCAGTCCTGGTGACTTAATAAAACTTTGTTTTTGCGGTGCTGGGGATTGAACCCAGGGTCTTGTGCTTTTGAGGCAAGCACTCTACCAACTGAGCTATATCCCCAGCCCGACTTCTTGGCATCTGTGAGTATAAAAACCTGGTTTTCAATGGCAATCATTGCTCAATCTTGTAGGCTTATCATACCTGCATAATGATAAAATATATATTTTATTTAATATAATCTTTTCTGGTAATGTAGATTGAAACCATGGTCAAGGTCATGCCGTGAAAGCAGTCTACCACTATCTCCATACATAGTCCCCAGTCTGTATTTTATAGCATATATTTACAGACAGTTAATATAATCCCAGTGATTCAGGAAGCTGAGACAGGATTTCAATGCTAGCCTCAGCAACTTGGCTGAGTTCATGTAAATCCAATGTCTTTTAGCCATTTCTTAATCTTAGATGCAATATATCCCTCATTTAAAATGTACTTGTAGACACAAGGCAAAGGGCAGGGAAGAAGAGCAGTCGTTGATGACTTACATCATTGATAGGCCCTGCTCCCCCAGTTCCTCTCCTGCCCCTCTCTAGAGAGAGGCGGGAGCCAGTCACAGAGAGGTGAGCTGCAGAGCTTTGGCCACTGACACAGTGAGAGTGAGGGAGGAGCATAGGCGAGCTGCCGCCACCTGACACCTCCATGCCAACCTGGAGCTGTGGCATCCCTCCTCTCCGAAGCTCTTCTTTCCCACTTGAACCTGAGCTGGAACCAGAACTGGAGCCAGAGCTGTAGTCAGCAGTCAGGGGACAGGGAGGAGGCTCATCCGTGAGAGGCTGAGTAGAAGCTGGGATTGCTGCCTGGTCCTGGGGGTAGGGCCAAGGACCCCCAAGGTGTAGAAAGAGGGGACCCAGCAACAGGGGCACATGCTGCAGTGGGTGCAGCCAAGTTGAGCTGGCCGGTTCTTGTGTGTCTCCCCAGCCTTGGCCATTCTCTGAGGATTGCAGCATCTCATCCTGAAGTGTATGAGCCAAAGACATAAGCTCAGCAGCCATCTCCCACCCAAGGGGATGTGCAAGGTGGCTGGGAGCAAGACCAGGTCCAGGACCTTTTCCTTAGTTTCCCTCTCCCTTCAACCCTCTCATGCAGCCTTCTTCCTTCGCCAGTGACCAGCATCCTGATTCTTAAAAGCCTTGGCTCCAGCCCCTTACACGGTGGGGACTCAGTGGGTCGGGCAAAGGACTGCTACCCAGGGACCTGGGAGGGGGTTAGGGCATACTCACTGCCAAGAGGAAACTATAAAAACAAAATCATTAGGTTTCTGGACAAGTGAACCTGGAGGGGCACAAATCACAGCCTGAAGCACCCAAGATGAAGAAAAGAGGAGGTGAGTTGGATCATCTCTGCTTCCTCTTCCCTAGGAGGTCAGAAGAGACCAGGGGGGCCACCTGGTTGAGCAGCTCTACCACTGCTTCTTCCTCACTGTAAGCAAAAGCCTTCTCAGCTGATGCCTCAGTCTGAAGAAGGTAGGGAACCAACCCAATTTCTCTGCTCCAGAACGCTTTTCTTTTTTTCTTCTTTTTGGGGTACCAGGATTGAACTCAGGGCCACTCAACTACTGAGTCATATCCCCAGCCCTATTTTGTATTTTATTTAAAGACAGGGTCTTTAAAGACAGGGCCTTGCTTTTGCTGAGGCTGGCTTTGAACTCCCAATCGTCCTGCCTCAGCCTCGTGAGGTGTGCACCACCTCATCTGGCCAGAACTCCTTTCTAAAGTGAAATCTCCACCAATACTTTTAACAGGCTATCTAAACTGGTGTGGTAGTGTATACCTATAATCCTGGGGATTCAGGCAGCTGAGGGAGGAGGATCCTAAGTTTGAGGTCACTTCTCAAAATGAAAAAATAAAAGAGGCTGGGGATGTAGCTCAGTGGTAAAGCACCCCTGGGTTCAATCCCCAGTGTCCCCCCCAAAATCTGTCTAAATATTTGAATGTGAAAATTTTTGCATCTTCTGATGGTTGAGCTAAGGTCCAAGAAGTAGCAAACTAGTTTTGGAAATGAATCCAAGATTTATTAAGCACCAGAGGATAACCAACTGGAAACTCTCTGAGACAACTCTTCTTCAAACCCGGTAGATGAGGAATAGATGAATCCCGTGAAGGATGAACACCAGTAGCAGCAGCAACGACTGCAGAGAGCCCTAGGATGGCGGCTGGCGTTGGGCCAAGAGGTGGCACATAATTAGTGTTAACACGGCATGATCTACTTTTGCCTGATTAGTTAATGTCTCCTCTGCGCTAGTGGTCAACAGATGTTCCTCATTCTTAATTGGTACCGTGGCGCATGCTCCAACCATCCTACTTAATCCTAAACTGATTGGCTGCCTTAGGGTATATAAGACATTCTCTTCGCCTGGGAGGAGATTGCAGAAAGCGGGATGAAAAACACACCTCTAGGTCGAAGACTGCAGTTCAGGGGCTGAGGAGATAGCTCAGCTGGTAGAGTGCTTGCCTCGCAAGCCCAAGGCCCTGAGTTCAATCCCCAGCACCACAAAAAAAAAAAAAAAAAAAAAAAAAAAAAAAGACTGCAGTTCACAGAACGCAGAACTAAGCAGACAACTCTAGATCACAGGTCGCAGGTTGTAGGACACAGGATGCATGCCGCGTGCCGCACCTCCAAGAAGTGACCCTCCTCTAAGAAGAAGCAGCAGATAATAGTAGCCTCTCTGAAAGAGTAGCACCTCTAAAATTAAGCAAAGTCTCTCTTCCTCTAAGCATAGTCTTTCTTCCTCTCAAAGCCTCTCTTCCTCTAAAACTAAAAGTAAGCAAAGCCTCTCTTCCTCTATAAACTAGTGAACAAGCAAACAAGCAAGGAAGTAGCCCAGATAAAGATAATAGAAATAGTTCGGCTCCAGTCCACCTCCGATAAATTACCGCGAGATTGTTGCTGCGGGCGGCAACAAACGACAACTAAGACAAGAGGAAGAGTACACTGCAAAGTAGTGAAGTTGTTGGAACAACCACAAACCAAAACAATTCTTAACAAGCACAAGTGGAAGAAAACAATAATGGATTCATTTCAGTAGTCTAGAACTCTTCAGGAAACCGAGAACAAGATGATGCCCAACAAGCAGGTGAAGAAGAAGAGGAATTGATCAGGAGAGATAATTTTCATCAGTCTGATGACAGCAGAGAAGATGAACACATACACAGTAAAAGTGTCACAAATTCTAGTAGTGTGGGCCTGCCCATCCGTCAACGCTCCTCCCCATTCTATACAAAGACAACAAAAATGGGAAGAAACTTGGACCATGGTTCTGTGGTTTGCTCCTTTTCTTTGGGAAAGAAACTATGCAGAGTCTCAAAATACACAAATACTACTGGGCTTGTGCCAGTTGATGGGCAAAGCCATCAACTTTTGGGGACCCGAGAACAAACAATGGCCCAGGGCAACAATGATGTGTTATTATATTGGTCCAATCATCTACAGACCTCCAGGAATGGATGAAAATATTTTATTTTTGGTACCAAGGGATTGAATCCAGGGCCACTTAACCACTGAGCCACATCCATGCCCATTTTATTTTTTACTTTTGAGACAGGGTCTTGCCAAGTTACTTAGGGCCTCACTAAGCTGCTGAGGCTGGTTTTGAACTTGCAACCCTGCCTCAGCCTCCTGAACCACTAGGATTACAGCCATAAGCCACCATGCCCAGCTGAGAATATTTTAGGTGACGTGTACATTTAATGACTTAAATGCTCCATTAATTTCTGCAAAAAATAAGGGATTATTCAGCCAATAAGAAAGAATGAAACAAATTGACCAAATTATATTTTTACATTGTATGCATGTACAAATATATAACAATTAATCACAGTATTATGTACAATTGTAGAGCACCAATACAGTTTTTTTTTTAAAATGGAGGCCTACAAACCACATGCCTAAACATCACAGGTGTACCTGTATCTCAGTGATTTAGGAGGCTGAGACAGGAGGATCACAAGTTTTAGGCCAGCCTCAGGAACTCAGCAAGGCTGTAAAAATCTTAATGAGACCCTATCTCAAAAGGGATTGGGTTGCAGCTCAGTGGTAAAGCTTACCTGGGATAAATTCCCAGTACCCCCACCCCAAAGTAATCAAGTTAACAAACTGTTAAAAAAAATAAAGTAGTTACATGCTTCCCATAAATGAATCAATGAATCTTAGAAACATTATGCTAAATGAAAGAAGTCAGACATGAAAGGCCATATACTGATTCTGTTTATAAAAAATGTCCAGAATAGGCAAATATATAGAGACAAAGTGGATTAGTGGTTGTCTGGCAATGAGTTAGGGAATAATTGGGAGTAACTTCTAATATGCACATGGTTTTTTCTTGGGTGATGGAAATGTTCTGGAACTGGATAGTGGTGATGATTGCATGGCAAGGTGGGTGTGCTGAGAACCAGGGAAGTATACAATTTGAAGTGATGAGTATTATGTGACATATCTCAATAAAATGCAATAAAGCTGGACATGGTGGCACATGCCTATAATCCCAGTGACTGCGAGCTCAAAGCCAGTCTCTGCAACTTAGTGAGACCCTAAGCAACTGAGGGAGGCCCTCTCTCAAAATTAAAAAAAAAAAAAAAAAAAAAAAGGCAGAGGGCTGGATATGTGGCTCAGTGAATAAGTACCCTTAGATTCAATCCCTGATACCAAAAAAAAAAAAAAAGAAAAGGAAAAAAATAAAAATAAGGGAGCTCATTTTAAGTGTAATAATTTAAAAAGATTTTTAAAGTCCAATGGTTAGCCAGGCACAGTGGTGCACACCTGTAATACCAGTGGCTTGGGAGACTGAGGCAGGAGGATCTCGAGTTCAAAGCCAGCCTCAGCAATTTAGAGAGGCTCTAAGCAAATTGGTGAGACCCTGTCTCTAAACAAAATACAAAATAGGCTTGGGGATGTGGCTGAGTGGTTGAGTGTCCTTGAGTTTAATCCTCTGGTACAACACCCCCCACACCCCAGAAAAAAAAAAAAGTCCAATGGTTATTTTGTGTAGGTGTGTATTTTAAGTTTTGTTTTTTTTTCCCTAGTACTAGGGATTGAACCCAGGGTCACTTTGCTACTCAGCTATATCCCGTTGTTTTACTTTGTTTTTTGAATCTTGCCTTCCTCCTGCCTCAGCTGCCCAGAATCTCTGGGATTGTAAGGCTGGTTCATTTGCATTTTTTATTGCTTAGCAAATAATAAGATCAATCTTCCTTTTATCATTTATCTTTGGGTTTCTGGGATTTTGAATGTATTCTAAAACTGCATTGCTTATAAGGCATCTAAAACTAATTTAAGAACTCTACTGGTCACTGGAAGTGACTTACTCATCCCTAATACTCTAGCACAGTTGGTGAAGCTTACCATCACTGCCATGCTTACATAATGGTTAGTTAGTGTGCTCAAATTTCTATTACTACCTTTTATTAGTATTGAAATCGCTTGAACATTTGGGACGGAGGATTAGTTGCAACTAACCTTGAACAGTATGAACTTTATGACTTAAGATAGTGCTACTGAATTGACTTATCTCTTCTTCCTGGGAGATAATGCTTTTAAATCAAGTGTTCAGCAAAATAGCTGGTATGGATTAAGCACTTGCTTAAATTATTCTTTGCAACAAATAAATAATAAAGATGATGTGATGATATCTGACATTATCTACCACACTACTGTAAAATGAATATATATAACCACCCCTGACTGCTTGAATATTAAGAATATAATGAATTCACAAGAAAATATTGGTGGAAAACATACTATATTTGACTACATTCAGTATTTCAGAATTTTAAGTTGTTGTCTTATGTAAGTCCTAATATTTTAAATGCCTAGGGAAAAACAAAATGTATTCTTTTTTCTTCTCTAAAAAAATGTTTTTAGGGTTGGGGTTGTGGCTCAGTGGTAGAGTGCTTGCCTAGCATACATGAGGCACTGGGTTTGATTCTCAGTACCATGTATAAATAAATAAACAAAATAAAGGTCCAACAACAACTAAAAATTTGTTTTGTTTTGTTTGTTTGTTTTTTGTTTTTTTGCAGTACTGGAGATTAAACCCAGGGCCTTGTGCTTGTAAGGCAAGCACTTTATCAACTGAGCTATCTCCCCAGTCCGAAAAATTTTTATTTATTTATTTATTGTTTTGCAGTGCTGGGGATTGAACCCAGGACCTTGTCCTTGCAACACAAGCACTCTACCAACTGAGCTATATCCTCAGCCACTAAAAATTTATTTTTAAAACATAATTTAAATAATAAATATATTTAAATAAGAATTAATTTAAAACATTTTTAAGTGCTGATAGACCTTTATTTTATTCATGTATTTATAAGTGGTGCTGACAATCAAACCCAGTGCCTCACACATGCCAGTTGAGCACTCTACCACTGAGCAACAATCCCAGCCCCTTAAAAAAAATGTTTTTAATATCAATCAATTTCAACAGCCATTCCAGTCAATGCATTAAGAAAAAAGAAAAATAAACTCTTTCACAATAAAGAATTTGTCAATCTTTTTCATGGATATATTAGTCTTCGGACCACTCATGATGCCCATTTGTTGGTCCAGAGCTTCTTAGGAAAGAATTTACCTTTTGGTCTAAGGCTACGCACCATTAAGGTAGCACATGGCTACAAAGAGCTGCCTCCAAGGCTATCTTGGAAACAAGCTCTCACACACCCTGAGCCTGGGACCCTCCATATCCAGTTGCCCATTATGTTCTGGGTCATAGGAACAGCAACCCACCCCTTTTATGGCTAGTGAGGCCTGCTTAAGACAGGACAGAACCAAATCTGTACCCTCTGACAGACTACAAGAGGAGGAGAGGGTGGCTTCTGGCCTCAGTCCTATGTCAAATGCCATAATGCTGCCTGAAGCACACTGGCAGAACTCTTGAGAACCAGATGCCTATGGAATTAATAGTGATAAACAATGGCAGCTGATAACAAACCTTTGGGGATCCTTGCTTCACAGATACCCCAAAATATATAGCTCAGTGCTATATAGTGCTGGGATATAGCTCAGTGCAGCTCAGTGGTATTGCATTTGCCTAGTTTGTATGAGGTCTTAGGTTCAATCCGCAGCACCGAAAAAAAAGAAAAAAAAGAAAAAATTAAGTAAACTCATACCTATCCACTAGTATATACTAAATCCATAATACAAGGTCTTGCTGAGTCCCTCCTTAGTCCTATTTGAGTTACAAACATTACTGGTAGTAAAATATACATTCTATGTCTTAAAATAAACAGTGATGAAAAGAATATTTATGTACCCAGCACCTTCCAGATAACTGGCTTAACTATGAATATGATAGAACTATGAATATTTCTATCATGATAGCAATAATGGTCTGCTTAACAACTTTTTTCAAATTCTAATCTGACAAACTCTTGAATACATTTCTATTTTGCCCCAGGTTTAAATTTTGATGTTTCCATCCCACAAGGGCTGGAGGTTCATGGAGGTTATTTCTTTCCCCTGGAAGCATCTGCCTCAGAGTCAAACCTTGTGCCCGGGGGGCAGGACCATACACTCGCTGAGAGATCCAGGGCACATATTCTCCTGGGAGTTGTCAACCACAGATTATTCCACAGATAAGGCAGTTTTTTGATATGAGACTCATCTAAATCTAAACTTCAATCAAAAAGACATCTAAAAAAAAAGATATCATGGGATGGGCGGTTATATGACATTTGATTAACTATTCATCATATTGGTTTAGGTGTTTTCATTGGTTCACTTCTGGAATCGCAAATTCTGCAGTAAGCCATGGTTTCAACCACAAATAACCAATGCTGAGTCTATATCAGCTCCAGTACATACTCACTTAAAAGCATATCCCAGTCCCTTTTCCCCCAAATCAGGGTCTTCTTCCCAAATCTCATGGATAGAGACAACTTCACCTTCTCTGTCAAAATCTCCACCTTGTTTTCTTCCTGAAGTTATCGATCCATGATCCATGCATATTTAACTGTTCTCTGCTCAAATGCACACTTTTTATCCTTCCATGCCTAGAGGAAAAAGAAGGCACAGGTCACTCAAGTAAGTGGAGTTCTTTCCCCAGGAGGTGCCTCCCTCAATGGCGTCAACCCTTTGTCCCCTGAGGGACAGGACCACACACTCCCTGATCTCTTTGCCTGCTACACACCTTCAGCTTTCCCCACAGCTTTTATCTCTAAACTCAGTACCTCAAATACCCTCTCTTTATACTCAATATCTCTACCACTCAAACTACAACTGCCTCACATTTTAAATTAATGCTATGGACTAAGGGGTGAATTGTAGTGAATTTTTAAAATTTTAATGCTATTGCAGCATCTCTGTTAAGTATAACTTGTAATTTTCATACCAGAAGCAGGGCTTAGTCACCCTTGACACAGGTTCCAGTTCCCCTCGCTCCTCACCGTGATCAATCCAGATATCTTCTGTGTGCGACCACCTGCTATTGACCACTTCTCAATGTGAACTCACTATAACCGATATGACTCACCAGCAAACCTTCAACCCTGCATGGATTGTACATATGTGCAACAGTAAGCCTCTCTGTCACAGTGTGCCACCATGGACTTCATTCCTACTTGCTTTTAATTCACCAATTACAATTCCCCTTTGGAAATCTTGGGCAATATTCTTAATTCCAATGATGACTTTAGCACTCAGGACCCACATGCTGGTCTTTGTGTACATCCCTGGCAATTGGTCCATTCCTGTTAACCTGGTAAGGTGCCTGCTATCTTTTCTAGGATTCATGATGTATTAAGTAGTAAAACATATATTGTGCCCTATACATACATAAAGGTATTATTTGTCAATCGGATGTATGATTAAGCCACGTGCAGTGATGCACACCTATACTCCCTAGGGAACTCAGAGGTTGAGGCAGGAGGATTGCAAATTGGAGGCGAGCCTCTGAAATTTAGTGAGAACCTGTTTCAAAATTTTTTAAAAACATAAAAGTTCCTGGGAATGTGTTTCCTGTAAGTGACCTGAGGTGATCTGTGAAAATAGTTCACTACCCTCTTAACTCAGAAAACCCCACAAAAACATACAAATCAAGAGGTTCAGATCTTTGTGTTTGCTTTAAGAACATTCCTGAAACTGCATAGGCCATCAAAGGTATGCATATACAAAAAGCCTCCAAGTATCTGAAAGATGTCACTTTAAAGAAGCAATGTATGCCATTCTTGTGTTACAATAATGGATTTGGGAAGCATGCCCAAGCCAAACAGTGGGGCTGGACACAGGGTTGGTGGCCCAAAAAGTGCTTATTTTTTGCTGCACATGCTCTGCATTCTTTGCAGAGAGGGATGCTGAACGCAAGGGTTTAGATGTAGATTCTCTGGTAATTGGACATATCCACATGAACAAAGTATCCAAGATGTGCCAACTTACTTACAGCGCTCATGGTTGGATTAACCTATACGTGTGTTCCCCTGCCATTGAGACGATCCCAATTGGAAAGGAACAAATTATTCCTAAACCAAAAGAGGAGGCTGCACACAAGAAAAAATATCCCTGAAGAAACTGAAACAAAATCTTACAGCATGGGAATAAATAAAGAAAAATAAATGTTAAAAAGTGAGGGACCAGGGAAGCAGCTTAGTCGTAAAGTGCTCCTGGCATTCAATCTGCAGTCAAATTAAAATAACTCATACATTGCTGAAGGAGTTGCATATTGGTGCAGCCACTCTGGAAAGTAGTATGGAGATTCCTCAGAAGACTTGGAATGGACCCACCATTTGACCCAGCTATCCCACTTCTTGGTTTATACCCAAAAAACTTAAAATCAGCATACTACAGTGATGCAGCCACATCAAAGTTCATAGCAGCTCAATTCACAATAGCTAGATTGTGTAACCAACCAAGATGCCCTTCTATAGATGAATGAATAAAGAAACTGTGGTATATATACACAGTGGAATATTACTCAGTCATAAAGCAGAATAAAATTATGGCATTTGCTGGTAAATGGATGAAGTTGGAAAATATCATGTTAAGTGAAATAGGCCAAGAACAAATGTTTTCTCTGATAAATGGATGATGATATATAACGGGGAGAGGTGGGGGAGGAGAAAAGAAGAATGAAGGAACTTTGGATGGTGTGGAGGAAAATGGGGTGGGGGTTGGGGGATAGAAAGAGAGCAGAATGAAACAGACAGTATTACCCTATGTATATGTATGATTACATAAATGGTATGAATCTACATTGTGTACAACCATAGAAACGAAAAGCTGTACCCCATTTGTGTATGATGAATCAAATGCAGTCTGTAAAAATTTAAAAAATTTTAATAAAAACATAATTTAAAATTTTTATATTTAAATCACAGAACTTATTTCATGTGATTTTGTTTTGTTTCTCCTCTTCTGTGTCTCATCTGACCAACAAATGGTTGCATCTTTTTGTTGTTGTTGTTGGGTGCTGGGGATCGAATGCATCTTTAAATGTGTTAAAAACCATTCAGTCATTGCCTAAGAGGTGTCTCATTTTTGAGAACTCAGAAAATATCATAGCTCAAGGATACACCCGATAGAAAGCAAAAATATACAAGGCTCCACAAATGCTAAGGCCATAAGACAAGCCTCACCAGGATACTCCCTGTGCTAACACCTCTCCATCCCTCTGGTACTGAGGATTAACCCAGGGCCTCTCATATGCTAGGCTAATGCTCTAAAAGCTGAGCTACATACATAGCCTGTTTTCTTTCTTTTCTTTTTCTTTTTGAAATAGGGTCTTGCTATGTTTTCCAGGGTGGCCTCTAACTTGCAGATCCTCCTGCTTCAGTGTCCTGAGTAACTGGGATTACAGTTGTATACCACTACCCCTTACCACCTGGACACTCTATCCCCTTCAGAGTTAGACATTACTGGTAGTAATCAAGTCACACGTTTCACTTCTCAGAATACACAATGCTGGGCTCTTGAAAAGGCATTCAATAGGGGATAGGATGTAGTTCAGTGATAAAGCCATGGCCAAGCATGTGTATGTGTGAGGACCTCGGTTCATTTCCCAGCACCAAAAAAAAAAAAAGTGTTTTAAAAGTCACTTAATAGAACTTTCAAGATTCTTTTTTTTAAAATAAAATCTTTTTAGTTGTAGATGGACATAACTTCATTTATTTTCTTAATGTGGTGCTGAAGAGCGAACCCAAAGCCCCACACGTGCTAGGCAAATATTCCACCACTGAACCACACCCCCAGGCCCTCAAGGATTCTTGTAGGTCCCAAATAGCTGGTTAAGTTGCAAGGCATGATAGTACCCTCAAAGTGATTTCTCACAAATTCCAGTAGGCAAATGGCTCCTTGAGTGGATCTCCTACAAGCCCTAGTCCTTCATCTTTGTTTCGTTTTTTCTTTTTATTTTGAGACAAGGTCTTGCTAACTTGCTGAGGCTGTCCTTGAACTTGCAATCCTCCTGCCTCAGCCTCTTGAGTCACTGGGATTATAGGCATGCACCACCATGCCTGGCAGTTTTTCATCTTTTATAACTGAAGGACTATTGTCTGCATCACACCTCACACCAATGTTAAATACTTTTCCATCACCCTATCCTGTATTTTAAGGTGCACAGGGGAGGAGGAGCAGTGTCTTACCTTTATGTATATGAAAACTCATTATACATGAACTTTAATATGGTTTCTACCTTCTTTTATAAATTCTATTTTACCCCTATCCCAATAAGGACTACAGGCTAGATTGAAGATGGATTATCTTCTAGGACCCATGAACCATACAGTGCCTCTTGAGCCAGGCACTTGCTCATCTGGATTGGGACCCATTTTGGCCTAAACTTCCACCACACCAACAAAAATCTTGTCAATTGCGGTTCCCAACCATTCTGTTACCATTTGTTCTGATTTCTGTAGGTTGTTCTGGATGCTTTCACAAGTTTACAATCCAGAGGTTTATTTTTCCCAGGTAACCCAATATTTTAACCCAATATGACAAATGCTGAGGCTCTTATGCTATCAAATTTAGCTTATACAAGCCCTACAACCCAAAACCTTACTTGATTGCCTATCACCAAACAGCAACAACTGAGGCAAAGGGCCCATAGCAGTTAGCCTAATAGAGGGCTAGGCAGAATCACCTGACACACTATTTAACTAATTACCCAAATCAGACCATGTGATTTAAATCCTGTTTGCAAACAACTCCTTTCACTGCTATCTGGAAAAAACATTGGAGTATTAGAGAAAATTTTAGATGCAGCCACCAGTATATATGGATGTAACTGGCCCAGTTAAGCTCCAGCATGGATACCAACATCACCTTTGCTAGCTGTGTACCCACAAACCCCTTGAATTAAAAGATTAGGGCAGATGAATGGTAGTGGCCCACACTGTGAGAGATCAATAAAGGAGGTGGCTGGTGTTACAGGCACTGGAGAGGGATTTGCCCAAGGAGGAGTAAATCCTCCAAGGTCAGCACAAAGACTTTAAGGCATCAGAAGAAAAGAAAAATATGTATATGTATATGCAATTCATACAAGTCAAGCTTCCAAACACAAAGCTTTCCTTCATATTATACTAGCAGCTCAAACTTATTATAACATCATGGAGCCACAAAAAGAAGATCTCCCTTAATAAGACTGGGTATATACTTGGGAAGGATATTTTTTGCAAGTCCAATGTCACAGATGACATCATTCAAGCCCAGTATCTCACTACTGAAGATGACTTTGCACCCTGCATCAGAGACAACTTCACTCGCCAATCCCCAACCAGGTCCATGAACTGCCTTTCCTAAGGCACAAATTGGACACAAAACATTGAATTATTTTCTCACTTTGATATTACAGATTCTGTGATGTTTCCTTAGCTTGATGTTTGATTAGACCATGATCTTGATATTCTCTTTGCTCTGCCAAAATTTACACTTTTTATTTCCATTCCCAGAAGGAGAATGATGAGAGCTTACCTTTATTTGTGCCATTCAAAAATTAATGGAGGCTGGGGATATAGCTCAGTCGGTAGAGTGCTTGCCTTGCAAGCACAAGGCCCTGGGTTCGATCCCCAGCACTGCAAAAAAAAAAAAAAATAATAATAATAATAATAATTAATTAATTAATTAATGGATATTCCTGTCCTCAGGACGAATCCGAGCCACCCGTTGGGAAACAGACCATTCACCTGCTTGTGCCTTCTGCTACTCAAGCCTCTAGCTTTTCACCATGACTTCCTTCCCTGTATCTTTGACCATGACTACTACAACCACCCCAACCACCCATCCTCTTGGCCATACATGAATACCCCTAACCATTTGATATACTTCACCAACTTATCACTTAATTCCCTCTAGTGACATTACTGCCACACCTCCCTCCCTGACCAGAGAAGTGCAAGTCATTGTTGTAACATATAAATATGTGTGTCTGCATATATGTGTAACATTTTCACAAGCTTTAAAAATCAAACAAGATACTGTTAGAGACCCCAGAAATTTCAGATCCATTTTCTTGGCTGTGCCATATAATGGGAAACATGGTATGTATGGCCCACAAAGATTTCATTCTTCTACTTGAACTCCTCTTTTCCACTCTCACAATAAAATGCTTTCTAGGCTGTTTAGGGGGACGTATGCTTTCATTCATAATAGTCTGCTCTATCATCACCTCAATATTTCTTTAACATGGTGTTAAAACAACACAGGGCCAATTGTATGAATCTTGTCTCTTCTCCTTTTTTTTATTTTTTCCCTCCCTGATGCTTTAGTCTCAGGCTGTTCAGACCTTGGAGGATTTTCCCCTCCCCGGGCTACCCAGTTCCTAGGGATACTAAATACTGGCCTGTGACAGGCTTTCATATGCAAGGCAACCACTCCAATGCCTAACATGCCAGCCACCTCCTTTATAGGTCTTTCACACTCTGGGTCACTATTTGCCTGACCTAATCACCCCAGGCCAGGTATCAGACAACCAGGGACAGCCCTTATGCCCTAGAGCCTGATAAAATTACTAAAACTAGCCACTTACTCTGCCTGTTCTTCTCTAAGGAGAACACAATAAAAGCCCTTGACCACACTTCCCCCTCTCAGTTTACCTTCCATTCATCTTATGGCCTAGAGCCTAATAAAAATCATTTAAAACTATCTAGTCTTCAGATCTGCCTCTACTGTTTCTTTCCTGGGAGACCACACTAAAAACTCTTGCCCATATTTTCCCCTTTCAGTTTTACCTTCTGACAGACCTTGGTGCTTCCCATGTGATCCACCAAGACATCTATGCCCTTTCCTCCTGACAACTGTGCATAAAACAAACTGTCTTTTATTTATCTATTTATTTATTTATTTATTTTGGTACCAGGGAATTGAATTCAGGGACACGTAACCACTAAGCCACACCCCAGCCCCTTTTTTATATTTTATTTAGAGATTGGGTCTCACTGAGTTGCTTAGGCTGGGTTTGAACTTGTGATCCTCCTGCCTCAGCCTCCCCAGCCGCTGGTATTACAGGTATCTTTCACCACTTGGGGGTTTACAAACTGTCTTTTGAATGGCAATTATCTCAATTGCGTGGAATCATTATACCTAAAGAGAGACTAAACCTATTTTATGAAAGAATTGGTAACGTAAACAGGGTGATTCCAACTCACACTGGAAGGACATACCACTAGAGTTCTCTGGGCTAAATAATACTGCAAGCCTGACTCAACAGGTCACAGTGGTATCTTCCCATGCTGCTGCTTCTGGTGCTGCACACCTGTACTGTGGCTACAAATGCCATTTGTTGCATCTGCTGGGTCTTGCTGTGGATTTCAACCCTAAATTCACACCTTGAGTGCAAACTTTTCCTCAAGTGCCTGTGTGAACTGACTTACTTGATTGGTTCCTGTGATGATGCTCATTGTATATTTTAATATTTTTTATACACATACACAAGCACACACAAAGATTCAGAATTTGACCCAACTGCATATACAAATTCATGTATTAAAACATATATACTCCAGATTCATACAACAAATCATATATAATAACAGTATCGGTTTTGAAATAACTTGAGTGTTGACAAATGCACCAATTGACAAAAGTGTATAGACGATCAATTTTTGGATCAGGAAATATATCATACTATGTTTAAATAATCTCTACAAATATAAGAAAACAACTGGCACACACCTATAATCCCAGCAGCTTGGGAGGCGGAGGCAGGAGGATGGCAAGTTCAAAGCCAGTCTCAGCAACAGTAAGGCACTAAGCAACTCAGCGTAGACCCTATCTCTAAATGAAATACAAAATAGGGCTGGGGATGTGGTTCAGTATTTGAGTGCCCCTGAGTTCAATTCCTGGTACTACCTCCCCCCCACAATTAAGAAAATAAAAATAAAAAGGGCTGCTGATATTGCAGATATGAGGATGTGGCTCAGTGGTCAAGTGCCCCTGGGTTCAATCCCAGGTACCCAAAAAAAAAAAAAAAAAAAAAAGGAGAGAAAGAGAGAGAAAGAAAAGCAACTGAACGTAACTGAGAAGAAAAATACATATGCCTCACTCTAACTGTGGATATTATGATTTGGATATGAGGCATCCCCCAAAACTCTTGTAGGAATATTCAGAGGTGAAATGATTGGAATATGAGAGCTGTAACCTAATTAGTCCATCCTAGTTTGAATGAACTGACTGGGGGGTAACTGTAGGCAGGTGGAGCACGGCTGGAGGTGGTGGGTCACTAGAGGAATGCCCTGGAAGGGTACATCTTCCCTGCAGCCCCTCCCCTCTCTGTTTCTTGGCTGCCATGAAGGGAGCAGCTTCCCTCCCCTACACCCTTCCTCATGAAGACCTTATCTTGGGCCCAGATCAGTGGAGTTGGATGTGTATGGACTGAGATCTCTGATACCATGGGCCAAAATAAACTTGTCCTTTTCTAAATTGTTCTTCTTGAATATTTTGGTCACAGCACTGGAAAACCAGACTAAATAGTAGAGTTGTTTAAATTTCTCAGTCAATCACAGTACCCATTGCCCTAAAATATCCTAAAGGGAGCCTAGGTACTACAACACAAAGAATAATAAATTTAAATCACTGAGGCATATACATTATAATTTATACAATGGGACCCAAAATAACCACAGAGAAATAGTTAATATAGCACTATGTAAGTTAGAACAAGGCCTTTAAAGATTAAAACTTATTATATAAAATGTAAATACAAAGACACACATGTAGGTTAATGGAATAAAGTAGAGGGCTCAGGAACAAACTCTGACATATATGGTCAAAGGATTTTTCACAAGAGTCCAAGACCATTCAATGGGGGGAAGGAAAGTCCTTTCAAATGCTTTTGGAGAACTGGGTATCCATATACAAGAACAATGTTGGATCCTTAGCTCACAGTATATTTAAAAAAAAAAAAAAAAAAACTACTCAAAATGGATCAAGGATCTAAATGTAACAGCTAAAAGTATAAACTCTAAGAAGAAAACATTGGGAAACACTTCATGAAATTTGACTTGGTAATGATTTCTTTAACATAATATTGAGAAACAGGCAACAAAACTAAAGTATCTACGTAGATCTAAAATAAAATTTAAAACTTCTGTGCATTAAAGGAAACAATCAACAGAATGAAAAGGCAACCTAGAAAATGGGAGAAAATGATTGGTAAGCATAAATCCGATCAAGAGTTAATATAAAAAATATATGAAGAATTCTTATAAATCAATGACAAAGAAATTTGATTAAAAATGAGAAGGCACTGGATATAATGGCGCACGCCTGTGATCCCAGAGGTTTGGGAGGCTGAGGCAGGAGGACTGCAAATTCAAAGCCAGCCTCAGCAAGAGAGAGGTCCTAAGCAACTCAATGAGACCCTGTCTCTAAATAAAATACAAAATAGGGCTGGGGATGTGGCTCAGTGGTCAAGTGCTCCTGAGTTCAAACACCAGTACCAAAAAAAGAAAAAGAAAAAGAAAAGAAAAGGAGAAAGCAAGGTGTGTGTGGGAAGCTGGGGATGTGGCTCAGGGGTAAAGCACTTGCCTAGTGTGCAGGAAGCCCTGGGCCTCAATACCCAGCACACCAATTAAAAAAAGGAAGTAAAAAAAAAAAAAAAAAAAAAAAAAGAGGAAGGACTCAACGTGACATTTCTTCAAAGAAGATATACCCATGCCCAAAAAACACATGAAAAGATACTAACACTTGTCAGGGAAAGGCAAAAGAGAACCTTAATGAGAGATCACCCCACACAAATTAGGGTGTCAAGTATGCAAAGAAAAAAAAAAAAAAGAAAGAAAAAAGAGAAGAGAAATTAACAAGTATCAGCAAAGACATAGGGCAAAAGGAAATCTTGTCCACAGCTTATAGGAATGAAAAATAATGCAGCTGCTATGGAAAACAATGTAGTAAATTCTTCTAATTTTGTGTTCCATGAGCATCCATTTTAAATATGACTTGAACTTTGTAATACTAGAAACTGGGCATCATTACTCGTAAAACAATTTCCAAATCTTTACTTCCTCACAGTTCCTCAATCAGTTCATTCCAGAAATCTGCTTGATGCTTCCACATTCTATGAACCTTCCCTAAGCGACAACTCAATCTACATGACCCACACCATGCCAGAATACCACAGATATGCCAGAGTGACCACCTCCACTCCTAGTGGCCTCCACAAAGCTTGTGGCTGCTTGCTTTAAAACTATGAATTAGAACTCCCTTCAAGAAAGTTATCTGGAAGCTGGGCATGGTGGCAAATGCCTGTAATCCCAGCAGCACAGGAGGCTGAGGCAGGAGGATTTCAAGTTCAAAGCCAGCCTCAGCAACTAAGCAAGGACCTAAAAAACTTAGTGAGACCCTGTCCATAAATAAAATATAAAAAGGGGCTAGGGATGTGGCTCAGTACTTGAGTGTTCCTGAGTTCAATCCTTGGTACAAAAAAATAAAATAAAATAAACAAATAAACAAAAAACCTGGGTAAGGAACCCAGGTTTCAACAAAGGCTTTGCCATCATGACCCTCTTGTTCTCTCTCTTTTGTTCCCCACACGCTGGCTGAGCTTGTGTGACCCAGACTACTGACTTCTTCCTGTTGGCACAAAAGCTCATTTGTCTAGGTTTTGGAAGTAATAAAAACTGATTCTGTTATTTCAGGTGTATGTGCGTGAGTCTTTCTGTGTTGCCTCCCCTGTGTCTTGTCTGATTAACACACCTAATCCAACTCTCCTCCTGATCAGGGCTCTCCTTCATAGTGGTGATCTTGGTAATTATAAACCGAACACAGGTCAGACAAGAACACCTGCCAAACCACATGTGCTGGAGCCCATTAAGGCAGAGTCAGAAGCTCTGGACCCTCTCCAGACAGAGATCTCAAGAACAAGTTAGAGGCAAATAGAGCATCTGGGATATCAAGGAGGGTGTTTGTATATGACAATAAGGGACATTACAAAATGTCTTTAGATTGCTCCTGGCTTACTACCTGGTTCTCCCAACTAACACCATTTGGGAAAGCACCAGGGTTTGTCCATGAATCTGTGCTAATGTGCACTGCTGCCTATTGTCTGCATCAAGTGTTACTCAAATTCCCTGAATAAAATGGGTGGATTCTAAAAACTTTTAGTTATCCTCAGGGCCCACCAAATGCCAGCCTGCCACAACAGTGGTGACCAATTAGTCTGCTGAATAGTAACTATAATATAAAGCTGCTCCCCGACCCTTTACGCTGCAGCGATTTCTCTCCCTCCCATCTTACAACCCAGATTGTCACTCTGTGAACATCCTAGCTAGTTATTGGTATGCTAGTCAGCCTGTGAGTCCCCTTCTCAGTCATTGGTCTGTGCCCGAGAAATTCCACTACTTAGGAGAAGTTCCTGCGCCATTTTCTCTCTTTCTCTTTCTTTCCCAGTCCCGAGTGGATGCTCTGGTCGTCCACCTAATAAAATCTTTGGGGGCTGGGGAGATAGCTCAGTTGGTAGAGTGCTTGCTTGTAAGCACAACGCCCTGGGTTCAATCCCCAGCACCCAAAAAAAAAAAAATCTTTGGTGTGAGTCCCCTTGTCCGGAATGGCTTTCTGGGTACTGTCACTGGACCACGACTCAGACTGGGTACCCCAGAGTGCTTGCTCCCCTGGATTCAAGGGTCTGAGCTGCCCTGGGACCCAAACTGAGCCACATTTTTCTTACAGTAACTACTAATCTGAGTTAATGTACCATATTGTAAAGGCCTCTGCTGAGCTCCAATGCCTTGTAACCAAGAGGCAGAATGTAGTAACATCTATCAAGGGGCCAGTGCAAGGCTTAGCAGATGGTAAGGACAGAGTGAACTCTGACCACACACTGAATGGGAGAGCCAACATTTGAGCTAGAATTTTCAGCCCCACAAGAATGATGCACACCATTCACTAGGGAGATGATACACCTCCATGGTGACAATGACCCTGTGTGACTGCTGCTCGTGATTCTGTAGCTCTTCATCCCATGCCCCATTCCCCATGGATCTAACCCTTGGTCTACACTAACAAAGGACTTAATGATTCAAAAGGCCAAGATATCTCATTGTACTCCCAACTGCCCCCCTAACAACACTACTCCTGAGGAGGTTAACAAAGTGAAGAAAGGTAAAATGCCTGCCAATGAGCCCTGGCTTAGTGTTCAGGGGGGTTTGGGGCCCTTCCCAACCAAGATGAGGTCAAATAACACACTGGAATGGGAGATGGTTGCCTCCAAATGGGACCAATGGGATCCACAGAGGACACCATTCACAACAGGGGCCACATGGAACTCTAGGAAGTTACTAGATACATATCCAAACTGTGAATGGAAAACATTGCTCAACACGTAAAAAATACAGGTCACTCTCACCCTGTAAGACCCCCAAAAAGGAGACCCTAACTCTGTCCCACGGATCGACGGCAACCCCAATCAACCGCAGGAGGCGTCACTTGATGAAAACCGCAAGAGGCTTTTATTCCAGCGCACTGGGACCCAACTCGTGACTCATGCGGGAGTTGAGGAGTCGAGTCCTGAGCAGAAAATCTTACAAGTTTATAAAGGCAGAAACCACACATCGGGAGGGGTCGCACACGGAAAGGAAAAGGGGAACAAAGCTGCCAGGAAATTCCAAAGGGGGTCTGGGTTTGCTGATAACATACAACATGTTTCACAATGTTTTACAACAGGGCATAGATTCTGGTCAACAGTTTCTGGTAATCTTATATCCCATATATCTTAACTATCTTGCTCAATTTACCCTTTTACTCTCTGGTTGGGGCTGTTTCCTGGAACACCTTTAAGGGCTTTGTTCCCATCACTGGGAGGGAGACCTTAGGGAGTTGAGATAAAACAGACAGCTTAAAAAAAGTCCATTCTTTCATTCCCCCATTTTCTTTTTGGTAAGTTCTAATCATGGAACTTCTGTCTCTATATACTCTTCTCCAAAGCTATTTCCTTGGCGGAGGGACTGGTATTGTTGCCTGAGCATTAGTACCTGTACAGCACTTACTCTTTCCCTGATGAAGATGACTAGGCGATTTAGGATGCAGGGCCCAAAAGTGAGGAGTAAAAGCAATATAACAAGGGGACCCATCAGGGTGGACATGAGGGTTGGGACTACTTATCAGCGGGAGGTGCGTCAACAAGAGCAGGAACACGGTGGATGCGGAGCTTGAGGGGGTTATCCAATTTTTCCACTTTCCACGTTGGGTCTGGTGGTGGTGCAGGCTTGACATGCGAAGCGTGAATCCAGGCGGCGATGCCATTGACTTTTACTGCAGTTGGAGTAGTGAGCAGCACTATGTATGGTAATGAGTGGGGGGTGAGTCCCATAAAGGATTTCAAAAGGAGTTAGCTTGAGGGAGCCAGGGGTATTGCGCACCCGAAACAAAGCAAAGGGAAGGAGGACTGTCCAGTCTGTTATGCCAGTCTCTAAGGATAATTTAGTCATGACCTCTTTTAAAGTTCTATTCATTCTTTCTACCTGCCCTGAGCTTTGGAGCCTATAAGCACAATGTAATTTCCAATTAAGCCCCAGGATTTTGGCCAGTCCCTGACTTACCTGGGCAACAAACGCAGGGCCGTTGTCTGACCCGATTACCTTGGGCACCCCAAACCTCAGGAAGATGTCTTCTAGTATTGTTTTGGCCACCACCTGAGCAGTCTCCTTCTTGGTAGGAAAGGCTTCAACCCATCCTGAAAATGTATCTATGAATACTAATAAGTATCTGTATTAATACCTGGCTGATTTTACCTCAGTAAAGTCCACTTCCCAGTAACTCCCAGGACGGTCTCCTCGGAGCCGTTTGCCGTGAGGTAGCTTGCTGGGCCGGGCATTTACCATATGGCAAGACTTGCATTCTTTTACAGTTGTATCTGCAAGCTCCCCGAGCTTCATGATGTAATACGGTGAAGACTGGACAAGAGTTTTTAAATGTTTTGGGCCCAGATGAGTTAACTTGTGAAGGTGTCTGAGAAAAATCATCACCTGTTTTCAGGGAGAATTCTTTTTCCTTCTGAGGTTTCTCGGATCCCCTATGGAGTCTCCAGGCGAAATCCTAATCTGTCCATTTCCTCAAGGTCTAGTTCTGAATATTCAAAGTTCCTAATAGAGGGGTATACCACATCCTTAGGGTGAGACATCGGTTTTTCCCATCCGACAAGGATAGGAAGTTAAGTCTCGCACCTGGCGGGGTGAGCAAGGAAGGGGTATCTGTTCAGTTTGTTTTCTGTTTTCTGGCCTCCGTTAGCCATCTCTGCCCCCCTTTGAGGGCGTACCCCAGGTACGTTACCTCCTTTTGGCAGATCTGGGCCTTCTTGGCGGAGGCCCGATATCCTAAGCGGGCAAGTTCTTCTAGCAGTAGTCCCGTGCCCTGTTGGCATTCCTCCTCTGTGGCCCCAGCCAGTAGTAAGTCATCTACATACTGCAGAAGTGTTACCTGGGGATGGCTGGCATGGAAGTGGGCTAAATCTTGGTGGAGGGCTTCATCGAAGAGGGTCAGGGAATTCTTGAACCCCTGGGGTAATCGGGTCCAAGTCAATTGTCCTGTTGTCCCAGAGTCAAGGTCCCTCCACTCAAATGCAAAGATGTTTTGGCTGGAAGGGTGTAGATGCAGGCAGAAGAAAGCGTCCTTTAAGTCCAAGACAGTGTACCAAATATGATCCGGAGGAAGAGAGCTCAGTAAGTTGTAAGGGTTAGGTACAGTGGGGTGGATGTCCTGTACTCGCTTGTTTACTTCTCTTAAGTCCTGTACCAGGTGATAGTCTCCTGTGCCAGGCTTTTTAACAGGTAACAAGGGAGTGTTCCATGGTGACTGACACTTCACTAGGATACCTTGCTGAAGGAGGCGCTGGATATGGGGCCTAATTCCTTCCCGGGCCTCTTTAGTCAGAGGGTATTGACGTACAGCCACAGGAGTAGATGTGGCCTTAAGCTCTATAACTATGGGTGGTCTTTCTGCGGCTAGTCCTGTTCCAGCCGTTTTGGCCCACGCCCCTGGATACCTGTTCAACCAGTTATTTATGTGACATATTTTTGCTCCCTGTCTCTCAAAAAGTCTATGTTCATCATCCAGGTGCATAGTCAGGGTAGTAGTTATTCTCTTGCTTCGGGTCACCTCTGGGCCATCAGGGGTGAAGGTAATCTGAGCTCCCATTTTGGTTAGGAGATCTCTCCCAAGTAGAGGCACAGGGCACTGGGGGATGACTAGAAATGAGTGGGTTACCCGTCCCGTTCCTAAGTCTACCGTTCTTCAGGTAGTCCTGTAGCTCCTATAACCCATAATTTCTTGTGGGAGATGGGCCCAGTCGGTTCGAGTAGGACCGAGTGTTGAGCCCCAGTATCCACTAAGAACTCAACTGGCTTCCCCTCCACCTCTAGTGTTACCCTAGGCTCGGGGAGGGGTTCCAAGCCCTGTCCCCGCTAATCTTCTTCTAGGGCTAATGCTTCCTTGGAGGGCCCAGTCTTCTTCTTAGGACACTCTCTAGCCCAGTGACCTCTCTCCTTGCAGTAGGCACACTGATCCTTGTCTAACGGAGTGCGGTTGCCCAGGTTACCTGACCCTTTTTTTAGCCCTGCCTTGTGTTTGTTCCTGGCCTTTCTCACCTACTACTGCGGCCAAAATCCATGTTAGGTTCTTCTCCTGCTTATGATCCCTTTTGTTTTCTCTTTCCTCTCTCTCCTTTTCTTTCCTTTGCTCCTTCTCTTCCTCAGTTTCCCTCTTATGATACACTTTCTCTGCCTCCTTAACTAAATCCTGTAGGGTATAATCTTGTAAGCCTTCTATTCTCTGCAACTTTCTCTTAATATCTATTGCTGACTGCCCTATAAAAGCCATGGCCATGGAAGCCCTTTGCCCCTCAGAGGTAGGGTCAAACGGGGTGTAGCGCCTGAAAGCGTCCATTAAGCGCTCGAGAAATACTGACGGGGGTTCCGTTGCCCCCTGGATAACCTCTCTTACCTTAGCCAAATTAGTGGGGCGTCTCGCTGCCCCGCGGAGGCCAGCCACTAGAGTCTGGTGATAGACTGTCAGTCGCTCCCTACCTTCTGCTGTGTTGAAATCCCAGTCAGGCCTGGAGAGGGGGAAGGCAGTCTCAATGATGTTGGGGAGCTGGGTGGTTCGTCTATCTGCTCCTGGTACATTCTTCCTTGCCTCCAATAAAATCCTCTCCCTCTCCTCAGTAGTGAAAAGGGTCTGCAGTAGCTGCTGGCAATCATCCCATGTGGGCTGATGAGAGAACATTAAAGACTCCACCACCCTGGTTAAGCGCTGGGGGTCCTCTGAAAAGGGAGGATGATTAGTTTCCCAGTTGTAGAAGTCTGCGGAGGAAAAAGGTCAATACTGGAGGGGCTGAAGGGGAGCCGATCCACCATCCGTTGCCACCGGCGGGAGCCCATAAGCCCTTAGGGGAAGGGCAATGGTGGTGTCGGGAGTTATCCCGCGGCAGCTCCTGGTACCCCGTGCAGGCCACGTGGTGCCCTGCATGGGCCCCAGCAGAGACTCGTTAGGGGGAGCAGAGGGGGCGACTGCAGGGGCCGGAGGTTCTTCTGACTCTTCCTAACCCCCTACGGGGACCGAGGTGGGAGGGTATGGGGGAGGTGAGTCAAGGAGAAGGTGGTCAGCCTGGGTTTCGGGATAAATCTTCTTGGAGGGGTCTGAGTGACTGGATTTCCCCCCAGAACTGGGAGATTGGGCGGCTAGGATTTGTGCGGCTGGCCGGGGCTTGGGTTTTGCAACCCAAGGTCGAATCCAGGGGGGTGGATTTTGCACCAGGTCCTGCCACACCACGATGTAGGGCTCCTGATTCAGATGGGCTCCAGGTTCCTTCTGAAAAACAATCTCTTTAACAGCAAGAATGACAGATAGATTAAAGGTCCCTTCTGCTGGCCATCCTACATTAAAAGCAGGCCATTCTGAGGAGCAGAAGGTCCGCCGTGGGCCTTTCTTGATCTCAACTGATAGGTCGCGACTTCTTCCCTTAACATCAGCCCAATGGTCTAATGTCAGACTAAGAGGGGTGGTCACATTCTGTCCCATCGTCAGTTCGTCCGTCGTTAGAAACACAAACAACAAAAATGCTACAGACACGAGGACCCACTTACTCCACCTTGTCCACCGCAAACATGCAACACAATCAGACGGGCGCCAATCTCTGATCCAACAATTGAACCCGATCAGCGCCCTTACCGTAGAAGACTACCAGGCGTCCCTGGCTCTCCTCCACCCTTGGGGCGTCCCCCAGGGCTGCAACCTGTGGCCCTCCAGGCATGTCTACCGACCACTGTTTGGCCACTCTCACAAGTCGCCAAACGGCTGCAAAACCGAAACTGAAAGCGCGCTCACAGGACCAGACCAACTAACAAAACACAAGACAAGGACAGACAACCTCGGGGTACCCCTTCTTACCTCCAAGGTCGACTCGGCGGATAAGGGGGGCTATCAGATCCCGGACGAGCCCCCAAATGTAAGACCCCCAAAAAGGAGACTCTAACTCTGTCCCACGGATCGACGGCAACCCCAATCAACCGCAGGAGGCGTCACTTGATGCAAACCGCAAGAGGCTTTTATTCCAGCACACTGGGTCCCGACTCATGACTCACGTAGGAGTCCAGGAGTCGAGTCCCGAACAGAAAATCTTACAAGTTTATAAAGGCAGAAACCACACATCGGGAGGGGTCGCACATGGAAGGGAAAAGGGGAACAAAGCTGCCGGGAAATTCCAAAGGGGGTCTGGGTTTGCTGATAACATACAACATGTTTCACAATGTTTTGCAACAGGGCGTAGATTCTGGTCAACAGTTTCTGGTAATCTTATATCCTATATATCTTAACTGTCTGAGCACTATCTTGCTCAATTTACCCTTTTACTCTCTGTTTGGGGCTGTTTCATGGAACAGCTTTAAGGGCTTTGTTCCCATCACTGGGAGGGAGACCTTAGGGAGTTGAGATAAAACAGACGGCTTAAAAAAATGTCCATTCTTTCAACCCTAAGTCTAAGACCCTTCATACCCACTTTCCTTTTATGCATTGGCTAATAGAAATAGCAACCCACAACTTTTCATGGCTATTCAGGCCTGACTACGTCAAAACAGAGTCAAATATGTACCATCTGATAGACTGCAAGAGGAAAAGTGGATGGCTTTCCCTAGCCTCAGACCCTTGTCAGATGTTATAATACTGCCTGAACCACTTGGGGCCACACAAAACTTCACTACTAGAAAATCCTTTGGGATTAACAGAGTAAATAGTAATTGAGGTTCACACTCTATGTGAACAGTCACAGGCCCACAGGTCAGGCCTCAGCATCTATGATGTTAGACTCATTTGAATCAAAACTTCCATGAAGAAAATGAAATGACCAAACACCCATAAAAATTGTACAGTGGTGCACTTCAGGCTCTGCATATAGCAAAGTCCCTGCAATGACTGCTGACCTCTTCTCTTTAGGATTTCAAAACAATTGTAAAAAATGCTCCTTTTAGTTCACATGTGTGTGTTTGATTCTGTGTGTTTCTGCTGCCTCCTCAGTGTCTTGCCTGACTGAAATGCCACAATCGAATTCTCCTCCTGTCCATGGGTCTCCTACAGAATGGCTATCTTGGCAGAAATGAATTGGACACAGGTCAGAATTTTCAGGTGGAGAGTGGTTGCCATTACTGGAGACACACTGCCACCTATCCCCTTACAGTGGCATTATGACTTCTTTCATCTGCTTTTCATCCCCTCACCCATCCCCCATGTGCAAACACCTGGTATGCAAGGCAAAGGACTTCAATTAAAAGGCAGGAATATCTCATTGTCACCCCTCCCAGGAGAGGTTTGCAAAATAAAGAAATGGAAATGCACATTCCTTCTCATTGAGCTCTTTTCAGTGCTAGGGACTCCCTGCTGTGACCTTGGCAAATGACTCACCTGTCATTGCACACCTGGGGCTGCGGCACACCCAAATGTAGTCAATAGGGTGGTCCTAGAAGAGGGCATGGCTGCATATGAAGGGGACCACAGACCACTAGAAATGCTCACAACAGGTGCCACCTAAACAATAGGAATGGCTAAGGAAACGTCCAAACTCAAGGGGGAAATGTTTTCGCTGCCAGAAATATAAGGCATTTTAAAGTTTTACTGCAAAGATGAGGGAGTGGGGGGAAAACGAATGGAATGTCTTGCACGTGGTGGAACCCCAGGGAAAGACTGCTGTTCAGTTTCACCAGGTCCTCTCCCCTTGCCTCTTCTCCTTTTCTCAATTAGAAAAATAAACACAAAATAAAAACTTCAGCCAGGTAAAATCCTAAAACACATTTAAAAATGTTAAGAGGAAAAAGGCTGTCAGTTAAGTCAGCTACCCTTAAAACAAGGAGAAAAATAAGAGAAACCCTGAACTTTTAGTACTTAGCGATCACCACATGTAGAGAGCACAACACTGGAACTAGATTACTTAACATTACTTAAGTCATAAACACTGGAAAAAAAGAAAAAGGGCAAAAGTTATATATATGTAAAAGAATTTTAATATAAACATGACAAATTACTTTCTGGAAGGAAAAAATCATAACTGAAATTAAACAAATTAACCTAGTTTGGTCCAACGGAATATTCAACATTTATGTACTAGTTTGCATACAAAAGATTTATTTATGTAAGAAAAAGGGGAAAACAAAATGCCGATTTACTGTCTGTACAACACAGGTTACAATTTAACACTACTGGTAAACTACACCAATTGACAAAAATTCATGGGGCTAATGTAATGTATTAAGCTGCTCCCCCGCCCATCAGGTACAGCCATTTGGCCCGCCTCCCAACCACTTGTCAATCTGTGAACATCCTGGCTAGCTATGGGTTCATCAGTCAGCAGGCAAGTATCCTTCTCCCATATTGGTCCCCTGTTAGCCCCGCGGAATTCAACTGTTTTACTGTAGCTTCCCCGCCATCTTTTTCCATTCTTCTTTCTGTCCTACTCACTTTTCTCTATCCTCCTGGCTTTCCACTCTCTCTAGCGCACGCCCTTTCTTTTCCTTTCTATTTTCCTCTCATTTTCTCTCTTACCCTGCAGGGAGACACTCTGATTGCTTAATAAATTCCCTTATGTGATTTCCCATGTCCAGCGTGGCTTCCTGGGATTTCCTTACAGCTAATCATACTGGGGCTCCAAATACTTATACCTCGGGATCCAACGAGATTTTTAAATTATGCAGCTTCTAATCTTAAAGAGATAACTAAATATAATACAGAGAAAAATGGCTGTGGCTGTCTTTCCTAAATTTTCTGTACTCATAATACTCACTGTTCTAAAATTTTCTATACTGATCATATAGGCTCTGACATAAAAAATGTAATGGAAAAAGTCTGGGCACCTACAAATTACCTTCATAAAATGGGATCTCATGGATACTCACTTCAAACAGTTCAATGGCTCTATGTAAGTTAATACAGGGCTTTTGAGCAGAAAATCTTATATAGAGCTAATTAAGAAGGAATTGCGTGTACTGTCTGTTTTCACATTTGACAGGCCAATTTGGTCTATTCTTCAATCCGACATAATAAGCAAGTAAAACAAATACAAGGTAGGGGAGGGAAAGAGGGAGCACCTGGGACTAAAATGGAGCAAACTACATTCCATGCACGTATGATTATGTGAAATTGAACCCCACTATCATATATAACTATAATGCACCACGATAAACGTTTTTCAGAAAAGAAAGAAAAGTTGCTTCATGGTGCTTTACCAAAACTTTACTACTGTGATTCCATCTATCAAGTCCTCCCTAAACAAAATTCAATATTGTTAAAATCACTGCTGCCAGTTGATCAAAAGTTCACATTTGG
The DNA here is from genome assembly GCF_902686455.1 of Sciurus vulgaris. Taxonomy (NCBI): domain Eukaryota; kingdom Metazoa; phylum Chordata; class Mammalia; order Rodentia; family Sciuridae; genus Sciurus; species Sciurus vulgaris. The sequence continues at coordinate 76,168,596 of NC_136471.1, read as the reverse complement.
CTAACCGTTTGGTTTAGTGCCTATTCGAACAGCCTTTCAACTACACTCCTCTTCTACCTCCAAAGGAACCTCTTCTAGGCTGGCAGTGAGGTACATCAGCCGCAATGAATCACACGTGGTCCCTGAATTTAGAACAGGATGACATCTACCTTTCTCCAGGAATCTAGATACAACGTTAACGACATCCTCTTCCAGGCAGGTTCATCTGACACACACACACACTAAGTGCATATTAATCCAATTTTTTAGTATTTCCATATCTTAGATGCAACATATCCCTTACTTAAAATGTACTTGTAGGCGGAAGGCAAAGGGCGGGAGAGGAGAGCTGTCGCCGGGTGACTTGCGTCATCGGTAGGCGCCGCTCCCCCCTCCCCCAGCCCTCCCCTGCGGTGCTCGCAGCCAGGGAGGCAGCTAGCAGAGCTGGGCAGAGCTGGGCGGGGCTGAGCTGAGGCACTTGAGAGTGAGAGGGAGGGAGCATCAGAGAGATCCAGCCCCAGCACTGACCTCTGCTGCCAACACCCGGCCAGGGAGGCAGCGAGCTCAGCTGCTATTGAGCTGCCACTGCTATGGCCACCACTGCTGAGAACGACAGCTAGGGAGCATCTCAGAGCAGCCGACACCTCAGCGCTGCTTTACTGGACCAGCGGGAGCCGCGGCCGCCTTCTCCCCAGCTCTCCTTCTTAGAGGCGGTGGCTCCTCATGCTTGTGCACAAGCCAGAGCCTTTGCCAGAGCCCGAAGCGGGGGTCCAGGGAAGCTGCTACTGCTATCCCGGACTGGGATTTCAGAGGCAAAGGATCCACAAGGTGTAGAGAGAAGAATCCAAGTGACAGCCACAACTGCTGGAACAGGGAAAGCTGTGGCAAGGTGAGTTTTTTGGTTTCTCCTGACTCTGCTGCCTGGAACACCCTCCTGGGGTGAGAGTGAGAGGGAGGGAGCATCAGAGAGATCCAGCCCCAGCAGGGACCACTGCTGCCAACGTGGACCAGCGGGACCAGGGGGATCCGCGGCTCCTGTTCAAGCCTTAGCTTAGCTGGATACACAAAGACCCAGCCCGCCTGTGAGCTGGAGTTGTTAAGGGCAGGGAGCTGTATACCAACGGCCAGAACTGGGAATCTGCTCCTTGTTGAGTGGACGCTAGCAGGGGGTGAAATTTCTGCCCCAACAACGGGCATGGGGTGAAGGAATCCCAAGGTGCAGGGAAGCGGTGGGTCTCAGCCACCACACACATGAGGGGCCCGGTGTCATACCATCTCCTTGGAGTGCCTGAGCCTTGCCACAGGCTCAGGAGCCACCACCCACCAGTGGTGAAGAGTCCCAACTGTGAAGCAGCACTGGGGTGGCAGGACAAGGAGGACTGACCCTTCCCTGCAGTTCCCTCAGGGATCTTCTCCCTTGGCTAGTCACAGGCTCCCTGGCTTTTCTCAAAACCTCAAGAAGTTCTTCCAGCTCCTATGCCTCTTCTCAAAACCTCAGGAAGTTCTCCCAGCTCCTATGCCCACCCCAGAGGTAGTGGAGAGGGGTCCAGAGGCTAGCCAGAGCCTCTGCACAGAGAAAACTTTATAAAAACAAAATCGTGACAAGCTGCCCTGGAAGGGCCAAAGCCAAACTCTGAAGAGACCCAGGAAGAGAAAAAGAAGAGGTGAGTACAGCCCCTGGCTTCTATTCAACGGCAGCATTCTAGAGACCACACTGGCCCCTGGTTAAATCACATTAGCACCACTTCTGCCTCAATTACTCATATAACCCTTTGGTAGCTGCTGCCTCAGTGGAAAGGAACCAACCCAATTTTTAGCCAGGGCTTTTCTATAAAGCATTCTCCACCATCAACAAGATTTTTAAAAGGCTACCTAAATACCGGAATATGAAATCTTTTGCATCTTATGATCGTCTAGGCAACATGCAAGAATTAGCAGGCTGACTTTTGGAAATGAATCAGAAACTGTTGTGTGTGGGTAGCAAAAGACAATCAACTGGAGGAGCTCAGAGAACCCTTCCTCAAGCCAGGTGTACAAGGACCAGATGAACCCTGTGGTACAGGAGGAACACCAGCAGCAGCAGCAGCAACAAGAGCAACAACTAAGACAAGAGGAAGGAACGCACTGCAAGGAAGGATGAAATTTTGGGAGCACAACTCGAACTGGAGACCAGAATGATTACTAGCAAGCACAAGTGGAAGAAGATAATAATCCATTTATTTCAGTAGAGAAGGACTTGGGAAACCAAGAACAAGAGGAAGATGCAAAACGTGCAAGTAAAAATATGAGGGGAATGAAGAGGAAGAGGAAATGGATCGGCAGAGTGATTTGGATCAGTCTGGTGGCAGTAGCGGACAAGATGAGCACACACACTTAAATAACACTGTCACAGATTCCAAGAATATTGTGGACCTGCCCATCTACCACTCTACTCCCTATTCTATACAAAAACAACAAAAATGAAAAGAAACTTGGACCATGGTTCTTAAGTCTGCTCCTTTTCTTTGAGAAAGAAACAATGCAGAATCACAGAATATATGAGTACCAATGGACTTATGCTATGTTCAACAACACCAATAATTTTGGGGACCTGACAGCAGCCAATGTCCAATGGTAAGTACACTGCCAGATTCTATCTGTCCAACAATCTACAGGTCTACAGGAAATGGCCAAAAATGTTACAGGTGACATACACTACTTAAAATGTTTTACTTAACTGCTACAAAATGTAAGATATTATTTAGTCCTAAAAAAGAATGAATTATACTGTTATGTTTTGTGGATGCATGTGTATGACAAATCCAATACCTATAATTATAATGCACCAATAAAAAAATTTTAAATGGACACATGCAAACCATATGCCAAATGTTTGGAAGTAATAAATCAAGTTAACAAACTGTGCACAAAACAAAAGGATGAAGTAAGGGTACATACTGTGCTATAAATGAATCTTGGAAACAATTTGCTAACTGAATGAAAGGACACAAAAGGTCATGTGGTGATTCCGTGTATATACAAAATGTCCAGAATGGGCAAACTCAGAGAAAGAAAGCAGTTTATTGGTTGCTAGGCAATGAGAGGAGGAATGATCGGGACTAACTTCTTAAATTGGTATATGATTTCTTGGGTGATGGAAGTGTTCTGGAATTGGATAGGGGTAATGGTTGGGTGTGCTGGGAACCACTGAAGTGTCCACGTTGAAATGGTGAATCTTATGTAACATCTCAATAAACTGCTATAGAAATAAGGTATACCATTTTTCAGTGTAATAAGTAAAAGTCAAATGCTTCCTTGTGTGCATTTGCATTTTCTGTTGCTTATTAATTAGTAAGATCATTCTCCCTTTCTCATTTATGTTTGGGCTTGTGGGATTTGGAATGTGCTGTTTTTCTAAAATGCAATGCTTATAAGATATTTTAAATTAAGAACTGCACTAATTTTTCACCGATACTCTAGTAAGAGTTGATGCAGCTGCTTCTCATCAGTGCCATGCCTGTGTATGGCTCAGCATACTCAAATCTCAATCACTACATTTTACTAGTGTTTGAATTCTTTGACTGTCTTCTAGGAGGACTGGTTGCAACCAAGCCTTGGATATTATGAATTTTATGACTTAAGATAGTGATATTAAATTGATTTTTCTCTTCCTGTGAGATAATGCATATGAATCATGTTTAGCAAAGTAGTTGGCATAGACTAAGCACTTGCTTAATTATTCTTCTAAATAATAAACACAAGAAGTGATTATATCTTATCTACCACAGTAACGTTAAATTAATTAATTTCATCATCTGGCTGCTTGATTAGTTAGGCATGTAATGAATACATAAGAAAATAATGGTTGAAAAGAATACTATTTGGTATTTCAGATTTTTAAGATATTCTCTTATACAAATTCTCATATTTGAAATACCTAGTCCAGAAAATTTCTCACTTTTTCTTCTGCAAAAAAAGTTATAACTTATGAATCAAAATCAACACTCATTCCAGTTCATGTATTAACAACAAAAAGATGCCACCAGTACCTCATAAGGCATTAATTCCCAGGATATAAAAAGAACTCAAAAAACTTAACACCAGGGGCTGGAGTTGTAGCTCAGTGGTAGAGCACTTGCCTAGCATGCATGAGGCACTGGGTTTGATCCTCCGCACCACATTAAAAAAATAAAGAAAAAATGAATAAAATTATTGGTTTAAAAAAAAAAAGCCAGAAAAATAAATAACCCAATCAAGAAATGGGCAAAGGAACTGAACAAACACTTTACAGAAGAAGAAATATGAATGGTCAAAAAAGTACATGAAAAAATGTTCATCTATAGCAATTAGAGAAATGCAAATTAGAACTACACACCGGTTAGGATGGCAATTATAAAGAATACAAGTAACAAATGTTAGCAAGGATGTGAGGAGAAAGGTACTGTCATACATTGTTGGTAGGACTGCCAATTGGTGAACCACTCTGGAAAGCAGTATTAGCGATTCCTTAGAAAATCTGGAATGGAATCACCATTTGACCCAGTTATCCCACTCCTCAGTCTACACCCAAAGGACTTAAAAAACAGCATAGTACACTGATGCAGCGACATTCTTGTTTATACTCAACTCACAATAGCCAAGCTATGGAAACAAACTAGGTGTCATTCAATGGATGAAGGGATAAAGAAAATGTGGTATACACATACACAGTGGAATATTACTCAGCCATAAAGAAGAATGAAATTATGGCATTTGCCAGTATATGGATGGAACTGGAAAATATCATGCTACGTGAAAAAGCCAATCCAAAAAAGCCAAAGGTCCAATGTTCTCTGGTTTTATTCCTTCTTTTGCTAACCCCAAAAGAAGAAGGTATGGGAGTGGAATGAGAGAAACCCATTAGATCAGACAAAGGGGAATGAAGGGAAGGGACGGAGGAAGGGGATAGGAAAGACAGTAGAATTGATTCAATACAACTTTCCTAGTCTTGTATTTCTATACATGACCAGTGTAACTCCACATGATATATGACCACAAGAGTGGGAACCTAAATAGAACAAGGTATGCTTTACATGTGTTCTGAAAAAACACATTCTACTGCCATTTATAACTGAAAATAAAAATATTTAAAAAAAAAGATGAAGCAAAAAAGAAAGGGGGAAATTTTTCTTCACAGTAATTTGTCAACCTCTTTTGTGTATATAGTAATCATTGGTCCACTCATGACGCCCATTAATTGTTCCAGGGCATCCTGTGAAAGAACTCTTCCCCCTTTTGATCTCATATGTCATTAAGGCAGCATAAAACTGGGCTCTCTTGGAAACAGGCTCTGACACACCCTGAGCCCGGAATCCTCTATAACCACTTGGTCATTATGCTGTGGGTCATGGAAGTAGTAACACCTTTTCATGGCTACCAAGGCCTGCTTAAGATAGGTAGAGCCAAATTTGTACCCTCTGATAAGTTCCAACAGGAGGAAAAGATGGCTTCTGGCTTCAGTTGCTTGTCAGAAACCATAATGGTACCTGAGCTACCCTGTCACACAGAACCTTTGAGTACCAGATAATCCCCTTGGGATGAACAGAGTGACCAGTAATGGGAATCTGTGACTAAGTGAACAGCACTGCTCACCATGATATATGATGGAGATTAATGGGTTTTTGCTACTTTCCATCCTTCAGCTAGGATGTCGCTAATAAAGGATAGGACCCAAAGAACAATGAATCTGCCCAAACTTACTGTAAACCTCGGAGCACTGGACACCCTAGTCAGCAAATGGTTCCATCTTCACATTTATTATCTAAACTAGTGAGTGGTTCAGGACCTGAAAATCGTACCTTTTAAGTAAACAAACACACAAACAAAAAACCCTGTGACTGCCTTGTTTCACAGGCCCAAAAATATTAAGCAAACTCACATATGTATCCACTAGCCACTGGTGTATAATAAGGCCACGATACCAGACCTGGTCTTGCTGGGACACTCCTTGTTCCCCTTTGACTTATACACAGTACTGGTAGTAATGAGACATACATTCCACTTAAAATCAAGAACCAGGTCAGTTGAAAGGATATTGAAGGTACCCAATATTTCCCAGGTTGCTCGCTTAACTGATAGAAAGAATGTGTCCTCAACGATTTTCTCCAATTCCAATCCGACATATAAACTCTTGAATGACTTTCTATGGAGTGGTAAGAATTAAATATGGTACAGCTTCCATGAAAAAGAATATGGTGAATTCTTACAATTTTAGATCATTTTGACTTACATTTCTAATTTCAGTTGAATTTGTTCATGCCAGAAACAGGGCTTAGATACCTTTAACTGTTTCTAATTCTCCCACTTCCACAAATCTGATTTATGCAAACAAATCCTAGTGAATATCTGCCTAAGGGACAGCTCAATACAACCTACTTGACCCATTCGCACATGTCCATATCCAGCAAAGCTGCTTCAGATGAGCCAAAGTAACCACTTTTCATCAGTGGCCTCCAAGATGATACTGTCTTCTTAATCAATTTCAGCTCCTCTCAGGAAACTTCCCTCACTTACACCCTAGATCTCAATATAGACTTCAGCTTTTAGCTCCTCTCAGTCTCTGTTGCTCCCCATGGGCTGGTTGAGTGTGCACGTCCTACAAGACTACTAATGGCTCTGCAAGGGCTTCTGCTGCCCTCTTCTCTTTAGGATTTCAAAATAAAAAATAAAATACTCCTCTTAATTTCTTTCTTTTTTTTTTTTTTTCTTGGTGTGTATTTGTGCTGCCTCCTCAGGGTCTTGCCTGACTAAAACACCCCAGTCAAATTCCCCTCGTGTCCAGGGTTCTCCTACAGAGTGGCTATCTTGGCAGAAATAAACTGGATACAGGTCAGAATTTTCAGGCTGAGGAGGGTTCCCCATTACTGGGGACATGCTGCCACCTATCTGTCTACAGCGGCACTGCGATGTCCACACCCTCTCTTGTTTCCTTGGCTTTTCTTCCCCATCCCCCATGAGCCAACACCAGGTGTGCAGTACAAAAGAATTCAGTTAAAAGGCAGGAATATCTCATTGTCACCCCTCCCAGAAGCAGTTAGCAAAATAAAGAAATGGAAATGCACATTCCTTCTCATTGGGCTCTTTTCAGTCCTAGGGACTCCCTGCTGGGACCTTGGCAAATGACTCAGCTGTCATTGCACACCACACCTGGGTCTGCTGTAAACCCAAATGTAGTCAATTGGGTGGTCCTAGAAGAGGGCATGGCTGTATATGAACGGGACCACAGACCACCAGAAATGCTCACCACAGGTGCTACTTAAACAACAGGAATTGGCTAAGTAAACATCCTAGGGAATGTTTTTTAGCAGCACAGAAATATTAGCCATTTCAAAGCCTTTACTTCGAAGATGAGGGAGTGGGGGGAAGGGAATGGAATGGCCTTCTGTTTTTCCCTCCCAGGGAAAGGTTGCTGTTCATTGTCACCAGGTCCTTTCCCCTTGCCTGTTTCCTTTCCTCAATCAGAAAAATAAATGCAAAATGAAAACTTCAGCCAGGTAAAATCCTAAAACACATTTAATGATTTTAAGAGGAAAAAAGGCTGTCAGTTAAGCCAGCTACAAACAAGGAGAAAAATAAGAGGAACTCTACTTTTAGTAATGAGCAATCCCCAGATCAAAGAAAGAATTGTAGCCCCAGGCACTTATTAGTTATATACACTAGGGGAAAAAAAGGATAAAATAAAAGGTTTCAAATTGTGTATTGATACATTAATATTAATGTATTATCAATGTGTTCATGTACCATGAATATATATTTAAAGTAAAATTCGCATAGTTTGATACCACTGAAAATTCAAAATTTATATTAATTTATATGTAAAAGATTTATGTAGGAAAAAGATAAACAAGATGATGATTGGCTTTGTTCCTCTACAACACAGATTACAACTTAACAGTAAGTATTTCTAAACCACACTAATTGACAAAACTTCGTGTGATTAGTTGTAGTGGGGTGTAAATGGTTACATCTGGACATCTCATGAACTGTAAACATTCTGGAGCTTCTAATCTTAAAACAGTAACTACATATAATACAAATGATGGCTATGCCTATCTTTAACACTTGCCTTGTCTGAATTTTAGTCATAATACTCACTCCTCTAGAAACATTCCGTATTGGACCTAAATACTCTGATGCAAGGATTAATACATTAAAATTGAATTTTTGACAACAAAATTACCCTGAGAAAACGGGACCAATGAACACTCAGCTAAAATATTTCAATGGCTCTGTGTAAGTTAATTCAGGGCTTCTAAGGATAAACACTTATTATATAGAACTCACTTAATATGGAGTTGATTTAATCAGCTTCTTTTACTTTTTTATAATTGATAATATGTATTTTTTATTTGTTCTAATTTTTTATGTTGTAATTAGTTGCACATGTCAGTATGCTTTTACTTTTGATAGGCTAATTCAGTCTGTTCTTAAATCTGAACCAGGTAAATAAGTCAAAGAAATAAAAGATGCCTCCTGATGCTTTTTTACCACAACCTTAACGCTTTGGTTGCATTCATCAAGGCCTCCTTAACCAATGTTCAATATTATTAAAATCACTGCTGCTATTCATTCAAAAGCAGTAAATATGTTGCTCTTACACATTTAGCTAACCTGATTGGTTTATGCCTATTTCAGCAGCCTTTCAAATGCACTTTCCTTCCTGCTCCCAGGAGCCCTGTTCCAGGCTGGCCATGAGGTAGCATTTTGACTAAACACAATCCTTGCAGATAAAAGCTTGATGACATCTACCTTTCTCGTGGAACACAGATGGACATTACATTAACGACATCTTCTGCCAGGGAGATTGATGTGACGCAAAAAGTACATATAAGTCCAATATCTGTTAGTACTTTTTTAAATTCCAGAGGCAACATTCTCGTTTAAAATTTGCACTTGTAGGCGGAAGGCAAATGGCCGGGAAAGAGAGCGGTCGCTAGGTGACTTGCGTCATCAGTAGGCGCCGCCCTTCCTCCTCCACCTCTACCTCCCGCAGCTCTGCGTGGAGAGAGGCAGTGAGCTGAGCTGCCAGAACTAAGGTCAGCACTGTGGAGAGAGAGTGATGCTCCAGGGAGCATCAGAGCTCCAGCCCAGGCATTGGCAGCCAAGGACATGCCTCGGCGCCAACCTAAACCAGAGGGAGCTGCGGCTGCCCTGTCCTCTTCCATGAGGCTTTAAACACAAGCCCCAGCTGGATCTCTTGCCAGAGCCCCAGCAGCTGGCTGGGCTGCAGGGAGGTGGCCGCCTCTGTAAGAGGACGCTGAGGATTGGTCTGGAATTTCTGTCTCGTCCATGAAATGGGGCAAAGAATTCCCAAGGTATAGGGATGGGTTAGGTCCGAGCCATTGGGACATTTGAGGAACCCTGAGAGGGGGCCTCACAAACCAGAGGTGGCCAGGTCCCCTGTGTCTCCCTTGCCTTGGCCACTCTCCAGGGCCCTAAAATCTGAACCCTAGCCTGTGTCAGCCAAGGACCCAAGCTTCAGCAGCCACCCCACTCCTTGGGTACTGGGACCCCAATCTTAAAGGGAGGCTGCTGTGGCCTGAGGAGTGTGTGGCCATCTTTTCCTTATGTTCCCCCTCCTTCCAACCCCCTCAGAGACATTCTCCTTTGGCCAGATGCCGGCCCCCTGACTTTTCTGTAGGAGTGGGGGAGTTCTTAGAGTCCCCTCTCCAGCCTTACCCCTGAATGCAGTCAGCTGGGTGGGTAGAATGGGCCTGGGGAGGCAGCTGCAGCGTCTGTCCTGGAGGAAACTATAAAAACAAAACTGACTGTTCTGGGACAAGTGGCCTGGAAAGACTGAAACCACAACCAGAAGACACCCTTTCCAGAAGAGGAAAAGAGGAGGTGAAAAGGACTGCTGCCTCCTCTTCCCCAGCAGCACTAAAGAGACCCAAGGGAGGATGGCTGCCTGGTTGAGCAATACTACTACTGCTTCTTCCTGAGTTACCTAGAGCTTCCTTCCCGAGCTGCTGCCTCAGTCGGAAGGAGGTAGGAAACCAACATAATTTCTCTGAACCAGGGCTCCTTGCTAAAGCAGAGTCTCCACTAACAGCAAGATTTTCAAAAGATGTTATGCGGGGTGCACCGACCACAGCTCTATTGGCTGCATGCAGACACCAGGCCAGCTGTTGGCAGCCTGGTCTGTCCTCCCCAGAGCCGGGGCCCCAGCCCGCTGGAAGATGGTGTCCTGGATAATCTCCAGAGCCCTGGTACTGGTGTTTAGAATGCTTTATCCTGCAAATTCACACAAAACTGTGAAAACAAAAAATGTGAAGGAATATGTTCACTGGATAATGTACTAGATTGTTTTTTGCCCTCTACAGTGTGACTGAAACAAAAGCAGATCAAACAATTGCTTGGTTTCCTTTGTACTATGAACTGAAGATTGCTTTTGTCATATGGCTGCTCTCTCCCTATACCCTATACCAAAAGAGCAAGTTTAATATATAGAAAATTCCTTCATTTACTTCTTTCTTCAAAGGAGAGGGAGGTTGATGATTATATTGTACAAGCAAAGGAAAGAGGCTGAGACCATGGTAACCTTTGGATGGCAAGGTCTAAACCTAGCAGCTACTAAAGCTGTCACCGCAGCAGTAAAGAGCCAAGGAGCAATAACTCAATGTTTAAGAAGTTTCTATGCATGATTTAACAGCCATACAAGGTGATGAGCCTGTGGGACAAAGACCATATCAGCCTTTACCAGAAGCAAAAAAGGAAAGCAAACCAACCCCTAGTGAATCAGCCATTTATGGAATTCCACTGAAAGATGGAGGTGAGAAGGCAGATGAAGAAGCAGATGGGCCATATTCAGATGATGAGATGTTAACACACAAAGGGCTTCCGAGATCCACAAAGCATGAAATCTGTGAAAACCAGCAGAGGCCCAAGGAGGTGCTGTATGGTTCACTAAAATATAAAGTGAAGAAGGTGTATTTTTAGTCATCTATTCTTCAGATATCCCAAATAATACTAATATATCAACTTCATTTTGTAATATGATATATTCAGGATTTACATATTAAAATAGTTCTTAAAATTGTGGTAGTGATAGGAATTACTTTCATGAATTTAAATAACTTTATTTTGAAAGAATGGACATTTTTTTAAGCTGTTTTATCTCAACTCCCTAAGGTCTCCCTCCCAGTGACGGGAACAAAGCCCTTAAAGCTGTTCCAGGAAACAGCCCCAAACAGAGAGTAAAAGAGTAATTGGAGCAAGATAGTATTCAGGCAGTTAAGACACCAGAATCTACACCCTGTTGTAAAACATTGTGAAACATGTTGTATGTTATCAGCAAACCCAGACCCCCTTTGAAATTTCCCGGCAGCTTTGTTCCCCTTTTTCCTTTCATGTGCGACCCCTCCCGATGTGTGGTCTCTGCCTTTATAAACCTACAAGATTTTTTGCTCGGGACTCGACTCCTCGACTCCTGCGTGAGTCACGAGTCGGGTCCCAGCGCGCTGGAATAAACACCTCTTGTGGTTTGCATCAAGTGACGCCTCCTGCGGTTGATTGGGGTTGCCGTCGATCCATGGGACAGAGTTGGGGTTTCCTTTTTGGGGGCCTTACAATTTCTTTAATAATTACTTTTAAATATTGACTACTAAAGGTAGTTATGCAAAGTCAATTAATATACAAATATCAAAATTATAAAAAACCATGTTATCTGTTTTCATATTCATCAGTGACATTGAGTGCCTGGGATATAAGATGAAACACAGACCCACAGTATACTTGAAAAGAGTCTTTATGGTTCAGGATACATTAGCTTTTGTGGTGTTACATTGTGTTTACTTTATCTATGTGATCTCTATCACATGAGGATAATAAATAAATAGGCCTCTGAACAGGCAGTGACATAATAAGGACATAATGTAAGATAATAAGGTATATTTTATATAATCCTTTAATTTTTACTTTTATAATGCTTTCTCATTTTTTCACCATTAACTGAAATTTTTTGAAAAAAATATTTGAAAACCAGGTATCCACATAGCACTTTGCTGACTAGTTTTGCACACTCGAAAAATGTTTACTTATTTTATAACTGTGCATTGACTTTAAAATTTTGTTGAACTGTATGCTTGTTTTATTCTGATATGGCAGATTTATACCTTGAAATACATCAACTTTCCTGTTGAAGTATAGCTAACTATTCAATTATAACTATTCTAGTTACTTCCTTTACAAACAAGAAGTTATTTTAAATATTAACCAGTTTTCCATAATTAGCTGTACAGTGTAGTTGAACTTAGTATGTTTTTGTCAACACCAATTACATTTTCAGCTTTTAAAAATGGTAGCTTTCATTAAATAGATTTGGAGATCAGTGTAGTGCTTAGGTTCCTTCTGATTCATAAAATTATCCAACAGCCAATCCATTCACAAGCTTGGCCTTGATATGTGCTGCTGGTTTATAAATCTGGCATTGACTCAAATCATTTGAATATTTTTCTGACTAAGACAAATTCCCTGAAGATGAGTGCTGATAGAAAATTCAGACACCATTAATCCTGCATATCATAATTTTTTAATTTTTTAATTTTTTAATCTCTTGGATTAAAAAATTTTTAAATTTTTTAATCCAAGAGATTGTAGGTATTAAACTACAAGGCTTCTAAGGTTGCACTAGTAAGTATGTATTGTGAACCCTAAGTCAAAATATTTTTGGCAATGGTTTTAGTGATCAATAATCCAACTTGTACAAGCTAATTTACTGACCATTTTACTTATTTGCCCAAAAGAGAACACAAAGGGAGAGATTTGTGAGATCATTGACCTTTCTAAGTTTTAAGAAAGGAAGCCAGTTGGTGATGTATATTCAGGACCTCCTCAGAGTATTAGCCAAGAATGGAATGTTTGCTCAGGAGTACCTTAGTGTAATTCATATGTTGCATCCATACTAGTCTTTAGTATTTTCTTGACTGTTTCACATTCTTGATACATAACACCGAATAAAACTTCATTCAATATTTTTTCTCCCAAACTTTAACTCTGTGAACATCTCCATCTACTTTACCTTGACTAATTTTTAGCCTCTTGGTTTCTGGAAGGACTTTAATTCCTTTTCAAAATTCCTATGAATTCTAATTATACTGGATTTCTCAATATAAATGCCACACTGTGCTTGCTTTTCCTAGGCAGAGGCAAATGTCATTGCAAATTGCCAGATAAGGTCAAAAAAATGACTTTGTATCAAGAATATTATCTATGCGAGTTGACTGGCGCCATCTCACCTTTTTAAAATCTAATCACAGTATCACAACTATCCTGGTGGTAGAGCACATGCTTGGCATGTGCAAGGCCCTTGGGTTAAATCCCCAGCCGGGGCGGGGGGCGGGGTGCGGGAGGACACCACGACGACGGCGGCGACGACGACGACGGCTACGACGGGGAATGGACACGGACAACAACAAAAAACACCATCCTTTAGTTGGCGCATACTATTTTAAATTGAAAGAATATTTATCTTGTAGAATCGAAATGCTTCATCAAAGATACCTGTCTCAAATAATGCAAGTTCTTCTGTTTAATTGTACTCCTTCATGTCCACAGTCCTTTCTCTGATATAGTTCTACTGTTGGTGTCCTACACATAGTTGATACCTTCTGTTTTCTTCTATCACTTTCTTTCTCTTCATTTTACATTTCTTAAATTGTAATTTCTGTCACCTTAATGTGTTTTAGCATCCCCTTATTGATCTTTGTGAAATAAGCTTATGCACTTTTATTTCTTTTAAGGTAGAGTAGGTTTTTCTCTACCTCCCATCCTCCTCCCCCCCTTGATTTTAAGTCTACTGATTTTAAGAAATGCAGATTTGTCCATAGACCACAAGCCTTGCTTTTCCCTTACTGTCCCTTGAGGCCCAGATATTAGTATTTTGGTAGCTGTTGGAATTTATACAGAAATTATAACCAATATCTTATTTTATTACATATTCACTCAGTTTGTTCACTAGTACTTAACTATTTCAAAAGTTTTAGAAGAATTGATCTATTCTTTAGGGTATTGCTTCTGTATTTAAAAAAAAAAAAAAAGAAAAGAAAAGAAAGAAAGGAGAGAGAGCCAGAAATAAGTCTATTGCTTAAGTAATTATGTAAACCCACCTAGGTCTGACATAAAATCCCCCCCACATACCTCGTGGTATATTTGGCTAAAAAATGATACTGCCACCATTACTGATTGTAAATACTTGACTACAGTGATTGATGGAACAAAATTATTAGTGTTTTCAGGGATCTTATTCCATGTGTCACCACCAAAGATTTCTACAGTTATAAGATATGTAAATATTCTAAATTCCTGTAAAATGTTGGTGAGAGAAATATGTTTTCATTCTTTTGTTGGAATAACACAGTTTGTACTTTGGGGAAATGCTTGAACTTTTATATTATTAAAATATATTATTCTATGTTAAATACAAGTAATTTTTACATTCTAAATTTTCTTTAATACCAGGAAAATTAGGGAGCTAATTATATATTTAAAAGCAATTTCCTATGTTTTCTCCTATGTAGGTTGATTCATCTGTAAATGTAGGGGTGCCAGGCTAGCTCAGACACAGGTAAGGGCTGAGGAGTCAAGACCCCCAGACTCCGGGAGTTGGGTGGAAGCAGGCTTGTGGTGAGCAGCCTGCAAACTCGTTTATTGTGGGAACAGGTATACATTTTATAAGTTGCTTGCCCAATCACAATGTGCACGGGGGATCAGACCACCAGGCTCCTATACAGGTTCCCTTGGTAACACCAGGTCAATTTGGGGCAGTTGTTTATTTTCCTAGGTGGCCAGAGCAGAATGCTCCTCTCTGCAAGTTTACACACTTGAGACATTAACTGCTGTGAGCCAAGAACTAGGATTTCTCCCAACATGTAAAGCAATTAGGTAAAATTTGAGAAGATCATTGTTACTATGGTATGCAGTATATATTTCTTAGTAAACACCATTTACAACTGAAGCTTTCTGAAAGGAAGGCACAACTTTTTTTCCCTAAATGTTTTTAAGATTTAATCTTTTAGTAATATTTTGAAGATTTAATGTGTATTAGCAACTTTCAAACATTGAACATGACTTAACATTTTCTCTTTTATAACACTTTCTACTCTGTGTACTTTAATAGCTAAAAGAGAATAACTTAGAAAATTTTAATGTCTCTGTAAGGTTATCTTTATCCCAGTATGTGGGTAAATTTACAAGTGTATTTTTGGAAAACTTTAAGATAAAATAAACTAATTTTATTAGTGGGGAAAAAAAGGTGTTATGGTTTGGATGTGAGGTGTCCCCCAAAACCTCATGTGTGAGACAATACAAGAAGGCTTAGAGGAGAACTGATTGGATGTGGAGGGGTATCGCCTTAACCTAATCAGTGAAGGAATCCCTGATGGCATTAACTGAGTGGCAGGTGGAGTGTGGCTAGAAGTGGTTCATTGGGGGTGTGGCTATGGGGTACATATTTTGTATCTGGAGAGTGGAGTTTTTCTCCCTCTCTCTGCTTTCTGATCACCATGTGAACTGTTTCCCTCTGCCACACTCTTCTGCCATGATGTCTTGCCTCACTTCAACCCCGAAGAATGGAGCCTGCTATCTCTGGATTGAGACCTCTGAAACCGTGAGTCCCTAAATAAACATTTCCTCCTTTACAGTTGTTCTGATTGGGTCTTTCAGTCACAGCAGTGAAAAAGCTGACTAAAACAAAAGGCTGTTTGAATACTTGAATGTGAAAACTTTTGTATCGTCTTTTTTTTTTTTTAATATATTTCTTTAGATGTTGATAGACCTTTATTTTATTCATTTATTTATATGTGGTGCTGAGAATCAAACCCAGGGCCTCACACATGCTAGGCCAAGTGCTCCACCACTGAGCCACAACCCCAGCCCAACTTTTGTATCTTCTTACTGTCTAGTCAAGGTCCAAGAAATCGCAAGCTGACTTTTGGAAATGAATCAGGAATTTCCCTGTGTGGACAGCAAAAGACAACCAAATGGAGGTTCTCAGAGACCCCTTCCTCCAGCCAGGAGGATTAGGAACAGATGAATCCTGTGGTAGAAGAGGAACACCAGCAGCAGCAGTAACTTAAGACAAGAGGTGGAGCACACTGCAAGGAATGGTGAAGTTGTTGGAACTGAACCTAGACCTGGAAATGAAAATTATTCCCAGCAAGAACAGGTGGAAGGAAATAATAATGAATTTATTTCAGTAGATGAGGATTTCACAGGAAACAAAGAACAAGTGGAAAATGTAAAACATGTTGGAAACAAGATGAGGATGTGAAGAGGAAGAGGAAACGGACCAGGGGAGTGATGATTTCCACCAGTTTAGTAAATGTAGCAGAGAAGATGAACACATACATAGTAACAGTGTCATAAATTCCAGGGGAAGTATGAATCTGCCCATCCATCAACGCTCCTCCCCATTCTATACAAAGACAACAAAAATGGGAAGAAACTTGGACCATGGTTCTAAGGTTTGCTCCTTATTTTTGGGGAAGAAACCATGCAAAGTTTCAGAGTATAGAAGTACCACTGGGATTGTTTCATGTTCAGCAACACCAACAATTTTTGGGAACCTGAGAGCAATCCATGGCCAAAGAAAATAATGAATTAGATCTGTCCAACCTCCTACAGGCATCCAGGAATAACTGAAAGGTTTCAGGTGACATGTACACACACTACTTGAAATGCTTCAATTAACTACTGCCAAAAATAAGGAATTATTTGTCCATAATTGAAAGAATTATAATACACTTATAATTAAAAAAAAAAAAAACAAAAAACAGAGACCCACAAACCATATGCCTAAATATTAAAAGAAGAAAGAAAGAAAAGGACTTACAACACCTATGTCATATCAGAGGTGTTGGTGCACACTTGTAATCCTAGTGACTCCAGAGGCTGAAGCAGGATTGCAATTTAGAGGCCAGCCTTGGTGATTAAGTGAGACCATGTTTAGAAACAAAAAATAAAAATAGGTGGTGATGTATGTCAGTGGTTAAGCTCCTTGGATTCAAACACCAGCCCATCCCCCCCCCAAAAAAAAGAAAACAAGGGCTTAGACACACTTAACACAGTTTTTAATTCTACCATCCTCCCAAGTACCCAATGAGCACATTCCAGATATCTGCTTCATACAATCATCTCCCAATTACTAACTCCCTATGGGACAGGTTAAAACAACCTACGTGACCCACATGTTCACATCCCAAAAGGATTGTGCAGATGTGCCAAAGTGACAATTTGTCAGTCTCAGTGAACTCCAGAGAGCTCATGCCTGCTTACCTTAAATCTACCAATTACAGCTCCACTCAGGAAACCTCCCTGAGTTATACCCTGGACTTGAATAAAACCTTTGGAGTCTGGGTCTCTCTCTGTGTTTATTGCTCCCCATGGGCTGGTTGAATGTACATGTCCTAGAAGATTGCACCCATCCTGATGGCCCTGTAAGGGATGATACCCTCTTCATTTTAGGATTTCAAAGTAATAAAAAACTGTTCCTGTTAGTGTGTGCATTGCCTCCTCACTGTCTTGCCTGACTGAAATACCACAAATTCTCCTGTCCAGAACTCTCCTAGAGAGTGGCTATCTTGGCAGAAATGAAATAGACACATCAGAATTTTCAGACTGACAAGAAGGGGTCCTCAATAATGCTGCCATCTATCTGTCTACAGTGACACTAAGTCTTCCCTCCCTACCATAGCCTTCTTGCTTCTATGGTTCTTCATCCACTCACCCATCCCCCTATGAGCCACCCTCTGGTGTGCAGTGGCAAAGGATTTAATGACTACAACTAAAAGGCAGGAATAACTCATTGTCACCCCTCAGGAGCCCTTGAATTGGTTAGCAAAATAAAGAAATATAAAACGGATATCCCTGTCCTTGGCTCTGTTCAGTGCTAGGGACTTCATGTGACCTTGGCAAATGACTCAGCTGTCATTGCAAACTGGGGGCTGTTGCAAACCCAAATGTGGTCAATTGGGTTGTTCTAGAAGAGAAAATGGTCACAGTTCACCAGAAATGCTCAGATCCTAGGGTGTCTGCTTGGGAGGCTGAGGCAGGAGGATTGCAAGTTCAAAGCCAGCCTCAGCAAAAGTGACGTGCTAAGCAACTCAGTGAGACCGTCTCTAAATAAAATACAAAAAGGGTTGGGGATGTGGCTCACTGGACAAGTGCCCCTGAGTTCAGTACCCGAAACCTGCCCCCGCCAAAAAATGAAATGCTCAGAACAGGGGCCACTTGGAAAATAAGAATTGGCTAAGGAAACATCCAAAGACAATGGGAACCACAAACAGAGGCAACCATTTTGCGGGGGGTGGGGGGCAAGGGACTGAACTCAGGGGCACTCAACCACTGAGCCACATCCCTGGCCCTATTTTGTATTTTATTTAGAGACAGGGTCTCACTGAGTTGCTTAGCACCTTGCCTTTGCTGAGGCTGACTTTGAACTCAGGATCCTCCTGCTTCAGCCTCCCGAGACCCTGGGATTACAGACCTGTGCTACCTCGACAGGCAGAGGCAACCATTAACATCAGGGGCCTCATAGAAGCCCAGGAATTTGTTAGGTGCATTTCCAAATAGAGAAGAAAAAAACTTTTTAACACCATTGAAATATAAGTCATTATACACATTTTACTTAAGAAAACATAAAGGGTGAGTAGAGACTGATTTTTCTGCTATTGGAGGATCTCAGAGGGAGGTTGCTACATAAAGACCCCAAAACCATTCCTATTCCCCATTTCCTTTTTCAACCACAAACAGAATCTAAAAAGTATAAAATCAGGCAAGTAATATTCTAAGAAGTTGTTTTAATATTAAAAGAAAAAAAGATGTAGCTTCAGGCATCTATAAGTCCAAGAGGAAGCAAAAAGAAAAACAAAAAAAGCCTGAGGTGATGCTACATACCTGTAAATGCCAACTACTTCAGAGACTGAGCCAAGATGATCCCAGGTTTGAAGCCAGCCAAGCCAATGTAGAATCTGAAAATAAAATAAAAAAAGGGCTGAAGATGTAGCTCAGCAATAGAGAACTTGCCTACCATGTGTGAGGCCCAGTGTTCAAGCCTGAGTATCAGGGGAAAAAAAAGAAAGTATTTCAAGGGGAAAAAAAAGAAAGTATTTCAATATAAACATAATAAACTGTGCTCATAGATATATAATGTATAACTAAATTATAAATTAATTTTCATAATTGAATCCAATTTAAAATTAAAATTTCTATTCAGGTTTACATATTAAAGAAATTATGTGGCAAAAAGAGTTGCTGATTGGTGTCTGTCTATTATGCAATAGATTTTAATTTTAACCATAGCTCAACTGCACAAACTGACAAAAGTTCCTGGGATTAATCATCCTGGAGCTTGGATTATAGTTCTACCTGGGGCTATCTGTCTCTGATAATCTTAAGATGATACTAAGTACAACATAGAGAAAAAAGGCTATGCATCCCTTTAACACTTGTCTGGCCTAAATTTCCCATAGTTGTACTCATTGCTGTAACTTATTCTATTGGACATAAGGGCACTGAAACAATGAATAAGAAACTTAAAATAATCCTTCAGCACTTACAAATTAACTTGATAAAAGCCCAGGAACTCTCACTTAAAGTAGTGAGTGGGGCCTTTGATCAAATCTTATATGAACTTAGTTATTAAGAGATTTATTATTGCCAGGCACAGTGATGCATACCTATAATCTCAGCAATGTGGGAGGCTGAGGCAGGAGGATCACAAGTTTGAGGCCAGCCTCAGAAACGTAGTGAGGCCCTGAGTAACATAGGGAGACCCTGTCTCAAAATGAAAAATAAAAAGGGCTGGATATGTGGCTCAGTGGTAAAACACCCCTGGGTTCAACTCCCAGTATTGAAAAAAAAAAAAAAAAAACATTAAATTTAAATAAGTATTTTCACCTACAAATGAGGTAGATAAAATCGGATTCCCAGAAACACTCAATTAAAACAGTTAAATGGTTCTATATAAGTTAATAAACTGTTTTGGAGGATTCTCCTCTCCCAGGGCTAAGCAGTTCTCAGAGAAAGTAACAACTGGCCTGTGACAGTGGCTTTCGTATGCACAGCAACCACTGTAGACCCACAACTCCAGCCACCTCCTTTGTTGATTTCTCAAACTCTATTCACTTACCTGCTCTGATCACCCCAAGGTCAAGTATCAAACTACCAAGGACATCCATTATGCTCTAGAGTCTGCTAAAATTATTGAAACTAGCCAACCTAAGCCTACTTTTCTTACTTTACCTGTTCCTTCCCTCAGATATCATGATGGAAGCTCTTGCCTGCATTTCCCTCTTTTTCTATACAACCTGACTGACTACCTTGCTTTCCAAAGTAACCTTGAAGATCAAATCTGGGGTGACATGCCTCACTTCTTGGCATCTGTAAGTATGAAAAACCTGTTTTTTCAATGGCAACCATCTCTCAATCTGGTGGGCTTATCATACCTGCATAATAATAAAATTTATATTTTATTAAAAATTTTTTTCTAGTACTGAGAAATAAAACCATAGTTAAGCTGGCTGTGGTGGAGCATGCCTGTGATCCCAGTGGCTCAGGAGGCTGAGGCAGGAGGACTGTGAGTTCAAAGCCAGCCTCAGCAATTTAGCAAGGCCCTAAGCAACTCAGTGAGACCCTGTCTCTAAATAAAATACAAAAAAGGGCTGGGGATGTGGCTCAGTGATTAAGCACACCTGGAATCAATCCCCAGTTTAAAAAAAAAAAAAAAAACCCAAACAGGGTTAAGGTCATGTGAGGGAAGTGCTCTACTATGTAGTACAAAATTGATATTTATAACATACAATAACCATACAATATGACATAAACATACAGGTAAACCTAATGGTTATAAATTATATTATATAATATCTACTGATTATATAAAAATATTTCACTAAATATACATGATTAACTTCATTATGCATATTAAGTATATTTAATCACATTCCTATGTGATTAAATCAAATTCCTATTACAAAAGTATATAATATTAAGTATTCTATAATATAATGTACATAATATATAATGTAGGTACCACATAATATGAGACACAGCATATTATATACAATTATTATAGATTCTATCATAATTATTATCTGTGGTTCCAAAATGATATATAATACAGTCACATAAATATGATAGTATAATACTGCACTATATTTGTAGTTATTGCATATGACATGCAATATACAATGATTATACATTATATAAAATACAGGGGGCTGGAGTATAGTCCAGTTGGTTGAGTGCTTGCCTAGCATGCACAAGGCCTGGGTTCAGTCCCCAGCACCACCATAAATAAATAAATAAATAAATAAATAAATAAAATCCAGTAGTATGTATTGTATACTTTCATAAATACTGCATGAGATAACTTGTATGTAATAATTTTGTACTAGTATATTAAATATAAAATATTACTAATTTCATATATCATGACATATAGATATGAAATTTGAAAAATGACCTGACATGTAAAATATACAATGACTTGATAAAATGTTATATACTATCAGAATATGTAATTATTTATAGCCACATGGTTAAAAATCTCGGGGTTGGAGATATGGCTCACTATTGCAGACTGATCCAAACACACTTGTGGTCATCTGGAAACCTTCTGACAAATGGGATCAATGGGAAGCACAATTGGAGAGCACCACCCACAACAAGAACCATTGAAATCCTAGGAATATCTTTTTTGCCACCTAGAAATACAACCATTTGAATGATGTGACTTTAAAAAGTGTGTTGGGGGGACATAGAGACTGACTATACTGCTGTGTGTGGGGGGCGGAATTCCAGGGAAAGGAAGCTTCCTAGAGACAGTGTGGGTCCCTTCTGCCTCCCCTGATTCCTCTTTTCAACCCAAAACAGAAACTAAGAATCAGTGCTTTAGGTGGGTGGAAACCTAAAGTACATTTTTTTGGGGTACCAGGGATTGAACTCAGGGGCACTCAGTCACTGAGCCACATCCCCAGCCCTACTTTGTATTTTATTTAGAGACTGATCTTGCTGAGTTGCTTAGTGCCTCTCTGTTGCTGAGGATGGCTTTGAACTTGTGATCCTCCTGCCTCAGTCTCCCAAGCCGCTGGAATTATAGGTGTGTGCCACCATGCCTAAAGTACATTTTTAAAACGGAAAAAGACCACTGCTTAAAGAAACTACAAATCAATGAAAAAAAATAGAAAAGTAAATTTGAACTTAGAACATATCAGGTCCAGGTCTAGCAAGTACAGTGTTAGCCTGAGATTATTTATTAACCTACAAAGAAAAGGCAACATAAAAGAAGACAAAATGAAAAGTAAAAAGTTAAAAACACATATAATTTTTAATATAAATGCATAATAAATTGAGTTCATGAATGAATGAAAACGTAACTAGAGTAAAACAAATTTCCAAATTTGTATCTAATTGGAAATTCAAAATTTATATATGAAGCCAGGTACAATAGTACCTGTGACTTGAGGCTGAGGCAGGAGGATCACAGGTTCCAGGCTAGCCTTAGCAATTTAGCAAGACCCTAAGAAACTTATGGAGACCCTGTCTCAAAAAAAAAATTAAATAAATAAAAAAGACCCAGCGATGTAGTCAGTGATACAGTGTCCTTGAATTCAATCCCCAGTACAAAACAACAATAAGAACAACAACAAACTATACTAACTTGTATACTAAATATTTATATAAGAAAAATGCTGATTGTCTTTTGTGCTTCCACAACACAGATTACAACTTAATACTACTGGTTAACTGAACCAAATGACAAAACTTTATGAGATTAATCATGCTGGAGATCAAAAAGATATATATGGATATTCCACAAAATGTCAATCTGCTGTCTCTAATATAGAGATAATGAAATATAATGTACAAAAAAATGGCTATGCCTGTCTTTAACACTTGCCTTTCCTAAATTTCCCATTGTCATAATACTGCTGTACTATATTCTATATTGGACATAAATAGTATCACACAAAGAATAATAAAAGTTAAAATAAGTCTTTGGCATTTAAAAATTGGCTTGATGAAACTGAAACCCATGAACCCTCAGTTAAAATAGTTTATATGGCTCAATGTAAGTTAAAACATTGAGTCTTCAAGGGTTAAAACTTATTAAACTTATTATATAAAACAATTATTGAAGGGATGATTATCCACACTAATTCTCCATTTGACAGATCACTTTTGTGTGTTTAAATAAGTAAATAAGTAAAGAAAATTAAAGGTGCCAAATGATGGTTACTACAAACTCAATTCCATGATCTATCCATCAAGGCCTTCCTCCCCAATATCTAATATTACTAAAATTACAGCCGGGTGTGGTGGCACACACCTGTAATCCCAGCGACTTGGGGAGGCTAAGACAGGAGGATCATGAGTTCAAAGGCAGCCTCAGAAATTTAGTGAGGGCTTATGCAACTCAGTGACACCCTGTTTCTAAATAAAACACACAAAAAAAGGGCTGGAGATGTGGCTCAGTGATTAAGTGCCCCTGGGTTCAATCCCTGGTACAAAAAAATAAAATAAAATAAAAGATTATTAAAATTGCTTATTCACTTGTGGGTTAGGGTTATTGCTCAGTGGTAGAGTGCTTGCCTAGCATGTGTGAGGACCTGAGTTCAATTTTGAGCACTGCACATAAATGAATGAATAAAATAAAGGTCCATCAACAACTAAAAATATATATATGAAAATAATTTTTTAAGATTACTTATTCACTCAACAGCCAATAAATATCTTCCTCTTATAGAGGAAACTATTCTGTTAAAGTTCCTGTTTTTATATCCTTTTAGAGACAGGTTGCCTCAACCTCCAAAGGACAGAACACACTTTCTGGCTTACTTATGAGGTGTCCTAACACATTTGTCATCATATAAAACATTGCAGAGAAAACCTTAATGACATCTACCTTTGTCAAGGAGAACATACATTAATGACATCCTCTTCCAAGGAGATTCATCTAACATGTATATTACATATACATACATGTCCAATGTATTTCATTAGCATTTTTTGGAATCTGGTGGCTACATATTCTTCATTTATAAATTTTACTTATAAATTAAAATCATGAGTCATTCTGGCAACTGCTTTTAAAAGGAAAACTTTCATAATAAAGGCCTTGGCAATTTTTTTTCTTTTATTTTTTTTGGTATTGGGGATTGAACCAGGGGCACTTAACCACCGAGCTTCTTCCCAGCCCTTTCTTAAAAATTTGAGGAAGGGTCTCACTAAGTTGCTGAGGCTGACCTCAAACTTGCAATCCTTCTGCTTCAGCCTCTGTATTCACTGGGATTACAAATATGGACCACTGTGCCGGTCTGGCAATTTATTCATGTATCCAGGAACTTAAGCACTATCCATCAGCAGCTATGATAGCTATTGCTTCAGGGCTTCGTAAGGGAGAACTTGGACCTCTTGGTCTCATGCCACACACTAAAAAGAACAAGCCAGGCGAGGTGGCATACGCTTGCAATCCCAACCACCAGGAAGGCTGAGGCAGGAGGGTAGCAAATTCAAAGGTAGTCTGGGCAACTTAGCAATATCCTGTATCAAAATAAAAAACAAATAAAAAGGGTTGGGGGTGTTGCAGAGTGCTTGAGCATACCTGGGTTTAATCCCCAGTACCACAAAATTAAAAAAAAAAAAAAAAAAAAAAAAGGTATCATAGACCCTGAGCCTTTGACCCTCCATACCCTGTTGCCCTTATGCTTTGGACATGGAAACAGCACCCCAGAAATGTGGAATGGCCAATGGCCAATGAGACCTCCTACAGACAGGATAGTGTCAAACCTGTGTCCTCTGATACATTCCACCGGCATGAGAGGGCAGCTCTCCCTTGCCTGATGCCATGATACTGGATATTGTTGCCCTTCCCAGATCCCTAGACCACCAGGCCAACAAACCCCTTGGGACTAATGACAGAACAGAAATATGAGTTCAGAGACTACACAAAGGGCACCTGTACCATCAGACACAATGGATGGCTCACAAGAAATAACACAGTGTGTTGAACATCAGGTAGTTCTCTTAGGGTGCCCAGATCAACAAATGGTCCCATGTGCACAGTTATTATAAACTATTGGGTTGGTATCTAAGTGTCCCCTTAAAGGTTTAAAAAACAAAAGGCTCTTGGAGTCTCCTGCCTCACAGATACCCAAAACTAAAGCAAATTCACCTGAGAACCCACATATTCTAAGGCCACAAAACAAGGCATTAAAAGAACATTCCTTACCTCCTCAGGGTTTACAGACATTATTGACAGTAACCAGTTTCACTTCTCAGAATAAACAATACTGTACTCTTAAAAAGATATTCAATACAGTCTTCATGTCCTGGTTAGGTCCTAGAAAGCTAGCTATATTCAGAGAATTAATGGTCTCAAATAACTTCAAATTCAAATCAGGCAAATAGCCCCTTCAGTGGGTCTCCATCTTCCTGCAGGCATTGAGCTCTCTTAATTCAGACCTGATTCAAACCCCCACCAATGTTAAAAACTTTCCCATGACCCTTTCCTATATTTTAAGGGGCCTCTCTCTTCTCCCCACCTTCCATTCTCTCTATGTCTGGATTCATTATACATGAGACACTTAATACAGCTTCCCATTGTTTTTCTCTTACCCTGATCATATGAGAGCTGGAGGCCAGATTTGAGGATGTGAAATCTCCTAGAACCCATTAACCATAGATTGCCTCATGGGCCGGGCAGCTGCTCATCTGAAATGGCATCCATTTGGACCTAAACTTCCATATTCCCTGAAAAAAAGCTTGTCAGGGGATTAATATCTGAAATACATAAAAGAATTAAGAAACAAAAACAAACAAACAAAAAAACCTAACACCAAAACAAACCCAAATAACCCAAACTATAAATGGGCAAGTGATCTAAACAGACATTTCTCAAAAGAAAATACAAATGGCCAATAGATATATGAGGAAAATGTTTAACATCCTTACCAATCATGCAAATGCAAATGAAAACTATACTAATTTCATCTCATTCCAGTTGGAATGGCAATCATCAAGAATACAAATAATATTAATTGCTGGCAAGGATCTAAGGAAAAGGTACACTTATAGATTGTTGGCCAGATCGCAAATTGGCATAAACAATTTGGAATGTAGTATGGGGATTTCTTAAAAGGGAAGAAATGGAACCACCATATGACTCAGTTACCTACTCCTTGATATCTGTCAAAAGGAACTAAAATCAATATACTATAATGATACATGCATATCAATGTTTATAGCAATCCAGTTCACAATAACCAAGTTATGGAACCAGCTTAGGTGACCATAAACAGAGAAATGGATAAAGAAGATGAGGTGTATGCATACAATGGAACTTTATTCAACCATTAAGAAAAATGAAATTATGTAATTTGCTGGTAAATGGATGGAGCAGAGAACATAATGCTAGGTGAAATAAGCCAGTTTCAGAAAATCAAAGGTCTAATGTTTTCTCATGTAGAAGCTAGAGAGAGAAAAATAAATAAAAAATGGGATCTCATGAAAATAGAAGACCAATAGAGTAGAGGAAGGGGATTGAGAAGGAGGGAGGAGGGAAGACCACAGGAAAATAATGTATAACAAAATCTACCAAATTATGTTATATCAAAGTATGAACATGCCATGATGAATCCCACTTATGTATATAATTATAATGCACTAATTAAAATGATAATAATAGAAAAGAGATCAGTTGAATATAGCTAACAGATTGGGAGAGGGAATAAGAGAGGAAAAGGGAAGGTACTAAGGAATGAGATTGATCGAATAATGTTAGGTATATATACAGATATGGCATAATTAATCCCACTGCTATGTATAATAATAAAGTATGTATAATAATAAAGCAGCAATTTTTTCAAAAAGTTTTTGAGGTATACTTCCCAACCATTATGATGACTGTTGGCCTAGTTACTATCAATTGGTTTGGATTCTACAACTGGTTTGCAACTTAGGGGCCCAAATTTCTATAAGCAACCCATTGTTTCAATCAGATATGGCAAATGCCAAGGCTCATATGCCATTAAGACCAGCTAAGGAAGGCCCTTTGACACAAAACCACCATCATGCCTGACCCCAACCAAACCAAGAACTTACACAAAAAGCCCATAGCAGGTTGCCAAATTAGAGGGCTAATGTAAGATATCTAACTTCAGTCTTTTTTTTTTTTTTCAGTGCTGGGCATTGAACCCAGAGCCTTATGCTTGCAACGCAAGCACTCTACCAACTGAGCTATCTCCCCAGTCCTAAACTCAGTCTTGATACTATGATTTGCAGGCAATCTGGCATTCTATTAAGAACCTACCTCCAAATCAGACTATGTGATTTAAAAACTGTTTACAGTCAGGTGCAGTGGTGCATGCCTGTAATCCCAGTGACTCAGAAGACTGTGCAAGAGGATCTCAACATCAAGGACAATCTGGGCAATGTAGTGACACACTGTCTCAAAAATAAAAAAATAAAAAGGGTTGGGGATATAACTCAGTGGTAGAGTGCCCCTGGGTTGAATATTCACTATCATTTACATTTCTCTAATTACTAGAGATGTTGAAAACTTTTTCATATATTTATTAATCACCTGTATGTCTTCTGTAAATGTCTGTCCAGTTCCTTGGCCCATTTATTGATTGGGTTCTTTGAATTTTGGTTGTAAAGTTTTGTAAGTTCTTTATAAATTTTGGAGATTAGTGCTTTATCTGAAATGCATGTGGAAAAGATTTTCTCCCACTCTGTGGGCTCTCTTTTCAAATTACTGATTGTATCCTTTGCTGAGAAAAAGCTTTTTAGTTTGAATCCATCCCATTTATTGATTCTTGCTTTGATTTCTTGTGCTTTGGGAGTCTTGTTAAGGAACTCTGATCCTAAGCCAACAGGATGAAGATTCGAGCCTACTTTGTCTTCTATTAGGTGCGGGGTCTCTGGTCTAATTCCTAAGTCCTTGATCCATTTTGAGTTGAGTTTTGTGCAGGGTGAGAGATAGGGGTTTACTTTCATTTTACTGCATATGGATTTCCAGTTTTCCCAGCACCATTTGTTGAAGAGGCTATCTTTTCTCCATTGTAAGTTTTTGGCTCCTTTGTCTAGTATGAGGTAACTGTATTTTTGTGGGTTTCTCTCTTGTCTTCTACTCTGTACCATTGGTTTACCTATCTATTTTGGTGCCAATACCATGCTGTTTTTGTTACTATTGCTCTGTACTATCATAAAACACCCAATCAACCAAACAAATGAAAACCTATGGCAAATCTGTTTGCAATCACTCATTTCATCACCATCTAGGGTGATGCCTAGGCTTTGTCACCTCTACATGGGGATTTAATAGCTCCGTGGAGGTCTGAAAAGGATGCAAATATTACCTTTGCTCACTGTGTATCCACAAGCTCCTTGAATTAAAAGATATTTGGAAGCCAAGCTCCCAGGACCAATGTTGCCTTCAAATTTATAAGCAGCTCAAACATATTTTAATATCATAAAATCACACAAAAAAGACCCCTCTTACCTTAAGTGGGTATCCACTTGTATATTGCAATAACCCTGATGATATTAACCAGCCCAAGAGCTCACTGTTGAAGATGACTTTGCACAATGCACCAGATATACCTTTATCCTGGACATGAACACTGGCCCCCAGAAAGGTCCTTGGACTGCCTCTCCTAAGACAAAATTGGACACATGACATTTTTGAAATTTTCTCACTTTAACATTAAGGATTCTATAACGTTTTCTGAGATCACATTTGCTTACCCATAACCTAGGCATAATCAATACTCAGCCAAAACATATACCAGTGCACTTCCACGCTTAAAAGGAAATCTGGGAGAATGTACTACTATTAATAAAACGTCAAGAATTCAAGAGGAAGGCAGCTAGGATTATCAGCTTGACCCCCTGAAAAGAGGACCAGTCACTCCCTTGTGACTTCCCCTTCCCTAACTCTAATGCCTAGCTTTCCACCATGACCCCTTTGTTTTTTTTTTTTTTTTTTTGGGTGCTGGGGATCGAACCCAGGGTCTTGTACTTACAAAGCAAGAACTCTACCGATTGAGCTATCTCCCCAGTGCCCCACCAAGACCTCTTGACACACAAATCCAACCGCTACCACAATTATTCCTTTTTCTTGATTACACTAATATGACTAATAATTACATATACTTTACAATCTTATCAGTTCATATGCTCTATCAATATAACTGTCACACTTACCACCTTGACCACAGAAAGACACTAAGATATTATTGTAGAATATACATAATAAAACTTCAATACCAAAAAGATATTGATAAGGATCCCAGAAATTTTAGATATATTTCCTTGGCTAATGCCATGTAAATGTGAAACACAGTTAAGAAGCAGCCTGCAAAGACTTACTGCAGTTCCTCCTATTTACTGTCATATTCAAATGTTTTCCATGCTGTTTAGTAGAAAATATGCCTTAATCCATGAAGGGGTTCTCTTGCATCACCCCAACATTTCTCTAAAATGTGGTCAAAGCATCTCCGGGCCAGTTGTGTGAGCCATATCCTTTTGTTTTCTGTATTCTTAAGCTTCAATATCTCTAGCTCTGCTGACCTTGGAGGATTTACTCCTCTCAGGGTGTGCCAGATCCCAGGGACACTCAATGACTGGCCTATGACTGTGACTATCATATTGTACAGCAAGCATTCCAGAGCCCACAACCCCAGCCACCTACTTTAGTGGCCTCTCACACTCTGGGTCACTATTCACCAGCCCCATCACCCCGGGGCCAGTTCCCAGAAAGACAGGGCCAGTCCTTATGCCCTCAAACCTGTTGAAATTACAAACTCTAAGGAATCCTACTCCTTCTTATTCTGCCTTGCCTGTTCCTTCCCCTCCAGACCACAATAAAAGCTCCTGCTCACATGGTCCCTCTCTCCATTTGCTTGTTGTGAATGATACTGGTACTTTGCCAACTGATTCCCCATGGGGTAGCTTGCCCTCCCTTCTTTAGATCTGTTAGTATAAACAATGTCTTCTGAGTGGCAATCATCTCTGGATAATCCCCATTACCAAAAGGTAATAAAACCTATATTTTAGAACAATTGTTGCAGGGAGCGGGGTGGTTTGGCCACAGACTGGGGTGATAGGCTGCTAGACTCCTCTTGGCTCACTAAGAGTGCAGGTGTGCCCTGGAGGCAGTGGTATGCTGTCAGGCTGCGGCTGCTGCATGCCTGCACTGTGGCTGCAAATGCTGTTTGTTGCTGTGGATTCCTCCCCTGAATGCAGAACTTGAATGCTGAGTCTCCCCAGGTTATGGTCTGAGCTGAGTTACTTGCTTAGATCCAGATGCTACACTCTTAGGAGCACCCTTTTTACATTGACTGGGTCAGTTTTACAGAGGCTCTTCAGAATAAAGAGAATTAAGATTTCCTTCCAATATTATGGGATGAGCCAGATGAGTGCACTTGACAAGTTGACAGGGTAACCCAGAGGACTGTGGGGACAAACTTCAGTATTTCTTTTATTTACTTATTTCTCTTTTTTGGTACCAGGGATTGAACCCAGGGATGCTTAACCACTGAGCCACATCCCCAGCCCAAACTGCTGGGTTTCTTGATTCCCATTCATCCCATTCTGTTCTATTGAGTAGAAGAACCCTCTTTGGATGCTCTCACGTACTTGACACACATAGTCAGTGTGATGGTTCTAACTCAGGAACTAAGCCACGCATCTAGTCAAAAGAGTTCTAGATATAAACTCTTGAGTTATCATTTGCTGTACTACTGTTGCAATTTATCCCCTGACCCAGTTAGGTATAAGACATCACACTCTTGCATACCAGAAGCATGATGGCTAATGAAAAGGTGAAAGAGAACACTCTATCCTTGTCCACCAAAGCCCTCTCAGGATGTCACACAGTTGATTCAGGAATATAAAATTCCCAGATAATATGCATGGACCTCAGTTGTGTACTCTGCCTTACCAGAAAACCAAGGGGCTCATCCTAAGGACCTGGAGATTCAAAATACTCTTGCGACCACTCTCTCTCTCTAGGAAGTAGATCCAAACCCCTCATAGGTGAACTGGAACACACTAGACAGAGAAGCCATCACCTATGCCCAGAGCCACATGGGCCAACAAGGACTTTATCAGGTTATTACACAAGAAACAAACACAAAAGGGTTGGGGAGAAAGAAGGGACTTAACTAAAAAACATATTGAAATGGAACTGATACTTCAAACAAAAGGTAAAATTATGCTGTCCCAAGGAGGGGCTATCAGAGTTCTCTTAGCAAACGCTATTTCTGAAAGTCATATTGGAAAGGTAGAGAACAAAACAGGCTGCCTAGAGGCAGGCCAGTGGGCGCCTGCCCCTACCCCTCTTCCTGTAAGCACTTAGAATGTCCACATTGAGTTTCAGCAAAGACAACAACTGAACACTATTTTTTCAGGCGGCTAGGAGTGTAAGATATAGAAGGAAAGGGAAAAAAGGTGGGGGAAGGTAAGTTAAGACAAATTCCTCTACATAAAAGGGAAGAAACTAAAAGGTAAAAAAATTACATTGGTAAATGTTATGGTCTGGATATGAGGTGGCCCCCAAAATCTCATGTGTGAGACAGTGCAAGAAGGTTTAGAGGAGAAATGATTAGGTTATGAGAGCTTTAACCCAATCAGTGAGTTAATCCCCTGATACGGATTAACTGAGTGGTATCTTAAGATGGATAGGGTGTGGCTGGAGGAGGTGGGTCATTGGGGTATGTATTTTGTATCTGGTGAGTGGAATCTCTCTCTCTGCTTCCCAATCATTATGTGAGCTACTTTCCTCCACCACACTATTCTGCCATCATGTCCTGCCTACCCCAAGCCCTGAGGAGTGAGTTGGCTGTCTATGGATTGAGAAAAAACTGTGAGTCCCCCCAAATAAAATTTTCCTCCTCTAAAAGTGTTTTTTTCAGATCTTTTAGTCACAGCAGGGAAAAAAAAATCTGACTAGAACAGAAATTGGTACCCAGAGTGGGGTCATTGATGTGCCTAACCTGACCATGTGGCTCAGAAGGTTTTTGGAATTTTTTGGAATTGGTGGGAGGAATTTTGAGATGTTTAGTAGCGCAAGCTGGAAATGCTTTAGATTGTTGTAAGCAGAGTTTAATGGCCAGTTCTGGTGGGAGCTCAGAAACAGAATGCCAATAGGACTGT
Organism: Sciurus vulgaris; assembly: GCF_902686455.1. Taxonomy (NCBI): domain Eukaryota; kingdom Metazoa; phylum Chordata; class Mammalia; order Rodentia; family Sciuridae; genus Sciurus; species Sciurus vulgaris. Next base: position 76,136,442 of record NC_136471.1, on the reverse strand, counting down.
GCACAGTAAAGACGAGGTTCATGAGGTTTTAGAGGAAAAGATGGACATTCTTGGCAATTGACACAAGGCCACTTGTGTCATATTCTCACTGAAAAGTTATCTACATTTTGCCCATGGCCTAAGAGTTTTTGTGAGACTGATTTTAAGTGATGGACCTCTTAATCTGGGGGAAGAAATTTCTAGGCAGCATAGCATTCAGGCGGTGGAATGGATATTGCTTATAACTTTTAGCCAAATTTATTGTGATAATCAGGAGCAGAAAGCAGAGCAGAAAGATTTGAAAAACTTGGACTTGAAAGACAGGAGTAAAACTGGGGCTAAGAAAGCTGCAGTTGTTAAGACCCGGCTGCCACTAAAGAAATGCTAAAGATTTTGCCAGAGACAATAAGAAAGATGGTTTGAGGGCATCTCAGGAGCTGGCAACACCGCACACAACTTACGCTCAAGGGAATAAAAGTAAAAACTCTCTTGAGAAGAGACCAATACGGCATCCTTGCACAAGGGAGCCTAGGAAGGTTTTTAAATGTGCTCAGCCACCCAGACACTCAGAGGCTGCTGCAGCTGTAGTCCATGGAGGCTTAGCTACTATTTGAGATGGCTACAGACCTTGCTGTCAACCACGTGGTTCTGTTTCTGCAGGAATGCAGGATCCTGGAGCTGCGGGTTTTGAAGGCTTCCACCAAGATTTCAAAGGAAGGCCTGGGAGGCGAGGCAAAGTGCAGCAGAGTCAGAGTCCCAGCAGGCATCTCCTGAGAGGGTGATGCATGGAGATAAGGAGGAAGTAAAGGCGGAAGTGGAGAACCTCAACATTAAGAAATGCCAGTACCATGGAATGTCTGCTGAGGAAAGCTGCGGGAATTGAGCTGACACAAGCCAACAGAAAGGACCCTCGGACTGTAACCAAGGGGGCCACAGGGACGAAGATACACAAGCCCTTTGGACAGAACCTCACCATGCCATGTGCTCCAACTGCTGGAAATGAAGCTATGGGACTTGTTTGTACAACTGGACATCAGTCTTGCTTTGGTCCTAGCCCTTCTTTCTATGACCCTATTTTTCTGAATGGAAATGTTTATTCTGTACCTTTACATATTAGATACTTCTAAATAGATTTGATTTTTACAGGAGGGCATGATGTGAGCTTGCCCTGAGTCTCAAAGGAGGCTTTGGACTTGAACTTTTGGGGAATTTTGGAATTACTGAGTCTATGGGGACTATTGGAAATGGACAGAATGTACTTTAAATTGTGAGATGGTTATGAGATTTTGGGGGCCAAGGGTTGAATGTTATGGTTTGGAATGTGAGGTGTCTCCCAAAAGCTCATGTGTAAGACAATGCAAGAAGGTTTAGAGGAGAAATGATTGGGTTATGAGAGCCTTAACCCAATCAGTGAATTAATCCACTGACAGGATTAACTGAGTGGTAACTGAAGGTAGATAAGATATGGCTGAAGGAGGTGGCTGTCATTGGGGGCATGCCACTGGAGTATATATTTTGTATCTGTTGAGTGGAGTCAGTCTCTCTGATATCTGATCATCATGTGAACTGCCTTCCTCCATCACACTCTTCCACCATGTTGTTCTGCCTGACCTTGAGCCCCAAAGAATGGAGCCAGCTATATGTGGACTGAGACTTCTGAAACCTTGAGTCCCAAAATAATCTTTTTCTCCTCTAAAATTGTCTGGTTGGGTCTTTTACTCACAGAAATGAAAAAACTGACTAAAATGGTAAATATATAAATATATAAATACTTCATATATTTATTTATGCTTATATATACATACATGTAGGCACACAGATTGACAATTTGACCCAATTTGAAATCCAAATTTTACATCCCAAAATTTATATACTACAAATTTATAGAATATAAATTGTATATAATAAACACATAACAACATAGGTTCTGAATTAACTTTAGCATTTGATAAAATGCACTAATTGACTAAGCTCCAGACTTAATAGAATCCTGGGGCTCAGATATTTGTACCTGGATATGTCACTGAAGTTAATCATTACACCCATAATAATCTTTGAAAAGTAACTATCTATCAATTAAAGGGAAAATAGTTATGCTTCATTTTAACTACATAGTTGCTTGAGTTTCCCAAGTTCAGTTTCCATTGTCTTAAATAGCCCACACTGGACATAGATACTATCCTACAATGAATGATAAATTAAACCACTGGAAGTTACATATCACACTTGATAGAATGGAACCCCAAAAACCCTTAGTTAAAATAGGTAATATGGGCAGGGTGAGGTGACACATATCTGCGTTCCCAGGGACTGAGAAAGCTGAAGCAGGAGGATCACAAGTTTAAGGCCAGCCTCCAAAGTAAGTGAGGACCTAAGCAACTTAGTGAGACTCTGTCACAAAATAAAATATACAAAGGGTTGGAGATGTGGTTGAGTAGTTAAGTGCCCCTGGATTCAATCCCTAGTACAAAAAAAAAAAAAAAAAAAAGGAAAATACCTTTCTGATATATCTAAGCTCTACTCTGTTCTCAGGAATGCTTGTAGTCTCAGCAAATGAACATGCCATCCTTGTACTAGTGGGGGCTGATCCCATCTCAGATAAAGTAAATTGGGATACACTACAAAGAGGGGCTCTGCCTAGGGATAGAGCCAATTGGAACAACAAATCAGGCTAGGACTCACCACTGAGGCCACTTGAGTCCAGGAATTTGTTAGGTAATCAGGTAAAGGGAGGTTTAAAAAATTTTTATTTTGGGCTGGGGAGACAGCTCAGCTGGTAGAGTGCTCACCACGCAAGCACAAGGCCCTGAGTTCGATCCCCAGTACCGCAAAAAAAAAAAAAAAAAAAAATTATTTTTTTAAACCTTTTTTATTAGTTGCTGATAGGCCTTTATTTTATTCATTTATTTATATGCAGTGCTGAGGATCGAACCCAGTGCCTCACACATGCTAGACAAGCACTCTACCACTGAGTCAAAACCCCAGGCCCCTCAAAAATTTATTTTAACCTTTCTAGGAATACAAGCAATTTAAATGTTTTATTTAGGTGCTGGGGATGTGGCTCAGTGGTATAACATTTGTGAGGCTAGAGTATCACCACTGGGGGGAAAGGAAGTGGAAGGGGAAGGAGAAGAAGAAGAAGAAGAAGAAGAAGAAGAAGAAGAGGAGGAGGAGGACAAGGAGAAGAAAAAGGAGGAAGAGGAGGTGTTTTTTTTTGTTTTTTTTTTGTTTTTTTCTTTTTTTAAAGGAGAATGGGTATTCTGCTGTTCCTGGGGATATCTCAGGGAGAAGTTACTGACTAGAGACAGTGGGCCCCTTCCTCATCTTTTTCCCTCTCCTGTTTTCAACCAGAATCAGAAACTAAGAACCATAGCTGCAACTGGCTGACCAAAATAAAAGATTTTTGTTTTCAAGAAAAAAAATAATGGCTCTTAAGGTGGGTAAAAGTTCAAGGACAAAAAGGAAATTTAAATGTTAAACATGTGCTTAGTGTGTGTGTTTGTGTGTGTGTGTGTGTGTGTGTGTGTGTATCTGATCAAGCCTAGAAAATTATGTTATGTACCTTTGGAGGTGGAAGCAAAGTGCATATGAAAGGTCACTTTGGAACACCAAGTGAAGGATGCACAATGGTAATCCTAGATTACTTATTAATTTATGAACAGATTAAAGAAGAAAAATTAAAAGTAAAAATAAAAATTAAACCTACATATATCATTAAAATATAAATATGACAATGTATCAGGAGTCCCACTTCATGCTTTTAGCATAACCCTTGTGGCTTATTTTAACTGACAGTTAAGTTTTTTCTTTTCTCTTATCCCTACCCTCTTTCCTAAACATGGGGGGAGCAAGATAACCTTCCCATTTTAGATTGAATTATCTCTCCTTTACCACACATACCACAGGAATGAAGTAATTCAGACTTCAAGGATGGCACCAGAAGACATAAGAAACAGGTATCTTTCAAGGATACTTGTGAATTATATGACCTCTGACAGGGCACACCTGAAATGTAGCCTTTGAATCACTTCTTTAAAAGTCCTCTGTTCCCCTAGATAGTCAGAATGACAACCTCTGCGGCAGAAGTTCCCTATGTTTCTCCCTTGCTAGCAAAGCAATAAAACTTTTTCCTTGTTCTCAAAACCTCATTATTGGATTGGCATCAGGAACAAGAACCAAGCTTTTGGTAACAATAAATTATGTATGGGTATAAAAAACGTATAATTATGTAAATTTTCATGATTTGTTAAAATAGGACATTGAATATTTGTATTCTACTTGATATACTAAAGGATTTTTGTAACAAAAAGATTTTTCAAAGGTGCTGGTTAGCATTTATGCTTCCACAACACAGGTTATTACTTAACATTACTGATACACTATTCCAATTGACAAAATTCATGGAAAATACCAAGTCTGAAATCATAATTCTACCTGGGTATGGCACTAAATAAAATACAAAATAGGGCTGGGGATGTGGCTCAATGATTGAACGTTCCTGAGTTCAACCCCCAGTACGCACCCCACTAAATGAAGGGTTCAGTATCACCCCTGGTTCTGTGTATGAGACGCCAATCTGGTCTATTCTTAAATATGAAATACATACATAGAATCCTACATATATATACACTACAGGTAGGAACATGGTGTTTTATTCCATTCTTATTGCTATTTTCCCATCCATCAAGGCTTCCTACTCAATACTCACTATATTCAATCAAAACCAGTAAATACGTTCCTCTTACACATTTGTCTAAACCCTTTGGTTTACTGCCTATTTCAACGACCTTTCAAGTGCACTTTGCTACCACCTCCAAAGGTACATAACGTACCTTTTCTAAGCTTGATTTGATATACACACACACACACTAAGCACATATACGTCCAATATCTCTGAGTACTTTGAAAATTCTAGAGGCAAGATGGGCGTGGTGGTGCACATCTGTAATCTCAGCGAGTAAAGAGGCTGTGGCAGACAGATTGTTAAATTTGAGGTCAATCTCAGCAATTCAGCCCTGTCTCAAAATTTAAAGGAGAGGGAGAGAGACAGAGAGACTATGATGTAGAACACAGCACTCCTGAGTTCAATTCCTACTACCAACACCACTGCCGCCCCCCTCAAAAAAAAAAAAAAAAAAAATTCTAGAGGGAACATACTTCTCACTTAAAAGGTACTTGGAGGCAGAAAGCAAAGGGCGGGTGAGGAGAGGGGTGGCGGAGTTACTTGGGTCAGTGGTAGGGGCCGCTCCCTCTCCCCACCCCCGCCCCTGTCTCTCTGGGAGAGGCAGGAGCCTGGCACCAATCTAGGAAGGCAGTGAGCTGAGCGGCTGTCCCTATGGCCAGTGCTGTGGAGAGAGTAAGAGCAAGGGAGAAGAGGGAGCTTAGGAGAGCTCCAGCCCAGGCAACGCCCACCCCACCCCCAACAGCTCAGCACTAAGCTGGGGCAGCCAGAGCCGCGGGCCTCCTCCTCCTGCTCAAGCCAGAGCCCCTGCGTGAGCCAGCAGTTGGGGGATAGGGAGGCAGCTACAACCCAGAGAGGGACGGGGTAGCTGCTTTTTCGTCAGAGGATGCTAAGTGGGGGGCTGGAATTTACGCCCTGTTCCAGAGCGTGGAGCAAAGGACACTCAATGTGCACGGTGGAAGATGCCTTCAGAGACACCTGTGGGGGACACAGGCAGAGCCTAGGTGAGTTGGCTGATTCCCCTGCCTCTGTCTCCTAGACCGTACCTTCCTGGGATGGTAGGGTGTAATGAGGCAAGGAAATAATAGGAATTGCTATGCTTGCGTGTTATGTAGTAATAATAAGCTGTATTTGGTATTTGCTTGAACTTGTAAAACTTGCTGTGAGGCAGGATGACACTCCTGAGCAATGCCGATATGAACTTTTATCTACGATTTGAGTAGAGGCTCCTAGTCTAGTCATGTTCTGTGCTCCCATTACAGTGGCATAAGACTTGTTTCATTGGCTTTTCATCCCCTCACCCATCCCCCATGTGCAAACACCTGGTATGCAAGGCAAAGGACTTCAATTAAAAGGCAGGAATATCTCATTGTCACCCCTCCCAGGAGAGGTTTGCAAAATAAAGAAATGGAAATGCACATTCCTTCTCATTGAGCTCTTTTCAGTGCTAGGGACTCCCTGCTGTGACCTTGGCAAATGACTCACCTGTCATTGCACACCTGGGGCTGAGGCACACCCAAATGTAGTCAATAGGGTGGTCCTAGAAGAGGGCATGGCTGCATATGAAGGGGACCATAGACCACTAGAAATGCTCACAACAGGTGCCACCTAAACAATAGGAATGGCTAAGGAAACGTCCAAACTCAAGGGGGAAATGTTTTCGCTGCACAGAAATATAAGGCATTTTAAAGTCTTTACTACAAAGATGACGGAGTGGGGGGAAAAGGAATGGAATGTCTTGCCAGTGGTGGACCCCCAGCAGCAGGGAAAGGCTGCTGTCCTGTGTCACCAGGTCCTTTCCCCTTGCCTCTTTTCCTTTTCTCAATTAGAAAAAGAAATAAAAAATGAAAACTTCGGCCAGGTAAAATCCTAAAACACATTTAAAAATGTTAAGAGGAAAAAGGCTGTCAGTTAAGTCAGCTACCCTTAAAACAAGGAGAAAAATAAGAGAAACCCTGAACTTTTAGTACTTAGCGATCACCATGTGTAGAGAGCACAACACTGGAACTAGATTACTTAACATTACTTAAGTCATAAACACTGGAAAAAAAGAAAAAGGGCAAAAATTATATATATGTAAAAGAATTTTAATATAAACATGACAAATTACTTTCTGGAAGGAAAAAATCATAACTGAAATTAAACAAATTAACCTAGTTTGGTCCAACGGAATATTCAACATTTATGTACTAGTTTGCATACAAAAGATTTATTTATGTAAGAAAAAGGGGAAAACAAAATGCCGATTTACTGTCTGTACAACACAGGTTACAATTTAACACTACTGGTAAACTACACCAATTGACAAAAATTCATGGGGCTAATGTAATGTATTAAGCTGCTCCCCCGCCCATCAGGTACAGCCATTTGGCCCGCCTCCCAACCACTTGTCAATCTGTGAACATCCTGGCTAGCTATGGGTTCATCAGTCAGCAGGCAAGTATCCTTCTCCCATATTGGTCCCCTGTTAGCCCCGCGGAATTCAACTGTTTTACTGTAGCTTCCCCGCCATCTTTTTCCATTCTTCTTTCTGTCCTACTCACTTTTCTCTATCCTCCTGGCTTTCCACTCTCTCTAGCGCACGCCCTTTCTTTTCCTTTCTATTTTCCTCTCATTTTCTCTCTTACCCTGCAGGGAGACACTCTGATTGCTTAATAAATTCCCTTATGTGATTTCCCATGTCCAGCGTGGTTTCCTGGGATTTCCTTACAGCTAATCATACTGGGGCTCCAAATACTTATACCTCGGGATCCAACGAGATTTTTAAATTATGCAGCTTCTAATCTTAAAGAGATAACTAAATATAATACAGAGAAAAATGGCTGTGGCTGTCTTTCCTAAATTTTCTGTACTCATAATACTCACTGTTCTAAAATTTTCTATACTGATCATATAGGCTCTGACATAAAGAATGTAATGGAAAAAGTCTGGGCACCTACAAATTACCTTCATAAAATGGGATCTCATGGATACTCACTTCAAACAGTTCAATGGCTCTATGTAAGTTAATACAGGGCTTTTGAGCAGAAAATCTTATATAGAGCTAATTAAGAAGGAATTGCGTGTACTGTCTGTTTTCACATTTGACAGGCCAATTTGGTCTATTCTTCAATCCGACATAATAAGCAAGTAAAACAAATACAAGGTAAGGGAGGGAAAGAGGGAGCACCTGGGACTAAAATGGAGCAAACTACATTCCATGCACGTATGATTATGTGAAATTGAACCCCACTATCATATATAACTATAATGCACCACGATAAACGTTTTTCAGAAAAGAAAGAAAAGTTGCTTCATGGTGCTTTACCAAAACTTTACTACTGTGATTCCATCTATCAAGTCCTCCCTAAACAAAATTCAATATTGTTAAAATCACTGCTGCCAGTTGATCAAAAGTTCACATTTGGCTAACCGTTTGGTTTAGTGCCTATTTGAACAGCCTTTCAACTACACTCTTCTTCTACCTCCAAAGGGACCTCTTCTAGGCTGGCAGTGAGGTACATCAGCCGCAATGAATCACACGTGGTCCCTGAATTTAGAACAGGATGACATCTACCTTTCTCCAGGAATCTAGATACAACGTTAACGACATCCTCTTCCAGGCAGGTTCATCTGACACACACACACACACACACTAAGTGCATATTAATCCAATTTTTTAGTATTTCCATATCTTAGATGCAACATATCCCTTACTTAAAATGTACTTGTAGGCGGAAGGCAAAGGGCGGGAGAGGAGAGCTGTCGCCGGGTGACTTGCGTCATCGGTAGGCGCCGCTCCCCCCTCCCCCAGCCCTCCCCTGCGGTGCTCGCAGCCAGGGAGGCAGCTAGCAGAGCTGGGCAGAGCTGGGCGGGGCTGAGCTGAGGCACTTGAGAGTGAGAGGGAGGGAGCATCAGAGAGATCCAGCCCCAGCACTGACCTCTGCTGCCAACACCCGGCCAGGGAGGCAGCGAGCTCAGCTGCTATTGAGCTGCCACTGCTATGGCCACCACTGCTGAGAACGACAGCTAGGGAGCATCTCAGAGCAGCCGACACCTCAGCGCTGCTTTACTGGACCAGCGGGAGCCGCGGCCGCCTTCTTCTCCCCAGCTCTCCTTCTTAGAGGCGGTGGCTCCTCATGCTTGTGCACAAGCCAGAGCCTTTGCCAGAGCCCGAAGCGGGGGTCCAGGGAAGCTGCTACTGCTATCCCGGACTGGGATTTCAGAGGCAAAGGATCCACAAGGTGTAGAGAGAGGAAATCAAGTGGCAGCCACAACTGCTGGAACAGGGAAGGCTGTGGCAAGGTGAGTCTTTTGGTTTCTCCTGACTCTGCTGCCTGGAACACCCTCCTGGGGTGAGAGTGAGAGGGAGGGAGCATCAGAGAGATCCAGCCCCAGCAGGGACCACTGCTGCCAACGTGGACCAGCGGGACCAGGGGGATCCGCGGCTCCTGTTCAAGCCTTAGCTTCGCTGGATACACAAAGACCCAGCCCGCCTGTGAGCTGGAGTTGTTAAGGGCAGGGAGCTGTATACCAACGGCCAGAACTGGGAATCTGCTCCTTGTTGAGTGGACGCTAGCAGGGGGTGAAATTTCTGCCCCAACAAAGGGCATGGGGTGAAGGATTCCCAAGGTGCAGGTAAGCCATGGATCTGAGCCACCAGACATATGAGGGTCCTAGGAGTGGGGGCGGTGTCACTACTCCTGCCTCTCCACTGCTTCCGCCATTCCCGGGGGGTCATAGCATCTCCTTGGAGTGCCTGAACCTTGCCACAGGCTCAGCAGCCACCCCTCACCACTGCTGAAGAGTACCAACTGTGAAGCAGCACTGGGGTGGCAGTGAAAGAATGGACATTTTTTTAAGCTGTCTGTTTTATCTCAGCTCCCTAAGGTTTCCCTCCCAGTAATGGGAACAAAGCCCTTAAAGCTGTTCCAGGAAACAGCCCCAAACAGAGAGTAAAAGAGTAAATTGAGCCTGATAGCCAGATAGTGCTCAAACAGTAGGATTACCAGAAACTATTGACCAGAATCTACACCCTGTTGTAAAACATTGTGAAACATGTTGTCAGCAAACCCAGACCCCCTTTGAAATTTCCTGGCAGCTTTGTTCCCCCTTTTCCCCCTTTCATGTGTGACCCCTCCCGATGTGTGGTTTCTGCCTTTATAAACCTACAAGATTTTCTGCTAGGGACTCGACTCCTGGAGTTGGATCCCAGCGCGCTGGAATAAACACCTCTTGCGGTTTGCATCAAGTGACGCCTCCTGCGGTTGATTGGGGTTGCCGTCCATCCATGGGACAGAGTTGGGGTTTCCTTTTTGGGGGCCTTACATTTGGGGGCTCGCCCGGGATAAGATGGCCCCCCCTCATCCGCGGAGTCGACCTTGGAGGTAAGAAGGGGTACCCCGAAGTTGTCTGTCTTTGTCTTGTGTTTTGTTAGTTGGTCTGGTTCTGTGACTCGTGAGAGTGGCTGGTAGACGTGCCTGGGGGGCCACAGGTTGCAGCCCTGGCGGACACCCTAAGGGTGGAAGGAGAGCCAGGGACGCCTGGTAGTCTCTGTCGGTAAGGGCGCTGATGGGGTTCAATTGGTGGATCAGAGATTGGCACCCGTCTGGTTCTGGTTCTGTTGTATGTTTGTGGCGGAGGTGGAGGAAGGGTTGGAACAACTGGGGGGTTCTCGGGCCCCGGGCTACTCTCGGGTGGACCCCAAAGGTTCCTTCTCTGGACTCCACCTCCCGACAGCCCTGAAGGGTAACTTAGCAAAGTAGCTTCAGTCTCAAAAGTAATGAAAAATAAGGTCTCATAATTTTAACATCCAACCTGTCCGGATGAGATGGCTAAAATGCCTTAGACACAGAGTTTCTGTTAAAACCTGTTAGATCCTTCCAGATCTCAGTCAAGGCTTACATTGAAATATAAATAAAAGAAGCCTAAAGGCTCAGTAGGAGACCGGTCTCAAACCCAGGGAAAGAAAAGGTAAAAAGAGTCTCTAAAACTCCAGCAAAGTAAATGCTATATTTTTAATTATAGGTTTTTTTGAGCTCATGATTTTTTGATCAGTTCTATTTTTTATTCAACTAGAGTTTTTGAACATCTGTTACACTGCAATGGAGATTCACCTATAAAGTTACAAGGGCTTGATTTTGTGTTATTTGTATGTTGTGCTGTCTGATGTCATGTTTTGTCTGTATCAAAACTGAGCGCTCCTAAAATTAAAATTTAAAAATGGATCCAGATACTTTTAATTCACGTGAGTTAAAAAAGGTTCAAATTGGGTAAACTAATAAGAGTAAAATGTCTTTGAAAATAACTTGCAAGTCTCTAGGTGGTCAAGCTAATAAAATATTGATGTTAATAAAATATCAATTGTTTCTAGGACTTTTCTTCAACAGGGAAGAGACAGCAAATACTGTTCAGGACACTTGTCTGATATCTTGGTTTTTTACAGAATAAGTGAATTAGAGTTAACATGTATGGGATTACTCTAATGTGTTTGTAGAGACATCTGATTAATTTACAAAGTTAAAATGCTAATTGTTAAATAACATCGAGTACTTTTAACTCCTTAAATTCCATGGGGTATCATACTTAAACATTATTGGTGTTTTCATAGGTTGGTAAATAAAAGGGTAAATAACTGTAAAGTTATGGACATTAAAGTTAAAGCCCATTACTCTTAATTTATGACTGGTGAGACTGGCTTGCTGGATAATTAAGATCAAACTTAGAAATTGGAGTTAAATACAGAGGTCAAGAAAAGTCCATATTTGGGTCTTGCCCTCAACGTTAGCCTGAACCCAGGGAATAAGAGAACTTCTCTAAGGAGCGTTGCAACTCTGGGTCACACAACCTCCTGATCAAGGAGATTGTTGAGACTAGAGGATGAAAAATTATCCAGTGCATCTGCTGCAGAGGAGGGTCATGGAAAAGGGGAAACATCCCTTGATGTTTCTAAAGGAAGTCACCTCATCAAGAGACCCTGCCTAATCAAAGTCACTGGTGGAGCTAAGGAGCCGCTCTTAAGTTCTGTACCAGTGACCCCTGTGGGAACTCAGGTGACTCTTTAACAAGACAGGAACCAGGTCAATTTGACCAGCTTGATCTTAGATACCCAGCAAAACAGATAAAACCAAAATATAGCCATTCTTGGGCATTTAAAAGAAATAATAATTAAATGTAACTTAAGATGTACACTTGTATTAGCCCACTAGAATAAAGACTGGAAGCTACAAATGAAAGAAAGATTCTTCAGCAAATGTGCCTGATAACTATCAAGAGAAACTGCCAGAGTCAGAAGTTTTTAGTCAGTTTAAGGCCTGCAGACCTTCCTAAGCTACACAGGTAGACTTAATCTATGTTTGCTAGTATGATTATCTATTCCTAAGTAACAGAAGTATAGAGATCTCTAGTAAACACAGGTTATACCAATAAAGGGATATTTTACAAAATCAGATGACATTAAGTACTTAACTATATTTTCTGGGGACATCGATGACAATGTTAAAGTCCCCAAATAAAGGCCTTGTTCTCTCCAGCCTTTGCTAGGCCTAGTTATAGGAACAATTTCTCAGTTCTTCCACCTCCTGGTGAGAGATTAACTTCTGTCATTTTCATGATACTCAGTGGCATGTTTCAGATGCTGCAACATTTACTTTGTACTAATCTCATTTCAGTACTCATGTCTTTTTGTTCTTCTATCATAGAAGCACCCACCCCCAGATGACTTTACAACCTGCTCTTCCCCAACCAGGCTTCTTCCTGGGACCCCTTGATTGACCCGATTTTTAGAAAAGGAACTCCAAGCTGCTTGCCCCACGCCACCCACTTCCAGCTCGAAGAAGCTAGAGCAGTCCTCGACCTCCTTCCCCAGCAGCATGGAGTTCCTAAGATTAGAGGGGGGAATGAAGCCAGAATTGGGAACAGATAGTTAGTGTAGAAATAGGGGATCGGGTCAAATCGAGGAAATGGCCATAAAATCATCTGCCTCTGGAAGTTGGAGGCTGCCCCTGGAATGGAATGTCAAGGATCTCCGGAGGCCATTGATTACCAAATTTACCTGCCTTTATCAAGGACTGTTTATCAAGGACTGCAAACAAGGGGCTGCTAATTGGTGGCCCGCCCCCTGAGCTCTTGCCTGCCTGAAATCACCTAGTCACCTTCATCAGGGAAAGAGTAAGTGCTGTACAGGTACTAATACTTAGGCAACAATACCAGTCCCTCTACCAAGGAAATAGCTTTGGAGAAGAGTATATAGAGACAGAAGTTCCATGATTAGAACTTACCAGAAAAGAAAATGGGGAAATGAAAGAATGGACATTTTTTTAAGCTGTCTGTTTTATCTCAGCTCCCTAAGGTTTCCCTCCCAGTAATGGAAACAAAGCCCTTAAAGCTGTTCCAGGAAACAGCCCCAAACAGAGAGTAAAAGAGTAAATTGAGCCTGATAGCCAGATAGTGCTCAAACAGTAGGATTACCAGAAACTACTGACCAGAATCTACACCCTGTTGTAAAACATTGTGAAACATGTTGTCAGCAAACCCAGACCCCCTTTGAAATTTCCTGGCAGCTTTGTTCCCCCTTTTCCCCCTTTCATGTGTGACCCCTCCCGATGTGTGGTTTCTGCCTTTATAAACCTACAAGATTTTCTGCTAGGGACTCGACTCCTGGAGTTGGATCCCAGCGCGCTGGAATAAACACCTCTTGCGGTTTGCATCAAGTGACGCCTCCTGCGGTTGATTGGGGTTGCCGTCCATCCATGGGACAGAGTTGGGGTTTCCTTTTTGGGGGCCTTACAACAGGACAAGGAGGACTGGCCCTTCCCTGCAGATCCCTCAGGGATCTTCTCCCTTGGCTAGTCACAGGCTCTCTGGCTCTTCTCAAAACCTCAGGAAGCTCTCCCCGCTCCTATGCCCACCCCAGAGGTAGTGGAGAGGGGGTCCAGAGGCACCCGGAGTCTCTGCACAGAGAAAACTTTATGAAAACAAAATCGTGACAAGCTGCCCTGGAAGGGCCAAAGCCAAACTCTGAAGAGACCCAGGAAGAGAAAAAGAAGAGGTGAGTACAGCCCCTGGCTTCTATTCAACGGCAGCATTCTAGAGACCACAGTGGCCCCTGGTTAAATCACATTAGCACCACTTCTGCCTCAGTTACACATATAACCCTTTGGCAGCTTTTGCCTCAGTGGAAAGGAACCAACCCAATTTTTAGCCAGGGCTTTTCTATAAAGCATTCTCCACCATCAGCAAGATTTTTAAAAGGCTACCTAAATACCGGAATATGAAATCTTTTGCATCTTATGATCGTCTAGGCAACATGCAAGAATTAGCAGGCTGACTTTTGGAAATGAATCAGAAACTGTTGTGTGTGGGTAGCAAAAGACAATCAACTGGAGGAGCTCAGAGAACCCTTCCTCAAGCCAGGTGTACAAGGACCAGATGAACCCTGTGGTACAGGAGGAACACCAGCAGCAGCAGCAGCAACAAGAGCAACAACTAAGACAAGAGGAAGGAACGCACTGCAAGGAAGGATGAAATTTTGGGAGCACAACTCGAACTGGAGACCAGAATGATTACTAGCAAGCACAAGTGGAAGAAGATAATAATCCATTTATTTCAGTAGAGAAGGACTTGGGAAACCAAGAACAAGAGGAAGATGCAAAACGTGCAAGTAAAAATATGAGGGGAATGAAGAGGAAGAGGAAATGGATCGGCAGAGTGATTTGGATCAGTCTGGTGGCAGTAGCGGACAAGATGAGCACACACACTTAAATAACACTGTCACAGATTCCAAGAATATTGTGGACCTGCCCATCTACCACTCTACTCCCTATTCTATACAAAAACAACAAAAATGAAAAGAAACTTGGACCATGGTTCTTAAGTCTGCTCCTTTTCTTTGAGAAAGAAACAATGCAGAATCACAGAATATATGAGTACCAATGGACTTATGCTATGTTCAACAACACCAATAATTTTGGGGACCTGACAGCAGCCAATGTCCAATGGTAAGTACACTGCCAGATTCTATCTGTCCAACAATCTACAGGTCTACAGGAAATGGCCAAAAATGTTACAGGTGACATACACTACTTAAAATGTTTTACTTAACTGCTACAAAATGTAAGATATTATTTAGTCCTAAAAAAGAATGAATTATACTGTTATGTTTTGTGGATGCATGTGTATGACAAATCCAATACCTATAATTATAATGCACCAATAAAAAAATTTTAAATGGACACATGCAAACCATATGCCAAATGTTTGGAAGTAATAAATCAAGTTAACAAACTGTGCACAAAACAAAAGGATGAAGTAAGGGTACATACTGTGCTATAAATGAATCTTGGAAACAATTTGCTAACTGAATGAAAGGACACAAAAGGTCATGTGGTGATTCCGTGTATATACAAAATGTCCAGAATGGGCAAACTCAGAGAAAGAAAGCAGTTTATTGGTTGCTAGGCAATGAGAGGAGGAATGATCGGGACTAACTTCTTAAATTGGTATATGATTTCTTGGGTGATGGAAGTGTTCTGGAATTGGATAGGGGTAATGGTTGGGTGTGCTGGGAACCACTGAAGTGTCCACGTTGAAATGGTGAATCTTATGTAACATCTCAATAAACTGCTATAGAAATAAGGTATACCATTTTTCAGTGTAATAAGTAAAAGTCAAATGCTTCCTTGTGTGCATTTGCATTTTCTGTTGCTTGTTAATTAGTAAGATCATTCTCCCTTTCTCATTTATGTTTGGGCTTGTGGGATTTGGAATGTGCTGTTTTTCTAAAATGCAATGCTTATAAGATATTTTAAATTAAGAACTGCACTAATTTTTCACCGATACCCTAGTAAGAGTTGATGCAGCTGCTTCTCATCAGTGCCATGCCTGTGTATGGCTCAGCATACTCAAATCTCAATCACTACATTTTACTAGTGTTTGAATTCTTTGACTGTCTTCTAGGAGGACTGGTTGCAACCAAGCCTTGGATATTATGAATTTTATGACTTAAGATAGTGATATTAAATTGATTTTTCTCTTCCTGTGAGATAATGCATATGAATCATGTTTAGCAAAGTAGTTGGCATAGACTAAGCACTTGCTTAATTATTCTTCTAAATAATAAACACAAGAAGTGATTATATCTTATCTACCACAGTAACGTTAAATTAATTAATTTCATCATCTGGCTGCTTGATTAGTTAGGCATGTAATGAATACATAATAATGGTTGAAAAGAATACTATTTGGTATTTCAGATTTTTAAGATATTCTCTTATACAAATTCTCATATTTGAAATACCTAGTCCAGAAAATTTCTCACTTTTTCTTCTGCAAAAAAAGTTATAACTTATGAATCAAAATCAACACTCATTCCAGTTCATGTATTAACAACAAAAAGATGCCACCAGTACCTCATAAGGCATTAATTCCCAGGATATAAAAAGAACTCAAAAAACTTAACACCAGGGGCTGGAGTTGTAGCTCAGTGGTAGAGCACTTGCCTAGCATGCATGAGGCACTGGGTTTGATCCTCCGCACCACATTAAAAAAATAAATAAAAATGAATAAAATTATTGGTTTAAAAAAAAAAGCCAGAAAAATAAATAACCCAATCAAGAAATGGGCAAAGGAACTGAACAAACACTTTACAGAAGAAGAAATATGAATGGTCAAAAAAGTACATGAAAAAATGTTCATCTATAGCAATTAGAGAAATGCAAATTAGAACTACACACCGGTTAGGATGGCAATTATAAAGAATACAAGTAACAAATGTTAGCAAGGATGTGAGGAGAAAGGTACTGTCATACATTGTTGGTAGGACTGCCAATTGGTGAACCACTCTGGAAAGCAGTATTAGCGATTCCTTAGAAAATCTGGAATGGAATCACCATTTGACCCAGTTATCCCACTCCTCAGTCTACACCCAAAGGACTTAAAAAACAGCATAGTACACTGATGCAGCGACATTCTTGTTTATACTCAACTCACAATAGCCAAGCTATGGAAACAAACTAGGTGTCATTCAATGGATGAAGGGATAAAGAAAATGTGGTATACACATACACAGTGGAATATTACTCAGCCATAAAGAAGAATGAAATTATGGCATTTGCCAGTATATGGATGGAACTGGAAAATATCATGCTACGTGAAAAAGCCAATCCAAAAAAGCCAAAGGTCCAATGTTCTCTGGTTTTATTCCTTCTTTTGCTAACCCCAAAAGAAGAAGGTATGGGAGTGGAATGAGAGAAACCCATTAGATCAGACAAAGGGGAATGAAGGGAAGGGACGGAGGAAGGGGATAGGAAAGACAGTAGAATTGATTCAATACAACTTTCCTAGTCTTGTATTTCTATACATGACCAGTGTAACTCCACATGATATATGACCACAAGAGTGGGAACCTAAATAGAACAAGGTATGCTTTACATGTGTTCTGAAAAAACACATTCTACTGCCATTTATAACTAAAAATAAAAATATTAAAAAAAAAAGATGAAGCAAAAAAGAAAGGGGGAAATTTTTCTTCACAGTAATTTGTCAACCTCTTTTGTGTATATAGTAATCATTGGTCCACTCATGACGCCCATTAATTGTTCCAGGGCATCCTGTGAAAGAACTCTTCCCCCTTTTGATCTCATATGTCATTAAGGCAGCATAAAACTGGGCTCTCTTGGAAACAGGCTCTGACACACCCTGAGCCCGGAATCCTCTATAACCACTTGGTCATTATGCTGTGGGTCATGGAAGTAGTAACACCTTTTCATGGCTACCAAGGCCTGCTTAAGATAGGTAGAGCCAAATTTGTACCCTCTGATAAGTTCCAACAGGAGGAAAAGATGGCTTCTGGCTTCAGTTGCTTGTCAGAAACCATAATGGTACCTGAGCTACCCTGTCACACAGAACCTTTGAGTACCAGATAATCCCCTTGGGATGAACAGAGTGACCAGTAATGGGAATCTGTGACTAAGTGAACAGCACTGCTCACCATGATATATGATGGAGATTAATGGGTTTTTGCTACTTTCCATTCTTCAGCTAGGATGTCGCTAATAAAGGATAGGACCCAAAGAACAATGAATCTGCCCAAACTTACTGTAAACCTCGGAGCACTGGACACCCTAGTCAGCAAATGGTTCCATCTTCACATTTATTATCTAAACTAGTGAGTGGTTCAGGACCTGAAAATCGTACCTTTTAAGTAAACAAACACACAAACAAAAAACCCTGTGACTGCCTTGTTTCACAGGCCCAAAAATATTAAGCAAACTCACATATGTATCCACTAGCCACTGGTGTATAATAAGGCCACGATACCAGAACCTGGTCTTGCTGGGACACTCCTTATTCCCCTTTGATTTATACACAGTACTGGTAGTAATGAGACATACATTCCACTTAAAATCAAGAACCAGGTCAGTTGAAAGGATATTGAAGGTACCCAATATTTCCCAGGTTGCTCCCTTAACTGATAGAAAGAATGGTGTCCTCAACGATTTTCTCCAATTCCAATCCAACATATAAACTCTTGAATGACTTTCTATGGAGTCCCAGGCTTAAGTTTTTGATCTAGTACCCATCCCACAAGGGCTGAAGGAAAGGTTGAGGGCACATACTCTTTTGGGACTCATCAATCATTGATTGTCCCACAGGCCAGGCTGTTTCTTTGATGAGAGTCTCATATGAACCTAAAGTTCAATAAAACAACAACAAAAAAAACCCCAAAGACACACATAAAATCTATGCCATAAGCAGATGCGCAACATTTGAGTAACTTGATCATACCGGTTTAGGGTTAGAAATTGGAACTTTTATGCATAGGTGGTAAGAATTAAATATGGTACAGCTTCCATGAAAAAGAATATGGTGAATTCTTATAATTTTAGATCATTTTGACTTACATTTCTAATTTCAGTTGAATTTGTTCATGCCAGAAACAGGGCTTAGATACCTTTAACTGTTTCTAATTCTCCCACTTCCACAAATCTGATTTATGCAAACAAATCCTAGTGAATATCTGCCTAAGGGACAGCTCAATACAACCTACTTGACCCATTCGCACATGTCCATATCCAGCAAAGCTGCTTCAGATGAGCCAAAGTAACCACTTTTCATCAGTGGCCTCCAAGATGATACTGTCTTCTTAATCAATTTCAGCTCCTCTCAGGAAACTTCCCTCACTTACACCCTAGATCTCAATATAGACTTCAGCTTTTAGCTCCTCTCAGTCTCTGTTGCTCCCCATGGGCTGGTTGAGTGTGCACGTCCTACAAGACTACTAATGGCTCTGCAAGGGCTTCTGCTGCCCTCTTCTCTTTAGGATTTCAAAATAAAAAAATAAAATACTCCTCTTAATTTCTTTCTTTCTTTCTTTTTTTTTTTCTTGGTGTGTATTTGTGCTGCCTCCTCAGGGTCTTGCCTGACTAAAACACCCCAGTCAAATTCCCCTCGTGTCCAGGGTTCTCCTACAGAGTGGCTATCTTGGCAGAAATAAACTGGATACAGGTCAGAATTTTCAGGCTGAGGAGGGTTCCCCATTACTGGGGACATGCTGCCGCCTATCTGTCTACAGCGGCACTGCGATGTCCACACCCTCTCTTGTTTCCTTGGCTTTTCTTCCCCATCCCCCATGAGCCAACACCAGGTGTGCAGTACAAAAGAATTCAGTTAAAAGGCAGGAATATCTCATTGTCACCCCTCCCAGAAGCAGTTAGCAAAATAAAGAAATGGAAATGCACATTCCTTCTCATTGGGCTCTTTTCAGTCCTAGGGACTCCCTGCTGGGACCTTGGCAAATGACTCAGCTGTCATTGCACACCACACCTGGGTCTGCTGTAAACCCAAATGTAGTCAATTGGGTGGTCCTAGAAGAGGGCATGGCTGTATATGAACGGGACCACAGACCACCAGAAATGCTCACCACAGGTGCTACTTAAACAACAGGAATTGGCTAAGTAAACATCCTAGGGAATGTTTTTTAGCAGCACAGAAATATCAGCCATTTCAAAGCCTTTACTTCAAAGATGAGGGAGTGGGCGGAAGGGAATGGAATGGCTTGCTGTCCATTGTCACCAGGTCCTTTCCCCTTGCCTGTTTCCTTTCCTCAATCACAAAAATAAATGCAAAATGAAAACTTAAGCCAGGTAAAATCCTAAAACACATTTAAAGATGTTAAGAGGAAAAAAGGCTGTCAGTTAAGCCAGCTACAAAGCAAGGAGAAAAGTAAGAGGAACCCTGAAATTTTAGTACTTAGCGATCACCATGTGTGAGGAACACAATGCAGGGACTAGATTACTTACATTACTAATTAAAACACTAGAAAAAAGGCAAAAATTGTATATACACATACATATATGTGTATATATATAGAATTGTAATATAAACATGATAAATTGCTTTCTCCTAGGAAGAAATCATAATTAAAATAAAACAAATTAACCTAGTTTGGTCCAACGGAATATTCAAAATTTATATACTAGTTTATATACAAAAGATTTATTGGGATTTCGCCTTTGGGTCCATTCTTCCACCCGGGAGAAGTCTGCTTTTACTTTTCTTTAATAAAGTTTACTTTCTACTAAAAAAAAAAAATTTATGTATACAAGGAAAAGGGGAAAACAAAATGCCGATTGACTTTCTGTCTATGCAATATAGGTTACAACGTAACACTATTGGTAAACTATACCAGTTGACAAAAAGTCATGGGGCTAATCATTCTGGGGCTCCAAATACTTATACCTCGGGATCCAACGGAATTTTGAAATTATGCAGCTTCTAATCTTAAAGAGGTAACTAAATATAATACAGAAAAATATGGCTGTGGCTGTCTTTCCTAAATTTTCTGTACTCATAATACTCACTGTTCTAAAATTTTCTATACTGATCATATAGGTTCTGACAATAAAGAATATAATGGAATAAGTTTGGGCACCTACAAATTATCTTGATAAAATGGGATCTCATGGATACTCACTTCAAACAGTTCAATGGCTCTATGTAAGTTAATACAGGGCTTTTGAGCAGAAAATCTTATATAGAGCTAATTAAGAAGGAATTGCGTGTACTGTCTGTTTTCACATTTGACAGGCCAATTTGGTCTATTCTTCAATCCGACATAATAAGCAAGTAAAACAAATACAAGGTAAGGGAGGGAAAGAGGGAGCACCTGGGACTAAAATGGAGCAAACTACATTCCATGCACGTATGATTATGTGAAATTGAACCCCACTATCATATATAACTATAATGCACCACGATAAACGTTTTTCAGAAAAGAAAGAAAAGTTGCTTCATGGTGCTTTACCAAAACTTTACTACTGTGATTCCATCTATCAAGTCCTCCCTAAACAAAATTCAATATTGTTAAAATCACTGCTGCCAGTTGATCAAAAGTTCACATTTGGCTAACCGTTTGGTTTAGTGCCTATTTGAACAGCCTTTCAACTACACTCTTCTTCTACCTCCAAAGGGACCTCTTCTAGGCTGGCAGTGAGGTACATCAGCCGCAATGAATCACACGTGGTCCCTGAATTTAGAACAGGATGACATCTACCTTTCTCCAGGAATCTAGATACAACGTTAACGACATCCTCTTCCAGGCAGGTTCATCTGACACACACACACACACACACTAAGTGCATATTAATCCAATTTTTTAGTATTTCCATATCTTAGATGCAACATATCCCTTACTTAAAATGTACTTGTAGGCGGAAGGCAAAGGGCGGGAGAGGAGAGCTGTCGCCGGGTGACTTGCGTCATCGGTAGGCGCCGCTCCCCCCTCCCCCAGCCCTCCCCTGCGGTGCTCGCAGCCAGGGAGGCAGCTAGCAGAGCTGGGCAGAGCTGGGCGGGGCTGAGCTGAGGCACTTGAGAGTGAGAGGGAGGGAGCATCAGAGAGATCCAGCCCCAGCACTGACCTCTGCTGCCAACACCCGGCCAGGGAGGCAGCGAGCTCAGCTGCTATTGAGCTGCCACTGCTATGGCCACCACTGCTGAGAACGACAGCTAGGGAGCATCTCAGAGCAGCCGACACCTCAGCGCTGCTTTACTGGACCAGCGGGAGCCGCGGCCGCCTTCTTCTCCCCAGCTCTCCTTCTTAGAGGCGGTGGCTCCTCATGCTTGTGCACAAGCCAGAGCCTTTGCCAGAGCCCGAAGCGGGGGTCCAGGGAAGCTGCTACTGCTATCCCGGACTGGGATTTCAGAGGCAAAGGATCCACAAGGTGTAGAGAGAGGAATCCAAGTGGCAGCCACAACTGCTGGAACAGGGAAAGCTGTGGCAAGGTGAGTCTTTTGGTTTCTCCTGACTCTGCTGCCTGGAACACCCTCCTGGGGCTGTAGCATGTTACACTGGATTGTATCCCTTCCCCCACCTCAGGAGCCACCCGCACTCTGAGTGCAGGGACCCAAATGTGAAGCAGCAGGGAGTGCAGGACCAGTGTAGTGTCTCTTTTGGTTTCTTACTGTCACGTTTCTCAACACCCTTAGGGGGGTCTCCTCCCTTGGTCAGTTCAGTCACCAGTCCCCTGGCTCCTCTGCAGGACTTTGGGGAGTTATTCTAGTCCTGTCCTCCCCCACTGCCTCATACCAAGGTAAACTAAAAAAACAAAATCATGACTGTCCCTGTACAAGTGGCATTGAAAAGGCATAAGCATAAGCAACAACCTGTAGACACCCTGGAAGAGGAAAGGGAGTGAGCAGAACCAACCTCTGGTTGTAGCCACACTTGTGCTGCTTCTTCTCATTTTTGAGCAGGAGCCTTCCACAGCTACTGCCTCAGTGCCAAGGAGGAAGAGAACCAACTCACTTTCTACGCACCAGGACTCTTCTCTAAAACAGAGTCTCCACCATCAGGAAGATTTTTAAAAGGCTATCTAAATTCTTGAATGTGAGAACTTTCACATCTTCTAATAGTCTAGGCAAAGTTCAAGAAGTAGCAGATAGGCATTTGGAAAGGAATCAGGAATTTCTCTGTATGGGCAGCAGAAGACAACAAACTAGACGGTCTCACAGAACCCTTCCTTAAGCCAGGTAGGTGAGGAACAGATGAATCCTGTGGTAGAGGAGGAACACCAGCAGCAGCAGTAGAGCAACAGCTAAGAAAACAGAGGAGAGGAGCACACACTATAAAGAATGGTGAAGTTGTTGAAACAGAACCTAGACTTGGAGACCAAAGCGATTCTCAGCAAGAACAGGTAGAAGAAAACACAAATGAATTTCTGTAAGTATACAAGGACTCCTCAGGAAACCAAGAAAAACAGGAGGAAGATGCAGAACATGCTGCTGAAGAGGAAGAGAAAATGGACCAGGATAATTTAAAAGTTTGGTGACAATAGTGGAGAAGATGAACATACACATAGTAACAATGTCACAACCTCCAGGAGTAGTGTGGACCTGCCCATGTACCCGCTTTCCTCCATTCTATACAAAGACAACAAAATAAAAATAATCTTGGACCACAGTTCTCAGGTCCACTCTTTTTCTTTGGAAAGAAAATATGCAAAATCTCAGAATGTACAAGTACTTCTGGGATGGTTCCAAGTTCAGCAACACCAGCAACTATTAGGGACCTGAGAACAGCCAATGGCCAAGGGCAAGAAGACCACTAGATGACTTGTATTCAAGCACCTACATGCCTCCAGGAATGGCAGGAAATGTTGCAGGTGACATGTACATGTACTACTTGAAATGTTTCACTTAACTTCTACAAAACATAAGTGATTATTCCGCCATTAAAAGGAGTGAAAGAAAGCTGAGAAAATTATAATGCACCAGTAATTTTTTATGGGAGGCCCACAAAGTACATGCTTGAACATTTAGTAATAAGTCAAGTTAATAAACTTAAAAAATGAAGTACTATTACAAGTTGTACCATAAACATACCTTGGAAAAATGCTAAGTGAAAAAAGCCATACACAAAAGGCAACATATTGATTCTGTTTATGTAAATGTCCAGCATAGGGAATCCCATAGACATTAGTGGTTTCCAAGCAGTGAGGGGAGGGGATGACTGGGACTAACAGCTAACAGGTACACAATTTATTTTTGGGTGATAGAAGTAATCTGGAACTGGATAGTGGTGATGGTGCATAGCAAGGTAAGTATGTTGGGAACCGCTGAAGGGTCCATGTTAAAATGGTTAGTGTTCTGTGGTACATATCTCAATAAAATGCAATAAACATAAGGGAACTCATTTTTACTTTTAAGTGGAACAATCAAACTCCAATGACTACTTTGTGTAAGTAATGAGACCATTCTTCCTTTTCTCATTCATGTAAGGGTTTCTGTGATAATGTACTCGTTTTCTGAATTGTATTACCTGTAAGGCATTTAAAATTTAAATACTCCACTAGTAACTGTAGACGACTTACCTGTCACCGCTACCTCAGTAAGAGTTCATGCAGTTTCTTTTCATCAGTGCTGTACTTGTATGTAGCTCCGTGTGCCCAAATTCTGATTACTATTTTGTATTGAAATTTTCTGAACATTTACTTCTGAAGGCCCTAGCTTTGCAGTAATCCATGTTTCAACAAAAATAGGCAAATTCATCAACTCCAGTGTATTGTCACTTCACAGCATATGCCAGTCCCACATCCCCCCAAACATGGCCATTTTCCCAAATCTCACCAATGGAGATGATGTGACTTTCTGTGCTGAAGAAGACTTCACCCCAACACAAAAATCTTCACCTGGCTTTCCTTCCTGAACTCATTACTTAGTCCATGATCCGTACATTCTGCACAAATATACAATCCTCAACTTCGGTAGCTAGAAGAAAAACAGGCACAGTGGTTAAAGGAGATTATTTCTTTCCTTAGGAGGCGCCTGCATCATGTAAGTCAACCCCCTGTCCCTGGGGACAAGATCCCACACTCCCTCCTTTCTTGGCCTGCTACACACATCCAGCTTTCCCCACAATTTCTCACCATTATCTCCATATCTCAGCACACCACTCACCCTCTTTCTATAGTCAGTATGTCTACCACTGAAACTATAACTGCCTTAAATTTTAAAGTAATGCTATAGGGCTGGGTATGGTAGCACATGCCTGTAATCCCAGCAGCTCTGGAGGCTTAGGCAGGATTATGAGTTCAAAGCCAGCCTCAGCAATTTGGTGAGGGCCTAAGCAACTCAGCAAAACCCTGTTTCTAGATATAAAAAAGGGCTGGGGATGTGGTTCAATGGTTAAGTAACCCTGATTTCAATCCCAGTAACCAAAATAATGCTACAGATCAAGAAGTGAGTTGTAGGGAATTTTATAATTTTATGTTGTCTCAGCTTCTTCAAAGTCAGCCAGGACAATTTAGTGAAACCTTGTCTCAAAATTAAGAAAAACTGGGGGTGTAGCTCATTTGTAGAGAGCTTGCCTCCCATGTATGAGGCCATGAACTCAATCCCCAGCATGGGGGTGGGAGTGGGGACTTTGAGCTTTAAGCACTGAGCAAACAGGTCCAGCAGTAGAATGTTAGCCCTAGATTACTTATTAACTTGTAAACAAACCACTAGATAACAGTTTCAAATGCTAAAAAATAATTTATACATACACGTGTACTATTTCAATATGAACATATAATGAACTATGGTCATAGATATATAATGTATAAAACAAAATGAATTTCCATGATTGAATACAATTTGGAATTTAAAATAGAGATTTATATACTAAAGAAATTATGTAGGGCTGGGGAGATAGCTCAGTTGGTAGAGTGCTCGCCTCGCAAGCACAAGGCCCTGGGTTCAAATCCCCAGCACCACAAAAAAAAAAAAAAAAAAAAAAAAAAGAAATTATGTAAAAACAAAAGGAAAAAAATTATGTAGCAAAAAATGTTCCTGATTGTTATCTGTGTCTTTACAATGTAGATTTTAACCATAGATAAAGTGTACAAACTGACAAAATTCCTGGGATTAATCATACTGGAGCTTGGATGACAGTTTTACAAGGACATAACTTTAAATTAAATATTGTGCCCCTGATAATCTTAAACTGTACCTAAGTACAACATAGAGAAACAAGGATATGACTCCCTTTAACTGTTGCTTGCCTAAATTTCCCATAGTCAAACTCATTGCTATAAATTATTCTATTGGACATAAGAGCACTGAAACAATGAATAAGCAAATTAAAATGATCCTTCAGCACTTACAAATTAACTTCATAAAATCCCCAAAACCCTCAAAGTAGTGAATGGGGACTTTGAAGATCAAATCTTATTATATGAACTTAGTTATTAAGAGATTGATCGGGCTGGGGATATAGCTCAGTTGGTAGAGTGCTTGCCTTGCAAGCACAAGGCCCTGAGTTCGATCCCCAGTACCACAAAAAAAAAAAAAAAAAGAGATTGATCATTACCAGGAGTGGTGGTGCACACCTGTAATCTTAGTGACTATGGAGGCTGAGGCAGGAGGACTGCAGGTTTGAAGCCAGCCTCAGCAACCTAACAAGGCCTAAGCAACTTAGTGAGAGCCTGGCTAAGGGCTGTGGATGTGACTCAGTGGTAAAGCCTGTCTGGTTCAATATCCAGTACAAAAAAAAAAAAAAAAATGTATAAGAGGTAGTGCTTAATATGATATACTACAAAGATTTATAGCCTTATCCCGGCCCTTGATGTACTCCCCCTTAAATAATGAATTTGGGCCTTTTTCAGTTGTTTAGTTCCAGTTGCTATCAGGACTGGAAGACCCATCGGGTGCTCCACTTTTTAAACCTAATCTTTGGCTTTGTCTTATTTATTACTGATTATTTCTGACTTTTTATTTTCCAAGGTAGCTCACAACTAATGAGCAGGAACCTGCTCTATTGGGGTGCTGGTCACCCCTTCATATATTTATATGTGATTTCATGTAATGCAAACCAATAATTATAATACTTAATTAAAAATAATACAAAATGCTGGGCCTGGTGGTATATGCCTGTAATCCCAGTGACTCCAGAGGCTGAGGCAGGAGGATTATAAGTTTGAGGCCAGCCTCAGCAATTTAGCGAGGCCCTAAGCAACTTAGCAAGACTCTTTCAAAGTGAAAACTAAGAAGGGCTGGGGATGTGGCTAAGTGGTTAAGCATCCCTGGGTTCAATCCCTAGCACCAAAAAAAAAATGATAATACAATATGATTTATATATATATATATATATATATATTTCATATAATATGCCAATGTTTGTTTTACATAATGATTATATTAGATATATGCTTCTACATAATTAATATGTTTATACTTTAGTGTAATCATCTGTATATCATACATGATATCTCACTTTATTTTTTTTGTGGTGCTGGGGATTGGACCCAGGGCCTTGTGCATACGAGGCAGGCACTCTACCAACTGAGCTATATCCCCAGCCCTTCACTTTATTTTTAATATATTATTTAGAACAGTAAGATGAAAAATATGATATGACTGTTAATAAAGTGGACGTCATTACATTTATACAGAGTATTAAGACTTGGACGTGAGATGTCCCCCCAAAATTCCTGTTGGTACAAGGAAGTTCAGAGATGAAATCATTGGATTATTAGAGCTGTAAACTAATGAGTACATCCTAGTTTGAATAGACAGACTGGATGGTAACTCTAGGCAGGAGAGGTGTACACGGGAAGTGTCTATCTTCCCTATGGCTGCTTGGTCCCTTTTTCTCTCTCTCCTTCCTGACCCCACCATGATCTGAGAAGCTTTCTTCCTCATGCCTTTCTGCCACGTACGGCCTCACCTGGGGCCAGGAGAAACGGAGTCAGCTGTCTATGGACTGAGACATTTGAAACTGTGAATCGGGGGCGATCCAAGATGGCAGACTAGAGGGTGACTGCATCTCCAGTCGCTCCAGAACCCAAGATTCAAGAAGAGGAGGCATTGAGGGACTCGGACTAAAATAGAGCCTCGGGGTGAGACTCCCCCACCCGGTGAAGCGGTGAAGTGCTGCCCAGGCGGCAGGCCCGGATTCGGGTAGCTTATTAGAGTAAGGCAGAGCAGCAAGAGTCCTCCCCAGGCGGCCCTGCCCACTCCGGCGATTCTCCAGCATCTCAGAGCAGGCCCCCCAGTGAGAGCCTTTCTGCACAGAACCAAACTTCAAGTCCCTGAACCAGGGCGGAGAGTTCTGCCCACAGGTTGCTTCAGGGACCAGGACAGGGCAGCCAGGGATTTCCCCAAGCAGCCCGCAGCCCGGCCCCCTCTGGCGGGAAGCGCCTTTCCAGGCTAGCTTTACAGAGCAGACCCCCCAGTGAGAACCTTTCCACACAGAGCCAGCTCCAAGTCCTGGAACCAGTAGAGGACTAGGGACAGCTTTCCTTGGAAGCACTGCATTATCAAGTTACTCCAAGATTTCAGGCTACTGAAGGCAGGGAGGTGATACACTGGAAATCTACAAGGACAATATAAGCCAATAGAAGAATTCTGAAATATCACAAAGTCCCACAGACATCTGACCAATATGAGAAAACAAGGGAAGAAAATGTCCCAAACAAACCTAGATACTATATCAATAAAACCCAATGACAGCACAGCAGAAGAAATGTCAGAAAGGGAGTTCAGAATGTACATAATTAAAACAATCAGGGAAGCAAACAAGGACATGAAAGAGCAAATGCAGGCATTAAATGCACACATCAGTCAACAGTTAAAAGAGCAAATACGGGAAGCAAAAGAGCATTTCAATAAAGAGTTAGAGATACTGAAAAAAAACCAGACAGAAATCCTTGAAATGAAGGAAACAATAAACCAAGTTAAAAACTCCATAGAAAGCATAACCAATAGGATAGATCACTTGGAAGACAGAACCTCAGACACTGAAGACAAAATATTTAATCTTGAAAACAAAGTTGACCAAACAGAAAAGATGGTAAGAAATCATGAACAGAATCTACAAGAACTATGGGATATCATGAAAAGGCCAAATTTAAGAATTATTGGAATTGAGCAAGGCTTAGAGAAACAAACCAAAGGAATGAACAATCTATTCAATGAAATAATATCAGAAAATTTCCCAAATCTGAAGAATGAAATGGAAAAGCAAGTACAAGAGGCTTATAGGACTCCAAATACACAAAATTACAACAGACCCACACCAAGGCACATTATAATGAAAATAACTAACACACAAAATAATGACAGAATTTTAAAGGCCATGAGAGAAAAGAATCAATTACATTCAGGGGGAAACCAATAAGAATATCAGCAGATTTTTCAATCCAGACCCTAAAAGCTAAAAGGGCCTGGAACAACATTTACCAAGCCCTGAAAGAAAATGGATGCCAACCAAGAATCTTATACCCAGCAAAACTTACTTTCAGATTTGACGATGAAATAAGATCCTTCCAAGATAAACAAAAGCTAAAGGAATTTACAAAAAGAAAGCCAGCATTGCAGAACATTCTCAGCAAAATATTCCATGAGGAAGAGATGAAAAACAACGATGCAAATCAGCAACGGGAGGAACTAGCCTAAAGGAATAGCCAAATAAAGGAGAAACCAAATCAGGTCAAAACACGAAAATGAGTCAAATGACTGGGAATACAAATCATATCACAATAATAACCCTGAATGCTATTTTGAAAATCAATACTCCAACAAAACAAAAAACCTCGAAGACATCAACAAGTTTCTAGGGACATATGAATTACCTAAACTGAGAAGGACATACACAACTTAAATAAATCAACTTCAAGCAATGAAATAGACGAGGTCATCAAAAGCCTACCAACAAAGAAAAGTCCGGGACCAGATGGGTTCTCAGCCGAGTTCTACAAAACCTTTAAAGAAGAGCTCATTCCAATACTTCTCAAAGTATTCCATAAAATAGAAGAGGAGGGAACCCTCCCAAACTCATTCTATGAAGCCAATATCACCCTGATGCCTAAACCAGACAGAGACACATCAAGGAAAGAATATTTCAGACCAATATCCTTAATGAACATTGATGCAAAAATTCTCAACAAAATTTTAGCAAATCGCATACAAAAATATATTAAAAAGATAGTGCACCATGATCAAGTGGGTTTTATCCCACAGATGAAAGGTTGGTTCAACATCCGGAAATCAATAAATGTCATTCACCATATCAACAGACTAAAAGTTAAGAATCACATGATTATTTCAATAGATGCAGAAAAAGCATTTGATAAAATACAGCATCCCTTCATGCTCAAAACACTAGAGAAAATTGGGGTAGTGGGAACATTCCTTAACATTGTAAAGGCCATCTATGCTAAGGCCATGGCCAATATCATTCTAAATGGTGAAAAACTGAAAGCATTCCCCCTAAAAACTGGAACAAGGCAGGGATGCCCTCTTTCACCACTTCTATTCAATATCGTTCTTGAGACTCTAGCCAGAGCAATTAGACAAACCAAAGAAATTAAAGGGATACGAATTGGAAAAGAGGAACTCAAACTATCCCTGTTCGCTGATGACATGATTATATATTTAGAGGAACCTGGAATTCCACCAGAAAACTCTTAGAACTCATAAGTGAATTCAGTAAAGTAGCAGGTTACAAGATCAATGCTCATAAATCCAATGCATTTTTATACATAAGTGATGAATCTTCAGAAAGAGAAATTAGGAAAACTACCCCATTCACAATAGCATCGAAAAAAATAAAATACTTGGGAATCAATCTCACAAAAGAGGTGAAAGACCTCTACAATGAGAACTACAGAACACTAAAGAAAGAAATTAAAGAAAACCTTAGAAGATGGAAAGATCTCCCATGTTCTTGGATAGGAAGAATTAATATTGTCAAAATGGCCATACTACCAAAAGTGCTATACAGATTCAATGCAATTCCAATTAAAATCCCAATGACGTACCTTACAGATACAGAGCAAGCAATTATGAAATTCATCTGGAAGAATAAGAAACCCAGAATAGCTAAAGCAATCCTCAGTAGAAAGAGCGAAGCAGGGGGTATCGCAATACCAGATCTTCAACTCTATTACAAAGCAGTAGTAACAAAAACGGCATAGTATTGGTACCAAAATAGACAGGTAGATCAATGGTACAGAATAGAGGACATGGACACAAACCCAAATAAATACAATTTTCTCATACTAGAAAAAGGTGCCAAAAATATGCAATGGAGAAAAGATAGCCTCTTCAACAAATGGTGCTGGGAAAACTGGAAATCCATATGCAACAGAATGAAACTAAATCCCTATCTCTCACCCTGAACAAAACTCAACTCAAAATGGATCAAGGACCTCGGAATCAGACCAGAGACCCTGCATCTTATAGAAGAAAAAGTAGGTCCAAACCTTCAACTTTTTGGCTTAGGATCAGACTTCCTTAACAGGACTCCCATAGCACGAGAAATAAAAGCTAGAATCAACCACTGGGATATATTCAAACTAAAAAGCTTTCTCTCAGCAAAGGAAATTATCAGTAATGTGAAGAGAGAGCCTACAGCGTGGGACAATATCTTTGCCACTCATACTTCAGATAGAGCGCTAATTTCCAGAATTTATGAAGAACTCAAAAAACTCTACACCAAGAATACAAATAACCCAATCAACAAATGGGCTAAGGAAATGAACAGATACTTCACAGAAGAAGATGTACAAGCAATCAACAGATATATGAAAAAATGTTCAACACCTCTAGTAATAAGAGAAATGCAAATCAAAACTACCCTAAGATTCCATCTCACCCCAATTAGAATGGCGATTATCAAGAACACAAGCAACAATAGGTGTTGGCAAGGATGTGGGGAAAAAGGTACACTCATACATTGCTTGTGGGGTTGCAAATTAGTGCAGCCACTCTGGAAAGCAGTGTGGAGATTCCTCAGAAACCTTGGAATGGAACCACCATTTGACCCAGCTATCCCACTCCTTGGCCTATCCCCAAAGGACTTAAAATCAGCATACTACAAAGATACAGCCACATCAATGTTTATAGCTGCTCAATTCACTATAGCTAGATTGTGGAACCAACCTAGATGCCCTTCAGTTGATGAATAGATAAAAAAACTGTGGCATGCATATACAATGGAATATTACTCCGCTATGAAGAATGATAAAATTATGGCATTTGCAGGCAAATGGATGAAATTGGAGGATATCATGCTAAGTGAGATAAGCCAATCTCAAAAAACTAAAGGATGAATGATCTCGCTGATAAGTGGATGAGGACATATAAGGGGGTGTAGGAGGGGTTAGTGTTAGGGTTAGAGTTAGTTTTAGGGTTAGGGATAAGGAGGGTGGTAAGAATGGAGGAAGGAAGGACTGTATAGAGGGAAAAGAGGGGTGGGAGGGGTGGGGGGGAAGGGGGAAAAAATAACAGAATGAATCAAACAACATTGCCCTATGTAAATTTATGATTTTTAATTTAAAAGAAAAAAGAAAAAAAGAAACTGAATCGCAAATGAATTTTTCCTTCTGTAAGTCATTCTTCTCCGGTATATTAGTAACAGTGACAAAAAAGGAAACTAAAACACAAAGTGATTCCATATTGAAATATAATCCATTATGACTAAATAAATTTGTATAAGTTACACACAATTATATGTAATATATATTATATAATGTATGTGAAATTTTATTTGACATAAATTTTATAACATGTAATATGTAGGACAAATAATACAGGCAATATATATTTCAAATATAACATGTAGTACTACACAATATATATACTATTACATATAGTACATAGAATATAGTGATAAAATTATAAGGTGACCTCTGACTGATTGCTGACCCAAGTATGCACATTAACATAGAATTCACTTGTACATGAAGCATGTAATGTATAAAGCTGCTCCCCCGCCCTTTCCATTGCAGCCATTTTCCCCGCCTCCCAACCACGTGTCAATCTGTGAACATCCTAGCTAGCTATTGGTTCATCAGTCGGCTTGCAAGTATCCTTCTCTGTTATTGGTCCCCTGTTAGCCCAGCGGAATTCAACTGCTTCACTGTAGCTACCCCGCCATCTTTCCTCATCTCTCTGTCCTCCTCACTTTATCCTCCTGGCTTTCACACTCTCTCTAGCGCGCGCCCTTTCTCGTTCCCTTTCTTTTCCTCTCATTTTCTCTCTTACCCTGCAGGGAGACACTCTGTTTGCTTAATAAACTCCCTTATGTGATTTCCTGTGTCCAGCGTGGTTTCCCTGGGATCCCTTACATTGGTGCCGTGACTCGGGATGGGATCTTCCACTGTCTCTTAAGTGAGTGGAACCCCATCTGACACCCCAGTGGCCCCCGGACACAGCTTGACATTCCATTCTGCACGGACACTCTATTCTGCATTCATCACCGAACTTCAGATTGTTGAGTCCTTTAGGCTGGTTCCCCTAGGCCAATTTATCTGGGACCCTCGAGGTGGCTGAAGGGTGGGGGTACCCCCAGCCACAACTTTTATAGTTACGGCAGGCTCCTATAGTCTGTCTTATCTGTTGGTGGATTCCTGATTTTGTGGTGGAGATTCTCTCTCAGGGTTAAGGCTCATCTCGCACTCGTACTCGAAAACCCTGATATCAGGTCCTCAACTCTTCTCAGCTTTTGCCTGGCCCCACATTGATGTTTGTGTGAGGACACCATCTATGTGCTGCCTTCTCATCTCCAGTCACCTACTCTGTCCTTGGGACACCCTGGTCACAGACTCGGCTATATCAGTCTCCACCATGGAATCCGGGTCCTCCATTCCGGCAGATTCACCCTTGGGAACCCTTCGCCTGACCCCTGGCTTAAAGCCATTAAAACTTGATTATATTTGGTCAGAGTACTCTTTAGATAATCAATCCAAAATGGCTGTGTAACAGCACACAGCTTCCGTGAGTGAGCGGGCAGATGGAAAGGGATTCCTTATCTTCAAGTCTCTTCTTTCTTGCGCGTCTATGCTCTTCCTGCAAACTCAAACACCTCCTTCTTCTCCCCTTCTTAATCCCTCCTCCTCCTCCAACTTCAACTCAGCTGTTTCTGCTTCCATTCCCGAGCCCAGCCCACCTAGTCCTCCTGCCACGAGGTCCCACATATGCCAGTGTGGAGGGAGTAACCAGCCCAACCATCAGTGGCATGTCCCAGTAAGGAGTATGATATAAGCAGCCCCATTCCCCACAAGCAGTGGGAGATAATTGTTTCACAATTTTCTGTGTCCAGACCTGAACTGATTACTAACCAGGAAAAAGGGTTAAAATGCCCAAGGCATCAAGTTTCAGCTAGAACATTTTAGCCCCCTTCAGATCCAGATCTGAGTCAAGGCTTACATTAAAATGTAAATGGAGGAAACCAGAATGCTCAGTGGGAGACCAGTCTCAAACCCAAGGATAAAGTATTCATTTTAAATTTCTCCTGGGCTGCAACTCAATACTTTTTCTCTCCCTTTCATCTCTTCTCTCCTCATTTTCTCATGCTTTAATTAATGGCCATTATCATTTTTCTTCTAGGACTTTTGTTTGTCATAAATGCTATATTTTTGAGCTCACAATTTTGATCCTACATACCTAGGTTAATGATTTTAGATCAGTTCTTTTTATCGAACTCTAGAGTTATTTTTGAACATCTGTTACATTGCAATGGAGATAAACATTACAAGGCCTTTATTTTTGTGTTAAATATAAGCATACATAAAATTAAAATTTAAAAAATGGATCCAAATACTTTTAATTCCTGTGATTTAAAAGTTTCAATATAAATTGGGCAAACTAATAGAAGCAAAATGTCTTTAAAATTAACTCACAAGTCTCTAGGTGGTCAAACTCATTAAATGTTGATGGTTATAAAATGTCTAACATCAATTTTTCTAGAACTTTTCTTCCACAGGAAAGAGACGGCAAATACTATTGGTGCACTTGTCTGATACCTTGATTTTTCTACACTTGTCTGATATCTTGGTTTTTTTTTACAATAAGATGAATGAATTAGGGTCGACATGTATGGGATTACTCAAATGTGTTTGTTAGAGACATCTGATTAATTTATAAAGTTATCCCATGGAGTAACATACTTAAAAACATTATTCTTTGTATAGTAAATGTGTTCATATTTTCCAGGTACACAAGCCTTTAAAGCAGAATATTTATCAAGCTGCAATTAAACTTGTCTGTAATGGTAATTTTAAACTCATCATTTAATGTTCTATTATAGGACCTGTCATCAATAAGGTATATGTAAAATTTGTTACACTGAGATAAAAGAAATTTAAATGTAAATGTATTTCTAAAAATTAGTGAGAGCCTGATTTGTTTAAAGGTTAATATAGTGAAACATGAAAGCATTTTGCCACTTTGCCACACAAAAGGAAAGTTAAAAGCTCTCTCAGCCTTTCTTTATGTTTTAGATATAATGTTAAATTGTGTTAACTAATGTTCATATACACTCAGGAGTCAATATATGTAAACTTCTTAAAATGACATTTAAGAAAGAGTGTAATGCACAGTAGCAAAAATGGGACAACAGTGACTGAGATTGGGGTCTCTGATGACCTCATGGCTGTGGCATGCCTGGTGCCTGGGAGTGTTCCTGTGCAGGGGCACAAGATGCCTAACTGCTGTGGTAGTAACCTCCCTGGGGAGGCTCTATATAGGAGTCCTATCAGCTCTGACATTGATCTCAGGCACACAGCACTTGGGCAGGAAGGAATTCTTTTGCTAGATAACCAGTGTTTCATCAGCTTCCTTCTCTGGTTCCTGCACACCTTACAGTAACTTTGGACATTGGATTTCCTTGAGAGCTACACAGAGCTCCTAACATTGCACTTTGCAGCTCTGAAAAAGGTTACGTTAATGTGCTAGTCTCTGTAACTTTCCTGAAAACAAAGAATAATGCTTACATACATATATAAAGATTGCTGACATAACTCTTTAGATCTGCATTTCCATCAGAGACCACAGCTCCATCTGATCTCAGCTTAATCTTCAAAATCTGTGTTTATAAACCTTTATTTTCTAATACTCCTTTGCCCCTCACTGAACTTGAGAATTTGGTCATACTGGTCATGGCAAAAGAGGAAAAATTAGGTTCAGGATTAGAACATTTTACCTAAGATTTGTGAAAAGCCCCGCCTTACCTGAGATAAGGCTCTGCCTCACAACCCTGCTGCACGTCAGAATGGTTCCAAAGTAAGCCAGACTTTAACTCATTTAAAGTTGTGTTCAAAAGTTTAATGTTTGTTGTAAAGATTACTGTGATCTCAAACAGGAGATATAATGAATAACTCAGCACAAATTCAAGATAGCTATTGCACAAACTGAATGTTTTACTGTTGGTGATTCCATTTTGTATTTCCTTGTAATCTCTAACTGTTGCCTGATATTGTGCAGAAGTACACTGTAGATTAACTTGAAAAGCCATCACCTATAGGACAGATAATGTAGACCCCAATTAGATGAAAGGGGGTAAATAACTGTAAAGTTATAGACACTGAAGTTAAAGCCCAGTACTCTTACTTTATGACTGGTTAGACTGGCTTGCTTGATGGTTAAGATCAAACTTAGAGATTGAGATTAAATATAGGGGTCAAGAAAAGTCCATATTTGGGTCTTGCCCTCAAAGTCAGCCTGAACCCAGGGAACAAGAGGACTTCTCTAAGGAACTTTGCAACTCTGGGTGGGTCACACAACCTCCTGATCAAGGAGATTGATGAGGCCACTAGAGAATGAAAAGCCACTCAGTGCACCTGCTGCAGAGGAGGGTCATAGAAAAAGTGAGACACCCCAAATGCTTCCAAGGGAAGCCACCTCATCGAGGAGACGCTGCCTAAACAATGGAACTAATGGAGCTAAGAAGCTGCTCTTAAGTTCTCTATGAGTGACCCCTGTGGGAACTCAGGTGACTCTTTAACAGGCAGGAACGGGTCACTTTGACCAGCTTGATCTTAAACACCTAGCAAAACAGTTAAAACCAAAATATAGCCATTCTTGAGCATTTAAAAGAAATAATAGTTAAATGTAACTGAACATGTATACTTGTGTTAGTCCACTAGATTAAAGACTAAAAGCTACAAAAGAGAGATGCTAGGCAAATGTGCCTGATAATTATCAAGAGAAACTGCCAGAGTCAGAAGTTTTAGTCAGTTTAAGGCCTACAGACACAGGTAGGCTTAATCTATGTTTCCTAGTAACAGAAGTATAGAGATCTCTACTAAATGTTGTGTTTACATCCTGATAACCTGGACAATGTTAAAGTTCGCAAATAAAGGCCTTATCCTCTCCAGCCTTTGCTAGGCCTTGTTATGGGAACAACTTCTCAGTTCTTCCACCTTCTGGTGAGGAATTATTGACTTCTGTCATCTTTATGATATTCATTGGCATGTTCCAGATTCTGCAACATTTATATTTTATCAATCTCATTTCATTACTCATGTCTTTTTGTTCTTCTCTCATAGAAGCACCCATCCCCAGATGCCTTTACAACCTGCTCTTCCCCAACCAAACTTCTACCATGGACCCCTCAATTGACCCGATTTCTAAAAAGCGAACTCCAAACTGCTTGACCCACGCTGCCCCCTTCCAGCTCGAAGAAGTCAGATTGGTCATCACCCCCTTTCCCTATAGCAGTGAAGGAGTTCCTAAAATTACAGGGGCGAATGAAGTCAGAATTGGGGACAGGCAGTTAGTGTAGAAATAGGGATCAGTCAAATTGAGGAAATGAAGTCCATGAAAACCATCTGCCTTTGGAAGTCTGGAAGGAGAATGGACTTTTTACATCTCACCTGCAAAACCAGCCCCAGTCACTTAGGCAGGAAGGAGAGAGAAGGCTTCAGAAAGAACTGGAGAACAAAAGATTTTCTTATAAAAACAGAAACGGGGGAATGTAATACAAAGCTGCTCTTTCTGATGCAGCCATTTTCCCCACCTCCCAACCACTTGTCAATCTGTGAACATCCTAGCTAGCTATTGGTTCATCAGTCAGCTTGCAAGTATCCTTCTCCATTATTGGTTCCCTGTTAGCCCGGCTGAATTCAACTGCCATCTTTTCTCTCTTGCTTTTCTCTCCCCCTGACTTGCTTTCTTTCTCCCACTTGCTTTCCACTCTCTCTAGCGCACACCCTTTCTCTTTCCTTTCTCTTTTCCTCTCATTTTCTCTCTTACCCTGCAGGGAGACACTGTTTGCTTAATAAACTCCCTTATGTGATTTCCCGTGTCCGGCGTGGTTTTTGTGGAATTCCTTACAAAGCACACCTGAATACAATGGCCACCATGGCAATTCTGGAGAGGACCAACTAGAGTCAAAAACACCACCCAATGGGATGGAGGAATTGAAGATCTGATTGGGGA
The DNA here is from genome assembly GCF_902686455.1 of Sciurus vulgaris. Taxonomy (NCBI): domain Eukaryota; kingdom Metazoa; phylum Chordata; class Mammalia; order Rodentia; family Sciuridae; genus Sciurus; species Sciurus vulgaris. The sequence continues at coordinate 76,098,605 of NC_136471.1, read as the reverse complement.
AGGTTGCTAAAGAAGGACCCTAATTCTCAAGGCAAACATGGAACAGTAATAAGTTTGGAAATGGCACTGCATATCATTCTCTGCTTGGAGACAACCCCACTTTCTCCCTTGAGAGTGCTCTTTACTTGAGCCTTACTTTACTTTCATTTATAATAAAGTTCTCTAGCATGACTTTTGGCATCTGACTAAATTTTCTTTCGTTAGAACACAAGAACTGAGGTCTGGATTCTCCTGTAATCCATCCATCAAGGTCTTCTTCCTCAATATCCAAGATACACCAATAAATATCGTGCTCCTATAGATTTAGCTAATTAATTCTGCTTGGTTTCTGTTTCTATAGACTTTCAGTGTCAGGGTACCTCTACCTCCACAGGGACACAATGCACCTATTCTAGACTACCAAGGAAGTAACTCAGTAGCTGTGTTATCATATACAATAGTGGCAGATAAGATGTTGATGACATTTACCTTTCAAACTATTGGGTTGGTATCTAAGTGTCCCCTTAAAGGTTTAAAAAACAAAAGGCTCTTGGAGTCTCCTGCCTCACAGATACCCAAAACTAAAGCAAATTCACCTGAGCATTCACATATTCTAAAGCCACAAAACAAGGCATTAAAAGGACATTCCTTACCCCCTTAGGAGTTTAACGTTACATTACTGAGAGTTATCAAGTCACAGGGTTCACTTCTCCCCCAGGTTATGGTCTGAGCTGAGTTACTTGCTTAGATCCAGATGCTACACTCTTAGGAGCATACTTTTTACATTGACTGGGTCAGCTTTACAGAGGCTCTTCAGAATAAAGAGAATTAGGATTTCCTTCCAATATTATGGGACCAGCCAGGTGAGTGTACTTGACAAGTTGACAGGGTAACCCAGAGGACTGTGGGGACAAACTGCAGCATTTCTTGATTCTAATTCATCCCACCCTGTCTTGTTGAGTAGGAGAGCCCTCTTTAGAAGCGCTCATGTGTGATGATTGACACACAGTCACAGTGGTGGTTTTACCTCAGGAAGTAGGCCATGCACACAGTGAAAAGAGTTATGGATGTAAACTTTTATCACTTGTCTTGCTGCTGTTGCAATTTATCCCCTGACCCAGTGAAGGATACTTAGTGAAAAATGAAAAGGGGAGAGGAGACTATTTTCTCATCCTCCTAAGACCACAAACAACATCATGCAATTGATTCAGGAATGGAAAATGCCCAGATAACGTGCATGGATTTTTACTGATCACCTTTGCTTAACAGCACACCAAGGGCCTTATGCTAACAATTTGGAGCCTCAAGAACACTGATATCACTCTAAAAGAATTGGATCTAGGCCCCTCAAAAATCAACTGGAGGGCAAACACTATTGGGGTCCCCTGTCGTGGCTGCAGAAGTTCTGTTTCTGTTCTTCACACTCAAATAAATCCTACTTTTTCACTCTTATTAATTAAAAAAAAAAAAAAAAAAAAAAAAAAAAAAAAAAAAAAACCACAACTGGGACATAGTACAGAGGGAGGCCAACAACCATGCAGAGATCTAGTCAGGAAACACCAGGACTTCAATAAACAGTTGGAGACATGAAAGGGATTTTAAAAAAGAAAGAAAGAATGAAAAGGGACTGATACACAGGGGAAAACCATCTTGTCCCACAGAGAGGCTTCTAGAGCTCTTTATGTGAACCCCAATCCCCGAAAGTAATTTGAAAAGCTCCAGAACAGAAAAGTCTGCCTGACATTAGGTCACAGGATACCTGCTCTGATTTCCCTTCCTGTAATCTACTAGAAGACTCATACTGAATTTTTAGCCACGAAGAACAACTATGGATTGAACTCTGGGGTGCTTTACTACTGAGCCCCATCCCTTTTTATTTATTATTTTCAGACAGGGTGTCCCTACGTTGTTGAGGCTGAACTGTCTCAACTTCCCAAGTGTTTCGGATTACAGGTGTGAGCCACCTCACCTGGCTGAGATATTGGAATTCTTGTGCATAGGTGGCGCAGCTCATATGGAAAACAATATATTGTAATTTTAGATTGTTTTGGCTTCATTTTAAATTTAAGTTGATCTTCCCCATACCAGAAAGGGGGCTTAGACACCTTTGGCACAGTTCCAATTGTCCTACCCTCCCAGTCCTTACTGAAATTTGCATTATACAACCATCTCCAAGTGACCATCTCTTTAAAGATATAAGTTCAATATAACCTACTTGACTCATCCACACATCTACACATCCCACAAGGACTCTACAAATGTTCCAAAGGGACCTCATGACTGGTTACCTTAAACAATTATGGTTTCACTTAGGAAGTTTGCCTGGGTTAAACACTGGACCTAAATAAATAAATGCTTTGGCCTTTAGGCTGTCTGTCTCTGTTGCTCCCCATGGGTTGGTGTGTGCAGGTCCCAGAAAACTGCACTCATCCTGATGCTCCTGCAAGGGGTACTGCGCTCTTCTCTTTAGGATTTCAAAGTAATAAAAACTGTTCTTTTTACTGTGTGTGTGTGTGTGTGTGTGTGTGTGTGTGTGTGTGTGTGTGTTTATGCTCCCTCCTCAGTGTCTTTTTTTTTCCTCCTCAGTATCTTGCCTAACTGAAATACCACTTACAGATTTCCCTAGTGTCCAGGGTTCTCCTACAGAGTGGCTATCTTGGCAGAAATAAACTGGATATAGGTCAGAATTTTCAGGCTGACAAGGGTTCCCCATTACTGGGGACATGCTGCCACCTATCTGTCTACAGCGGCACTGCGATGTCCACACCCTCTCTTGTTTCCTTGGCTTTTCTTCCCCATCCCCCATGAGCCAACACCAGGTGTGCAGTACAAAAGACTTCAGTTAAAAGGCAGGAATATCTCATTGTCACCCCTCCCAGAAGCAGTTAGCAAAATAAAGAAATGGAAATGCACATTCCTTCTCACTGGGCTCTTTTCAGTGCTAGGGACTCCCTGCTGGGACCTTGGCAAATGACTCAGCTATCATTGCACACCTGGGCCTGTTGTAAACCCAAATGTAGTCAATTGGGTGGTCCTAGAAGAGGGCATGGCTGCATATGAAGGGGACCACAGACCACCAGAAATGCTCACCACAGGTGCTACTTAAACAACTGGAATTGGCTAAGCAAACATTCAAAGACTAGGGGATAATTTTTTTAGCTGCCTAAAAATACAAACCATTCAAAAGACTTTATTTCAAACATGAGGCAGTTAGGGGAGAGACTGACTAAATACCTTGCTGGTGAGGGAGCAGTCTTAAGAAAAGGCTGCTGCCCAGTGTCACCAGGTCCCTTCTCCATCCTGCCGTTCCTCCTTTCATCCAGAAACAGAAACTAATAACAATGATTACAGGTGGGTAAAAGCCTAAAGTAAATTTAAAAAAAAAAAAAAGCTTAAACATTAAACGTTAAAAAAAAAAAAAAAAGACTCTCACTCAAAGCAGGTACCAAGTAAGAAGAAGAGTAAGAGGAACTTGTAACTTTTAATACTTAGCATGATTTTCTGGCCTCACCTTGAGCCCTGAGAAGTAGAGCCAATTTTCTAAGGAATGAGACCTCTATAACCATGAGCCCTTAAATAAACTTTTCCTCCTTGACAGTTGTTCATGTCAGGTCTTTTTAGTTGCAGCAGCAAAAAAGCTGACTAAAACATCACATTAAGGGTTGTTCTATGATGATTCATCTGAAACACTGATTAAGTACATATATGTCCAGTGTCTTTTCTTAGCACTTTTTGGACACTGGTTGCAACACATTTTGGTCTTCATTTACAAATTTTACTTATAAATTAAAACCAATAGGCATTCCAATTACTACTTTAAAAAATCAAGAAACAAAGAACAACAACAAAAACCCAAACCTCTGTCGCAGTAAAAGCTTTGGCAATGAGGTATCTCTGGACCACTCATGATGGCCAACAGTTGCCTTAGGGTTTCCAGTTCAAGAACTTCTCCTCCTGATCTCATGCTAAACATCATTAAAGCAACAAGTGACAGGCTGCCTACTGGGTTCTCTTGGAAATAAATGCTTGTGATAGTTAATCTGGATTGTCATCTTGATTGGATTGAGACACGCCTAGGAAACATTCATAAATCTAAAAGTTTTGTCTCTCATCACTCCAATATTTCCTTAATATAAGGTCAAAGCACCCCAGGGCCCACTGTGTGAACCATGTGGTTTCTGTATTCTGAGGTCTGATATCTCAGCCTGTGCTGACCAGCCACCTCCTTTATTGACCTCTCAAACTCTGCATCACTGTTCACCTATCCAGATCAACCTAGAACCAGGTACAGATAGCAACCCAGTCCTTATGCCCTAGAGTCTGTTAAAATTACTAAATCTAAGGAATCCTAATTCTTCTTACTCTGCCTTGCCCATTCCTTCCCTTCCAGATGACAATAAAAACTCTTGCCTTTCCATTTGAGTTGTGGATCACCTTGGTGCTTGCCCATCTGCTCCCTCACTGGGTGGCGTGACCTCTCTTCTTGAGATCTGTGAGAATAAAAAAAGATTTTCAATGGTGATTATCTTCTCACTGCTTGGAATCACCATTCCTAAAAAGTAATAAAATCTATACTTTTAGAAAAATTAGTGCAAAAAAAAGAGGGTACTTTAGCATCGCAATGGGATGATGTCTCAAGACTTCTCTTACTAATATTGCAAGCAGGTACCAGAAGATGGTGGCATATTCTCAGGCTGCTGCACTTTTGCACTGTGACTGCTGATGTGATTGTTGTATTTTCTGGGTGTTGCTGTGGATTTACACAGAAAATTCAGAACTTGAACTTGAGTCCACTACAAGTTCAGGTCTGAGCTGTGTTACTTGCCTAGATCCAGAATCACACTCCTGGGGGCACCCTTCTTTTACATTGATAAGATCAACTTATTAAAGACTCTTCTCAAGAGCACGAAGTGTGATTTCTCTCAAGTGTTAAGAGACAGGATTGGTGTGTGAATGGGATACACAGATAGGGCATCACCAAGAAGTGATGGGACAAACTGCTGCATTGCTTTTTTCCAATTCATCTCAGTCTGTCCTGTTGTGTAGAAGGAGAGCCCTCTTTGGAGGTTCTCCTGTGTGGTGATGAACACAGAGTCACTGATGTTAAGTAGCAGGTAGATGGGCAGTAGGAACATGCAGTTCAAAAGGTTAATTTCAGGGGCTGGGGTTGTGGCTCAGTGGTAGAGCTCTTGCCTAGCACATGTGAGGCACTGGGTTCGATCCTCAGCACCACATAAAATAAATAAATAAATAAAGGTATTGTGTCCAACTACAATTAAAAAATTAAAAAACAAACAAAAAAAGGTTAATTTCAGCCAGGTGTGATGGTACATACCTGTAATCCCAATGACTTGGGAAGCTGAGGCTGGAGGATTGTGAGTTCAAAACCAGCCTCAGCAACTTAGTGAGACCCTAAGCAACTTAGTGAGACCCAGTCTCGAAATAAAAAATTTAAAAAGGCAAGGGATGTGGTTCAGTGGTTAAACACCTCTGGGTTCAATACATGGTACCAAAAATTTAAAAAGTTAATTTCATAAATTGAGACTACTTGCTTACTCTCAGCATGTCTCTCCTTTAAGCAGCTCACACAAGGTCTTTCAGACCCAGCTGTGGGTTAAAAAGATAACAATATGTTACAACCCTTGACTACCATGTTATTTTCAGGGATGCTATTCCTTCTTAGGGATCAGGAATGCAGATCCAAAAAAATGCCTCACTGATCAAAGGAACACAAGTTACCCTTATCAAGGCAAGACCCAGATGAAAGAGGGCCTTTGTGACCTTTACCCAAACAAAAGTGACAGAGAGTTGCCTTTAGGTAGAAACATGTATAGCAGGAACTTAAAAGTCTGATACAATCCTGTTAGTCAAAAGTTAAGAGGTAGTTCTTGCATGGAATTCTCCAGAAAACTTCCCTCCTACTCAAATAAAACAGTTTACAAAGAAATGAGTTGTCACTTTCTTCTCTGAGAGGACCCACTTATCTCTTGAGGGTGCTTCCACCACCACATTCTTCTTTTCCCTTGTTACAAACTTTACTAATTCTCATGTCTTGCTTGAAATACTCCCATGCAAAGACACAAGAGCTAAGAACACAACACAATCTCAGATACTTTTTTTTTGGTACTGGGGATGGAACCCAGGGGTGCTTAACCACTGAACCACATCCTCAGTCCTTTTATTTTTTATTTTCAGATAGGGTCTTGCTAAGTTGTCCATGCTGGCCTCAAACATGTGATCCTCCTGCCTCAACCTCCCTAATTGCTGGGATTACAGGTTTGCACCACCATGCCCAGACTGGGTAACATTTTATCTCAAGTAAGATCTTATCTTAGGTATCTTTTCTCTGTTATCATGGTTCAACTCCTGAACTAGGTCGTGGCCAAAGAGTTCTGGAGGTAAACTTGAGTTTCACTTGCCTTGTCACTGTTGCAATTTGTCCCAACCCACTGAGGTATCACACTCTTGCATACCAGGGGCAGGAAGGTCAGTCAAGAAGGGACAGAGGACACTATATCCTTGCCCACCAAAGCCCCCTCAGGATGTCACACAGTTGATTCAGGAATATAAAATTCCCAGATAATATGCATGGACCTCAGTTGTGTACTCTGCTTTACCAGTAAACCAAGGGGCTCATGCTAAGGATCTGGAGGTTCAAAATACTCTTAAGGCCACTGTGTCTCTCTTGGAAGTAGATCTAGTCCTTCACAGGTGAACTGGAACATACTAGAGAAAGATGCAACCACCTATTCCCAGAGCCACTTAGGCCAACCAGGACACAGGAAAAAAACACAAAGGATTGGGGACTTTTAAAAAAAAAAAAACCCAAACCAAAAAACATATTGAAAAGGAACTGATACTTCAAACAAAAGGCAAAACTAAGCTGTCCAAAGGAGGGGCTATCAGAGTTCTCTCAGCAAACATTATTTCTGAAAATCATATTGGAAAGGTAAAGAACAAAACAGGCTGCCTAGAGGCAGGTCAGTGGGTGCCTGCCCCTACCCCTCTTCCTGCAAGCACTTAGAATGTCCACATTGAGTTTCAGCAAAGACAACAACTGAACACTATGATTTCAGGCAGCAAGGAGTGTAAGAAAAAGAAGGAAAAGAAAAAAGGGGAAAGAGAGGAAGTAAGTTAAGACAAAATTCCCTACACAGAAGGCAAGAAAATAAAAGGTAATAAAAAAATTACATAGGTAAATATATAATGCTTTATATATTTATTTATACATCACACACACATACACACACACAGGTTCACAATTTGAAATCCAAATTTTATATACTAACATTTATAGGGCTGGAGATATAGTGCAGTGGTAGAGCGCTTGCCTTGCATGTGTGAGGCACTGGGTTTGATTCTCAGCACCACATATAAATTAATTAATTAATTAATTAAATAAAGGTCAACTGACAACTACACTAAAAATATTTCTAAAAAACATTTATATAATACAAATTTATAGAATACATATTTGCACATATAATAAGCACATATCAACATAGGCTCTAAATTAATTTTAGCATTTGCTAAAATGCACTAATTGACTAAGAACTCCAGACTTAATAGATTCCTGAGGCTAAGGTATTTATACCTGGATATATTGCTGAAGATAAACATTATAATTTTAATAAAATAAGTACCTGTAAATCAATGGAAAAACAGTTATGCTTGCGTTTCCCATGGTCGTAGTTCCTATTACCATAAAATATCCCATATTGGGCATAGATGCTATCACAAAATGAATGACAAATTAAAATTAATTCAACCCTTTGCAATTACACATTATACTAGATACAATGGAACCCAAAAAATCCATAACTGAAAGTTAATATGGCCCGATGTAAGTGAAAATAATGCCATTAAGGATGAAAACTTGAGCTGGGGGTGTAGCTCAATGGTACAGTAATTGCCTAGCATTTATGAGGCCCTGGGTTCCATCCCTAGCATTGCCAAGAAAAAAAAAAAAACCTTATCACAGAAAAGCTAATTAAGCATAAATATACTAGAAGCCAGAAACAAATTCTTGCATATATGCTCAAATGATTTTTGACCAATAGAACCACAGAATGGAAAGCATGATCCTTCCTGCTTGGAATAGTTAAAGTAACTGTGAACAGTTAAATGCAACATAAAAAATGAAAAACAAGCAGGACGAAGGAGGACTACAAGTTCAAAGCTAGCTAAGCTAGCTTTAGCAATTTATTGAGGCCCGGAGTAACTTAGTGAGACCCTGTCTCAAAATAAAAAATGACAAAATAATAAAGGGTTTGGGGGGCGGGGAATAAAAATAAAAAAATAAAGGGTTGGGGATGTGGCACAATGGTTAAATGCCCCTGAGTTCAACCTCTTTTTTTATATAATAAAAAGATTAAAAAACAAAATACTGACTTGTTTTTATACCACCACACAGATTACATCTCAACTGTAACAAATACTAAACTGCACTGATTGACAAAATTTCATGGAATTAATCACAGTGAGGCTCGAATTAAAGGTATACCTAGGTATTCCACTAAATTTAAACACTGTTTCCTCCTTTTTTCGGGGGGCAGGTACCGGGGATTGAAGCCAGGGATAAAACCACTGAGCTACACCCTGAGCCCTTTTTATTATTTATTTTGAGACATGATCTCTCCAAGTTGATAAGGGTCTCATGAAGTTGCTATGGCTGGTATTATAGGAGCATTCCAGCACACCTGGTCCCCTCTAATCTTAGGTAACTAAGTTAATATAGAAAGAAAAGTACATGCCTCCACTTAAGTATATGCAGTGATTTAATTTCCCATAGTTACTGCTGCAAAATACTCTGACATTGGACATAAATATTCTGATAGAATAAAAACAAAGTCTTTGGTATGTAGATGTGGGCTTGAGAAAATGGGACCCCCATGAATCCTCAGTTAAAATAGTTAACATGACCCAGTATAAATTAAGAGAGGGGACTCAAAGCATTAAGACTCATTATGTTAAAGCCTAATGAAGAGGTACAGCTGGGGGTGTTGCTCACCTGTAGAGCGCTTGCCTACCATGTGAAGGTCCTGGGTCTGATCCCAAGAACAGCAAAATAAACAAGTAAGTAAATCAATGAATGTAATAATAAAGGTGATTATCCCCAGTGATTCTCCATTTGAAAGACAAAGTTTGTCTTTTCTTAAATCTGAAATGAATCAATTAATAAATACATATATACAAAAACATAGAAAATAGATCATGGCTCATGATGGTTTACTACAAACATAATGCTGTGGTCCTATATCAAGGTCTTCTTAACTAATATCCATTATTATTACAATCGTTAATGGTATTCAATCAACCATAAGATTTATACATTTGGCTAATCAGTTCTGTTTAGTGCCTGTTTCACCAGGCTTTCAGCTGCAGGTTGCACACACTTCCAAAGGGACACAACATACCTTTTGTAGAAGGCTGCATATGATGTACATCAACATCTATTTCATTACACAATTGGCAGACATAATGTTGATGATGGATACAGTACTCCAGGAACACTAGTTCATTAATGACATTTCCTTCCAAGGAGAATCACATAATACATTTACTAACTACATAAAAGTCCAATATCTTTAATAATTTTTTGATTCTGTTGGCAACATATTCCTCATTTACAAATTTTACTTATAAATTAAAATGAACACTCACTCCCTTTAGTACATAAAGAAAATCATTCATGGTAAAAGCATTGGGAACTGTTTGCATGCCTCCAGAAGTCTCTGGACTACTCATGATATCCAATAGTTGCTCTAAGACTTTCTATGCATGAAATTGTCCCTCTTCATCTCATGCTATGCACCATTCAAACAACCAATGATTGCTTACTGGATTCTTTGGGGATTTGAGGCTCTCACAGACCCTGAGCCCAGGACCCTCCTTAGCCAGCCTCCCATCATGCTTTGAGTCATGAAAACCACATCCCACAAGCTTGACATGGCTACAGAGCCTCATTAAGACAGCATAGAGCTAGGTGTGGTGGTGCACACCTGTATTCCCAGCAATTTGGGAGGCTGAAAAGGAAGATTGCAAGTTCTAGGCCAGTGTCACCAATTTAGTGAGGCCTCTAAGCAATTGAGAAAGATTCTGTTTCAAAATATAAAATAAAAAGGACAGGGGTTATAGCTCAGTGAAAAAGTTTTCCTGGATTCAATCCCAGTACACACACACACACCAAAAAAAAAAAAAACAGGATAGAACCAAATCTAGGCCCTCTGATATATTAACCTGAACATTAGTGTCTTCCCTTGTCCTTAGTACCTTGCCACATGTCAGGGTGCTGAAGGAGCATATTCATCCCCCAGAACCCTGGACTACATGGGAAACTCCCAATGGGAGTTCATTGCCTACACATACAAAATTTTTCACCATCATATGATACATATTCCTTTCCATCACTTAGATAGGATGTCCCTCATAAGGGACAGTACCCAAGCAATGTATTTGGCCAAACCTAAGGATGCTCTGGTCAACATATAGTCCCATCTACATGTTTATTATAAAAATTGTGCCTTCAAAGGTAAAAACAAAATAAAACATTGTGGGTGGGATGGGGTTGAGGCTCAATGGGAGAGTGTTTGCCTAGCATGCGTGAGGCCCTGGGTTCAATTCTCAGCACCACATAAAAATAAAATAAAGGAGGGCTGGGGAGATAGCTCAGCTGGTAGCGTGCTTTGCCTCACAAGCACAAGGCCCTGAGTTCGATCCCCAGTACCGCAAAAAAAAAAAAAAAAAAAGAAAAAAGAAAAAAAAAAGAAGTGATAAAAAATAAAATAAAGGTATTGTTTCAACCAACAACTAAAAAAAAAAAAAAAAAAAACATTGTGGGTGTCTCTTGCCTCACAGATACCCAAAATATAAAGAGAAGTCAGAAGTTTCCACATATATTAAGGACTGAATAAAAGGCCTTGATGAATAATCACTATTCCCTTCAGTGTTACTGACATTATTCATAGTAACGAGATATTCATTACACTCAAAATGTAAAATGCAAAGTTCTTGATAAGGACACTCAATAGAATTTTCATGTTTCTTCTAGGTCACAGATAACTGGATTAAATTGTATATATATTGACCTGCTCAATATCTATTTTTGAAATTCCAGTTCAACAAATAAAACTGATACATTTCTATCTTGTCCCAGCCATTAACCTAATTATTATTATTATTATTATTATTATTATTATTATTATTATTATCTGTGGTACTGGGAGTGTACCTAGGGGTACTTTACCACCAGTTCTATTTTTTAAAATGTTCTTCTTAGTGCATTATAGTTATATATAATAGAAAGGTTCATTTGACATAATCATACATGCATGGAGTATGATTTGTTCCATGTCAGTTCCAAGTGCTACTTTTCCCTCCCCCTCCTCCTACCCACATTCCCCATCCTCTACTCTACTGGTCTTCTATTTATTTACTGTTTTTTAAATTGGTGCTTTATAGATATATATAAACATAGAATTCAGTGTGGTCTATTCATATATGTACATAGCATAATTTTGCAATTTCATTCTGCATTTCTTTTTTTCCTGTCCTTCCTGCCTCCCCCCATTTCCTCTTCTTCTACTTACTGACCTCCCCTCTATTTTCATGGGATCCAGTCCCGTAGTTTTTTTCCCCTTACTTTGCTCTAGCTTCCACATGAGAGAAGACATTTTAACCTTAACTTCCTGAATCTGGCTTATTATACTTAGCATGATGTTGTCCAATTTCATCCATTTACCAGCAAATTTCATAATTTCAATTCTTCTTTATGGCTGAGAAGACAGAGTGTTGCTCAGTTGCCCAGGTTAAACTAGAATTTTCAATCCTCCTGTCACAGCCTTCAGGGTTTCTGGGATACAGGCATGCACCACCAGGCTGGCCCTGACTTTAAAATTTTGAACTTCTTCTAACCTGCAAAAGCTAGAGATCAAATCCAGAGCACATATTCTCCTGGGGTCATCACCATAGATTGTACCACAGGCAGCCAGATTGTTGTTGATCTCACTTATTGAAAAGGATATTCCAGTCTCACATGTGACAACTCTTCTCTGACCCACACTTTCACTACTGAAGATATCTTGTCTTCTGCTGGAGATGACTTCACCTCCTAACCTAAAATCTCCCTTGCTTTTCTTGTTCAACTCACTACTTATTCCACAATATTGGAATACCCTTCCATACCTTCCATACCTACAGAAAACCAAACCAAACCAAAACAAAACAAAACAAAAAAAGCCAGGCAAAGTTAAAGTTCACAAGTTAAAAGAGATTATTTCTTTCCTTGGAAATCAATCTGTATCACATGAGTCAAACCCTGTCACCAGGGAAAGGATCACACACATTCCCTGATCTTTCTACCTGGTACACACCCCCAGCTTTCCCCAAGGTCTCTCAGTTTGCAGCTCTGAGTCTCAGCACCTAAACACCCTCTCCTTACAATGTCTGCACCACTCAACCACAACTGCCTAATATTTAAAAATGATGCTGAGGCACTAAGTTGTAGTGAATTTTTGTAACGGTATGTGACCTCAGCATCTCTTTTAAGTAAAATGTATAATTTCTCATATCAGAAGCAGGGCTTACTCACCCTTGACACAGTTTCCAGTTCTCCACCCCCTCCCAGGTCCTCATTGTGATCCTTCCTGATGTCCACTGCATGAAACCACTTCTGATGATCACCTCCCTAAGGGGCAGCTCAATACAACTACTTGACTCACTAACAGACCTCCACATCCCACATGTTCCCTCCATGAAGTTTGTGCCTACTTATTTCAACTCACAAATTAGAACTCTCCTCAGGAAATCTGCTTGGGTAAGGACTTGGAGCCCAATAAAGAGCTGGACCCTCAGGCCAGTCTCTCTCCTGTGCCACTCAGAACTGGTTTCTGAGCGGGCTTAAGCCAGAACATCATGCCCTTCTTACTGGCCCTGCATAGTGTACTGTTCTCTGTTCTCTGGTATTCAAATACACGCATGTATTGAAACATCAAATTGTACCCTATACATAGGTAAGACTATTATTTGCAAATTAAAAATGAAACTAAACTAAAAATTAAAGTTGAAATAAAATTCCAATGCTGTTATTATTTCATGTGAATTTTATTTTATTTTTTGTGGTGGTACCTCTGTGTCTCCTCTCACCATCAAATATCCCAATCTTGAAATTTATTATAAAACATTAGTCCATTGTCTAAGTGTCTGTCTTTTAGAGCAAACAACCCTGGAAATCTCTTGCTTCAAAGAAACACAAATTATCTAGCAAAATCACAATCTTTACATAAACTAGATCCACAATACAAAGCATCACACAACATTCCTTAACCCTCAAGAGTTAAACATTACTGATAGTAACCAAGTCACACACATTTCACTCCTCAAAATGCACAGTGCTGGGCTCTCTCTCTCTTTTTTTTTTTTTTTTTTTTGGTACTAGGGATTGAACTCAACCACTCAGCCATATCCCCAGCCCTATTTTCTATTTTATTTGGAGACAGAGTCTCACTGAATTACTTAGTGCCTTGCCATTGCTGAGGCCAGCTTTGAACTCAAAACCCTCCTGCTTCAGCCTCCTGGGCCACTGGGATTACAGGCATGCACCACCATGTCCAGCAATGCTAGACTCTTAAGAAGTTATTTTATATATATATAAAATACCTTGCAAGTTACCAGATCATAATGAAATGAAATTAAAAATCAACAATAAGAAAAACTATTCAAACTACACAAAGACATGGAAATAAAACAATACTTTTTGAACAGTGAATGGATCATAGAAGAAAAGAGAAGAGAAATTAAAAATTCCTATACTCAAACAAGACTACAGGTACAACATACTAAAATGTCTGGGAAACTTATGAAGGCAGTTCTGGGAGGACATTTTATAGCATTAAGTGCCTATACCAAAAAAAGTTAGAAAGAATGCAAATAAATAACCTAATGATGCATCTCGAGGTCCAACAAAAGCAAAAACAAACCAATTCCAAAACCAGTAGAAGGAAGGAAATAATTATGATTAAAACTGAAATTAATAGAGAATTTTAGAAATAAAGGAGTGGAATGACATATAAAAAAATGCTGAAAGAAAAAATCGTAAAACAAGAATAGTATATCTGGAAAAACTGTCCTTTAAAAAAAAAACAAAAGAAACAGGCCAAAATGGCAACTGACAAATAATCACATCTATGGCCCATGGAAGCCTGGTTGGTTGCTACATCTCAACCAGCTTGGTGTTTTGTCTGTTTGTTTGATACTGGGGATTGAATTTAGGGCCTTACTAAATTGCTGAGGCTGGCTTTGAACTCACCATCCTCCTGCCACAGCCTCCCAAGGTGCTGGGATTACAGGCGAGCACCACCATGTCTGGCTCAATCTGCTTATTTTTAAGATGCCCAGGCAATGGAGCCTAAACTCCTTGTGGTCCAATGTATCTTCACAGGTATCCATGTGGTAGGGTTTATGGCATTAGTGGACAGATTCATCCTGATCTGCAAGTTGGAACATGTCATAGACAAATTGACCCAAATCTTGACTGATTACATTAATGACATCATGAAGCATATACTCATTTTTGGAGGGGATGTCCTCAATATCATGGGGAATGTGCCCCTTGCACTCTAGACTATGGATGTAATCAACTGAGTGATATCTTATCCTGGTGCCAAATTACACACTGGAGATATCTGGGATTTACCATATCGGAGAAGGCTAGGACCTGCAGTAAAAGATATGTAGTAACTCCTAAAAGAATGATCAAAGCAGGGCACAGGGGTGCACGCTTGTAATCCTAGTATCTTGAGAGGCTGAGGCAGAAGGATTGAGAGTTGAGAGCCAGCATCAGCGACTTGTTGAGGTTCTAAGCAACTCACTAAGACCCTGTCTCTAAATAAAATACAATAAAGGGCTGGGGATGTGGCTCAGTGGTTGAGTCCCCTGAGTTCAATCCCTGCTGAGGACAAAAGAGGGAACCATTTTGCAACCACTGCCCAGGGGCCAGCAGCTGAGAGGACCATTTCCTGGCAAACCCAAGTTTGGCCTGAATTTCAGATCCAGTGAACACACACAGCACAACATAGAGTGTGCTTAAGTGACCAGGAGAAAATTAGACATGGAAAGAGGTTTACACAGGGGGCAACTGGTCATGGAAACCCACTTGGCTCTACCCCTCCCACTCCAATTCAACTTCTTACAGGACCAACCAAGAACTCAGAAGGGCGGGGACAGGAGAGATTATTTGGAGACTGAACCCAAGACCAGGAAACTTTGGGTCTAAGGTGATATAAGGGACTGAAAAGTGGGTCCCCCACCACATGAGTGGAACCCAGGAGAGATTCAAGGGGTACAGTCTTCCAGCGTGGAACAGCAAGTACTCGGCACTGGAGGTGTGCTGATTTAAAATTTCCAGACCAATTGGCATTCAATGAAGAGCCTGGAGTCCACCTAAACCTAAATCCTGCCTCCAGGAATCCTGCCTACTGGATTACCTCTCTCACTCCAGCAATCCAGAGGGTGTTGGAGCATCAGAGCATCGCACTCCAAGGACACTACCTGAAAAAGCTGACAATCTGAGAATATTTTCAACTCCAATGGAAAGAATTCTTTTTCTTTTTTTTCCTGGTTATTGTGATAATTAACATTGCAGATATCATAGTGAGAACTATTTGGTTTAATGCTATATATTGCTTGAATTGGCTGATGTTATTATTTGTCTCACCCTAAACAGTAAGGTACTAGAAACCTGCAGGGACACTATAAGTCCACAGGGTAAAAACTCTACTAACTCAGATCCATACTGTTAGAAGGGTAGACAAACAAACAACTTAAAAAAGCAAGGGAACAAATTGCCCCAAACATACCAAGATATTCCAATAAAAATATCCATCTATATCACAGTAGAAAAATGTCAGAGAAGGAGTTTAGAATGTACATAGTTAAACTGATTTGCAAAGTAAAAGATGATATAAGAAATGAAATCAGAGAGAAAATACAGGAAGTGAAAATCACTTCAATAAAGAAGCATAAATTCTGAAAAAAAAAAAGCAAAAATCCTCAAAAATGAATAAAACAATAAACCTAATTTAAAATTCAATAGAGAGTATAACCAACATACTAGACCACTTGGAAGACAACCTCAGGCAATGAAGATAAAATATGTAGTCATGAAAATACAGTTAACCATGGAGAGAAGATGTTAAGAAACCATGAACAGAACTTCCAAGAACTATGGGATAACATCAGAAAACCAAATTTAAGATTTATCAGGATAGATGAAAGCATGGAGATACAAACCAAAGGAATATACAATCTTTTCAATTTAGAAATATCGGAAAATTTCCCAAACCTAAAGAATGAAATGAAAAATCAAATACAAGAAGCTTACAGTCCCCCAAATGTGCAAAATTACAACAAACCCACACCAAGTCACATTATAATGAAAATGCCTAACATTCAGAATAAGGATAGAATTTTAAAGGCTATAAAAGAAAAATATCAAATTATATAGGGAGAAACCAATCTGGATCTCAGCTGATTTCTCAACCCAGACCCTCAAAGCTAGGAAGTCCTGGAATAACATATACTGAGCTGTAAAAGAAAATGAATGCCAACCAAGAATTCTATATCCAGTAAAATTAAGCTTCAAATTTGAAGAAGAAATAAAAACCTTCCACGATAAACAAAAGTTAAAACAATTTGCAACTAGAAAGTCTTCACTTCAGAACATTCTCAATAAAATATTCCATGAAGATGAAATGAAAAAAGAGTGAAAACCAGCAAAGGGAGGAAAGACACTAAAGGAATAGTCAATCAAAGGGGAAACTAATTCAAATTAAAAACTAGAAATAAACCCAAATGACCATGAATACAAATCATATCTCAATAATAACCTTGAACATTAATGGCCTAAACCCATCAATCAAAAGACACAGACAGGCAGACTGGATTAAAAAACAGGACCCAACAACATGCTGTCTCCAAGAGACTCACCTTGTGGGCAAAGACATCTACAGACTGAAGGTGAAAAGATGGGAAAAAACATATCACTGATATGGATCATGTAAACAAGTAGGGGTTTCTATCCTCATATCAGATAAAGTGGACTTTAAACCAAAGTTGATCAGAAGGGACAAAGAAGGTCATTTCATATTGCTAAAGGGAATTACACATCAACAGGACATAACAATCAAAAATATTTATGTCCCAAACAATGGAGCAGCTATATACATCAAACAAATCCTTCTCAATTTCATGAATCAAATAGACCACAACACAATAATACTGTCACACTGGATAGATCCTCCAAACAACAAGTAAATAAAGAAGGTATAGAAGTAAAAAACATAATTGATAATTTAGACTTAACAGACATATATAGAATATTTCAACCATCGATGAATGCATACACTTTCTTCTCAGTAGCACATGGATGGTTCTCTAATATAGACCATATTATGTAATCTATCACATATATTGGCATACAATTGTAATATTACATTAATATATATTTTAGCATGTGTAGGGTTATTTGGATAGCTCCCTTTCCATTGATATTAAATTTTGTTTCTTGCTTTTTCTTGATCAGACTTGGTTTTATCAAATTTTAGCCATATTATTTCTTCTCTATTTCATATATTTTTGCTCCTACTCTTATTTTTTTCTTCCTACTAATTTAAAAATAATTTGTTATTCTAGCTTATTTCTGATATAAGTACTTTAAATTATAAATGTTCATCTGAGTACTGTTTCATCCCAAAGATCCTGATATTTTAAGCTTTTATTACCACTTAGTTCAAAGTACTTTATATTAACTTTTCTTGTGCTTTATTCCTTGACCTCTGAGATATTTATAAGTGTGCCATTTAATATTGAAATAGTTGACATGGGGGTGGGTTCTATATATCTTAAGGTGATTGGTTTCTAATGTAATAAATCATGAAGGAAACACAGTCTGCATGATTTCAAATTTTAAAAAAATTAATGGAAATGTCTTTTATACTGATTGTATTGGTTAAACACATGTTAAAACTGATCATATTGCACACTTCAAATATGTGCATTTTATTGTACTTCAGTTTTACTCAATAAAGCTATGGGGAGGGGAAGCAGATCAACTTCAAAATTTAGGAAATTTCTGAAAGAAACTATATTGAGCTGGGCACAGTGTTGCAAACCTGTAATCCCAGAGAATTGGAAAGCTATGATAGGAGAATCATAAGTTTGAGGCCAGCCTGGGCAACATAGCAAGATTCTGCCTAATAAATTATGTTAATATTTAATAAATAAATAAATAAATAAGGGCTGAGGCTGCTGCTTAAGTGGTAAAGCACCCCTGGGTTCAGTCTCCAGTACTGAGTAAGGAAGGAAGGAAGGAAAGATGGAAGAAAAGAAGGAAGGGAAGAAACTGCATTGACCTTGTATGCAAGAGATCCTGGGTTTGGTAGAAAGAGACAGAGAGAGAGAGAGAGGGAGGGAGGAAGAAAAGAAGGAAGGAAGGGAAGAAAGAAAGAAGGAAGAAAATACATTGAGATATTCTTTCTTTCCTATAGATAAGTAAACTTCAGATGCTAGACAACAGCAACACTGTTGGTGAGGTTGTCAGGAATAGGATTTCTCATACCAAAGAGACAAATGATATTTTGGAGGGTGATTTGGTAGTCTTTATCCAGATTATGAATGCATTTATTCTTTATTTTTGTTTTGTCTGTACAGGGGAATGAACCCGGGGTGCTCTACCACTGAGCTACATCCAGCTCATTTTATTTTTCATTTTCATACAAGGTCTCAATAAGTTGCTGAGGCTGGCCTTAAACTTCCAAGTCTCCTGCTTTAGCCTCCCAATTCACTGGGATTACAGGCATGTGCCATGATGCTCAGCTAATGTATTCATTGTTAACCTAGCAATTCTACTGTTGGATACTTATCCTATAGGAATACCTGTACATGTTTGAAATGTCATATTCACAAGGTTATTGACGGCAATTTGGTTTCTACTAAAGGACTGGATTATAGAGACTGTTTTAATAAACAAAAATATCTACTCAAAAAAAATTCGTGGGCTGGGGATATGGCTTAGTTGGTAGAGTGCCTGCCTTGGAAGCACAAGGCCCTGGGTTCAATCCCTAGCACCACGGGGAAAAAAAAAAAAAAATCCCCAGCACCACAAAAAAAAAAATTCCTTTAATGAGAGATAAAGACTTTCACAGATAAACAAATGACAAAGGACTTCATCACAATTTGGTATACCTCACAATAAATGTTAAAGGGAGTTCTTCAAGCTGAAACAAATATGAAAGCATATGAAAGTATAAAATACAGTATATGAAGGTAAAATATATGGAATATTATACTACTGTAATGATATGCAAATAACTTAATTTTAGTATAAAAGTTAAAAGGCAAGAATATTAAGAATACTATGGCTTTTTAAAAATTTTTTTGTAGTTATAGATGGACACAATGTCTTTATTTTATGTGTTTATTTTTAGTGGTGCTGAGGATCGAACCCAGGGCCTCATATGTGGGAGGCAAGCGCTCTACCACTGAGCTACAACTCCAGCCCAAGAATAGCTAATACTGTTTTAATGGATACACAATACAAAAAAATACAAACTGTGACATGAATTATATACAGAGTATGGGGAAAAAGTGAAAGTATAAATGTGATTGGAATTATATTTTTATTCATTTTAAATAGGCTGTTATAAGATGTGTTATATAAGATTCAGGGTACAAAAATATATATGGAAGACACATAAAAAAGAATGTAATCAAAGCATATTACTACAAAAAATTTAAAAAAAAACTGAAGGACAGCAAGAGATATAAATAGGAAAAAACTATTAGACAAAAATAAATAAACAAAATGACTACACTACTATAAAAAGTGTTACAATATCAATAGTCACACCAAATACAAACGAACTTTCCAGTGAAAAACATAGAGTAGATGG
Organism: Sciurus vulgaris; assembly: GCF_902686455.1. Classification (NCBI taxonomy): domain Eukaryota; kingdom Metazoa; phylum Chordata; class Mammalia; order Rodentia; family Sciuridae; genus Sciurus; species Sciurus vulgaris. The sequence goes on along the minus strand of NC_136471.1, from coordinate 76,078,680 downwards.
ATGGATTTTTAAGAAAATATCCAAGTATATTCTACAGGCGTATTGTATCTTTAAGGACACATCTAAGTGAAAGGTGAAGGGATTGGAAAATATACTTGATAACACAGGTTAACAAAAGAAAGTAGAGGTGGCTAAACTAATAACAGACAGAATAGATGTTAAGGCAAAACTATCAAAAGAGACAAGGTAATTATGCAATCATAAAAGGATCCAATCATCAAAAAGATACAACAATTATAAATATACATACAACTGACAAGAGCCACCTAAATATGTAAAGCAAATATCTGAAGTAAAGAAAGAAATAGTAGGAAACTTCAACGCACTACTTTCAACAATGGATAGAATATCTAGGCAGAAAATTAGTAAGGAAACAGTGGACTGAACAACACTATAGGTCAAATGAATCTTACATAGAAACTTTTTTTTTTGGTATTAGGGATTGAACCCAGGAGTCAAATGAATCTAACATACATAGACCTTTTGTTTTGGTAGTAAGGATTGAACCCAGGAGCACTCAACCACTGAGTCACATTCCCAGTCCTTTTTTATGTTTTATTTAGAGACAGGGTCTCACTGAGTTTTTTAGGGTTAGCCCTTTTCATATTTTAGAGAATTTAGAGACAGAGTCTTGCTAAATTGCTTAGAGCCTTGCTAAATTACTCAGGCTGGCTTTGAACTTAAGATCCTCTTACCTCAGCCTCCTGCGATTACAGGTGTGCAACATGGCACCCAGCAAACATACCTAAAACATTTTACCCAACAGCAGAATACACTCGTGGAAAATTCTATAGGATAGATCACATACTAGGCCATAGTCTCAACAAATTTAGGGAGTCTCAATTCATATAAAGTATTTCTGAAACTAGAAAAAGCAATAACAGGAGGAATATTGGAAAATTTATAAATATATGGAAATTAAGCAACACTGCTGAAAAATCAGTGGGTCAAGGAAGAAATCAAAAGGGAAATAAAAAACTATTTTGAGGGCTGGGGATGTAGCTCAGTTGGTAGAGTGCTTGCCTTGCATGCACAAGGCCCTGGGTTCAGTCCCCAGCACCACACACAAAAAAGAAAAGAAATAAAAAACATTTTGAAACAAATGAAAAGGTAAATACCGTACAAAAACTTATGAGATGCAGCAAAAGCAGTTATAAGATGGAATTTAGTAGTAAGAAACACCTACATCAAAAAACGTCATAAACAAGTTAATGTAACACCTCAAGGAACAGGTAAAAGAAAGACAAATTAAAATTTGGCAGGAAAAAATAAATGTCAAAGCAGAACTAAAAGAAACTAAAAAATATATAAAAGATCAATGAAATCCACAGTAGCTGAATGGTTTTACAATCCTTGAAGATTACTACCTACAAAGATTCCAATTTCTCTATATCCTTCAATATCTGTTTTTTTTCTATCTGTTTTAGCCATCATGGTGAGTTATATCCCACTACAGTTTGGGTTTCCATTCTCCTACTAATACCATTAAACATATTTTTATATATTCATTGGCCAAATGTATCTTCTTGGGAGAATATATTCAAATACTTTCACACTTTTCATTGTTCTGTGTTTTGAAATGAAACTTTAGGAGATCCACTGTCCCCAGCAGCCACCAAAGGCACAGAACAGGGAACACGAGAAATGGATCCGCATGCAGGACTCTGGGGGCTCCCTAAGCGTCATCAGTTGGACTGCAGGCACAGCTTCAACAACACAGTGTGAAAATTTAAGACTTTTTTCTTATTTGTTTGTTGTTTTGATACCAGGGATTGAATCCAGAGGTGCTGAACCACTGAGCCACATCCCCAGTCCATTTTTAACTGTTTTGAAAATTTGAGAGAGCCTAAATTGCTTAAGGCCTCACTAAGGGCTGAGACTGGCTTTCAACTTGCAATCCTCCTGCCTCAGCCTCCTGAGTTGCTAGGATTACAGGTGTACATCTGGCAAAAGTCAAAGAGATCTTAGAATTTATAGACCCAGAGGGATACATAGCATGCCCAAAGGTCACACGCATGTGCACACCCACACAAACACACAGGTCAGGAAGAGGAAGACCAATAAAGACTGTAGAGAAAAGGAACCCATGGAATAATGCCTGTATTGACTTCAGGACATTACCCAAACAGATTTGCCTCTGGAGTTTTAATAGTTAGGTTCGAAATAAGGAGTCATTATTTCCAGGAGTTCATGCTGTGACAGAAGCAGTTACTTTAAGTTCACAGGTAAATGTCTAAATGTCCTATTAAAAGGAAGTAATGGGGAAATGGGGAGCACAGCCCACTTGGCAGGTGAGATGCCCCTAGGTTCTTATCACTGGACACTGATGGAGCCATGTGGATGTGTTATAGAAATGGAAAACTATATCAAGAATGACTGAGCCCTGATGCTCCAGGAGAAATTAAACTTATGTTTAAAAAATGATTCCTAATTCAAAATAAAAGTTTTAAGTAATCATTACATGCTGGGCTTTTTTATTGTTAAGTTATGTGAATTTTTAAAATATATGCTAGATGGCCAGGGATTAGCTCAATGGTAGAGCATTTGCCTAGCATGTACAAGGCACTGGGTTCAAATCCTATCAATCTAGCTAACTAGCTTTAGATATATGGATGTAGGTATTGATATCTGTATAATATTTTCTCTTATTAAACGAGTGTCTTTTTTATTTCTTGATGGTATCCTATCGTACATAAAATTTTTAGTTTTGTGAAAGACCAATGTTGTGGGGTGAATTGTGTATCCTCAAAATTCAAATGTTAAAATCATAACACCCAGCACTTTACAATATGACTATATTTGAAGGAGGACTTTTAATGAGGTGATTAAGATAAAAATGAGGTTACTAGGGAGGGCCCTAATCCAATTGGATGATATCCTGAGAAGAGGAGGAAATTTGGACACACAAAGAAATTTCAGAAACACATTCTCTTGGCAGAGAAAAGGTCATGTAAAGAGAAAGTAAAAAGGTGGCCCTCTGTAAGGCAAGGAGAGACACTTTAAAAGAAACCAATCTTTCCAGAACCTTAATCTTAAACTTCCAGATTCCAGAAATGTCAAAACAAAACAAAAATCTTCCTTTTATTTAAACTACTAGACTATTATGGCAGACCTAGCAAGTTAGCACAAACAAGACATCTTTTTCTTTTTCTGCATGTGCTTTTGTTGTCATTGAACAACCATTGCCTAATCAGAAGGTAATGCATATTTATATCTGTTTCTTTCCCAGAGTTTTATAGCTTTTTTATATATTTAGGCCTTTGCTCTGTTATGAGTTAATTTCTGTAAATGGTGTGAAGAAAGGGGTCTGAATTCATTCTTTGACCTTTAGTTGTCTTTTTTTTGTTTTTTTTTTGATACTGGGGATTGAACTCAGGGGCACTCAGGCACTCAACACCTGAGCCACATCCCCAGTCCTATTTTGTATTTTATTTAGAGACAGGGTCTCACTGAGTTGCTTAATGCCTCCCTGTTGCTGAGGCCCGCTTTGAATTTACAATCCTCTTGCCTCAACCTCCTGAGCTGCTGGGATTACAGGCGTATGCCACTGCCCGCTGCTTTAGGTGTCTTTTGAACCAGCATTATTTGTTGAAAAGAACATCCTCCCCATGGCAAGATATCAACACCCTTGTTAAAATCAATTTAACATGAATAAAAGATGTGTATCTGGACCATCAATTCTATTACAGTGATCTCACCACACTCCTTTGATTACTCTTTAAAGTAAATTTTCAGATTAGGAAGAGAGACTTCCAACTTCTTTTCCCAAGATAGTTTTAGGCATTCAGGATTCCTCGCATTTCCATAAGAATTTTAGGATCACCTTTTCCATTTCTGAAAAAAACACTGATTTTGATAAGAAAGGCAATGTATCATTAGATTATTTTGGACCAATATTGCTTCTTTATTATTATTACTGTTATTGTTACTATTATTATTATTTTGCAATACTGGAGAAAGAACCCAGAGGCACTTTACTACTGAGTTACATCCCTACCCCTTTTTTAAAAACAAAATTTATTCTGAGGTATGGTTTAACACCACCACACATGCCTGTATATGGAATTCTTTATAGTATTAAGCCTTCCAATCCATGATCACAGGTTATCTTTTCATTTATTTAGGTTGTCTTTAATTTCTTTGAGCAATATTTTGTTGTTTTTAATTCTTATACTTCATTAGCTAAATTTACTCTGAATTTTCTCATTCCTTTTGATATTATTATGAATAAATTTTAATATACTTTTCAGATTCTTTATTGCAGTGTATGGTAATACAACTTATTTTTGTATATTGGTCTTATGTTCTGAAACATTGTCAAACTCATTTATTAGTTCTATTTTTGTGTTGATTCTTTAGTGTTTTCTATGTAAGACCATGCCATCTGTGAATGGAGAAGTTTCTCTTCTCTTTCTTTTGTTCTGGCTTTATTTCTTTGTTTACTAGTCCTAAGAATTGAACCTTAGAGCACATGCTAGGCAAGTACTCTACCCACTGAGTAAGTATATTTCTTGATTTCTAACCTGGATACCTTTTATTTTTGTTTCTTGCCTAACTGCCCTGGCTAGAACTTTAAATAAAATGACAAAGAGAAATAGAGCAGACATTATACTGTTCCTCACCTTATTTGGCAAACGTTTTCTTCATTTCTAGTTTGTTTAGTGCTTTTCACTAAATTCCTTCACTTCTAGTTTGTTTAGTGCATTTCCTTGAAAGGGTGTTAGATTTTCTCTAATGCTTTATCATGTCTATTTAGGTAATTATTTTTTAAAAAATAAAGAAATCAATATTGATTGATTTTTTTGCATGTTCAATCAATCTTCCATTCCAGGGATAATTCCCACTTGGTAATGATATATAATCCTTTTAAAACACTAGTGTTAACTGGATGCAGTGGTGTATACCTGTAATCCCAGCAGCTTGGAAGGCTGAAGCAGGAGGATCGTGAGTTCAAACCCAGCCTCAGCAACTTCGCAAGGCCCTAAGCAAGATTTCATCCAAAATAAAAAATGAAAAAGGGCTGGGAATGTAGCTCAGTGGTTAAGCGGCCCTGGGTTCAATCCCTGGTACCAAAAGTGAATAAACAGACTTTGAATTTATATTGACAATGATTATGGCCTATAGTTTTATTTATTATGACATTTTTGTTTTTGTTACCAGGATAATACTGATTTAAAGGAGTAAGTTAGGAAACGAACTCTTCCTCATCTATTTTTTAAATCAATCAATTGGATTCAGTTGACACTTACGGAATGCTTCATCCAACAGCAGCAAAATACAAATTCTTCTCAAGCTCACATATTATATTCACCAAGAGAGACCACACTGAAAGCTATAAATCGTAACGTAGCAAAAATAAAACAGAAGTCATACAAAATATGCTTTCAGCCCAACATGGAATTAAACTAAAAATTAATAAGAGAAAGACAGCTGGAAAACTAACAAAATTCTTGGAGGTTAAAAAACACACTTCTAAATAACAAATTAAAAGAGCCAAGGGAAATTTTAAAATATTTTGAAAGAAGGAAAACAAAAATCAACTTATCAAAATTTGTGGGATGCAGCTGGGTGCAGTGGTGCAACTGGAGAGGCTGACACAGGAGGATCACTAGTTCAAAGTCAGCCTTAGTAACTTAGCAAGGCCCTGAACAACTTAGGGAGAAATGTCTCAAAATAAAAAATACAAAGGGATGGGAATGTGATTCAGTGGTTACCAAAACAAAAATGACAGGTTCCTTAGAGAAATTTTTATGCAACCATTTCAATGGATACAGGAGCAAACAGGCACAGAAAGGTGAAGTTACTTGCCCGTGGCCATTGTTAGAGTTAACATGCATTCAGTAAAATTTTCAGGGGCCTCCACTGTAGAGGCCTGCTAGAGAGGCTTCCGACACAGTAGTGAAAAAAAGGGACAAAATCTCCTGCCCTCAAGTTTATATTCTAGTGGAAGGAAAAGAAAAAAAAAATAAAATATTTAAATCATCTGATATATATAAGGGCTGTGAAGAAATGAAGCAGAGGAGGGAAGATAAGAGTAATCGCTGCAGAAAGGAGATGTGATCTTTAATAAAGGGTGGTCTGAGAAGCCCCAAGAGATCGGAGAATGATAAGCAGAGGTATAGAGCAGGTAAGGGGAAGGTCCCATGGGCCAGGGTGAAAAGAGTCAGACAACAGCCATTGCGAAGGTATGAAACATGTTTGCTTTGTTTAGGAAACAGCACCAAAGCCAAAGAGGCCAAAATAGATAGAGCACAGAAAGGTATAGGAGATGTTGTAACTCATTGAAGAGGGCCCAGGGAAGACCTTGTGGGATTGCACTCGGCTTTTAGCTGGGTGTCGGGGTGCACACCTGTAATCTCAGTGACTCAGAGGCTGAGGCAGGAGAATCACGAGTTCAAAGCAAGCCTCAGCAATTTAGTGAGGCCCTAAGCAACTCAACGAGACCCTGTCTAAATAAAATATAAAAATGGGCTGAGGGATGTGGCTCAGTGGTTAAGCGCCCTGGGTTCAATCCCTGATAAACTTGGCTTTTACTCTGTAAGAAGTAGGAAGCTATTCGTTTCTGAGTAGCAGAGTGACCTAATCTAACTGACTCATGTGGAGCATATACAGTCCTATGACCAAGACAAAACCAGAGACCATTTAAGAGGTAATTGTACTAATCCTGGAGAGGTGACATTGTTTGAGACCAGGGTGCTACATATATATGGAGTTTGTGAGAAGGGGTCACCTTTGGTTTCCTGGTGTTTATGTGTTTCTTTTGACAAACCACGTTGCTGAGCAATTATTAAAGAAACCATTTTCAAGGAATAATTTCTCAGTCATGATTAATGATTAAAATTGTAACTTTTACTTATACAAATGAGGCACAGGTCACAATCACTATACCAAGAGCAAGAAAAATTTAGTAATTAGAGTAGAACATATTTAGCAGATTGGTCCATCAGAAGGAAGAACATTTTAATGGCCTCAGCTTGTTGATTCAGTTAGCCACAGGATAGCTAAATGAAGCTTAGTTAAGCCGTGGTTTACAGAAGCTGTTAATTCATCAGTAGCAGATCCAGTCAGCCCTCACACTCCAAAGTCCATGACACCACCTCAAAAAGTGTTTTTCTAATACATATATTTAAAAAAAAATGGCTTGTGGTAATGAACTTCATTTATAAAAATGACGATAATTTCAAAACAGATTGCCTAATAGCAAGGTCACCAAAAATGCATTTCATGGAACATTAACTTGCCAGAGATATTAACATGTATTCTTTAAATACTATATATTAGTATCTCTGGACATTAAGGAAATACAAAAATAATACACAACTTTTCTCTTGTGGAGATTTAGAATGTACGTGGGCATAATGAAAGACCTGAGAAGTTGTGCAATAATAAAATGTGTTTAACTTGGGCTGGGGCTGTAGCCCAATGTAGAGCACTTGCCTAGCATACACAAGGGCCTCAGTTTGATACCCGTAACTGCAAAGGAAAAAAAAAATCTATTCAACTTAACAGAGCATATCAGAAACTGCTATAACCACAGAATGCTTTAAAAAAGCCATCTACTATATTGAGAGACACTAGTGCTTAAGACAAACAGTTTGGGAAATGCTAAACAGAGGTCTTGTAAGATTTATCTCTTCACAAGTTCCTCAGAGGCAAGGCTAAGGCTTTATTGAGCATTACATGCCCAGAGCAGCAAACGTGAGGGAAGAAATAAAACAGGGGAAGATTGGATGCCAATATGAAGAAATAATGCACCTAAGCTGATCGCTGATCCGTGAGCTACAATCAATACAGATAATCATGCATGCAGCCACATAGGTTGATAGCAGATGGGCAGGTTAGAAAACTGTGCTTTGGAACAGTCTCTCAACAAGAGGAACAAAAAATTTATCTGCCGATTCCATATCCGGTCTCTCACTGGGAAGCATACTGTCCACCGGTAAACTCTCACAAATCAGGGTTTGTCATCTGGCTTCTTCAAGCTGGTAAAGCAAAATCCCACACCCAGTGACCAAGTGCTTCATATGCAAATGTAAGTAGGTGGAGTCAGAACCACCAAGGGTACAGCTGGATCAGGTCTGGGAACTGGCACTGCAGGGGCTGTCTCTATAGCAGTTGTGTTATGGTTTGAATATGAGGTTTCACCTAAAAGCTCCTGTTAACGCAGGAATATTCAGAGGTAAAATGATTGCATTATGAGAGCTGTAACCTAATCAGTCCATCCTAGTTGGAATGGACTGGACTAACTGGGTGGTAACTGTCAGCAAGTGGGGAGTGACAAGAGGAGACAGGTCACTGGGGGCATGCCATGGAAGGGTACATATGACTCCCACACTCTCTGACACCATCATAAACTGAGCAGCTTTTCCTCCACTGGTCTTTCACCCATGGTGTGCAGCCTCATCTTGGTCCCAGAGGCCATGGAGCCTAAGAACTAAGACCTCTGAAATTTCAAGCCCCAAATAAATGTTCCTGTTGGGTATTTTGGTCACAGTGACAGAAAAGCAAATTAAAAGAAGATGCTATTGAGGCCAGAGTCTAACACCCTGGGAGGAGACTGCCAGCTGTGCTGGTGCTTGTGGCAGGACCAGTCAGGGCTATCCATGAGCAAGCAGCCAAGGGGCTCAGACACAGATGAGGCCAAAAGAGAGGACTCCCACATAACCAGGAAATGTAAAAGGGGACAGATCTATCTATGAGAGGTACAAGGGACAAAACGCACCTAGGAAAAGATGAAAGGACAGAGCATACCTAGGGGAGGGATGAGGGAATGAACATGTGGAGAGAGGTGAAAGGGACAAAATGTACCTCGAAAGGAAAGTGGGACTGAGATGCTCTGAGATGATTTCCCATGATCTTTTTAAACTGGGTTGTTTCCTGGGGAAAAAGTATTTTGTGTATAAATAAATTTCTCAAAAATTAGAACATATAAAGGTACAGATTGAAGATTTTTTCGTGAGAAAGGATTTAAAGTGTCACAGAATGAGGTCACAAAATTCTTTAGCCCAGGGAAAGTATGAGGCATGATACAAGTCACCTAGGTTATTCTGACTCAGCACAGCATATTTCAACCACCTCCATGATACAATAAGGATAATAAAAGTCTTTCCCATTTATTGCACTTCTCTGAATGAGGAAGCAATGACAAATCAATGACCTGGGCTATGCTGCTAGAATAATTTAACTGTAACAAACTACTTACTGTAACCCCCTTCTTGTTCTATTTTTAACCTATAAAACCAGACCTCAGGCCAGGATGCCATTTTGGAGCACTGAATCTGGGCAACTAGAATACGTGTTTCCCAGGAGGCCACCTCATTTTGGCTTGAATAAACTCCTCGCTCTCACATTTGGTGTGCCTCCCTGAAACAAAGTGTTAAGGGCTCCTATTTAACTTTACCTGATCCTTGTATTTCTTCTCTGACTTTTGTATTCTTCAATAATACATTCACATAACACTTCTGACACCAACTGGATAGGGTGTCCCAAAACACCAACCAATTCTTCAACTCTGGACAACAGCTGGGTATTCCACAAGTCACTTCTGACACTACCTGGAGTTAGCGCAGACCCCACAAGGGCTCAGTCCCAATAAGATTGTCTTCACTTTAGACGCCACTAACAAATAGTGGGTCCCTAGGTACCCACACTTCTGCATGATGTTGCTACAAACTGAGGGTTCTCACAACCCTCTCATGAGTTTGATAATTTGTTAGGATGATTCACAAGACTCAAGGAAACACTTAAGTTTACTAGTTTATTATAAAGGGTATTATATAACAGATACAGAAATAAATAGCCAGATGAAGAGGTACACAGCGTGAATTTCATAAGGGTTCCAAGCACAAGAGATTCTGTCCTTGTCCAGGTGGGATGCATCATCTTCTTGGCACATCAATGTTTTTTCCAACCATGAAGCTCTCCAAATTCCATAGTTTAGGGATTTTTATGGCGGCATCATCTTGACATCATCGATTACTAACTCAGTCTCCAGCTCCTCTCCACTTCTTGGGACAGTAGGCCGGTGGGGGGACAGCTAAAACTTGGAAGGAAACATCTACTCATGGTTTTGTCTTTGTGATCAAACCCTATTCTGAACCTGTTCAAGAGTCCACCAAGAATCACTCATTAGGTGCTCAAAAGATGCTCCCATCCCCAGGAAATTCGCAGTATTTGAGGGCTCTGTGTAAGATGATAGGACAAAGATGCACGTCTATCATACAGGACATAACAAGGGTTTTAGGAGCTCCAAACAAAGAACTGAGGATAGAAGACAGACAGATAGATTGATTGATTTCAGGGGGGCTGCTTCCTAATGACATATGGGAAAGCATAATAATCAGAGATGCCACCTCCAAATCCACTTGGAGGAAGCCTACCTTTAAACTGAAATGCCTTGGATGGAATTTAGACGCTAATAATCTTGCATTCCAAAGGGTTTGGGTATACTTGACCTTATCTTCTTGAACTTTTTCTTCCAACATCACATCTATACCCATTTGATTGGGGTCTGTAGCATTGTCCACTAAGTACAAAAGTAGACATGAGCATTTTGTAGTTACATAATATAAACAGTATAGAGGCTTATATAGCAGGTAGACAAATATTTACCTAAAGACACTGATTTTGAAAATACATGTTTATGTCTATGAAAAACAGGACTACAAAATGAAAAATGAAAAGGACTAGCAAATGAAAAGTTAAAGAAACCTAGGTATAGGACTCTATACCCTATTGTAATTTAGTTCCAAAGTTCACAAAGGCCTGAGGTTCTGACACAATGGATGAGTCCTCCCCCTCCGTCTTCTGACAGCATTCAGCTGTGTTAAAAATATTCAGATAACAAGAAACCTCTTGTCAGCTTCCAAAGTCGTGAATCCCTTTATGTCAGCTCCCACTATAAAATAATGATCTTAAGTATTCACTGTTTCTTCATTAATAAATCTATGATTTTTTTCAGAACTCAGTTTTTTGGTTGATGTACAATCAAATGGGATTTCATGTAATGCAGGAATACCACTGAACTCATGGGTAGTTATAAATATAATTTCTTCAACTTTGCTCTTTAGGGGGCTTCTTCATGGGTGCAGATTCCTCAATTTTGGTTCTTCAGGGTCAAGATCAGATCCTTCAACCTTTGAGTGAAGTGGTGGTTTGTTCTTCATTATTCCTATTCAAATTTAGAAGTTCATTTACTATAATCTCATCTCCTATTTTATTTAATATTATCTTCCAGGTAGGTTCCTGGCGAAATATTCTTAATAAGAGGTTTTGAATATTGCCAATTTTTCAGTAACATGAAAACAAAATTGATTCAGATCTGAGGAGACCACCCTTTAAGATTACATTCTGGGAGCAAATGGGCCATTGGTTGCTCGTTGCAGAGCTACAGGTACTTTAGTGTAGGAAGGAAACCCGGAACCAAGGGAAGCAGCTCAGGAAGTGAAATTCAAACTCTCTCTTTTTTTGGTACCAGGGATTGAACCCAACGGTGCTTAACCACTGGGTCACATCCACCGGCCTTTTTTATATTTTATTTAGAGACAGGGTCTCAATAAGTTGCTTAGAATCTCTAAATTGCTGAGTCTGTTTTTGAACTTCTTACCTCCTGTCTCAGTCTCCCAAACCACTGGTATTACAGGCATGCACAACCATGCACTACTGTTTTTTTTTTTTTTTTTCTTTTATTAGTGTATTTTATGTGGTACTGAGGATCAAACCCAGGGTCTCATGCATGCTGGGTGAGTGCTCGACCCCTGAGGCACAACCCCAAAACAAGATCCCCTTTTTAAATTCCTTTTTTTTCTCTCTAGCTTCCACATATGAGAAAGAACATCCAACTCTTGACTTTCTGGGGCTGGCTTATTTCACTTAGCATGATGTCCTCCAGCTCCCTCCATTTACCAGCAAATGCCATAATTTCATTCATCTTAATGACTGAGTAAAACTCCAGTGTATGTATTGCACATTTTCTTTATCAGTTTGTCTGTTGATGGGCACCAGATTGATTCCATAACTTTAGTATTTTGAAAGAGTTTGAGAACTATTGTTAATCATAGTGTAAAAATTCAGAATTTACAGGTGAAGTCATTTGAACCTGTGCTTTCCTTCTTTGGAAGGTTTTTGGTTACTGACTCAATCATTTTTGTTATTACAGGTATATTCAAGATTGCTTTATCTTTTCTGTTTAAGCCAGCTTTGTACTTTGTGTCTTCCTAGGGATTATTTCTTTTATCTAGCTTATCTAATTGGTTCGCATAGGATTGTTCATACTAGTCTCATATAATAGTTCTTAATTCTCTACAGTAGATAGTAGTATCTCCTTTCTTGATCTCAGTGAGTCTTCTTTCTGAGACAGCCAAAAGTTTGTCAATTTTATCGATTTCAAAGAATCAACATTTATTTTCATTGATTTTATTTCATTGAGTCACTCATTTATTTTCATTAATTTTCTTTATTCTCTTTATGTTCTATTACATTTCTCTCTTTATTATGCTCTGTGCTTGCTTTTTCACCAGTTTGTTTTTTTCCCCAGTACTACAGATTGAACCATGGGGCACTTTACCACTTTACCAGTCCCCACCCTTTTTTATTTCAAAACATCGTCTTGCCAAGTTGCCCAGTACCATCTTTCTGCCTCAACCTCCTAAGAATTACAAATGTGTATCACCACACTAGGCTTTTTTTCTAATTTCTTAACTTTTTCAGTATGTTTAAATTTGGGAAGTGTGCTATCACCAATTATTTTTTCTCAAGTTTTGCTTTCCTTTTTGTATTTGGGGTCCCTTAGATTCCATGTGAAATTTAGAATAGATGAATGTATGTACGTATCTACGGATGGATTTGTTTGTTTGCGGTGCTATGGATAAAACCTGGGGCCTTACACATGTTAGGCAAGAGATCTAATACCAAGCTACACCCCAGGTCTAGGATGGATTTTTCTGTTTTTGCCAAAACATCACTGAGATTTTGATAGGAATTACACTGAATCTATAGATAACATTGAACAGAATGGATATGTTAACAATATTAAGTCTTCTACTCCATGAACAAGTGATATTATTTCTCTTGGGGGTGTTTTCTTTCTTTCAGTTTCTTTCACTTATAATTTTCAGTGTACAAGTCTTTCATATCCCTGGCTAAATCCTAAGTATTTTATTCTTTTTCATGCTATTGTAAACATGTTTTCTTAATTTCCGTTTCAGATGGTTTAATGTTAGCATACGGAAACATGACTTACTTTTGTGTGTTCATTGGGTGTCCTGTAAATTTAGTGGGGTCATTTATTATGTCTAACTTTTTTAAATTGTTTGTTTATTTTATTTATTTATTTATTTTTTTGGTACCAGGGATTGAACACACTGGCACTTAATCACTGAGTCACATACACAGCCCTTTTTATTTTTATTTTGAGACAGGATCACACCAAGTTGCTGACACTGGCTTTGAACATGCCATCCTCCTTCCTCAGCCTTCAGAGCTCCTGGGATTACAGGTGTGTACCACGCCCAGAGGTTGGTTGGTTGGTTGGTTGGTTGGTTTCTTTTTTTCAATGTGAAATCATTCAGGTTTTTTATATGTAAGATCATGTTATCTATAAACAGACATAATTTTATATTTTCCTTTTCAATTTGAATGCTTCCTCACGTACACATTTTCTTGCATAATTGCTATGTCTGGAACTCCCAGTAAAATGTTGAATAGAAGTAATCAAAGTAGGCATCTTTGTCTTCCTCTTGGTCATACAGGAAAAGTTGTCAATCTTTAATCCAAAAGTTGAGAGTTGCTCTGAGTTTACCATATATGGCTTTAGTATGCTGAGGGAGTTTCCTTCTATTCCTAGTTTGTTTAGTGTTTTTAATCATAAAAGTTTATTAATTTAATATTAAATTTGTCATGATTTTTCTGCATCAATTGAGAGGATCTTGTGTTTTTTCCATACATCCTATTAATGTGATGTACTACATGGATTTTCACGTGTCAAATCATCCTTGCATTTCAGAGTTTGATCCTACATGATCATGGTATATAATCCTTGTAATGGGCTGAATTATATTTGCTAGTATTTGGGCTATGTGTGTATGTTTGCGTGCATGTGTATGTGGTACTGGGGAATGAACCGAAGGTATTGTACATGCTAGGCAAATCCTTTACCACTGAGCTATACTGTTGATTTGTGTATGTGGTTTCTTAATAAATGAAAGGAACTACTGAACTCACTTGAATTTGTCTATGAACTTCTATTAATAAATGCTTTGTGTATTTCTTATTATTTAAGTATTTCCTAGATTAATATGCGGCTTAGAATACCTCAACTCTATACCCATCATAGTTATACTATCATATATTTTCTCTTTATAAAATAAGCTACTTTTTTATTGAAATGTAACATACATACAAAAAAGTACATAAATCAGGAGTGTGGAAGTGAACCAAATCAAGAATCAGAACTTCAGCCATGCTGAGGATATAGCCCATCTCGTAGGGTGTTTGCCTAGCATGTGCAAGAACCGGGGTTCGAATCCCCAGCACTGCGGGATGGGGGGTGGGGGGGGACAAGAATCAGAACATCAGTAGGATTGTAGAAGCTATCTTCAAGTAAGTTCCCAATTTTTAATTGCTCCCTCTTTTCCTGTGAGTAGAACGAATATCCTTTAACAGCATAGATTCATCATACCTGTTTTGAATTATATATAAGAAATCACACAGCATGCAATCTTTTATCATAATGTTTGTATACTCCTCCATAGAATTTTTTTGATGCACATTTTAGTCATTTACAGTCTGGGATTATTATAGTACTGTTAATTGAAAGTACTTATACATATCTAGTAGTGTACATATGCACATACTTCTGTTGTTTTCATACAATGTTTCACTCAGTGAAATTTTTGGATCATAAGGTATGCTTTTGAAACTGTCACAATGCATGCTTATTATACATCAATTCACATATTCACCACTCTTCTTATTTTTCAGGTTAACGGTATGGATAAAAAGTGAGAACCAATGATGTGATTTCTACAGGAAACCTACTTAATAATCATGTATAAATATGCAAACACAAATCAATAGAAAACTGTTATGACAATACTGATATTAGAAAAACAGATGTCAACATGAAGAAATTACCAAGGAGAAGGACATTAAAAGTGATTAGATTGTCAAGAAGACAACAAAACCATTCTAAATAAAACAAATTGATAGAACTAAAGAAACATAAAATTTCAATTATTTGGATATTAAGAGTTTCACTCAGTAACAGAATAAGTTGAAAGAAAATCAGTCTATGCAAGACATGAACACCAATCGTTAATCATGTTCAACTAAATGACATTTATACCACGCTTCCCCAAAATACAGAATACACACTGCTTTATAATAGACCTGGCATATTCAACAAAGCAAACTTGTGAAACACTAATAAAACAATATTAAAGCTAAGGGAATTGAACTAGTTCAAAGTATGATCTCTGGCCATAATGTAATTCAACTAGAAATCAATAGCAGAAAGACACACAATAAGTCCACAAACAATTAGAAATTAAACAATACATTACTAAGATATGTACTGGATAAATATTCAATTTCGAGGGAAATTAGAAAATATTTTGAACTGAATGAAACAAAAAGATGAAATACAAAAATGTGATAGCTGAAGCACTGCTTAAAAATTTTACAATATTGATGTGATAAAATGAGAAAATTCTCTAAATAAAAAACTAGCATTATACCTTAAAAACTTTTAAAAAGATGCTTTGAAAAAGAAGTTAGGCACCAGAAACAGGCATAAGAAATGAAATTAAACACTATATAACCTCACGTGAGTTTGCAGATGCTCTAAGCAGAGGATGTGTGAAGAACAGAAGTAAAGTCATGCTATGCAGATGCAGCCTGAAGCAAATGGAGATACTAGTAGAAGAAAGACTCTGCTCACAACCTATTTCACAAAGGAATGAGGAATAATGAATGAAAAAATCAGAAGAAACTGGATTCCATACTGTGAAGGCTGTCGTCTCTCCACCAAAGAAGGGCTAATAAATATTAAGGGAATTGCTGAGGCAGCTAAATTAGTTCCAGTGGGTTTCAGCACTGCAAATGATTTCTACCAAAGGCAATCAGAGATCAGAGTACAACTGGTTCAAAGTGTTTGAAAAACAACTTCAAGGTAGAATTGAGACTGGATCACAGAGATGTTTGGAGAACTGCAAACTGGGAAAACCAGACCTGTCATTCACTGTCTGTTAACATGTCAGCCTCTCTCTCTTTTTTTTTTTTTTTTTTTTTGTGGTGCTGGGGATCGAACCCAGGGACTTGTGCTTGCAATGCAAGCACCCTACCAATTGAGCTATCTCCCCAGCCCATGTCGGCCTCTCTTTGACTGGGGTAGAGGACAAGGGAAGTCTGTATATATTGGCACAGAGGGTACCTCAAATCCAGAACAGCTGCTTGCAGCATCTGAAAGATATGGCCTCTATGGCAGTGATGTTCTGGACAATGTAGCATATGCTGAGTATTCACAGAGGCCATCAAAATCTTTTTTTTTTTTTTTTTCTTTTGCAGTACTGAGGACTAACCATGCCTTGTGCATATTAGGCAAGTGCTCTACCACTGAGCCACAACTCTAGCCCCAGTTTCTTCATCAAGCATCAACCCTGAAGGTGGAGTCCAGGTATACAACTACGTATTATAGATAGTGTATATACCCTCTGTAGAACAGACTACTTGGGTCAAGGAAAGCTCTCTACCAGAAGGGCAGATTTCCACAGATGCTTCTATGACTTGCTGATAAATTTGGTAAATTAATGGTAATCACAAACCAGGTGGAAAGAGTCCCTCTGGGTCAATCCATGGTACTAAAAAAAAAGAAAAAACAAAACAGAATACCACCCAATATGACACTAATGAATTCTGCCTAATATTAAAGGCAGAAATTTTATCAATTCTACACAATAGCCATAAGAAAATACAAGAGCAGAGGACTGGGACTGTAGCTCAGTGGTAGAGCGCTTGCCTGGCGCATGTGAGGCACTGGGATCAATCCTCAGCACCACATAAAAACAAGCGGATAAAATAAAGGCATTTTGTCCATCTACAACTAAAAATATTTTTTTAAAAAAGGAAATACAAGAGCAGCAAATGTCTTTCACCTCCTTGAGTCCAACTTAATGCTTATACAAAAATTAAATAGGAGCATTATAAGAAAAGAAAGTTACAAGATGATATCCATTAGAAAAAGAGATGCTTTTATGTTCCCCAAAATGTTAGCAAAGAAAATCCAGCAACATTAAAAAGAAAAAAAAAAAAATTGACATCATAACCAAGAGCCATTAGGTGGGCATGATAGTACATGCCTGTGATTCCAGCTATTTAGGAGGCTGAACAAGAGGGCCACAAGTTCACGGAGAGCCCAGACAAATTAGCAAGGCTCTGTCTCAAAATAAAATTTAAAAATGGAGAAGAAATAAGTCAGCAGCAGAGCACCTGCTTATCATACTTAAGGCCATGAGGAGTCTGGTACCTAAAACTGGGGAGAGAGATGAAAGGAGGGAGGGAGAGGGGAAAAAGGGGAGAGGGAGAAGAAAAAGAGGAACCTTTATCCCAGGATAAAGAACACTTTATCACACAGAAGAAAGTGGCTAAAGGGAAAAAGGCAAAAGAGAGAACTTGAAAACTCCATCCCTCCACAAAAACAGATAAACTGGGAAATAATGTCACCATCAACTATATCAGAATTCTGGAGGGGAAAAAAGATTTTTAGTAAATAGGAAATGACTAATTTTTTAAAAAGGCAACTGAACCTCAATAGGATATCATTGTGGTATTTTAACTTACCCCTCCTTCCATGCCCCAGCTCATTGGCAGCCTTAAATATGGCATCCTGAATTCCCAGGGAGGGTTCCTGGTACTAAATGAAGCAAAAGAGACTTTAATCTCTGGGAAGAATGGTTGTTTTTTTTGGTCTGTCAGTAGTGGCTCTGTGAAGGACTGGCTCAAATATCTTGATTTTTACTTCACCTAATTCATAACTCTGGGAAGGGAAAAGTGCTTCTGAAAGGCAATAGTTGAAAAGATTTAATGGCAAACATATTGGGCCACTGCTACCTGGGGTATGGAATAATACTTGGGGAAACAATAGAGAAACTAAAAAGCGTGGAAGGAAAGGCTGAGGAGTTAGATGCCAGGGGAATAAGGGCCACAAAAAGTTCTGGGATATTTTTCAGAATTGTGAAGTCAACATTGATACCTTAAATTGGGTGCATAATCACAAAATACATAAGAAACTTTTTATCTCTGGCTGACTTCATGACTCTGCCCAAACAGGAATTGAAAGCTAGAACATAGTAGCAATCTGCCCAGTTGAGTGTTGAAGGTGTGCCCTAAGACACACATGCACATACACACACACACATACACTTGCTCTGATTTTGGTTCAAGGAACTTTAGAAAAACTGCTGTTGAATCACCTGATCTACAGTGGTCACACAATAAGCCCCAATACTCCAAAAATAAAAAAATTAACAAAAGAATAGAGAGTTTACAAGATTAGTGCAGGAAAACCACTAAACATCATTTCCTTTAGCTCCGTGAGCATTGATTAAAAATCTTTGTCTAACTATTCCAATGTCTGAGTTTCCTCAAGCACATTTTTTATTAAAAATATTTCCCCCTACATAGAAACCATATTGTTACTGCTGCATGCCTCATAATTTTTTGTTGTGAACGGGTTGTGTTTATTACTACATTTAGGTCACTGTAAATGAGATTCTCCCATCTCCCCAGGGTTTGTGGGTGCCGTTTGTCTTTGGGAGAATCTCATTTACACAATGATGTACAAAGAACTAAGGAAATAATCACAATATATCTTACCAATAAGAAAATATCAATAAAGAGATGGAAATTATAAAAAAGGAACCATGTAGAAATTCTACAATTAAAAAGTATAACCGGGCTGGGGATATAGCTCAGTTGGTACAGTGCCTACCTTACAAGCAGAAGACCCTGGGTTCAATCCCCAGCACTGGAAAAAAAAAAAAAAGTATAACCAATGAAATAAAAAATTCACTAGATGGGTGCAACAGCATATTGCAGTAGACAGAAGAAAATATCAGAGAACTTGGATATAGGTAAATATGAGATGATCCAATCTGAGGAAAGAGAGTAAAAACAAGCATACCAACATATACGTAATGTGAATACTTTTGCAAAAGCAGAGGGGAGATAGAAAAAGGCAGAAAAGATACTTGAAGATATGGCCCCCAAATTCCCAAAATTTGAGGAAAGACATGAATCTAAACATTCAGGATGCTCAACAAGACCTGAATAGGATAGACTCCATCCCCAGCACCTGGGGAAAAGATTTAAAAATACAAAGAGATAGTACTGAAAGCAGCAAAAAGAAATGACTCATCAAGTACAAAGGATCCTCAATAAGAGCAATAGTGAATTTCTCAGCAAAACCTATCAGGGGAAGAAGGTATTGAGGTGACAAATAGAAGTAGCCACCCCAGTTCTACATTTTGAAAACCTATCCTTCAAAAAAATATTATAATTTGGATCTTGACTGTCCCCAAAAGCTCATCCGTTGGAAGCCTGGTTTCCAATTGAGCAAGGTTCAGAGGTGGGGCTTGCAAGTAATGTCTAGGCCTCTGACCTCATCAGTGCCTTAATCCATTTGCTATATTAATCTAATCAAGGACCACTGGAAGGTAGGAAATAGGTCACTGGGGACATGGCCTTGGACTACATCTGTCCCTTCCTCTTTTTTTGCTTCCTGAGCAGTTTTCTGCTATGATATTCTGCCTCACCTCAGGCCCAAAAAAATGGAGTTGGCTGACTAACCTCTGAGCCAAAATAAACATTTCCACCTTTAAGTTGTTCTTGTCACAGGAACATAAAGGTGACTAACACAGAAAAATGAAGGAGAAATTAAGATATTCTCAAAGACTGAAATTGTCCCTAATAATTCTGCCTGACAGGGAAAGGTGAAGATAGTCCTTCAGACTCAAATGAAAGGTCTCTAGACAGTAATTTGAATACATATGAAAAAATAAGGAACATCAGTAAATAAGAACATAGGAAAACATAAAAGTCATTATTAATGTATTTTTGCTATGTAACTCCATGTTGTTATCCTAATTAAAAAAAGTCATAAAACAATTACTAAAAACTATGTTGACAGACACACAATATATAAAGGTTTAATTCATGGCAATACACATAAAAGGGAACTGGGATATAGGAGAGCCAAGATTTTCTATATGATTAAATGTAAGTCATTATGAATTAAAAAAAGGAAGCAAGTAAGAATTAAATAAGGCCACGGTGAAAACGTACCAATAAAAAAAATGTGAGGGGAAGAAAAAAAAGACTTAAAGGCTGTAAATATATCTCAATTGCAGAGCTCTGGACTACCATGCAAGAGACCCTAAGTTCAATCCCCATTATAAAAATTAATTAATTAACTGATTAATTAATTAAATTTTTAAAAGGAACTGAATAAGAAATATAGAAGAACAGGGCATGGTGACACACACCTGTAATCCCAGTGGTCTGGAGGCTGAGGCAGGAGGATGGTGAATACAAAGCCAGGCTCAGGAATGTAGCAAGGCCCTAAACAACTCAGTGAGACACTGTCTCTAAATAAAAATATTAAAAAGGGCTGGAGATGTGGCTCAATGGTTTAGCTCCTCTGGGTTCAACCCCCAGTACCAAAAACATATATATGAATGATATATAGAAAATCAGTAACTGGAGAGAACAAAAATGTCCTAAGTTGCTGAGGCGGGCTTTGAATTTGTGATCTCCTGCCTCAGCATCCCAAGTTGCTGGAAATACAGGTGTGTACTACAGTGCTTGGCCAGAGGTTTTTGATTTAATGATTTTTTTATTCATCATAAGTCTATTCAGATTTTCTATTTTGTCTTTATTCAGTTTTCTTCCATTTTGTCTTTCTAGGAATTTATTTCATCTAGAACACTTAATGTTTTAAAATACTATTGTTCATAGTATTTTCTTATAATTCTACTTCTGTAAAGTGAGCAATAATTTCCCAACTTTCATTTATTATTTTAGTAATTTGAGTCATCTCTCTTTTTTCTTTGTTCAGTCTATCTACAGATTTGTGAATTTTGTTGCCTCTCTTAAAGAAACAACCTTTGGTTTTGGCTATTCATTCTAATGCTTCTATAGTTTGCATTTATTTTTATCTCCATGCTAGTATTTGTTTCTATCCTACTTTCTTTGGGTTTAGTTAGCTTTTCAAAGTTTTATAAGATACAATTTGGTTACAGATTTTCTAGTCTAATTTTGGCATTTATAGTTATAATTTTGCCTTTTTGTAATTATTGAAAATATGTTGTTGAATTTTTTAACTGTCATTGTCAAGTTGCTTATTTTTCCCTTTGATTCTGTAATTCCTATTTTTTTTAGTATCTTTTTTAGTTGTTGATGGATATTTATTTATTTATTTATTTATTTATACATGGTGCTGTAATTGAACCCAGTGCCTCATGCGTGCTAGGCAAGCACTACGTCAATGAGCCATAACCCCAGCCCTGCATTTTCTATTGTTGGATCAGTAAATGTTTATAATTACTACATCTTTTTAATGAATTATCTATTTTATAAATATATAATACTTTTGTGTCTCTTCTTATAACTTTTGACTTAAAGTCAATTTTATCTTATGTTGGTATAGACCCCACCACACACACCAACTGTTGATTCTTGGCAAGCAATATCACTTTCCATCCTTCTGCTTTCAACCTGTTTGTTTCTTTGGATCTATGGTGAAACTCTTGTCATCAATATATAATTGGATTGTGGTTTGTGAACCTCCACCTTTTAATTAGAAAATTGAGTTCATGTATACTTAATACAATTACTGAGTCAGACATGGTTTCACAGACCTGTAATCCCAGAGAAGCTGGAGGTTGAGTCAGGAAGATTGCAAGTTCAAGACCATCCTTGGCAGCTTAGTGTGACCCTGTCTCAAAATAAAAAATAAAAAGAGATGAGGATGTGGCTCAATGGTTAAGCACCTCTGGGTTCAATCCCCTGTACCAAAAGCAAACACAGAAACAAACAAACCTCTGAACACAAAAAGCCCAAAGAAATAGCTTTACTAGTGAATTCTAGTAGGGTCTGAAAAAGAAATTTTTACATGAATGCTTGCAATATTATTCATAATAACCAAAAAGATGGAATCAACTCACGTGTACTTCCATGGATGAATGAACAAAATGTGGCATATACCTACAATGAAATATTTTTCAGTCTTAAAAGGAAGGAATTCCTGGCACAAAGTACAACATGGATGGACCTCAAGGATATTATGCTATATAAATCAGGCACAAATTAAAAAACACGGTACCATTCTACTTAGATGAAGTACTTAGTGTAGTGAAATTCATAGAAAATGAAAGTACAATGTTGGTTGTCTGGAACTGGATGGAGGGGAGAATGAGGAATTTTTGTTTAATGGGTGCCAAGTTCCAATATAGCAAGATGATTTCTAGAGAAACATGGTAGTAACTGTTGCACAGTAATGTGAATATAAAAATTGACAGTGAACTGTATATTTAATAATGGTTACGATGGCAAATTTCATGTTATATGTATTTTATCAAAACTAAAAATAAATATTATAACAATTTTAAAAGAATTAACAAAAATTTTCTCAAAGATTAAAAAAATACATTGGGAGAGAATATATTCCTTAATCATTCTATGAAACTACAATTACTGTGATAAAAAAAAATCACACAAAGGAAAAACAAAAGAAAAATGAAGAACCATAACTTTTAAAAATATAAATGCAAAAATACTCAACAAAATACCAGCAACCTAAATGCAGGACATTAAAATAATTATATACCCTGACCAACTAGGATTTGTCCCAGGAATGCAAGTGTGTTTGAGCATATGAAAAACAGTTGCTATATTTATTAATAAACTCATAATTAATTTGTATACATACAATAGTAACTTAACAGAAGGATAGATAAACACAATCATCTCAAATGATGTAGATTCAATGCTTTTTCATATGAAAACATTCAACAAACTAAGAATACAAAGGAACATACACAACTTGAGGAAGGGGATATAAAAAAATTCCACAGCTAACAGCATACTTCAAAAGGAAAAATTGCAAAATTTCCCAAAATATTAGATGAATTAACATACAAAATATTCTCCGAAGTGAAAGGACCCAGTGAAAAAAAGGACACAGACTGTATGATTCCATTTATATGAATTGCCCAGAAGAGGAAAACCAACAGAGACAGAAAGGAAATTAGTAGACAAAAAAGAGGAATATTGGTAACTGACTGTTTAATGGATATTAAACTACATTTTGCGACTATGGAAATGTCCTAAAAATGATTCCTGATGATGCTTGCATAATACTGTAAAATTTGTTATGGGATTAATTTCACCTCAATAAAATCTCAATAAAAATCAAAGCATGGGCTGAGGTTGCAGATCAGTGGTAGAGTGCTTGCCTAGGATGTGTGAGGCATTGGGTTGGATCCTCAGCATCACATTAAAATAAATAAAAATTATTGTGTCCATCTACAACTAAAATATATGTGTGTATATATATATATATATTTTTTTTTTTTTTTTTTAATCAACCAATGCAATTGAACATAAATAACTAAACTGATTCATGGAGTGTTGGGGTGCTCTCCACGGATCATCTGGAACTGCTAGGGAATTTATTTCTCCATGGCAAAGTACTCCATAGCTGTGGCCATGGTTCAAGTAGACCCATGCAGAAGACCTTGGTGCCACTCACATGATGCTCATTTTGCAGGGGTGCATATTGTAAGAATTACTGATTGATAACTTTCCAACAAAATTTCAAAGGAAGACCAGGCAGGCCAGGAAAAAGTACTGCAAGGTTAGAGTCCCTGCAGGGAGCCTCTGGATTTGGTATCTTGTGGAGTTCTATGGAGTGAAGCCAAAGTGCAGACCCCAGGAAAATAGAAGTGTCAGCAAGAGTCCACACTAGTCATAAAAAACCACAGATATCCACCTGTAGCTTCAAAGGGCAGCCATGTGAGCTGCTACCAGCAATGGCACAGAAGCAGGGTTACCCAAGGCTTTGGGAGCCCATATACAAAGAAAGTGTACCAAGGATGCCACAATTATATCTTAGACAGGTTGTTCTGATTTTACTGGAATTTGCCTTGATTCTCAGATGAAACTTGGAATTTGGTCTTTTGAATTTGGAATTATTGGGAATGAAATCACTGAATGTTGTGAGAAGGATATGAGTTTGAGGGAAGAGCTGGCGGGGACAGAATGTTAGTTTGGATAACTTCTCATGCAGGAATTTAATCACAAAATCCGATGTTAATTGATTAAGACAGTGGAAACAATCTAATTATGGTGTTTAGAAATGAGGCCACTAGGATGTGATTAGATTAAGTGATTAGTGTAAAACCCATATTATTGAATACTGGCAGCCTTATACGGGAGAGAGCCCACACAGAAATACACACATACTCCAGAAATGTGAGTCCCCCAAACTTTGTTTTAAAGTAATTACCTTAGGTAATTATAGTAACAAAGCTAACTAATATGCCATGTTGGTGGCCTAGAAGACAAAATATTGTTCAGATGTAAATTTTCTCCAAATTCATCTACATATCTAATTCAATCTTAATAGACCCACTACCAGAATTTTTCAAAGACAGCAACAAGATAATTCTAAAATTTATAAGAAAAACCAAAGAACACAATTTATAAGATGAACAACATTATATATATACTACCTGATTTTAAGTCTTCCTATAAATCTAAAAATCAATAAATCTATAAATCAAGAAACTTTAGTATTAGAGAATGGATAAACATATCAGTGGAACACAACAGGCAGCCCAAAAAACCCACAAAATATGGTCAACTGATTTTTGACAAACGTACAAAAACAATTCAATGAAAAGAAAGTCTGTTCAATGAATGGTACAATTATATAACCATATTTAAAAAACTGAACCTCGAACTATAGTTAAATCTTGTACAAATATTTACCCAAAAATGATCAAAGAGGCAAGGGGTAAAGTACAGTGCTGCAGCACTTGCTTAACGTCCACAAGACCCAGGGTTTAATCCCTATCACCATTAAACAAAAAAACTCTTCAGGTTTACTTCTAGGTTTCCTTCCCTATACTGAGGCCCAGGTTTCTGTTATACAGGAGTTGAAAGATCTATAGGGGGAACACTGGGCACCCTGAAAGTCAGGAAATGGTGCAGGAGGAATTCTAGAGAGGTTGCTTAGACACACCAGAAGCCAGGAAATGGAACTCTTGATGTTCAGGATGTGGCTATTGATTCCTCTATAGAAGAATGGGAATGCTTGAACCAAGCTCATCAGAATTTGTATAGAGATTTGATGTTAGAGAGCTATAGAAACCTGGTCTTCCTGGGTCTGCCTGTCCTAAGCCATCCTGGTCACCTTTCTGGAAGTAAAGGAAGGAATCCTGGAATTTGAAGAGAAAAGAGACATTAGCCAGGGGAGGAGGATGGCAGAGCAGAGCAAAGGAGAGTTCTCTTAACAACACAGAAAGGAGGGAGTGAAGGAATACTGGAGAGGTAGATGGCAGAATAAATGCTCTAAGACCCAATATCAGACAATATGAGACCTGGAGAGACTTAAAATTTGATTACTGGAGCAAAAAATAAGGACAGAGTTCCCTAACGCTGAACCATAACCAGGCTAGGGGTGGGGAGTAGTAACACAGAAAAAGGGTGAGGAAAAGCACATATGCTCACATCTTTCATAATAGTTGGAAAGAAAAGCAGACTGAATTGAAATGCCATAGGACTAGTGGGGTCATTGAAGGACATTAAGTAGTTTAACCCAAATAGAAGCGAGGAAGCTGTGCTGGGCATGGCGGTCATTTTGTGGCACCCACAGCAGATCAGCTGCCCAAGAAAAAATTAAAATCAATACAATATCTTCCCACCTTCAGATAGCAACAAATTAAACCAGAGATAGTATATTTGCAGTGTGATATCTTAAAAATTCTTCTACAAAGAATATGTAGAAGAATGGCTACCAGTCAAAAGTTCCGGAAACACCAAGAAGTGAGAGCTCAGATCCACTTTTGGAAAGGGAAGATATCCAGATCACGAGTGCCAATGAGAGGTCCATAAGGGCAAGAAGCTACCTGTAGACCAGGCAGCTTAAATGGATGGTCCCCAGATTGCAGCTGGAGCCAGTGGTAGGACTGTCAATATGGGAGGTCTTCTGTGTCCCAGGAAGCATAGGGCAACAGTGCCAGGATCAAGGCCAGTGCTGGCAGGTATTTGGACACGGACAGGATGTTATCTCAGTCCCAGTCAGCAGAGGGAAGCAGTGCCCATGGTTTACAACCAGGGCTGTGGAAACTATTATCCAGCTGAACCAGTGATTGAGTCTCTTCACCCAGTAGAAGGGACAATACCCTGATGAAGTGTCAGCTACAAATCACCAGTGGAGAATCCACAAACACAGGACCTGTGCTTGCACACAGCTACCAGAGTCTATGCCACCTTGAAAAGGATCCTGTAGGGCAGTGAGTACGCGGTGACTCACAACAATCAGAAACAGCCCAGAGCCCTGCCTACTTAACTCCTATACACAATAGAAACAACCAAGACACAACATCGAACCCTCATTCAGACTCAGGCCCCTGAATTGATGAAAAAGAACCAGCTGGGGCTGGGGAGACAGCTCAGCAGGTAGAGTGCTCGCCTCACAAGCACAAAGCCCAGTTCCGCAAAAAAAAAAAAAAAAAAAAAAAAAAAGAACCACCTGGGGAGGAATTGGGGGTAGGGATAGGGAGCAGGAATGCGAATGGGAAAGACAGAATGAATCAGACATAACTCCTATGTTCATATATGAATACATAACCAGTGTAACTCCACATCACATACAACCACAAGAATAGGAAGTTATACTCCACGTATGCATGATATGTCAAAATACATTCTCTCATGTGTAACTAAAAAGTACTTTTTAAAAAATGCCTGGTAGGAGGTCCATAGCAACTAGGAGAGTGGCTCCTGTACCCAGCATCTCTGGAGGGATCCAGAGTGAAAGAATGATGGACATCTTCTAAAGGTCCCAAGTCCTGGTAAAATCAATTCAAAACACACAAAAAAATTTCTTCACTTTGGCTTGGTTTTCTGTGAATAGCTCTAAATTCAACTTTGATTACATATATAATCACTCTTCATTTTGATTTGAACATTATCATAATAGCCAAAATTGTGCCCTCAACCCATTTGATTGTATTTCTACTGTTTTAAAGCACTGATTTGAATCATTCTCTTTTGTTTTCCAAGCTCTGACCTATACTTTCTCCTCTTATCCCCTTTTACCTCTTAAATTACCTGCTACTGCCTAAAATCCAACTATTCATCTTTTTCTTTTTACCTTGATGTGTATTATTCTTTTCTCCCTTATTTTCTCTTCTTTCTCTCTTCTGCCCAATTTCTCTCTTCCCCCTTTTAGCCCATATATATACTCATACGAATTTTATAATATTTAATAACTAATTTTTGAAACTATTTGTTCCAGAACTTTATTACAGGTTTATCCTGGAATTAAAGGAACAGTGGGAAAGAGGATCAATAAGTTTTTCATTTTTCATAAGGTTAAATAGGGTATGGTAAATACGGTTCAGTAGATTCTCTCAAAGTAGTGCTGATACTGGGAACAGCAGAGGCCACACACTGAGTGAAATTTTCAATAGCTGGATATTCATCCAGCCCTTCTTAGAGAAAGAAGCTCACAAAATAATCCCTTCCATAAAAGAAGTGATAACCAATATGAAAAGGCAAGGGAACAAAACTATCCAATACAGCCTACAGCAATTCAAAAACTGACACAATAAATGTCGGAGAAAGAATTTAGAGAGTTTGTAGTTAAAATGTTCAACGGACTAGAACACAAAGGATTGAAATTAGAACATACAGGAAGTGAAAGATCATTTTAATGAAAAGAGAGCGACTGTAAAAAAGAATCACCACTAGATCAGTCATTAAGACATGTTAACCAAAGATTCTTCAAAACTAAAAAATACTAATAAGTGTACCTAACAGACATCTATAAAATATTTCATCCATTGACCACTGAATACACTTTCTTCTCATGAAACACTCTCTAAAATACATCATATTGTAGGGCACAAGGCAAATCTCAGCAAATACAAAAAATAGGTAATTTCTTGCATTCTATCAGATCATAATGAAATGAAATTAGAAATCAACAATAAGATAAAAACAGAAACCACCGTAAGACCGGGAGATTAAATAATATGCTATTGAATGATGACTACATAGCAGGAAAAAAATCAGGAGGAATAAAAAAAAAAAATTTAAACAAACAAGAATAGTGATATATCAAAATCTCTGGGACAAAATTAAGGCAGTTCTAAAAGAAAAGTTTAGATCACTGAGTTCCTCCATTAGAAAAAATAGAAAGATCCCAAATAAATACTCTAACATTACACCTCAAGGTCCTAGTAAAAGAGAAACAAACTACAACCAAAATCGTAGAAGACAGAAATAATTAAAATCAGAGCCAAAAATCAATTAATTGAGAATTAAAAAAATACAAAATATCAACAAAACTAGGAGTTAGGTTTTTAAAAGGATAAACATTGATAAACCGTTCGCCATACTAACCAAAAGACCTAATTTAGCAAAGTTAGAGATGAAAAAGGAAATATCAAAGATACTACTGAAATTCAGAAGTATAAGAAACTATTTTGAGGGCTGTATAGAGGGAAAAGAGGGGTGGAAGCGGTGAGGGGGAAAGGAAAAAAATAACAGAATGAATCAAACAACATTGCCCTATGTAAATTTATAATTTTTAATTTAAAAAAAAGAAAAATTTTTTAAATAGTTATACATGACAGTAGAATGCAAATCTGAGTCATGTATAATGTCATTTCAATTTTGTATGATGCTTGTCATCCTTTAGAGAAATTTGTTATTGTCTTATTCTTTTACATTTTATAATGTATTAAAATTTATTAATGCCTAAAAAGAAACAAATTCAATATATGTAACAAAAACTACTTTCTTTTCTGTTACCTAAGTCTTTGGTTTTTTTATGTATATAAACTGGTTGGACATTAAAGTGGACTTAGAAATTTGGAAAAAAAAAGAAACTATTTTGAAAATTTATACATCAATAAGCTAAAAATATTGAAGATATTGACAAATTCCTAGATCACATCATCTACCCAAATTGAAATATGAGGATAAAGAAATCCTAAACAGGGGCTGGGGAGATAGCTCAGTTGGTAGAGTGCAAGCACAAGGCCTGAGGTTCTAACCCCCAGCACCTGAAAAAAAAAGAAACCCTAAACAAATCAATATTAAGTAATGAAATTGAAGCAGTTGTTAAAAACCTTTCCAACAAAGAAAACCCAAAACTTAAGGACCAGATAGATTCACAGCAGAGGTCCACCAGATCTTTAAAGAATGAATACCAATCCTTCTCAAATTATTCCACAAAATAGAATAAGTGGGAACAATGCAAAATTCGTTCTATTAAGTCAGTTTCACCCTGATACCAAAAACCAGACAAAGACACATCAAGGAGAGAAAATTTCAGGACAATATCCTTGATGAACATAGATGCAAAAATTTCATTTTTGTACTTCCACTGGACTAGGGAAAGAACAGAGGGGCACTTAACCGCTGAGCCACATTCCCAAACCTTTTATTTTTTATTTATTACTTTTCTTGAAACAGGGTTTCACGAAGTTGCTTAGGGCCTTGCTAAGTTACAGAGGCTGGCTTTGAATTCTTGATCCTCCTTGCCTCAGCCTCCTGAGTCACAGAAATTACAGGCATATGCCAACAAATCTGGCTTAGATGCAAAAATTCTTAATATTAGCAAACTGCATTCAAAATGACATTGATAGTGCACCATAATCAAGTGTGTTTCATCCCAGGGATACAAGATTGGTTCAACATAAGCAAATTAATAAATGTACTTTATCACATAAACAGAGTTAAGGACAAGAATCACATGTTTATCTCAATAGATGCAGAAAAAGCATTTTACAAAGTGCAGCACCCATTCTTACAGAGAAATTAGGGATATAAGGAACTTACCTCAACATAATAAAGGGTATTGGACAAACACAAGGCCAACATCATACTTAATGGAAAAAAACTGAAAGCATTTCCTCTAAAATCAGGAAATGAGATGAGGATGTATGTCCACTCTCAATACCACTATTCAACAGTCAGAGCAAGCAGGCAAGAAAAGGAAATTAAAGGACACAAACAGGAAAAGAAGTCAAATTAACTGCTGATCAGATGATCTTATATTCAGAAGACCCGAAATTTCCACCAGAAGACTTCTACAACTGCTAAACAAATTTAGCAAATTTGTATGTTGCTCTTATATTCTGGAATTACAGGCATGTGTCAATGCACCTGGCTTCCTGGTTTAGATTCAAAATTTAAAGAATACAAATTAACATATCAAATTGGTCACTTTCCTATTTTCCAATAATGAATCTTCTGAAAAAGAAATTAGGAAAACTCTCCCATTCATAATAACCCACCCAATATAGAATACTTGAGAATTAGCCTAATGAAGGAGGTAAGGACCTCTACAATGGAAAGTATAGAACACTGAAGTAATTGAACATCTTAGAAAGTGGTAGATAATGAAGCAGAAGATACAGATACTAAATCCAAATGTCAGGGAAGAAGCCACTTCGCTAGTTAAGAAGGCAATATATAGTGAAAACTATTTTTCAGAAAACTAGATTTATTTCTCTTTTAAAAAATAAAATACTATTTTTTTAGTTGCCAATGGACCTTTATTTATTTCTATGTGGTGCTGGGGATCAAACTCAGTGCCTCACACAGGTTAGGGACTCTACCACTGAGCCACAACCCCAGTCCCAGGTTTATTTCTTTTGTTATCACAGACATTTCCTGACATGTTTTTCATGCTTTCAAGTTCTTTAAGGCTCCTTCTTCCCTTCCAGTGATCTCCCCGTATATTCAAACTATCAAAATACTCCCCTTTCCCTGTGAGGGTCTACATGATCTGATAGCTCTTTATTGTTCTTAAGGGGGTCCAGCAAATCTGTGCACATTTCTGAAGACCTCTAGGTTGAACTATTATAATATGTTAATATATCAGTTTCTGCAACATTATGTAGCTATTTATCCAAATTGTCTCTTCAGATCCCTTAATGAATGCTCATAATGGATTTTATGTAAAAAGTTTTCTGCAATATAATGAATGTCAGTGATTCACCATACCTAGATATCACTTTGTGTGTACAGTTGAAAATTGTAGTTCTATAGAAGGATTTTTAAATTAATACATCTATGATTACTCATGATATGATTATTCATGATTTCTTTTTCTTGTTTCCTTTTCTGTTATATTTTTAAGTAAGTTCCCTGTCATTGAGTAGGTACCACCACAATCAGTTATTTTTTATATTTTTATCTACATATTATGATTGGATATAATTTTCATTACTTCATAATTTAGGACAATATAGGTTGAAATTAAAATATGCATAAACCATGTGATATTTCAATAAAATTATAAATGCTTCAAAAGGATCAGATATAAATATAAATGAAAAACTATGAAATTCCTAGACGAATAAATGAAAATATGACAAATCTTCATGCCAACTGGTAGACTAGAGTTCTTACATGTAACACTGAAAGCATAATCTGTAACTTTAAAATGTGAAAACCTTTGCTGTGAAAAATGCAGTATTAAAAGAATGAAACAAGCTACAAACTGGGAGAACATATTTCCATGTAATGTATGTAACAAAGAAACTGTATGAAGAATTTACAAAGAAATCTACGGGCTGGGATGTAGCTCAGTGATGATGCCTTGTATTCTCAAGGTCCTGGGTTCGACCCCCAGTTCTCCCCCAAAACAAAAAAAGACAAAAGAACCCCACCAAAAATAATAATAATATTTTTTAAAATACAAAGAAATCTAAAATCTAAAAGTAAGGAAAAAAACAATCAAAATTGGCACAAAAGATTTGAACAAATATTTTATCAAAGAAGAGATTTAAGAACCAGGTATAGTGGAGCATGCCTGAAATCCCAGCTATTTGGGCAGCTGAAGTAGCAATATTGTGAGTTTGACAATAACCTGGGCAAAGGAGGACCCTGTCTCAAGAGGGGGGGAAAAAAAAAAGATCCAGATATGTCAGATAATCAGAAGAAAACATACGCAACACCATATGTCCTTAGAGAACTGCAAATCATGATAGCTAAAAAAATCATATATATGTAAAATACCAAGTGATGCTAAAGATGTGGAACTCTCATGGTGTGTGGATAAAATGCAAACTGATAAAAATAGTTTGGTACTCATTTTGTTCTTAGGTATTTATACTACAGAAATGAACATTTTTTTTCCACACAACATTTGTACCTAAAAGTTGATAGCAAACTTATTCATATTCATCCAAACTAGAAATATCTCAAGTGTCCATTGGTTAAGTGAATGGATAAGGAGCTGGTCCATCCACACAATAAAATATGACTCAGCAATACAAAGGAATGATCAAATGAAACACGTAACAATATGGGTGATGCTTAAATGCATTTTACTAAGTGAAAGAAGCCAGACCAACAAGTCCACATATTGCATGATTTCATTTGTATGACCTGATGAAGGCAAAATCACAGGGATGGATAACAAATCAGTGGTGTCCTGTTTGGGGGGTAGAAATGGATCAAATACAAAAAATTATTAAGTTGATAGAACTATACTGTATGGGTTGGAATATACATGACTCCATGCATTTGTCAAATTCCATAGAACTATAAGACATACATAGAAAACTTTTCTGTATATAAATTAGAAATAAAAATTTAAAGGCAACAAAAGTACAATTTTATCTATCAAATGAGTAGAGAGTTACAAAAAAAGACCATGTTTTGATGAATATGTAAAGAAATATTCACATTTATACATGACATAGGAATATAATTCCTATAACTTTACTGAGAACAATTCAAACACCAGCTTTTCAGATGCCCTAACACTGTTTTCATCATCTGAACAAAATAATACATGTTAACATTAATGTACAATGAATGACATTCATTACATTTAAATTTTATAAGCAATATTTTAAATGTCCAAAATGTCCAGCAACATGGTATCATTAAAATAAATTTTGTTAGAGCCATATACTATTTAGCATTTAATATTGTTTCTCAAAGAACAATAATGACATGGAAATATGCTTGTGAATTTTCAAATGGAAAATAAAAACATACAATGTCAGTTGTTAGAAAATTATATTAAATACATTTACTTCTTTTTAAGACTTTAAGGGAAATAAATCCAAATGTTACAAATTGTTGTTTTCTGGCTTATAAAATTATACATGTTCTTTACTTCTTGATGTATACTTTTCACTTGAATTTTTTAAAATGGTGACCATCCATTACTTTTATTATCAAGGAAAAAGTAGTTTTTAATTTAAAATTTGAAACAAGTCTAGCCTAGTCTAGCCAATCCCATGACTTTTAAACTTGCTCTTTCACTCAAAAGGCCAGACTTATCCACAGGGTGGTTGTCCACGTGTTCCTTTAAGTATTGGGGTCTACTAATGAACACCTGACAAAGTGAGCAGGTGTCCAAATCGCTCCAAGACCATAAAAGCTTTAAGTTAAACTGGCCTAGTAAGCCACAAGTGATACTGGGACACATGTCTGTGACCCATATAGGTATAAAAAATTTTTAAACCTGTAATGACCATTCACCTTATTTAATTGGTAGTTTTCCCTCTTCTAAATCTCTTCCATGAAAGAATCTTTTTACAGTCCTTCTTGGAAGCAGCTCTTCCTTATATTTTGGATACTCCAAAATGCCTTGGGAAATAACAAATAGTTCTAAGGATTGAACTTTCATTGACAGTATTGTTTCCTTCTGACAAATATTGTGTGTATGGCTGTCTCAAGCCATTCTACCCACTGTTCCTGGACAATCCATTGTAGGTTTTTTTGTTTTTTTTTTTAACTATTTAGTACTGCTTGTGCTATGTCCTTGATCCCCTTAACAACCTGAGAACTCTAGATTGCACACCCTGCCACAGGATCAGAGAACTCTAGATTGCAAAACTTGGTCTGGGTTGTTTCTCAATTGGGTCAACAGAAAAATCTCTACTCCACACAGGTAGGGACGAACAACTCCAATTTTAAAAATATGGATATATGAAATGTCTTATTGCCTGCTCCATTGAAGCAAAGCATTTTGTCATCTCTCACTTTTCACCTTTCCCTCTCCATTCCTAAGGGTAATTAGGAATTCACTCCTAAATTCACACTCAATATCAGAGATGACAGGTCTACTTCCTTCATCCATGCAAACCTGTAGTCCAACATCCACTAAAAATGGTATGGTAAAGCATGTTACTCTATCATGGTATTCCAAAGACTCCCCCTCCTTCCTCTGTCCTCAACACCTCTCTCCTTATATTCATTATGCAACATGGATGTTACTTCCAACACTGACCGAGTTTTTAATCACAAATTAACCATAAATCTCCTCTGAGAAAGAGGCTGGAGCTGATATGTCCTAGGAAGAAGGAAAGTAAAAGAAACCTGCTAAAATTCATTAGGGTAGGGCAATAAAAATGGAGAGAGGCTAGTGAGATCAAAATTTTCACTAGGAGTCCACAGAAGAAAGAGATAGATCCGGGAGTGATCAAGGGTGTTCTAGGGATTCATTGGTAAAGTATTAAGAAAGCACAACACTTTCTCCTTCTGTACCTTATACCATTCATCCCGAACAGATGAAAACTAACCAGGACTCCTCATGACTACTATTACTCTATAAAACTTCTTTCCTTGGGGCTGGGGTTATGGATCAGTGGTAGAATGCTTGCCTAGCATGTATGAGGCCCTGGGTCTGATCCCCAGCACAAAATAAATATAATAAATAAAATAAAGGTAGTGTTCATCTATGACTTAAAAAAAATTTTAAGGGCTGGGGAGATAGCTCAGTTGGTAGAGTGCTTGCCTTGCAAGCACAAGGCCCTGGGTTCGATCCCCAGCACCGCAAAAAAAAAAAAAAAAAAAAAAAAAAAAAAAATAAAAAAAAATCTTTCCTTACATATGTCCTAAAGCAAATGCTAATATATGATTAACAAGTCATAACTGGGGAATTTGGTTGGAGAAGGTAGTTTCATGATCAGTTGAGATGTAAGGATTAAATCATGGGGCTGGGGTTCATGGAGTTGCTGGTCTTGTCTACAAGTTCTCCAGTGGCCACCCTCACGTCAGGCGGGGAGTGGGTATCAGAAAGATTGATATGAACTTCCCCTACTGTAATACTAACTATAACAAATTCAGCCTCAAACTTAGCATTCATACCTATGCTAGCAAAAAGGTAACTCCCAATGGCATACATGTGGACCAGACAGATGGTAGAGGGAGAAAGTTATAGCTTTTATTTGCTTTCATCAGTGAAATATTTTAGTCATAGAGATTACAGAATAAGGATATGAGCACTGGGTTTGAGGGTACTTTCAAATCAGCGGACTACCCTCCTTCCATGAAGCTGGGGTCTTTTGTTCAAACTCCAGGCAACGAGGAATTTTTGACTGTTGGAGGCCTAACAGCAAGTATGCTACTGTGTTTGGGGATTGTTTCATTGTGACTACAGGGGACTCTATGGGAAGTAAGAGTTCAAATACACAGATGCAACAGAAAACAGCAACTTGTGTACTGGAGAGGATCAAAGAGAGTGATGCCTTGTTAAGGGATGCTTTGTGAAGCTATGATCAACAGAATCTGTGGACACACTTACTGCTCTGTTCCTTTTTACTCCCTTACATAAAGCCTTCTAGTTTATTCCTAAGGAATTAATACAAAGCAGACCCTAGAGGGTTGTCTGAAGACCTTGTAACTTTAACAGTGTAGTTTTAAAACTTTGTTGAAATGTTGAATCATTTGAAGAATATAACAAAAGCCATTTATCCTATCCAAAATAAACTGAACCTTAAAGAAAAATATACTTCCCATGTTAAAGAATCACAAACCCTCTTCT
Organism: Sciurus vulgaris; assembly: GCF_902686455.1. Classification (NCBI taxonomy): domain Eukaryota; kingdom Metazoa; phylum Chordata; class Mammalia; order Rodentia; family Sciuridae; genus Sciurus; species Sciurus vulgaris. Next base: position 76,042,598 of record NC_136471.1, on the reverse strand, counting down.
CCTTTGCTTTACCTTCTAAGTCCATACGGATATCTCTGCTTCAATTTCCCGCCCTCTTTACAAAATCCATTAAACTGGACGTAACCTGACCTAGAATAGCTTTAAGAAAGTGGTCACGTTACACACCTATTGATGTAAGCTTTCTTTTCTCTATACTTCATCCTAAGAGTTGAATTAGATAATTAATAGAACTATGTCTTTTTCTGGTTATTCAATGTGTATTTTTAAATTACTGTACTTTTCACTGGGCAGCAGTATCTCACCCCTCACCCGAGGCTCAGAAACCAAAGTACCTCATAGAACATGGCCAAAAAAAAAAATCTCATAACATATAATGAACTTAGATCAAGGTCAAGGAAAAAAAAATTCCACCCTGAAGAAATAATTTTATGCTTCTCCAAAATGACTAGGTTATAATACTTTCAAAAAATTAGAAGATTGCCACAGATTTCCAGCAGCACTAATGTCTAGCAGCCCCTCTGGCTATCTTCACTAGGGTTTGCTACAAATTCTCACACACATGAAATGGGACAGATTCAAAAGGGGTAAATGCAAAGCACAAACCAAGTTGTCAGGCATAGAACAAGTACTTAATGGGATTACCTGGAATGTCACTGCTCTTGTAAGGCTCATACTACTATCCCATTACAATCTCTTCAGTAGCATTTGTAGCCATTGAAATAGTTTGTGCCTGGCCCAGAATACACTCTAGGCCTTCCTTCTGTTATAAACGTTGGTGACCTCTACATTCACAGAAATCATATCTGAAGTCCTAGTTTCACTGGTATCTTGATCACTCCGGTTCTGAAATCTTAATACTCCAAAATCTACAGATTACAGGTTCTATCATTCTATTTTTCCACACGCTAGACCTCCATTTCTTTACACTAAAACCCTTCTTTGTGTGTGTGCCCAGATTGAACCTACTCCTGACCTCACCTCCTTCTATGCCCATTATGGATATTCAAATTCATTTCTGGGGTGGGGATGTAGCTCAGTGGCAGAGTACTTGCCTAGCATGTGTGAGGCCCTGGAGGTTCAATCTCCAGCACCACAAAGAATTATATAAAATGGAATGAAATCCATTCCTATATAACTCCTCTCTTCCTAGCTATCTATTCCTCAATTAATCAAAGCATACAAACAGTACTTGCGACAATGACCCAAAACCAGTTCACATCTTCCTGGGATTCTAATCTGATTCCAAATTTGTTTCTCACTATGATGTACTATAAGTTCTTGTTAATTTGCCCAACTCCAGCCTTTTAGTCTGGATATTCATTTCATTCCCAACCACTCGTCCTCCTCTTCTAGCAGCTTCGCATTCATACTCCTGGTTAGCTACCTTTGTATCATCCACTTTATAATTATAAAGCTTAAATGCACTTGCCAAGTTCTCTTCCATACTCCTATTCCTATGCTCTATTGAAGAGGTTAATTCTTTTTATCTAAGGCTAACCCTCCACCTGTGTTCTAAGAAATCACAGGTTTCATTTTTCAACCATCAATGGCATCATCATCATCTAAGATGTTATTCCATCTGTTATGATCTCATTTCCACATCTACAATGACTGACTTCTAGGCTCTTACTGCTCCATGATCTGCAAGCACACTGCATTTTCCCCCCATTTTAGAAGGGTAACTATATGGCTCATTGTAGGGCATTGAAGGGGTGGTTTAATTTCTATTCTGGTTATCACATCTGCAAAAAGAAAGGGTTCTCATGGAACAGTAACAACTAAACACACTAAATAAAGAAAAGGAACTATAAGCATGGTGACTGGGTAGAGAGGAAAGTGGAGGCCTATCTTTAAATGCAGATAAGGGGACACCTACAGTGAAGCTGACAGGGGAAAATTGTGAATACCAACCACAGAAGCAGAACCCAAACTACAAGGATGAGGCTCTTTCTCAGATTATGATTACTTTGGTCCAACCTAGTAAGCAACTGGCAGAATTTATAGTAGCAGAAGCAGGAATGCAGCATTTGCAACTAGCCAAGACTAAAACCAAAGGTATATAAATGGAATATTTCACTGAAAACACAATATCAAATATCACATATATGTAACACTTGGGCTGCTTCTCCCCTTTCTCCCACCTTCAGTAAATATCAATGATTATATATAACCCTCTTTCATACTGAGATAAGAACTGGCTTGGGAATCTTTTTTATAAAACACAATCAAGGCGGGAATTATCAATTAATTACAGATGGTACTTGAGATGAAGTGTATTTGCTATCATAGTACTACATAGAAAAGTCCTCAGCACAAGAATTAAAAGACAGGAGTAAGCTTCAGGAGTAAGCATTTTGAAGAGAGCTTGGATGTTGTAGGCAACTGGCGGGGACAAGCTGAGCCCATGGAGATCACAGAGCAGGCGCCCAATTAATGTCTGTTGATGATTCATTTTTTCATTCAACAAACATTTAATGAGGCCTACAATGTGCACCGGATTAGGCACTGCGAATACAAAGATGAATAAGGCACCATCCTTGCCCTTATGGAATTTAGTCTGGTAGACGAGAGCCATAGACACGGACAATGATAATACAACCTGATAAGTGTTAGGACACTTAGCAGGTTGTATTATATCCATCCGAGTAGGATTTCTTCAGAGGAACACCACTCCAGGTTGCTGATGGATCCATGAAGTCCTCCCAGGCACCAGGGCCTTCTGTTGTTTCTGTCACGCGGTGAGTGTCCCAAGAACTAACAGTAATAGCTGCAATTTATAGAGTGCCTATGATATACACTTTACAAAATCTTCATGGAACCCCTGAAAATTAATCATTAGATGAAGAAACAGAGGCTCAATGATGATAAGTAACATTCATTAGATCATATAGCTAGTAAGCAATTGAATTAGATTTCAAACTCAGTTTTGAACATCTCCAAAGCATTTTTTTTTTTCTCATTTTAGGATAACCTTTATTCAGGTGTAACACAACTTTTTCACAGCTTTCTATTTGGAACTATGAGCAAAGGCAGTATGTTATAGTAGCTAGAACATGAACTCAAGGCTTCATCTGGTTTCCTACTCTACCTGGCAGAGAGAAAAAAATTTGAAGTGACTTCATACTAGCGTACTATTGAAAAAAATTATGTAGTTTTTCTTTCTTTATCAACCCTAACATCATCATTAATCACAAGAAATAAGTAGTAATAGTCAACCATCATCTTTTAGTCCTTGTCATAGTCAATGATTATCAGAAACAACTATGTTGCTATAGCATTTAGTATATTCCAAAGCTGTTTTAAAAAATTTACATAAATAATTTCCTTAACTCCTTACATTTCCCATCCTTTTTCCAAATTCTTGAAAGCAAATACTATTCCTATTTTCATAAAAGGAAACAAACTCCCAGAGGGATAAGGAATCATGCTCAAGACCACATTGTTAAGTATCAGAGGAGGTCTGAGGGCAGGCTATCTTGTTCAAGGCCAAGACTCTAAATCCGCAAAGTTCACTTCACTGCTCAGGGCTTCCTTTCCAACTCTTCATTTCCCTATTGCCTCCAGTATAGCAGGTTATATAAGGTCTTGTATATAAAAAAACAAACAAACAAACAAAAAACACCAAAAAACTCTATACTACTAAAATATAATCATTCTAGTAAAAGAAAGCCATTCTCTGAATCCCAATCAGTAATGATCTGAGCTTTAAAACAGAAAATGCTCCCAAAACACCATGTTAATATTGCTTTGAGATGGAGGGGGACCTGGATATATTTGTTTTTTAACTTGCAGGTATAACTATAAAAGTTTCTAAGCCCCCTAGTAAAGTTACAGAGTCAATAACAAATAAGGTAGTTTCTTCATTCAGTGGTGCTAGATACAAAAGTCTGTACTTTTTATCTAAAAAAATAAAATTTAAAAAAACTTTCAGACATGTGGGGGCGAGAGTACATCTGCTACTTATGAGCAAGACCAGGAACTTGGCAATACTTACAAAAGGGTTGCTGCTATTCAGATGGCTCCCTGACAATCAATGTCAGTTAGACAGCTGGTTCCCAAAAAGAATTGGGTACAATGTGTGCATATAAGGTATGGCCCAAAAGGAATTGAACATAACATCCATCCAAAGAACACAAGAGAATTTTTCATCAAAGCAAGGAATGTGGAGTATAGGTTCATACATTTGCAAAGTCAGAAAAGCCTTCATTTTCCCCTCTTTGCCATGGTAACTTTCTAAAAAGTTCTATTATCTGGGCTGGGGAGATAGCTCAGTTGGTAGAGTTCTTGTCTCGCATGCACAAGACCCTGCGTTCGATCCCCAGCACCGCAAAAAAAAAAAAAAAAAAAAGTTCTATTGTCTATGTTTATAATCTCTTATATAAGAAGTTTCCCACTCCTTGTGCCCTTTCATCATTTCTCATCTTAGCCACTAATGTGTCCTTCTAACTCATATCCCTGAACAAATTTGAACATTTCTAGAAAACATTCTACACTTCTACCAGAGTGATTATCAAAAGCATCCCCTTCTAGAAAGACCCACAACGAAATCCAAAATCCATGGCATATTGTGTGAGGACCTATTTCTACGTAGCTTTCTACCCTAATTTCATAAACTATTTGTACCTCTCCCAATGCATCCTTCTACTTCCAATGTTCATAATTTGTTTTTAGTTGTAGATGAACACATATCTTTATTTATTTTTTATGTGGTGCTGAGGATCAAACCCAGTGCCTCACACCAAATCCAGTGCCTCACACATGCTAGGCAAGTGCTCTACCACTGAGCTACAACCCCAGCCCCCATACTTTTGATATAAAGTCCTTTCCCTTGCTTCTGCTGAGCAAACATTTACTCCTCCATTCCAACCCTGGGTAATGAGTATTGAGCCCAGGGGCACTCTACCATCTACATCCTTAGCCCCATTTGTTTATTTGTTTGTTGTTCTTGTCTGGAGTACTGTGCCAAGGCTGTCCCTGAACCGCAATACTCCTGCCTCAGCCTCCTGAGTTGCTGGGATTACAGGTGTGTGCCACTACACCTGGCTCAATCTTTACTGTTGTTAAGACATCAGTTACTGACTCTAGACTCATTAAAGTGATTTTTCATCTGAATTCCACAGTACCTCATACATACCTCCATTGTAGAGCATACCATACTGTTATAATTATCTGTGTACATGTTGATCTCTCTCACTATACTGAATTCCTTGAGGGTAGGGACTGTGGCTAATTCATCTCCATATCCCCATCACCTAGCATGTGCCTGGCAGCACAAGAGGCAGCAGAGAGGAGAGTAGCTAAAGATGCAGGAGAGAATAAAGAAATATTCTTGAGTGGGGGTACAATGTAAATATGCTAAACTTGTTGAAGCTGTATAAAACAAATTTATCTCAATAGTACAAAGAAGTTTCAAAAGTAAGTTGATTCAAGGAGTTTCCCATCATGAAGTAAGACCATTTACTGTCTGTTATAAAGGGATCTGAGTTGTGATCAGATTATAATCTATGTGGGATAGTAGACTTTTAAGGTCTATCCCTGAGGTTCTAAATCCACAACCTGTACTATAATCAGCAGAATCATCACTGTGAGCCTCTATCAAAGGCACATGAATAAAGAGTGACTCCTATAGTTATGGACAAGGGCTTAGGCCTCATTCTCATTCATAATGAACTGATTACTAACTTTTATCACAACCCATACTGAAGTGGTGGTCTTCCCAGTTCACCCACAGACTGGGAGGAGGAAAAAAAGTACAGAAAAGACCAACAAGAAGGAGCCAGCAACTCAAATTTCTCCAACAACCTGCTACCTAGAGCTATGAATCCCCCTCTAAAATATTTAATGTCTTTGATAATTTGCTAAAATGCCCCTTAATCTAATATAGTGAGCTATTATCAATCAACTTTATGCTACTTTGTGGATACAAGGAAGGTACCTCCCAGCCCTGGGTTCCATAAGATTATCTAGTATAATCTTCCTACTCCACCAACACAAAAAAAATATACAAAATATCCACATTGAAACTCTAGTACTCAGCTTCCCCACCTATATAATATGAAGATTATAAGGAATGATCTCCCTGATCTCTTTTATCACACATAATCCAAGTAGTCTCTGAGACTATTTTCAACCTACAAATTAGATACGTCGGTGGAATCTATCCTTCCTATTTCACCAGATATGTTTAAGGGCCAAAAAAAACCATGTAATAAATGGTTTTTACAAACAATAAAGTGTAACATTTTAGGAATTACTATGAGATTACGGTATATGGGGGAAGGGAAGTAATAAGTATGCTTGGCCATTAATTACATGTTGCCTTATAAAATTTATTCTTCCTCTTATGGATGCCTGAAGGGATTGTGATGGTGATTTAAATGGGAGCATGTGAAGCGGTCACACAATCCAAGGCGGTTTCATTTGCCCACAAAGACCTTCATATAATCTTAACAAATACTGACCTTCAAGAGCTAGGGATTCAGGTCAGTGGTAAAGCACTGACCCAGCATATATAAGACCCTAGGTGCATCCCTAGGACCACAAGGAAAAAAAAAAAAAAGTGATCTTCAAGAGCATTTAATTCAAATCTGCATTCCACGCAAGGAAATCCTCAAATTCAGTCCAAAGTTGTTATATAAATATCCAGGTACCACTTCAGTCTCTGAATCTTTAGACAGTTCTTAAATGTGCTTTGCCATTAATTACAACTATCTTGAAAACCAGCACAATCCAACGATCCCTGAACCAATAAGAGACCTGAAAATAAATCTTTTGAGTTCTCTTCTACAAACTAAACAGCACTAATTCCTATGATGCTTCTCACTGATCTAAGTTCAGATCCCTCTCTGTATCATGAAAGTTCTTTACCTCCCTCCCAGAATTGCCCTTAACACAGAAATAAAACCATCAAATGTAACAGAATTCTAGTTCCAAGTATTTTCCAGGAAGACAACCAGTTAGCTCTGTATTAGCTCTATATTAGAAGGTATAAAGGTCTTCAAGTGATAAAAGTCCTACTAACAATGAATACTAAATCTACAGGCAACTACAGGGTGAAGGAAATACTTCTACATGGAAAGCAATAAGTCCAGAGGATACTAACATTAACAAAAACAAATGGCTCACTATGCAATTTTCCTAAAATGAGCTCACACTTCTACACTTACCCAAACCAGGGTGATACAACATTATAAATAACGCAGGTTCCTTGGAACTTCTGTAAGAAATTTTGCCATCAATCTCAAAACATATTGAGTGGCCTTCCATACCAATGGGCCCTAGTCTATGAAGATGACATCTTCTATGTCTAACCAGAGTTGTACTTCCTAAGACATCTATTTCTTTCAAAAAATGAGCAACATTGAAGGTAGCAAGTAGAATATGAATACAAACACAAAAAATAAAGACCTGAATTAAAACACATACCACATTAACATATGGGAGGATGGTAAAATAATACCTCTTTCAAAATTAACCTATAGGGCTGGGGTTGTAGCTCAGTGGTAGAATGCTCGCCGAGCATGCCTGAGGACCTGGGTTCAAGCCTCAGCACCATATAAAAACAGAATGAAGGTACCGTGTCTACCTACAACCAAAACAAAAATATTTTAAAAAATTAACCTATAAATTCAATTCCACTTTAGTTGAAACACAAATGATATTTGTGATGAACACTTCACAGGCTGTTTCTAAAGTTCACGTGGAAAAATAACACAAAAATGATAAAGAAGTTTTGAAAAAAAGTAGAATCAGCAATTTTCCCTACTATTTAAAGTTACTATTAAAAACTAGGCTAGGGGTCTGGTGCAGTGGCACACACCTATAATCCCAACAGTTTGGGAGGATGAGGCAGGACGATCAGGAGTCGAAGCCAGCCTCAACAATTTAGTGAGGCCCTAAGAAAATCAGCAAGACCCTGTCTCTAAATAAAATATAACAAGGGCTGGGAATGTGGCTCAGTGGTTTAGAGCCCTGGGTTCAATTCCCATTAACAACAACAACAAAAAAAGTAGGCATGTAGCAAAGGACAGCAACCACATTATCTCATCACACTGCAATAAAACGATTTCTTCTTTAAAAAAAAGGTCAAATAAAAAATCCTCAACATGAAGTATCACACTAAACGACTATATGTCAAAAAAGAAGAGAAACTTTTAATCACACACATTCAGCAAGCAACAAAACAATACTACTCATTAACTAGGCACACTGGTGCATGCCTATAATTCCAGCAACTCAAGAGACAGGCAGGCGTAGTACAAGTTTGAGGCTAACCTCAGCAATTTAGTGCGGTCCTAAGCAATTTAGTGAGACCCTGTCTCAAAATAAAAAATTAAAAGTAAAAAGAGCTGGGGGTGTAGCTCAGTGGTGAAGCAATCCTAGGTGTAATCCCCAGTACCAACAAAAAAACAAACAAAAAAACTACTAATGAGATTCAATACTAATGACATGCAATGCTATACATATAACCTTTTGTTTCTCTCATTATAAAATAATGAAAAAGCATTGCTCTCAGGAAAGGTAATAATGGGTCATTAAAGGAGAGACAATGAGGAAGAAACTGTTAGTAATACACCAAAAAGACAATAAAAAAGTTTAATCAATGTGACAGATTGACATATGCTAAAAAGGGTACTCAAAGATATTCAAATCTAGTCAAATAAAATTGTTGCAGCCAAAGACCTCAGATACAGAATCTGGACAGCGAAAGGAAAAAAAAAAAAAAAAAAAAAAAAAAAAAAAAAAAAAAAAATCCATAACTCTTCAAGGATCTTTAGTAAGAAGAAAAAAAAAAAAAAATCACAAATTAAAAAATGTTTTTAAATAAAATTTCACTACAAAGCTATAACAATCATAAGGTATAATGATAGATAAACAAAATAGAATTGAGAGTCCAAAACTAAATTGTAACATTTAGAATCAACTGATTTTTCAGAAAAGGAGCCAATTCAATACAAAGACTTTTCAACAAATGGTGCTAGGACAACTTGATATCCACATGTAAAAGGACGTTGAACTTCTTCCTCAAGCCATATACAAAATTAAATTCCATTCTTAGCAGAACCAAAAATAATAACAACAAAGGAAGAAAGCAAACAAAGAAAAAAAAAATAAACATTCAAATGGCCCACAGAACGAAAGTTAAATGGTAAAACTTAGGCTAGGTAATAGATCACTAAAATCATTAGCAGCCAAAGAAATGAATTGGATTTCATCAATTTTTTTAAAAACTTCTGCTTGGCATTGTGGTGCATGCCTATAATCTCAGCAACTCAAAAAAAGGCTAGGTAAGGAAGATTGAAAATTCAAGGCCTCAGCAACATAGCAAGGCCCTAAGCAATTTAGTGAGACCCCATCTCAAAATAAAATTTAAAAGGGCTGGGATATGGTTAGTGGTTAAGTACCACCTAGGGGTTCAATCCCTGGTATTGGAGGGTGGAGTTCTGTGCTGCAACCCATACCAACAACAAAAATAAAAAGACAACACAAACTATCCAAGAAAAATATGTATTCATTAATGACCTATTATCCAGATCCTATAAAAAATGTTTAGAACTCAAGGAAAGCAATGATGACCCAATTCTAATGATTTCAATAAGCAAGGGAAGCAGGGCGCGGTGGCCCATGCCTGTAATCCCAGTGACTCGTGAGGCTGAGGCTGGAGGATTGCAAGTTCAAACCAGCCTCAGCAACAGCAAGATGCTAAGCAACTCAGTGAGATCCTGTCTCTAATAAAATACAAAAAGAAGCTGGAGATGTGGCTCAGTGGTTTAGCACCTATGGGTTCAACTCTTGGTACCAAAAATAAATAAATAAATAAATAAGCAAGCAAGCAAGGGAATACACATTCCTCCAAAGATATATAAATGGCCAATAAGCACGTAAAAAAAGTTGCTCAACAAAGAAATATGACTCAAAATCACAACAAAATGCTTCATACCTACTATATGGCCATAATTTCAAAAATAGAATATAACATGAGAACAGAGATAATAAAATCCTGGTGAAAATGTAATATTGTGCAGCCACATTACTGAAGTTTGTCAATTACTTGCAAACTTAATTAGCAATTACCTTCTTCAGTGGCTATTTAAGGAAAATAAATGCACATCCAGATAAAAACTTGTCCATGCATGTTTACAGCACCATTTTTCATAAAAAACAACAGGTATAAACGCAAATCTTTCAACTGATGGATAAACAAAGAAAGGTGTATCCACAAAGTGAAATATTATTCACCCACAAGGAAGTATTATTGCTATATACCACATTATGGATTAACAAAACATTGGGTGATTGAAAGAAGCCAGTCACAATCTATATTACATTTATTTAAATGTCCAGAATAGACAAAGGGTAGGTAGATTGGTAGTTGTCAGGATTGGAAATGAGGACAGAAGAAGATAAAACTGCTAATGAATATGGTATGCCTTTCTAGGGTGATGAAAATATACACCAATATACTGAAGACAGCTGCACTACTCTATGAAAAGTACTAAAACCCATTGAATTTTAGAAGGGCGATTTTTTCACCCCAGTGCTGGGAATGTGGGAATGAATCTGAGATTCATGTATGCTAAGACAGTGCTCTATCACTGAGCTACATCTCTGGCCCTTTTTAAATTTTATTTTGAAAAAGGGTCTTAGTAAATTGCCCAAACTGGCCTCAACCTTTAAATCCTGCCTCAGCTTCCTGGGTAGCTGAGATTACAGTTGTGTTCTACCATACCCAGCAGGAAAAGTGAACTTCATATCACAAACACGAGGTAATTAACTTAACAGAGTCATATTAACCCATTTTATCCCAATGTCCAAGATGTGAAACATCCATAAAAACTTAATAATATATAATTACACAATAACAATTATATTACTTAATAGAAGATCTAGTTTATTATTTATAACCTATTACACTGCCTCTGCATAAATTTCACTTAAATGTGTAGAATTGAAAACTTGTGACTTAATGGATTAACAGGGTGGTCAGGATAAGTATTCCTACTTCAAAGCATTATTCTTACTACAAAATTGACACATCTTAGTCACCAATCCATTTGACACACTGGTCTCAATCATCCTCAGTAATCTTCACAATATGGAAAATAACACCTACATTACACCACAGTTAATGAAAAACCTTACTAGAACCACATTTACAACTGGATTTATACTACGAATCTGTTGAAGTATAAATCCTTTTGTGATTTGTAATTTAGATTGATAGTATTCAGTAAATATCAAGACATAAGCAATGGCTGTTGACTATGATGAAATTTATAAATACTTTTTGTTAAAGTTATTAAGTAAACATTATCAGTGTGAAAAACCAAGAGCCTGTGGTTTCATAATATTACCAAGTTAGATCACCTCGAGTACAATTCACCCATGATTAGCATCTCTGAATGGTTCATTAAAAAGATAAACTGGATTGCACATTAAGCTAAAAGTAGACAATGAACAGTTATGCAGGTAAGTCATTTTAATGTGCTGAGCAACCCAGATAACATCACCAAGTAAAGTCCTCTATCTAACAAAAAAAAAAAGAGATGAGGCTGAAAATAAAGTATACAAAGGGGATTTGCTAGAGAACACCTGCAAAATTAAACCTTCACTCATTTCTTTACCACACCTGTGGATCCTAGATAATCAGTTTTTAAAACTTGGCAAACCAGGATAAAAGAATAGCAACAGTACATTGACACTTACTATGCATTTTATACCATGTGCTTACTGGAGTAACGTGACGTTTAAGAAATACCAACTCATGGCAACAAAAGAGGAATACCCAAAAAGTATGTGAAATAATAATACATGGAACTTTTGGAATAGTATAAATTAAACTTTTAATACATGAGGATGAGTTGTTTAAGAAAAAATAGCTTTGGTACTAGATTAAATAATTCATCCACAAATACTTCTTGCAGGTAACAAAACAGAACCATGTAACTAATAGTGGTATTGAATTAAACAAGATTTACTTTAATACACTTTCCTACACAATACTAGACACGTATTCCAAACATTACAAACCAGGAACTACGCAATTTTAAAAAAACTAAATCAAATACCATTGAAAATCCTCAAACATATTTTTGGCTCACTAGCACATGATCAGGATACCATACTAAGACTCTATCAAACACACTGGTAATATAAGCAGGGCAATTACCATCTTTTCAGAAGTACAACAGGTTGCAGACCAGTTTTTTGCTACATCATTTCCCATCAACAATTACATCTATAAAGTCACAACACTTGGCATACTTCCAGACAATGCTAGTGGAAAAAATTAGAAATGCAAGTCTAAACTTACAGGAAAATCTGATTTACACTGGATCAACATATACTTTGGGCTTTACAATGGTGAAAAATATGCATAGAAATAATCCTTGAAGGGACTGGGGACATAGCACAGTTGGTATAGTGCTTTCCTAGGTAGCACGCACAGGCCCTGGGTTCAATCTCCGGCAGCACCCCAAAAAAGAGAGAGAGAGAGGAGAGAGAAAGGGAAAAAAAAAAAAAAAAAAATCCTTGAAACCTTTCTCCTAGCCATATACTGTACAATGCTATCATGTTGCAATGCTAGTACCCAATTAACCTGATCATCAGAGTAAACCAATATACTACAGTATATTGTGCTGCTACGGTCTTTGGTGGGTTCAGAGTAATAAATGCGTTTGACCTACAATGAATTGATCAGGATATAACCCTATCATAATCAAGGAGCACTTGAATATATAACTACACAGACTAATTTTTTAAATGCCATTCACCTAAGTAAATGAGAATAAAAGAAATATTATAAATGAGTAAACAGCTTTCAGATGAATGTTTTGCTGGCTCTTTAGTAATGACATTCAGATTACAGCAATAGGTTTTTTTGTTTGCTTGCTTGCTTTTTTGTTGCTGGGGCTGGAACCCATGACCTTTGGCATGCCAGACAAGCACTCCACCACTCAGCCACTTCTCCACCCCTAATGGTAGATTATTATGACGAAATTTGTAGTGGGACTGTTGAACCTATATTCACATATCTTTTTGGGTAAATTGAATACTGAAAGGTTTCTATAATGATCCTTTTTAGTTTACTTAACTACCCAAATTTCCTTACTGTTGAAGGCTTACAACCAATGACAAATCTACCATTCTACATATTCCATTACCAATACTGTTATAAATAATAACTCACAATATAAATCTAAACCTACTACAATAGCTGAAAATCAAAATGACCTCAAATCTTACAGTTTGCTTACCAGTGTCAACTTAGGAAGATCCTGTCTCCAATACATTGGTAGGTTGCTACCATCATGTCTGAAGGGATCACCACTAGCACAAGCTATGAACAAACCTAGTAAATTTCCACTATCATTTTTACTGCTCAAAGAAAACTACCAAATTTATGGGTATACAATAAATGTATGGGGAACATACCATGGACCTCACCAAATTTCACTCCCAATGCTTCAAATGAGGGGAAATAAATTATTATCAATGGGTATCCATTAAAAATTGTTTAAAAACAGGACCAATACCCAGCAGTGGTACACACCTGTACTAGGGAGGCTGAGGCAGGAGGATCACAAGTTCAAAGCCAGCCTCAATAGCTTTCTGAGGCCCTATGCAACTCAGTGAGATCCTGTCTGTAAATAAATGTAAAAAAGGGCTGGGAGTGTGATTCAGTGGTTAAGCACCCCTGGGTTCAATCCCCATCACAAAACAAAACAAAAACAACAAAACGTTTGCCCAATAACAAAGGATGCTTACTTAACACACTAGTGGAATCACAAGGCAATTCTACAACAAAATTAGGGAGGAATTTCTCATAGAATGCTTTTGCCAAGGGCATAACCAAGTGGGAAAAAGTCATACTACAAATCTATACATGTCAATACTAGTTAACTTGCTAAGTTAATTCATTCCAAAAATATATAATTGACTTTTACATGACTCCTACTTTTACAAGGACTTAAAGACATGTGTAACTGTCTTAATATAACAAATTAAAAGTATAAAAAATAATTTAAAAATTACAATATAAAACCATTTCTGACTTCATAGCACTCAGCCATTAAACTGTATTGCTAATGGAACCACTTTCCTCAATCCACATGAACTCCCAACCTTCTAAACGCCCCCCCCCCAAAAAAAAAACAGGAGGAGGAGGGGGAAGGGGAAGAGGGAGGAAAAAGAAATACTGCACGGTACATACTGAGTACAACAGATCTTCTGGTTGGGTACCATGTGGTCAGAATTTAGATAAATCTAGAAAGACCAATATGCAAACAACTTATGAAAATTGCACATCATTTTAGTTCCGTTATCAACTACCACTGGAATGTAACAAACATCCATGACACAGTATGAGAACCAAGAGAATCAGGCCCACATTTTTAGTAAATTCACCTATATATAGAGTATTTTGAGGTCTTTTCAAAAGCAACTATTTGTATGAAGATTCCCATTAACTAGAACCAAACTTGGGTTCCCAATTCTAGACGATCAACAGCTAAATAGCAATCCTGTATGTACAAACTTTCCAGCCCATTATTTTATCAAGTCTCCAACAAAGGAGCTCCAAACTTGTAATGCACAAGTATGACAAGAAAAACACATGCTATCAATGATGGGCTAGAGTTGGTGAAAAATTACTTGCAAATGACAACGGTAATAAATCAAATGTTATAAAATCTTGAATCTAAAGGACCCAAAGCATATATACCTCTACAATTAAAGTAAAAATGTTTCATTTTTCCATACCTTATCAATGAATTGTTTTCAATATTGCCAAGAGGCATTCTAGGATGAATTTTCGATATTCCTAAGTTCATCGAATTACGAAGGGCAACACTGTAAGAACAATTGGATGCTGAAGATTCATGGTAAAAGGGGCTTTTCTGTGAAATGAAGCACCTAGTTTGAGATTTAGACATGTTAAAAATATGACTGGTAATGAAATTCTACCTAACATCACCAAAAAAAAAAAAAAAAAAAAAAAGGGAAATGCCTCTCCCCAAATAAAAAGGCACACAGGTACGTAAGTTATGAAAATATATTTACAATGAATAATTTAGTTCAAAGATCTTTAATAGCCAGGCATGGTGATGCATGCCTGTATTTCCAGCATCTCTTGAGGCAGAGGCAGGATTGCAAGCTCAAGTCAACTCCAGCAACTTAGTGAGACCCAGTCTCAAAATAGAAATAAAAAGGGGTGGGGAAATAGTTCAGTGGTAAAGTACCCTTGGGTTCAATCCCCAGTACCAAAGAACAAAAGATAAAATAAAAATAAATGGTTTGGAGAGCAGCTCAATAGTAGAGGACCCCTGGGTTAAAACTCCAGGATAAAGAAGCAAGCAAACAACAAAAAAAAGAAAGTGGAAGAAACCTAATAAGATGTGACTTTTAAGTACCAGAAATTTACAAATAATGTCCTCCCTAAAGGGGCAACTGAGCAATTAGGAAGCTCTACATATTTGTAGAATGTAGTTGGCTAAGTTATTAGACTTGTGACATTAGTAACACCCATGTTGATGACACAAAGTTGGCAAAGTACAGGTAACCAAGTTTGATATGCATCTATCATCAGTTTGTCCAATTACAGGACTAAATGTCCCATGAAAAATTGATATATGGTAGTGAGATTTACACTAGGGACTATGAATTTCCTTATTAGTGGCTTACCATTTCAAAACAAGGTGCCATTATGGTCATGGAGGCATATGCCTGTAATCCCAGAAGTTTACGAGGCTAAGGCAGGAAGATAACAAGTTTTTAGCCAGCCTCATTTTCTTAGCAAGACTGTCTCAAAGTAAAAATTTTTAAAAAGTCGTGGGGATGTAGCTCAGTGGTAGAGCTCTCCTGGATTCAATCTCTACTATTGAAGGAAAAACAAAAACAAATAAACACCAAATCTTTCATCTTATTGAGCAAATTTATTGCACAGGATGGAAATAAGGATTCCTACTAGCTACATGGATTGGTTAAATGTAAGTAGATAACAGTGCACCAGGAAAGGTAGTATGACTAGCCTATCACTATGTACACATGAGCATGAATACGTATCTCTTGGAAGTAAGCCCTAGTGTTATGACTAGTAAAAGCAATGTACTGCTAAATGCACCGGATTTAAATTTCAGAAGACATTTCTATACCAGTTCTTTCTAAAAGCTAAACCCATGCAATGACTTATCAATGTATTCCATTGATTCCACACAAAAAGGAGCCAAAACTGGAAAATTCATTATAATCACACTCCAAAATGCCCCATTGCCTAGTTTAGCTGTTAATTGGGTTTTAGATCCAATTTGAAAAATCTATAAAGCTAGAAGTAAATTATTAACTTTTTAAAGTTTTTGCTCTACTTCAGGACAGTAATTCTCTAAGAGTGTATGTTGGCAATTCTGTAGCAAAGCAGCATGTACTGTAGTACCCTTCACATATATTGGAGGGGCAGATGTACAATGATTAAAACAGGATGGGTAGCAATACTCCTTTAAGGAACCAAAATATTTCACAGGTATTTATGAAAAACTGGTAAGGAATCTTAGCTATATTACCAATGTTAAGTCTTGGCCTATTTAACCATATGCCCTAGACAGGATGATTGACAATAGTAAGCAGCTTTTAATTGCATTAAATCACTTAATAGTAGCATTGTTAATTGGTTCAATTATGATGTGGCCAACCAAGTAACGGTTCAGAACCACAATAGATGGTGCCTGGTTGGCAAAAATCGTTAGTGCTATTACTAAACAATTTCTTACCTACTTGCAGAAAAATTACTCCAAGATCTTATCTTTTCACCAATAGGCAAAAAAGAGCAGGAGCACTATATACCAAAAAACTGTATCAGAATTTTTTCAGAAAACAATTAAAGGTAGGCACAAATTGTTAAGAATTCCAACATAAGGGGGAGGCGGGTGGTGGAGTGTACCTACGTTCCAAGCAATACAGGAGACTAAGGCAGGAGGCCATGACTTGGAAGCCAGCCTGGGCAACATAGCGAAGACCTCCTATATTTAAAGAAAAAAAATCCACCAAGTTTTTAGGACTTAGTACTATTGTGTATTTTCTAATAATGATGGCAAACTCTCATCCAATGTTCTGCTGTCTAGTTCACCTTAATTAACTTTATTACATGCTATAATTAGGCAATTCTGATATTTTATTAAGTGTCACTAACACTTAATATTCTGACATGTCTGAGAAAGTCCCTATCCATGGATAGTCTATGTAGGACAATATGGACACCTACATGTTTCTAGATTACATACTTTAGTCCAAGGTAGAGAAGGACCAATGAAAGAAAACTAACCTTAACTTCCAACGATGAAAAATCTTCTGTGCTGCAACATGGGGCTCCTTCGCATTATGCAGACAACCAAATGGGTAAGGGTATGCGTGGATCCCACCCTCACTCCAAAGACACAGAAAAAGTATTTATTCCCCCCCCTCTTGTGGAAAGCACACCAAGTATACATGTATTAAACTATACATAAAACCCATTGCTTTTTGGATGAAAACATTCTGTGTTGGGGTCTAAATTTAAAGATACTAAAGCAAGTTCATTCACCCAGGCCACTATGTAACTTTAGAAGCCTAAAATAAATCATTCTTTCCATGAGTGCTTTTAACATGTGGTGATGTTGAAATTTGAATTGGTAAGTGTAAAAGGAAGCTTTCAGGGCCTTAAAAACTAAGTAAAATAAATACTTCATCCCATCAAAGGACAGATAACTTAATATAGGATACAGAACACTAGTTGCACTGGCCATTCCATCTGTCAGTGTTTTTATGGGCATCACAGAGCCCATAAAAAGATACCCTTTCGGGGCTGGGGAGATAGCTCAGTTGGTAGAGTGCTTGCCTTGCAAGCATAAGGCCCTGGGTTCGATCCCCAGCACCAAAAAAAAAAAAAGATACCCTTTCTAGTTTCCATAAAAAGGGACACCTGGAATCTCACCAGTACTACATATAGTTGACTAAGGGCCTTGCTTATATGGTGTCCTATTCCCTGGGGAACAATGGATGTTGGTATTTATCATCTTGTGGAGGCATCTGCATCTTCTTTGAAAAAGATTGGCTTCCTCTTTCAGGTGTATTCACCTAAAATAGTTCTGAGATCAATGAAACTCCTCAGTTTAACTTTTCTTTCAGTTAACATATCAAGTGTAAAACATGGGAAATAAGGACTTCTTAAAGTCAAGTTGCTGAAGCAGAGGGCATCTAGTATCTTGGGTTGTATTTAGTTGTATAAAATTCTTTGAAGAATGTGAAATTCACATGAAATCATTAGGATTTTAACAGCCCAATTCCCCATTTTAGCCTCTCTCTCTCACTATTCCATTAATTCAGAAACTGAACACAAAAGTACTCAGCACTATTAGGACACAGAAGCACATCAAATCCAATGAGCCACTAGAAACTAGGGAAGGAGAAGAGAGTAAATCTGTATATAATAACGTTGTCATCACAACTTTGAACTTTATACTTAGCATACTGACCAAGTTGGAAGTGGAATAGGGAAGGTGCAAAGGAGTCATTTTTTTTCCTCAAAGTCACTGCTAATAACTATAATAGCTGTTAGATAGGGCTAGGTAATAGAACTACAACTATCACTGACTTGGGGGGCAGTAGGTGTTTTATAAACACTGTGATCACTGATCCTAAAGGATATGCATCCTTCACCCCATGCTGTCCCAACTACCTCCTCTGCTACTCTCAATCCCCTTGGCACCACACCCCGATATCACAGGAAACCACCCACTTCGACTCTGTTTGGGTGAACTAAATGAAGTATTCCGTCACTCAGTGTTTCAGCCCATGAAATACATGGAACCAGTATTAAATAGGTAAAAGTGGAGCTTTGCCTTCTCAACAAGACAAGGGCAGGATTTGAGGTGACTTGAGGATTACTGCTGAGATCATGTTTCTTCTTGGAATGATGTTTAATGTCTTCAAAGCACTATGCAGGTTTTCCTCCACTGAAACAAATTCCACGTGGATCCTCTTTCCCTCTTGTCCAAATCCTTAGGCTCCCACCCCGAGCTATCTTCCCTACCCCAAATAGGAAAATTCTATTTCAAATAGGATTTCTAGAACCATCAATTCACTATCTCACTCCTACTACTTTCCTTCTGTTATATTAATGAGAAGTCAAGACTCTCAAAACTCGTCAACATCAAAAAGGAAAAGTACTGGATGGGCTCATGTAGTTTACTTGAGTTCTGAATCTACTTCTCAGAAGCCTCTACCTCACACTAGAACCCAGGTCTCAGTGGTCACACCTAAAAACTGATGAGGCCTAATCAGGTAATCATCTGTTGAGCTCATACTATAGAGACTATGGACTTGCATTTCCCCTCTCCAACCACATACCCCTTACCTTGAGGTTCTGGAGGGGTACTGCCAAACCCAGCACTCATGGTAGCAGTGACCCCAAAGCACTTGGTTCAATTTTCTGAAGATGCAACAGGTCTTCGGAAGAAGTAGCAGGCTGCCCAAAATGTTAACGTCTAATGCCAATTCAGCTCTTGTCCCCACCTTGCCCCCTATACAGGAAGTCACCTCCCATCCAATGCTTGGTATAAGGGGTGATTAGGCATCCAATGGCACAGTAAAAGTAAATGATTATGATCCCCAATATCTGGCATTGCTCAGGTGACAGGTGAAACAGTGAATTCATGGACAGACTAACTTCCACTGGTACTGGGAAAATGAGAGGACACTGGAGATGTGGTACCAGGCCAAATATAAATGGGGGAAACCTACAAAGGGCTCTCTAAATCACTATGGAACATTCTCTCAGTATGTCCATATTTAACTATATACTTATTAAGCAAATATTGGGAAATTTTCAAGTACATGAAGATTATCCACACTTCTTTTCCTTAGTTATATTCCAAACAATTTGAAGCTTCTTTGGGCTATATAAAATGCTATGAATTGGGTCTTTAAACATAAACTAACTTAAAAGCATTTTGAGCCAGGCATGATAGTGCACACTAGTAATCCCAGTGGCTCAGGAAGCTAAGGAAGGAAGATAAGATCACAAGTTCAAAGCCGGCAACTTAGTGGGGCACTAAGGAACTTTAGCAAGACCCTGTCTCAAAATAAAATTAAAATAAGGGCCTGGGGATAAGTGCCCTTGGGTTCAATTCCTGGTACCAAAAAGGGGGTGTGGGGGCATTCTGATCTTGTCCAAATTATTTGCTCTCCAATTCACACTTCTCTATACAATTTATGTGATATTAATAATAAAATAGGGCTGGGGAGATAGCTCAGTCGGTAGAGTGCTTGCCTTGCAAGCACAAGGCCCTGGGTTCAATCCCCAGCACTGCAAAAATAAAAATAAAAATAAAAATAAATAAAATAATTAGAGGATATGAGGAAGAGACTATGTGCAAGGCCTAGTATAGATAATAATAAATAGGAACAAAGACATAAGTTTGGTTTGCAATAATGAAGTTATATTATTAATGTGTTTTCTTTAAAAATCAGACAATTAAGCAATGCATTACAATTTATGACTTCTTCTACAGCTTAAATGAATTAAAACTCACCCCTCTTACAAAAAGACAGCCCTCTTCACAATAATATTCCCAGTTATTAGATGGATGATTCCTCATCTGACATAACTCTGCAATGCTCAGTGGATAAGGTGAGAAATTAAATGGAGGTTGAAGATCTGAAGATAGAGGGAACCAAATATGGAAAGAAACATCTAGGGCAAAATAGCTGATTGACCGCTCTCTTGGTTGCCCAATGAAGGAATCAAAAGGCAATTCTCTACTTGGAAAGCCAATGAAATACTATGGAACAAGTCTCATGTTAAAAAGCTTCTTCTATGGAGTGAGTTAAGTTGCAAAAACATGTTTGTAAGAGACATTCGTGGGCTGGGGAGATAGCTCAGCTGGTAGAGTGCTTGCCTCACAAGCACAAGGCCCTGAGTTCAATCCCCAGTACTGCAAAAAAAAAAAAAAAAGAGAGAGAGACATTCGTCAGGAGAAGAAACACTAGAACCATAAAGAGTATCTAAAAAAGCCCAAAGATGACACTACAGAATAAGTGGAACAATTATGAATTAGGTTAGACTCAGGTGGGTATTGTGGCACACACCTATCATCCCAGTTACTCTGGAGTCTGAGGCAAAAGGATTGAGTTTGAGGTCAATCTGGGCACCTTATCAAAACCTTGTATTGATACTCTTTTCAAAAAGAGGGGCTGGGGATGCAGTCTAGTGGTAGAGCACCTGTTTACCATGCATGAGCCCTAGATTCAAATCCTTATACCACAATGAAAAACAGGGAAAGATAGGTTACACTCTTGCACTATAAAACATGGGTTCAAAATGGGAATTAACACTAGCTTGCCATTGTTGGCCTAGTTCTAAACTTCCATTGGTTTGATGGTCTGTCTTTAAAATCTAATGAAAACAACAGTTAACATTGGAGTTACTCAGATGACTGAATCATTTAGAGTCGATTAGAATAAGTTACAGGTTTCACTATTCCTAAAAAATGAACCAACACTGAGAAAGAAATGGCCTTTTTAAAGGTTATTTCTGTGCCAGGAATGGTGGTACACAACTATAATCCCAGCAACTCAAAAGGCTGAGGCAGAAGAATCACAAGTTCAAGATCAGCCCCAGCAACTTAGCAAGACCCTATCTCAACTGGATTTGATACTTGGCACCACATAAAAATAAATAAATAAAAAACAAAGGTATTGTGTCCCTTGACAACCAAAAAAAAACAAAAAGGACTGGGATTTTAGCACTCCTGGGTTCAACCCTCAGTATTAAAACAAAACAAAACACCCAATAAAGGTAATTTCTGTATGGGTTCATTGTACTTGCCCAGTTTGAAAATCCAATGTGGAGATAATTATTAAATTTGGGTGTTCTACTAGAACGGGACTGCAGTTAATCCTAATGTTACTATGCTATAAACTTTTCTGTTTCTCCTTTGCTGATATTCCTAGAAGCACAGTAGTCACCAGAAATTGAAAAGGACCTCACTTTTACCTCCAACTTAAGCATCACTGATAATGAGAGTCTTCACTCTGACATTTGGGAGCAATGTTACTGAGTACATTTGAGCTCAATTACCCGATCTGAAAAATTAAGAGATCAAATTAGAATTTACTTTCTAAGTACAAAAACCATTACTACACATGTTAAAGTGTGCTCAGGTAATGTTAACTATCATTATTAAAAAACTATAATAGAAAAAACAATACTATACAGAACATATTGTTATCTAGAAAATAACAAGTAGATGAGAGATGATTAATAGATATTTAAATGAGAAGGAATGCAGTTGTACTTGGTACATAGTGATGGAAAAGCAGAAGAATCTTGCAAACATTAAAAGTCATTAATATTATTCAGTAAGGACATGGAATATAGTTCAGTGATAAAAGTGCTAACCTAGTAAGCAGGAGGCTCTGGGTCTAACCTCAAGCACAATGAGAAAAAAATGAAAATCATCCAATAAAACAAAAATGAACAGTAACCAATCCTAGAAAACAAAAGACAAAGAATGGTAGATAATAGCAGGGCACAGGAAGCTTATGTGTGTCAGTGGGAAGAATGAAGAAAAAGTGTGAAGAAATGAATGAAGAGTGAATATATGACCAACATCTGATTAACAGGGATCTAATTACCCCTGATTACGTACCCCTAACTCTCTTTAGCTATTTAATACATGGCAAAAATAAATAAAAATCATAACCAAACAAAAACCAAATCAAGTCTCTAATAACTTCAGTTTATAATAATAAAAGAAACTGTCAGGGACATATGCATAAAAAATGTTTCCAATGAATATGCTCATTGGAAAAAAATTTTAAATGCTCCCAATATTAAAAAGTACTTAATCAATCATGGTCCAAATTAAGAGATCTTTTACTCATTTATCTAAAGACAGGAAAATGTTTTTTTTAAGAGCCATCTTAAAACATTAAAAATAAGCACACATTAGAAATACAGTGCTAATCCGAGGGTTTCTACATATGCTTTCATTAATTATGCTATGCTTGTTTTCAAATTTTTGAAAATGAGTAAACTACACGTATAATAATTTTTTATGCATAGTATACTGGGGGAAACAAAAAATGAATCTATGTAACCCTGAGTGAAAGATACAGATTTAAACATATTCTTCCCTACAGAAATTAACTAGAGGCTCTCAGAGAATGGAGAGAACATGAAGGAAAAAAAGACAACAAGAGAGATCCAAGGAGTTGACATCAGTTTTACACAACACATCAAACTATATTAAAGACAGTCAAAAGGAAGGTATTTTTTAAATCACATAATACCATTTTACTCGGTGAGATTATTTTACTTTAATCAAGGAGAAAAGAAGGCAGTGATGGCAAAGATATCATATCTTGAATAAGAAAATGTTTGTGTTAATTTTTGGATAATGTATACTAATAATGATATAACTACCTCATAATTACAGTGGACCGAAGTTGTATCTTAACAGGTCAGTATCAATTTTGAGATTTTATTCCAAGAGTTAAATAATTCTCTAATATACACTTTACCTGACCAAATTAATTACCTTAATAAGATGTGGAAACAATTAGAAAAGTATTACAGCCACAAGTAGTGGCACACGCCTATAATCCCAGCGGCTCGGGAGGCTGAGGCAGGAGGATAGGGAGTCCAAAGCCAGCCTCAGCAACTTAGTGAAGCACTATCCAACTTAGCAACACCCTGTCTCAAAATAAAATATAAAAAGGGTTGGGGATGTGGTTTAGTGGTACCAAATTTAAAAAAAAAAAAAAAAAAAAAAGAAAAGCATTACATGCACATTCTAAAGCAGCACTATCCATAAATAACAGAAATACAAAATGCTATATATAAACACATCTATACATGACATATATATAAATATGGTACATAAACAAAACCAATGGCTAAACAAACTGGCATGCAACTATATAACGAAATATTACTCAGTCATCATAAAGAATGAAATTGTGACATGCTACAATAGGGATGAAGATCAAACATTGTGCTAAAGGAAATCAGACACAAAAGGAAAACAATACCAATTATATGAGGTACCTAGAAATTCAAGAAAATTCATAGAAATTTAAAATATATTACAGGTTATCAAGAGCCGGGATGAGGGGGAATTGTAGCAGTGGCAAACAGACTACACTAATGTAATGGGAATTCTCTGTACTGTCTTTGTAACTTTTCCATAAATCAAAATTTACTTTGAAATAAAAACTTAAAGAAAGAGAACAATAATATCCAACCTCCCACCAATTTTACCCAAAAAATAAACTAGCACACATTTGGAGTTTTCTGTGTGCTAAAAATTAGACTTTTTTTACAAACTAAATAATGTAAACTTATAATTTTCTAGTGAGACCCTTATGGAAACACTGTTATGTGATACAGTGTCAAAATACAGGTTAAATCGTCCATATTGTGATAATTTTGAAGGAAATTTCTTCTTCCTTTTTAAAAATTTTTTTTTTCTTAGTGCCAGGGATCAAACCCAAGGCCTTACACTTTCTAGCCAAGTACAAGGAAATTTCTTAAGCAACTACAAAGGGGTAAGTAAAAACAATGTATAAATTAATACATTGGGGGAAGGCAATGTGGAAGGAGCTTTAATAAATAAAAATTGTTCATATTTTTACCAACTTTTCCAAAGATGTCATCATATAGAAATCTTTTGTAGGGTTTTTTTTTTTTTTGCATTTTAAAAAATTTCTTGGTTCTTTTTATTTATATTACATGACAGCAGAACCCATTTGATATAAATAATTATAAAAGCATGGAATATATCTTATTCTAGTTAGATAGAAATCTTCTTAGAAATACTCACACAAGGACACTTGGATCGAGTTTTCACTGCACCATTATTTGTGAAAGGGACAACCTAAAGACGTGTTAATAAGTAAACTGTTAGATAAATTATGTAACATAAATTATGCTATCTACAAATTTTCATTTCAAACTAGAGTCAAGAATTCTGACATTTAGTCCAGAGTCACATGTTAAATGCTAAAACTGATGTTACTAAGAATATAAAACTGAATGACTAAAGTAGGAAAAAGGGTCTTGTTTAAGCCATGCAAACACCCATGACAAAGCAGAACATTATGAATATAATGCTCATGACATAATCCATAAAAATTAACTTATCACAACAAGAACAAAAGCAACTTTTATATTACTCAGCCATAAAGAAGAATAAAATTATGGCATTTGCAGGCAAATGGATGAAATTGGAGAATATCATGCTAAGCGAGATAAGCCAATCTCAAAAAAACCAAAGGACGAATGATCTTGCTGATAAGCGGATGATGATACATAATGGAGAGTGGGAGGGAGGCAAGAATGGAGGAAGGAAGGACTGTATAGAGGGAAAAGAGGGGTGGGAGGGATGAGGGGAAGGAAAAAATAACAGAATAAATCAAACACTTTTACCCTATGTAAATGTATGATTACACAAATGGTATGCCTCTACTTCATGTACAACCAGAGAAACAAGTTGTACCCCATTTGCTTACAATAAAAAAATAAATAAATAAAAAGAACAAAATTGATTTGTAGCAACTGGCATGCAAGAAAGCACACATCATGAAATATTATCTAAATATAGTTTCTAATTTAGCTCTGTTACTGTTATTCTGTTATGTGTATTCTGGCTAAAATCACCCTAAATTTTAATTTTAGTATGTAAATTCTATTAGAAAGGTCCATATATGTATATATACAATGTGGCAACCTTACAGGACAGCTGCTGAATATGAAGTAATAAAAAGGGAAACACAAAAGGGCCAGATAGAATTAACACAACACAGAACAGTGAAAACATTCAAGATGGAGATGACTCCAGTAAATAGTTAAAGAAAGTCAAAAGCCATAAATATGAACAGTAATTGAAACAAATATAATTGAAACAATAAAAGAATTAGAATAAAGGGAATGGCATCACATAAACAAGTGGAAATGTGGACAGGGAGTCAGGAAGCAAGTTGGTATAACAAACAGTAACACTCATAACACTTAACACAATCCAAATAATTCCCTACTGTCACAGGAAAAGACAGTTAATGAAACAAACCAGTGCATCCAGATGTAGACCCAAATAAATGTAAATTTAGTATTTGATAGATGTTATGTTAAATGAGTAAGCAAAAGATGAATTTTAAACAAACACTGGTCTAATCACTTGAAATCAAATGTAAGTTCATATAGCTGCTGAGATCAAACTAAGATCCAAATGAATCAATGACTGAAAAATAATTAAATGTTAAAGGACTAAGAAGAAATTCCATTTGTAGAGATATATATGTAATTTCATTTTTTCTGACCTTATTTTTTCCTCAAGTTGAAGCATCCTTGAATGGTTGGTATGAATGACTTACTTGTTGTATATTACTCATAAATTTGCTCCTGCATTCTGTCTTACATATCACTATCAAAAACAGGACTAAAGGGCTGGGGATATAGCTCAGTTGATGAAGTGTTTGCCTCTCATGCATAAGACCCTGGGTTCAATCCCCAGCACCACGAAAAAGGGGGGGGGGGGGGGGGGGAAGAGACTAAAGTGTTACTTTTCAGTACCTATCAAGTCACTGTTTCCGAAATATGCAGACTTAATAATCACACTACTGTCATTTGCAGAGACTATCACTAAAAGGTCAAACATGTAATTAATAGTACATGTACTCTGGGAAAAAGAAGAAATGTTGAGACTAGGAAATCAGGATTGGAAAGGAAATTTATGCCTAGATCAACTTTTGTACAAATTGAATTTTATGCTATTTACCATTTGAATGTATTATAGATTTTAAAAATATAATCCGTGACAGTAAAACTGGTACATTTTCAAAGGGTAATCGAATCCAATTTTTAAATGTGCATAGATAGCCATTACTGAAAAATTTATCATACAGTTACTAGTACAAGTACCTAAAAATAAACATGAGACATATAAAAATATAAACCTGTACCACACTATTTGTATTTATGGGATGATACATAGGACATTATATACATGGTAAGATATCCATTATTCATGCTTATTCAACATTTATTAGGAACCTACTATGTACCAGGCAGTTACAGGAGCTTGAGTCACAGTATTCCAAAGGACAAAAATCTTTTGTTGACATCCTCTTTGAATTTACATATTGGCAGCCACAACCAAATCTCTACCAGGCTAACAATAAATCAGAGTGCAGAGAAGTATTGCAATGGAAGATGGCAGATGACCTTACATTTTTCCAACCTAACACAGGTCCCAAGTGTTAACGCAGAACGAATGAATCCCTACAAATTTTAAAATATACAATATAACTCTGACCTCCGTGACTATGGTATAAGTTCACTGATTTTAAGAGATTCACTCAGTCTACTAAAAGGTGTGTTTATAACCTATACAATAACAATGTAATTTCAAACCCAGGCTACCCTATCTATATACTATGATACACCAATTGTTCAATCCCAGGTACTGGCAGACACATCATCTAGTCCCCTAACATGAAAAATAATTAATCCCAAGTATTCAACTGCCAATTGTATATTGGTCACTAAAGTTACAAAACACACTGACCCACTGGGATAGCTATATTTGGTCTGATGCTATAGGGGGACCATTCTAGGTCAAAGAAACCCCCAAGCAGAACTCAATACTACTTAAACAGACCTTTGGAACCCTACAACCTGAAAATAATCTGGAAATTACTCCAGGTTGCCAAAGTATCCTCATTGTAAGACAAAAGAATTGACAGTGTTTGACAATTTAACAGGGTAAAAATGGACAAAACTTACGTAAGGACTTCATGAAAATGACGATATTCATGGACCATCATAATTACTGACCCAAACTGCAACAATTATAGCATGAACAACAACTATTCAAAATTAAGGTTCCTTGAAATCTCCAATATTTGGGATTTAAGCGCTTGGGGGCTGAGTATACACAGTGGAAAGTCCACAATTACAAAAGTTATTCAGAGAAAAAGACCCACCAGTGTGAGTTGGGTCACTTGGCTCCAAAACTTCAGTGATAAAATTCCCCTGGAATCCAATGTAGCAAAATCTTCCTCCCCTTCTTATTATGAATTTCACATCATCTATAATGTTAGATAACCCTTCTATGTATCTTAAACTTTATTATACTTTTCCTCATTTCCCTGAGTAAACCTAGAAACTACTATATACGTAATTGTATGCCTAGTATACATACCATGGCACAAGAGGCATTTAATTTATGCAAGTTAAATGCAAATAAAATAAAAGAGCCACCAGGTATGGTGGCATGATCTATAGTCTCAGCACATCAGATGACTGAAGCAGGAAAACTGCTTGAGCCCAAGCAATCAAATCACCCAGAGAATGAGTGAGAAAAAGAGTTATGATTAATTTTTTTAAAAGTCCTATTAAAACACAGTTAAAACAAACAGTAGTAAGACCAGTGTGATAAAAAGAATTGACAGACTAATGAATAAAATACACTGTAGAAACATATAGTATTATATACATGTAATACTATGACAAAAATTAAAGGTATTGGGCTAGGGATGTAGCTCATTGATAAAGCACCTAGCATAAGCAAGGCTCTCTGCTCAATTTGGAAGGAAGGCAGGAAGGAAGGAAGGAAGAAAGGAAGGCACTTTTTTTTTTTTTTTTAGAAAATATTTAAAAAAATTTTTTTTTAGTTGTTAAAGGGCCTTTATTTTATTTTATTTACTTATATGTGGTGCTGAGGATCAAACCCAGTGCCTCCCACATGCTAGGCAAGCGCTCTACCACTGAGCCACAGCCCTAGCCACTTATAAAAGTATTTTAAAGTAATTTATATATTCACACATTTCAAAAATAAAAAATAAAAAGAGCTAGGGGTGTGGCTTAGTGATAGAGCATTTGCCTAACATGGGTGAGACTGTGGTTCTATCCTCAGACCTAAAAAAAAAAAAAAAAAAAAAAAGAAAGAAAGAAAACTAAATGCCAATAAATTATACTACAAATAGTAAAAATGGCAAATTTTATGTTATACATATTGTCACAAAAAGGGAGAAATGGATTACCTGAACCTTACAAATACTGGTATTTCAAATCTACCACAGAAAGAACTCCCAACTGTACACAGAAAATTCTTATTCTAACGTTGGATATACCTGCCCCATTCTCCCAGCACTTACAGATGACTTTTCATATCTCAGTGTCAATTTTTTAAAAAATAACTGAACAGGTATAGTTCACCCATCTTCTACCAGAAAGGAAGCTTTATGCAGTACCTTCTACACACCTTATGTTTTTCAATTAATATATTCTTAAAATTTTCTTCCATTTCAGACTGTTTCCTCACTCAGTGTTACAGCATTCTAGTATTCCATTGTGTGAATGCACCAGTTTATCCAGTCCCTTGCTGATGGACTCTGGGGGTTATTTCTGATCTTTCATTATTTTACAACATTCTTCAAATGAGACATGGTGGTATGTTGGAGGCCGCTGCCCTGTAGGGCCCGCAGTGGTAGCTGGCCTTGCCCTAAGATGGGGCCGAGAATTCCAATCGCAAAGAAAAACAACTTTAAGGAAGTGCTTTCTATTGGCTGACTGATCTCCTCGAGTCCGTGCTTAGCTCGTGATCAGTACATGTCCTCATTACCCACCATTAAGTCTCCAGGAGCCAAACGCCTGACCCGTTAGGTGATTGGCTGTTACATCCCATAAAGCTGTGCACTTTTCATGGCGGAGAGCAGCAGCAGCTGCGCGACGAGAGAAGAAGAGAGAGCTGCGCGGCCAGGAGAAGAAGAAGAAGAAGAAGAAGAAAACGGTGGCGGTGGAGGAAGAAGAACCAGGCACTCGGCTCAGAAGCTCTCCCATAAAAATAAAGACCTTAAAACTCCATCTGAGAGCCGAGTCTTCATTGTACTCGCTAGACAAGACAGTGGTACACACCTGGAATTCCAGCTACTCGAGAGGCTGAAGCAGAAGGATGGCAAATTTGAGGCCACTCTGAGTATCCCAGTGATGCTCTCAAAATAAAAGACCTAGGGATTAATCCCAATGACAATGCCTCTGGGTTCAATCTCCAGTACCACACACACACAAAGAAATCCATGATTATATATGCAATTTTTGTTTCAAATTTGCAGATACGTAGTATCATTCTGAGAAGAGAGATCACTAAATCAAAAGAATAATTCTGATAAATGTTTAAAATGTTCTCCGTAAGTACTATACTATTTTGCATTGTAACAGTTCACAAGTGCCAAATTTTTCGAGTCTTCCAACAAAGTTCTGAAATATTAACTTTCTATACTTCTGTTTTACATTTCTCTTACAAATAAACTTGAATATTCTTTCACATTTAAGTGACCTTTTTCTGTGAACTATCTGTTCATGCTATGACTCATTTTTAACTAAAGTTTTCTAACTTTGTTTTAGAAGGTTTTTATATATTAATGGAAATTAACACTTGGTAATAAGTGTTACAAATATTTTTTCCCAATTTCCAGTGATTTTTTACATGAGGCATGTTTCTTCTTTTTAGCTGCATTTTTAAATCTTATGGCTTCTATTTCTGAAAACACAGAAAGATAATCCAAAAGTGATGGATGGGTTCATGCACAAATAAAATGCATATTTAACCAATTGGGATACAGAAAAAGAGTAAATTCTTTCATTATTAAAAAAAAAAAATCAGATAAAAACTGGGAGTTTTAATAATCCCAGCTACTGGCCTGTACTCCCAGTTATTTGGAAGGCTGAGGAAGAAGGTAACAAGTTCCAGGCAAGTCTCAGCAACTTAACAAAACTCTGCCTCAGAATAAAATTTTAAAAAGGGTGTCTGGGCAGTGATCAGTGGTATAACACTTACCCAGCATGTACTAAGCCCTGAGCTTGATCCCCAGTATCACTAAAATAAATAAATAAATCACATTAAGAAAAAAAAAGATATTGGTGGGGGGCTAGGGGTGTAGCTCAATGGTAGAACAAGTGTTTAGCATGCCCAAGGCTAGGTTCAATCCCCAACCATCCTCCCCATAGCCCAAAAAGAGAGAGAGCCACTTTGGAAGAATAAGGAAAAATATAAAACAAATATATTGATTTAGTCTCAGAGTTACAAATTTCTTTCTCAAACTACATACCAAGTCAAACATTTATTTAAATATGTTAAAGTCAACTGAAATTTTGTTATCACATTCATCAATTTTTATTTTAGGGGTACTTCTTTGGTATCCAATTATTTGCAACATTCTTGACAGAGAGACATTTTAATTTTGAAAGGGCTGTCTGCCCCCTTGACTCCTACAGGAAACTTCTCTATCTTGAGCATAAGACAACTACTCTCAATTTCTAACCACCTAGTTGTTTTGTTGCTGCTGTTGTTATTTATTTTTTGTGGTATTGGGGAACTGAACCAGGGGTGATCTCCCACTGAGCTGCATTCCCCAGGCCTTTTAAATTTTATTTTAAGACTCAGGCCATAAATTGCTGATATTTCCTTCAAACTTCCAATCCTTCTGCCTCATCCTCCAGAGTAGATGAGATAACAGGCATGGGCCACCATATCCAGCTGAAATGGTATATTTTCATTAAGCCAAAAATATTTTTACTTTTAATTAAAGCACCCAAAGGAAATTATAATTACTTATGTCTACAATAACCAACATGAACATTATGGTGTACAGACTTTGCTTTTGGATGAGGGGGGAGGGGATGATGGAGATGAAACCCAAGGCCTCCTACTTCTTAGGCAAGTACTCTATCACTGAGCTATATCCCCAACCCCAGATTTCGACATTTTTAACTTCATTAGGAAAATGCACTAAAAAAGTTTACGACAATTACTTAAATTGTGGGTAAGGGGAAAAAACTACCTGAAGCAAATTATGCCCAGTACCACAATCTGTTTTTCCAAATCTTATCAAATGGAAAGGACTGTAACTTTCTGTATTCCAATTAAACTGATATGATACCATACAACAAAAATTTAATATTCCCTTGGACATCTTTATTAAGAAATAGTTCCTTTCTCAGGAGTGGTTGGCACATGCCTACTCATTAGGATCACAAGTTTAAAGCCAGTCACAGCAATTTACCAAGACCCTGTCTCAAAATAAAAATAAAAAGGGCTGGGGATATATCCCAGTGGTAGAGCACCCCTGGGTCCAATCCCCAGTACCACAAAAAGAAAGGAAGGAAGGACGGACAGGCAGAGACACAGACAGACATGCTAAGGGTGTTATATTAGATGAATGATATAAACTCTTGCTATTGACATACCCAGATCTGTCATGGAAACAATTCCAATCTCAGAAAGGAAACTGAATTTTATTGTCTTCAAATTTTGTCTTAATTTCAATAGACAGTTTTCCTATTTGGAGAAATCCTTGTTTACCTCAGGGGCTGGCCATGCTTAGCCCTGGGAGGCCAAAGTTGTTTGGCTGGTTTTACAGAATTCTATTTCTTGACAAGTCAGGTGACCACATTACCAGAATTGCTAACAGGGTTTTAGCCATAACTGAAGCTCATCAAGAATAGGAGTTTTCTGCAATTTGTTGAAGTGTCACAGTAGGAAGTAAGGAAATGAGAATCCCCACCATCACCACATGACAATAGCTCCATTAGTCCAAGACAAAGCTGCTAATTAGGCATGTAAAGCCACTAAAGCTAATGTCATCAGGAAGGCAGCTGTGGCCACAGGCTCACTTGAAATTTGTTGTCAAAGGCCAGGTAGTAAATATTTTTCACTTTTGCAGACCATATGGTCTCTGTCCCAATTAGTCTATTCTGGTACAGTAGCATAAGTTACATATACAAATATAAGAAGTTGTCACTGTTTCAATAAAATTTTAGGTAATAAAATTTAAATTTATCACTATTTCAGTGTGTCTTGAAATATTATAATCCTTTTGATTTTCTTCAACCATTAAAAAACATGAACACCACTCTCAGCTCATAGGCTATACAAAAATTGTGGTGTGCCAAATTTTTTGAACCCTCATACACAGAATTAATTAGGCACCCTTTTTTGTTTGAAGATGTTCTTTGAAGAAAAACAACTGAACAAAGTTCAATTAAATACAAAGCCAGAGAAATTGTTTTCTTTCATGGGATGCCAAATCAAAAGACAAACATGGAGCAAGGCTATGCTATGTATGACCTTAAGTTCTTTGAAGATACTAAATTTTTAATATATTCTGATAGCTGTGTAAACTGTCTTTACAGTGTAATATTCTAACTCTATTTTTGCCACCTTAAACATTTTATGTATTATAGTTCAGTAGTACATTCACACTTTTATGGAACTAATCTCCAGAATTTTTTTCCTCCTACAAAATTGAAACTTTATACCCTTTATCCCCTACCTCCATTCTACTTTGTTCTATCAATTTGGGTCATGTTCATGTGGAATTTTTTTTTTTTTTTTTTTTTTTTTTTTGTAATGGGAGATTGAATCCGGGGGTGCTTAAATCATGAAATCACATTTCAGCTTTTTTTATTTTTTTGTTTTGAGATAGGACCTCACCAAGTTGCTGAGGCTAGCCTTGAACTTGCAATCCTCTGGTCTCAGACTCCAGAGTGGCTGGGATTACAGTGAGACCCACAATGTCCACCTGGGTCATATACTTTTGAAGCTATACCACATAATCATTTTGGGACACAAGTGCTAGGCAACAATTTGTGTTATTACTATTTTTTAAAGCAGCAGAAGTGAATCCATTAGGGAATCTATACATGAAAGTTGTAAGATGTTAAGGTATTTTAGGCTAAAAATATTAGCAAATATTGATCTTCCTAGCAGCCACATACTAAAATATAACTATCAGATCAGTCATGGTATCTGCTGCACACACCCTCAACCTAGTCTGAGGAAAACAGAATTGTACAAATTTCCTATCAAATACAAAACCATAGAAAATGTGTTCTTTCATAGGACACCAAATCAAAGGACAAAAATGGAGTAAGTCTATGTATGACCTAAAGTAAAAAACTCTGGCCAAAAAAAGATTTGAACCAAGATTTTCTGGTTTCCAGGAATGTGGGTCATAGAACAATCAGGTAAAAGGACAAAAGCTGAAGCTGAAGGATTTCACAAAACAAAAAGCTATGAAGGATATATAAACTCAAATTGTTAAGAAGATGAAACTATGCATGAAGGAGAAAATAGAATAATTAAACATAAACTGAAACAGTATCAAAAGCACAGATCTAGAGCAATGATTCTTACCCAGACCACAGGACAACCCTTGGGCAGTGCTGTGAAAATTCTGTAGAGACCTTTTTATTTTTTTCATAATGATCGAGATCACTATTGATGTTTGGAGGAAAGCAGCCAGGGATATAAGATATCCTGCAATGCAGCACACAATCCTTCAAAACAAACAACTGAAATATACCACCAGACTCACTACGTATACAAATTAGTACTTAGATACATAACAAAAACTTAAGAAGTCATATAACAGCTCAGTAATTCATGATATGTTACGAAACAAAGTTCAAATAGGAGTGCTGACATAAGATTTCAATACTATTCTAAACTACAAATCTAGTTGAAAACCTGACTCTAATACCAGTTCTGCTTACTGCAAAACTGACAGATTTAGCTGCAAATAAGAGTTTTTCAGGGAGGATGAAGAACTGATTAGGTTAAGTTTCCTTAAATCCCTTACTGTTCCTACGAGGAATGGCAACCAATTATAAAATTAGGTTCTTGTGAAACAGGTGATCACCACACACTGAAAATGCCTTAAGTGGCTGGGCAGGTAATATAAAAAAGAACTATAAAAAAGAACAACAGGATGGTATACAATGTGGTAAACAACAGAGTAGAAGGCCCTACTTTAAAATAAGCCTACCAGTACTTGGCCTCAGTGGCAACAGTCCCTAAAATGAAGCTTCTCGTTTTCTATCTTTACTTTTTTTGTTTTTTTTTTTCTTCTGGTACTGGATTGAACCCAGAGCCACAGGCATACTAGGCAAATACTATACCACTGAGCCACACCCTAGCCCTCAGTTTAAATCAGACTCAATCCCTGATATTTCAGAACTACCTTAAAAATAGAATCTATATTTTTATGTAAAACCTTTGAAATTTTTATATATTCACCCAATTTTAAAGAAAATATTTTTGGGGGGATCAAGGAGACCTGTCTATAGCAAGGATCTAGTCCACGGGATCCTCGTTTGCTCACAGTCTATCACTCACTATCTGACAAAGTTGTTTAATCCACAGTTAAGAAATATAATCACAGACAGCCAGGCACAATGGTACATGTCTGTAATCCCAGAGACCGGAGAGGCTGAGACAAGAAGTTCAAGGCCAAGACATCTCAGCAACAAAGTGAGACCCTGTCTCAAAAAATAAACAGGGCTAGGGGTGTACCTCAGTGGTTCAATCCCACTCCGGGTTCAATCCCGGGTATCGAAATATAATACATATAGGGGAAGAGTTACAGGCAGGGGTATGGCTCACTGGTAGAGCACTTGCCTAGCATAAACAAGGCCTTAGAGGTTTGATACCCTGCAAAAAAGAAAAAACAAATGTAAGTACACTAAAGCATGGTGGAGTGGCACTCGCCTATAATCCAGCTACTTAGGAGGCAGAAGGAGCACAAGTTTGAGGTCAGCTTGAGCAATTTAGCAAGGCCCTATGCAACTTAGTGAAACCCTGTCTCCATATAAAAAATAAAAAAGGCTACAGACGTGGCTCAGTGGTTGAGCACCCCTGGGTTCAATCCCTCATACCAAAAAAAGAAGTAGTAGTACATTGGACTAAAAATAATAAATGGTTGGGACAAAAATTTCACAAACCCTTTGCAAGTTGGAGGTTACTTTTTTCCTATTTTCCCTACGTATCTTAATCTATTCTTTCCCAATCTATTTTGTTCTAATTCATAGAACTATATTCAAGTAAACTGTAATCCAGTTTCAAACACTGCCAATGAAAACTGCCCCACGCCCCAACTTGAGTTGAACAGGTAGTGCTACATACTCATGTGTCATGACACATGAAAAAAAAAAAAAAATCACAAATAGCCAAAACTGTGAAAAAGCAGAAACTTTACATAAAATTGTAAAAGCATTTATAAAAATATTCTGTTGGACTGATGCATTAAAAAAAAAAAAAATGAAGCCAATCAGATTTCTTACAAAGAGCCAGAAATCCTAGCATCCCTAGACCCACATTACTAGGAAATTAGTACCAGCCAAGTACCAACAAGTCATCCCCTTTAGATGAATGGTGCACGTTCCAGTTAACCAGAATCCCAAACACTCTTAGATGCATCAGTTACCCCTACCATCACATTTGCACATCACATTTGTTTACATTTCAGAGTAATCGTTCTTCTATCATTTCTATCAAAGGTAGATAAAAAAGAAAAGAAAAGGAAAACAAAAAACCAAAGACAAGTATTTCACGAAAAAGGAGAATGAAAACCAGAACCATCTCACATTTACCCCATGTGGTTCCTGCAGGCATTTGCAATTGCAACCCCTGAAACAAAGGATGAAGAAGTTAGTTGTTACTTGCTGTGTTAGAAGCTGAGAAACAAGCAGAGTAAAAGCATCAGAGGCCAGTGTGGCAACATATTAACTGGAGAACACAAACCACTGTTTGGATGTTACTATCTAACTGGGATAGGACAGGCCTAGTAAAATTGTATTCTCAGGAACTGGAATCTGGCTGTCAAAAGTAATCATAGTAAAAGGAAATGAAACTGAAAGAATATGCAAGAAGCCAACACGCAACACGCAGGTGAGGCCATGAGGGCCAGAAGCAGCAAAGCTTGTAAGAAAGGTGCCATAAGAAAGCAAAACCTAGCCGGGCGCAGTGGCGCATGCCTGTAATCCAGCGGCTTGGGAGACTGAGGGAGGAGGATTGCAAGTTTAAAGCCAGCCTCAGCAGCTTAGTGAGGCCCTAACTAGTTTAGTGAGACCCTGTCTAAAAATAAAAAATAAAAAAGGGCTGAGGATAGGCTCAGTGGTTAAGTATCCCTGGGTTCAATTCCTGGTACCCAAAACAAACAAACAAACAAACAAACAAAACCTATGAATGAGCTAAAAACACGAAGTAGAGAAAAACCAAAGTGGACAGACAGGCTGACACCTATAAGGACAAATTATGAGACACAAAAGTAAGCAGAGAAACAGACAAGTTCAGTGATATGAATGACACAACCCCAATGGAAAGATGTAGTACCTCCTGCTGAGTGAGTTTCCTGGTGCTTCTCTGAACCCAGTTATCACCCTTAAGAGGCTTAATCATATTAATGTCTCCCTACATTTGTAAATGCATGTGATCTTAGTCAGCATTATCTCTCCAAGGGGGGGGTTGGGGGGGGGGGACTGCTTACCGTTATGGGAACTCACCAGAGAATTTACTTCTAGCAATTGAAGTGCCTAACCTAGCCAAGCATGGTAGCACACATCTGTAATCCCAGCAATTTAGGAGGCTGAAGCAGGAGCAAGTTCAAACCCAGTCTCAGTAACTTAGTAAGGCCCTAAGCAACTTAGCAAGACCCTGCCTCAAAATAAAAAATCGAAAGGTCTACGGGTGTACCTCAGTGGTAGAGCAACCCTGGATTCAATCCCCAGTAACACACACACACACACACACACACACACATGCACGCACAAATAAAAATAATAATAAAGAAAGAAAAGAGAAAGTGCCAAACAAATACCATTATTAAGAAGCAAAAGAGCCCCTCAGGAAGAATACAGTTTGGGGAACTGACTATGAACTTGTGGCCACGTATGATGATACTTCTAGATGTTCTAAGACTGGGTTGACTTCTAGTTTTACAGCAATTAAATGATACTAGAAATATTCATAGTAACTGGATTGTGTTAGGCTAAAGCAATTTTGAATTGTACATAAGGAAAAAAAAGACAGTCACATTTAGCAATCAATAGGAGGAAATGCCCTGGACCTGTCAAATATAACTCTGAAAGTCTCAGAAAACTTCAGAACTCAAAAGGAATCCAATTTTCACTTTAATGACAACTGGACAGCCTGGAGAGCAGCAAGAGTTAAAGCAAATAGTCTATGAAGAGAAAAATGAGCTAAAATGAAGGCCATGTCTACAGAGATTACAAAAGCTCAATTGAGACTGAAAAACAAAAACACTTAAGCCTCCAGAAAGCAAGACAACAAGTATGTGGAATCAGAAATAAGCTAAAGGGAATCACAGAAATGATACAGCACTAGAGACGAGTTCTGTGAACATCTTAAAACTGATATAAATCAGCCTATTTCTTGAAATAAAATCTCAACTGCAAAAAACAGACCCTCAAAAAGAATGCAGCTATTTGAAATTAGTCATACTGAAGCAGGAAGGCAGGCAGGCAGGCAGGCACAACTTGCACATCCCAGCACATGATACAAATAACATGCAAAGCACCCAGGTTAGCTACCACCTGTGCTCTCAGAAAGTTTAATGTGAAATATGGAAACAGGTAAACAGTAGGAAAGACTGGAGGTGAAAATAGTGATCTAAAAGGTTATAGGGAGATAGTGCAGTGGCACACACCTATACTCCCAAACACTTGGGAGGCTAAAGAAGGAGGATCACAAGTTCAAGTCCAGTCTGCACCATTTATCAAAATCCTGAGTCAAAATACAAAGTAAAAAGGGCAAAGGGCTGGGGACTAGGGATGTAGCTCATTGGTAGAGCAACTGCCTAACATGAGTGAAGACCTTAGTTCAATGCCCAGTATTACAAAAAAAAAAGGCGTGGGAGGTAGAATGTTGGGGATGTAGCAAGTGAGTGGTAGAAAACTTGCCCAACATGCATTAAACCCTGAGTTGCATCCTCAGTACCAGCAAAAAGAAAACAGTAAAATGACATAAAAAGTAGGTATTGGGAAATTATGGCCCACAGACCAAATGCAGCTACTGGTTATTTTTAAAAAATAGTTGTTGGAATAGTCATATTCATTTATCCATTGTCCATAGCTGCTTTCCCTGCTGCAATGGCAGAATGCATATGGCACAAGAGCCTAAACTATTCACTATCAGACCATATACTGAAAAAGTTTGCCAATTCCTATCATAGACAGCACAAGCCAGTGGTAGCAAAACTGACAAGACGCTTAAAGAACAGGGACTGAGATAATATTTAACTCATGTTAAAAGCAGAGCTCTGGAGCCAGGCGTGAATGGAGGCTGAAGCAGGAGGATCCCTAATTTGAGGTCAGCTTCAGCAACTTAGCAAGACCCTGTCTCAAAAAATAAAGAGGGCTGAGGATGGGTCTCAGTGGTAGAGTGTCCCTTAGGCAGTATGGGGGACAGGGTAGGGGTGGGGGAGATAGGGGTGAAATAGTGGGCAAAGATTCTGAAACTCCTACTGAGATACCCTCTTACTCTTGGAACTCTGAATGTGCTGGACACTTAGAATATTAGTTATATACCACATACCAAAGAAATCTACAATGAAAAGACTCATTAAAAAAATACTAAGTAGAACATTAATGAATTATGAATATATTTACCTTCATATTATGGAAAGAAAGGGGAGAATAAATAATAAAGAAAAAGATATTTGAAGGGATGGGAGAAGGGAGGGGAGGGAATGGGGGAAGGGAGGGGAGGGAAAGGGGAAATGATATTGGCCAAATAATATTGTTACACTGTGTGCATGTATGACTATGTAACATCAAATCCCATCAAGTACAAGTATAATGCATCAAATTAAAAATATGGGGGAAAAAAAGATATTTAAGCTACATGAAATTATAATTTTTACTTGGGAGGCTGAGAAATCAACATCACAAGTTCAAGACCAGCCTGGACAACTTAGCAAAACCTTGTCTCAAAATAAAACTTTCAAAGAACAGCTGGGGATGCAGCTCAGTGGTAGAGCACTGCATAGCAAGCAGAAGGCTCTGTGTTCAATCCCCAGTACTACCAAAACAATATATATGAAAAAGAAACTAAAAACTTAAGACCCAAGTAGGATTTTTATCTCCTCTATCTCATTAGGAATCAAAGACATACATACTAAAATATCAAAGGAGACCATTTTTTCACCTTCGCAATTAACAGATTTATTAAAAACCTTAATACAGGGGCTGGGGAGATAGCTCAGTGGATAGAGTGCTTGCCTTGTAAGCACAAGGCCCTGGGTTCGATCCCCAGCACCCAAAAAAAAAAAAAAAAAAAAAAAAAACCCTTAATACAGTATATTGGTGAGGATGTGTAAAAATGGACATGCTCTACTAAAGGAATAGTACATTTTCTTCAACATTATGATATAAACATAGATATGTACAATTTATCTACAGGATGTTCACTGTAGCATTATTTACACACTTTAAAAGGGCAGTGCAGGCTGGGGGTATAATTCACTGGTTGAGTACTTTGCCAGAGAGCCCCAGAACAGCAAACAAACGAAAACAAAAACGGGCACCAACTGAAACAAGGGTCCAAATATCAGAAAACAAAATTAATTTTTATATTCAGTGTTATATTATGTACAAATTTGAAAATGATGTTATTAAAGTATATTTAATGGCATCGGATGTTTGCAATATGCTTAAATAGCAGCAACAAAAAATTTGACTAATGATCCTAACCATCAACAAAGACTGTCATCCTCCCCCAAACTAACTCACTTTTGAACCTAGAAAAAAGATTGTAATTAAAAAAAAAAAAACAGAAAACAAAATTCAAATAGTAACTTTAGCAAATATAATTCAAATTCATTGAAAAATAGAAATTTTTTTCCAGAAATGTAAGGTTGGTTTATAATTAGGAAAACTATTATCAAATACAACAAAAAAGCCAAAGAAAAATATCTGCTTTCATGTTCAACTATCACTTACCTAATTGAGAGATATCCGTTCCTTTGTCCAGATCACCTTTTGAGATAGCAATGGAAGGATTAATTCCTCCAAATCCTGAAAGCCAAATTTAGGGATTGACATAGCAAATTACCAAAACCACAGGACCCCTATACCTTGACTGTTGGGACAGTGATTATAACTTATTAGATTCACTTAATAGCCTAAGTAAGGCAGAAGACATGCTAGTAAAGAAGGCTAATACTGGAGCTGATAATGTAAGGGTAAGTAATAAAGACAATGTTCCTTCTAAGCCATGCAAAGACCCACAGCAAAGAGATTCCTCTACAGGGATGGTAGTAACATGGCCCATGAAGATTATGTATCATTCTACCATGCACTTAATGTATAGACCATAAGAGACTTTCCACTGCTGGTTCAAGTACAGATGTATTATTGTTATTGTATTATATACAATATGATTAAAATTGCTGTGAATGTTTGCTTTATTGTATAATTCTGTTCTAAAGTCTCTGTATATATACTGCAAAGTGGGGAACAGCATACTGGCCTGTGGCCCAAATCCCCACCTATTACCTGTTTTTGTAAATGAAGTTTTATCAGAACATAATCATATCCATTTGTTTCCATATTGTCCATGGCTGATTTCATGCTACAACTGCAGAGCTGAACAGATATTATCTGGCTCTTTACAAAAAATGTTTGCCGACACCTGCCACAGAGAATTCCTTTGTGTGACAGCTGGACAAAACCTAGATCTGGTCAAATGAAG
The DNA here is from genome assembly GCF_902686455.1 of Sciurus vulgaris. NCBI lineage: Eukaryota > Metazoa > Chordata > Mammalia > Rodentia > Sciuridae > Sciurus > Sciurus vulgaris. Next base: position 76,001,058 of record NC_136471.1, on the reverse strand, counting down.
GAGATTTATTTCTTAATTGTTTGCCAAATTAATTAGACTACTCAAAACAAACTGAGTTAAGTTAATCGAGTCAGAATACTATATTATGATATGGTACAAGGGAAAGAACAAGTGATTAAAACTAATGATGCCTATGAGCAATGACAACAAAATGTATGTGTGACTTCACAGGGTTTTCTTAAGAATAACCTCCAAATTAGATGTCAGAGAATCTATAACAGGTTGAACATAACTAATCTAAAAATCCAAGATATAAAATAATCTGAAATCCGAAATTCTCCTAAATACAAACACTGCATTTTGGATTTCAGATTTTCAGATTAGGGATAACCAATATGTAAATATACCCCAAATCCAAAAAACTCTGAAGTCTAAATAGTTCTAGTCCCAAACAATTCAGATAAGGGATATTCAACCTGTGGGCATATATAATAACATAACATTGTCATTGGTAAAGAAGTATCAATGTAAGTCATTACTATATGAGACAGATTTAGAATCATATGTGAGTAACTCTATATGGTTCCCATCATACTGCATTTTCTTTTCTTTTTGTTTTTTTTTTGAGGGTCATCATGAGGTATTATAAAAATGAAGTGATATATCAAAAACATAGCCGAGCGTGGTGGCACATGCAAGTAATCTCAGCAGCTCAGAAGGCTGAGGCAGAAGGGTCCCAAGTTCAAAGCCAGCCTCAGCAACTTAGCTAGGCCCTAACTCAGTAAGACCCTGTCTCTTAAAAAAAACAAATACAAAAAAGGGCTGGGGTGGCTGGGGAGATAGCTCAGTTGGTAGAGTGCTTGCCTTGCAAGCACAAGGCCCTGGGTTCGATCCCCAGCACCCAGAAAAACAAAAACAAAAACAAAAAGGGGGAGGGGGGGGCTGGGAATGTGGCTCACTGGTTGAGTGCCCCAGCGTTCAATCCCCTGTACCAAAAAAAAAAAAAAAAAAAAAAAAGAGTACAAATGATCACAAAACACTTATGATAATCATCTATCTGGCCCTGTCCCCTGTCATTAAAAAGATTTTTTTAGCTGGGCATGATATAATCCCATCAACTCTTGAGGCTAAGGCAGGAGGGTCAAAAGCTTCAGGCCAATCTCAGCAATTTAGTAAGAGCCTCACAGTTTAGCGAGACCCTATCTCAAAATTAAAAAAAGGACTGGGGATATAGCTCAGTGGTAAAGGGCCCCTGTATTCAATCACCAGTACAAAAAGAAAATTTTTATTTAGCAGGGCCTAGTGGTGCACACCTCAGGAGGCTGTGGAAACAGGCAGTTCAAGTTTGAGGCCAGTTGTGACAACTTTGCAAGACCTTGTCTCAAAATAAGAAACAAAAAGGTAGGGAAAAAAAAAAAAGGTAGGAATATAGCTTATAGCTCAGTAGTAAGCACCCCTGGGCTCAATCCCCATTACTGCCCCCCACCAAAAAAATCAATTTTAAAAATAAAATTGATTGCTCAGCATGCTTGAGGCCCTGAGTTTAATCCCCAACACCGGAGGAAAAATATTAAGACTATTTTGACTTCCAGAACTTCCAAAATCACATGCATTCAACTCTAAAGGATATTCAAAAGTGACAGTAGTTGATTCCATGATTCCATGCATTCCCCAGATCCATATCTATCTCTACTTTTTGAGTCCACATTCAAGTAGCCAGTTTAAACTGGAAGAAAGAGTTCATTATTTTGCAGGAAATAAAGAAGTGGTTGTTTTGCATAAAATGAAAAAAGAAAGGAGGTATGGAGGGCAGGTAAGGAAACAAAGACATTTCAGAACACAAAAGATAAAAAACCATAGGATAATACATTGCTATAAATATTCACTTGGCTGTCAATGCTAGGTAGAATAAATTAGTGTAAGAAAAAGTAGAGGTACCACTTCAATATCTGCTTCTTGGGTCTGGCTAGTTTTAATGGTACTAATGTATACACTGACTCATTATAAGACTGGTTTTGAAACCAAAAATTTCCCTGAGGAAAGTAATCAGAGTAGTACACTAAGATTAATATTTAAAATTAACATTTAAATAATAAGCTAAATGCAGTAGAATGCACCTATTTGTTCCAGCACTTGGGAGGTTAAAACAGAAGGATCACTGAGACCAGGAGTTTCAGACCAGCCCGGGCAACACAGTGAGATCCCATCTCAAAAACAGGTAAGTGTTTTTAAAACTTAAAAGTATGCTATTATACAGAGAAAAAGAAAAAATGATTAGATAAAACAGGATAAAAATAGCACATGGGTGGGTTGCAGGATCATTTCCCTCTTAATACTACTTACAGATAGTTTCCAATATAAAGTCTTTACATGTTTAAACATAAAATACTTATAAATAAAAAACAAAAGAATAGAACCTGTTGTGTGTACCCAGTGCCCTGAATGGATGCCAACACTGCTATGATATAAAGACTGTAAACTGGGGGATGGAGGGGGGCTTGAAGACTAGCCTATGGAGGAAAAGATAAAGGAAATTAGAAACAGGTTATGCTATGACAAAAAAGAAGAGAGATAACACAGGGATGGAAGGAGAAAGGAAATAAGAGTAAATAAGAAGATCATTCATTCACTTTACTTGTGAACCATTTCAATGTTCCATAGAGTCCCACATGGAGATTTTCAAACACTGCAAGGCCTTTTTGATTACATACCACTTTAAGTCCAAAAGCCCAATGATGAGTACTACTCCACATATTAAAGGGTAGTACAATCAAGAAGGCCTTGCAGGCCAGTGCAGAGGCACACACCTATAATCTCAGCAAATGGGGAAGTTGAGACAGAAGGATCAGAAATTCAAGGCCAGTCTGGGCAACTTAGTGAGATCCTGTCTCTACATAAAAAATAAAAAGGGCTTGGGATGCAGCTCGATTAAAGCCCCTCCAGTTTCAATTCCCAGTACTCCCACCCTCACCCCTCCCACACAAAAAAAGGTCTTATAGTCTTTAAATTCTCCATTTATGGAACCTAAAACAATGAGCCATAGCCAGGCATGGTGGCATATGTCTATAATTCCAGCAACATGGGAGGCTGAGATCAAAGGACTGCAAGTTTGAGGGCAAACTCTGCAATTTAGCAAGATCCTATCTCAAAACTGTAAAAAGGGCTGGGGATGCACTCAGGTGCCAAAAAGCCCCTCAGTTCAATCTCCAGTGCCACAAAAACAAATAACAAAAACAAAACACATCCTGCTTTTAAAGGGCCTTTTATGGTTCATTTTCTGTGGGATGCCCATTATGCCTGCCATAGTTTAACACCCTGCTACAGAAACAATAGTCACATTGATGTGTTCTATTACTACTATAGAGGAATCATGGTTATCCTAATATACCAATGCTGGGAATTCTCCCTAGAAGATTCATCAGGTCCCATTTGGCATTCAAATTATAAAAAGCTGGGGTAGCGGGTCCTTCAGCCTTCAATCTAAGACGTCAGAAGGATTAGAGAGGCTAAGACATGAAAATCACTTGAGTCCACCAAGGATACCATAGGTAGATCCTATTTCAAAAAATAAAAAAAGAGAAAGTTCTAAAAAGTTAAGAGAATTCTTGAAGGTTCCCAGACCCTCCCCAAAGCCATCACCCCAAAATCGTTAGCTATTAAGTAAAAAAGGCTCCTCATCACCTCATCTAATCCTTTGAGCATAAGAACCTATTTACAGGTTCACAGGCTTTGAACAGACTAAAACAGTAAGGTTTCTAGAGAGTTAAGTATGTGGCTGGCCTCAGACAGACACAAACAGAAAGAAGAAACTGCTGAGAAGGGTTTTAGGGTTTTAGCTAGAACAGCATTACCAATTCACCCTAAGTTGTTGAAAAGGGAAACAGAAGGGATAGCCCGATATGCCAGGGAGGGAGGCTATGTAGGATATGCTAGGGAGGGAGGGTATGTAAGGTGATCAAAACTGGCTTCTGACTCCTGATTCTAGTAAGCATTTCACTTCATACACATCAACTAAGTCTCTCAAGAATTTTCCAAGTCTCGGTTAAGGATATAGCTCAGTTGGTAGAGTGCTTGTCTTGCATGCACAAGGCCCTTGGTTCAATCCCCAGCACCACCAAAAAAATAATAAAAATAATTTTTCCAGTTATAGCCAGGCAGGCCGGCTTAGGAGGCTGAGGCAGAAGGACTTTGAGTTCAAAGCCAGCCTCAGCAAAAGCAAGATGCTAAGCAACTCAGTGAGACCCTGTCTCTAAACAAAATACAAAAAAGGACTGGGGATATGGCTCAGTGGTCAAGTACCCTTAAGTTCAATCTCCAGTACCCAAAAAAAATTTTCTCACAGTTATTACACTATGTTTCTCTATGCTCACTAAACGTCAAAACAAAACAAAAAAAACTCTGTTAACATTTAAATAGAAAATGGGAGGGCTAGGGGTTGTAGCTCAGTGGTTGAATACTTGCCTAGCATGTGCAAAGCCCTGGGTTTGATCCCCAGGACCACAAACTACCAAAAAAAAAAAAAAAAAAAAAAAAAAGAAAGAAAGAAAAGAAAGAGCTGGGCCCGGTGGTACACTCCTATAAACCAGCTCAGAAGGCTAAGGCAGGAGGATTGCAAGTTCAAAGCCAGCCTCAGCAACCTAGCAAGGCCCTAAGCAACTGGGTGAGAGACTGTCTCTAAATGGAATATAAAAAAGGGCTGGGGATGTGGTTCAGTGTTTAAGTGCCCCTGGATTTAATCCCTGGTACCCCCCCCCCCCCAAAAAAAAAAGTAAGAAAAGAAAGAAAACAGGGAAATGGGCTGGGTGCAGCTCAGGGGTAGAGCATATGCTTAGCATGCACAAGGCTCTGAGTTCAACCTCTAGCCCAACCAACCAATAAATAAACAAATAAAGGAGGAGGGCTGGAGATGTAGCTTAGTAGTACAGTGCTTGTCTGGCAAGCATGAGGCACTGAATCCAATCCCCAGTACCAGAGAGTAACATGAATTATGCTTTTAAGTTCCATTTGTTCCAGTAATTAGCAATATGACTATAAAGTTTTATTTGTGCTTTCCAAGGCTCATCTTTGAGATGGAGATACCTTGCCAAGCACAGTGGTCCATGCCTGTAATCCCAGCAGTTCAGGAAGCTGAGGCAGGAGGACCACAAGCTCAAAGCCAGCCTGGGCAATTTAGCGAGACCATGTGTCAAAATAAAAAGTAAAAAGAGCTGGGGATGTGGCTCAGTGGTTGAATGTCCCTGGGTTCAATCCCTGGTACCAGGAAAAAAAAAAAAAAAAAAGATAACTGATTTAACACACAACTCTTTGGGTTTGAGCAGGTTCTATGAAAATGTACATAGGCTCCTAGTAAATGCTCAATAAATGGCATCAAATGAACAAAAAGCTTTAAGTTACATATTTTCCCAATATAGAACTATAGAAAATTATGTTCTAAGATGGTTTTTCTCCCCCAGAAAAGTCAAGACACCTGCAGAAATATGCAAAAAAGTCAGAGGAAGGAAGTATACTAAAATCAGGATAAGGTTAAAATTAGAAATCATAAGTTGTAACTTTTTGGATACTCATGAATGGCCTAATTTTAAAACAGTTATAAAAAAAGAAGAAATGGGACAACCATATACAATAAATAAATTAACTACAATGAAGCATATAATACATAGTTACTTCTATATATGTAGCCCAATTTGTGAATGTACTTTCTTGGTGAGTTTGAGAAGAAATTAAAAAGCAAATTGATTTCATATATTCTAGGATCAGCTGTAAACACATACCCCATAGAAAGAAAATGGGATAAGGAAGATTTGTGAACATAGTACATTTAACCTACACCAGGAGTTGGCAAACTTCCTATAAAGGGTCACTTGATAATACCTCAGGCTCTGCAGACCATAAGTTTCTGTCACAAGATCCTGCTGAAGCAAAAAAAAAAAAAAAAAAAAAAAAACAACCCAGACAATAATGAATGATGACTATGTTCCAACAAAACTTTACAAAAAGCAGGAGCTTAGGGGTTGGGGGTGTAACCCAGTGGTAGAACATGAGCTGGTCTGGATCCCCAACACCAAAATCCTGGAGCTTATGCCACCTTGTTTACTTAGGAAACATTGCAGTTATGACCCTCAGCAGTAGTGATCACAAACTGAGTAAGTATATCATCCCTCCAAACAATTTTGATAAAAATATATTTTAGAGAAAGCTGCAGGCTTTCTAAGTACTGGCCTGTCATTTGTGGTCTGAAAATGGCATGTCTAAGAGCCTTCCTGACAGGAGACAAAGCAAAGTCAACCTTTCCTTTCCTACTTACCTTTTTCACTGTGTTACCTTAATCACTGTGACCCCCCCCTCCTCTTCTGCTGTGTGGCCACTCACATGGAACATCTGGTGGACTCTAAAACACTGTTCAAAGATATCTTTCACAATCCAGCCTAATGAAGAGTTACAAAAAGAAAGAAAATTATCTGCATTCAGTTAGGTCAGCCTCCATTGCATTAAGAAACAGTGGCAGGTATGAAAGGGGAGAATGGGTAGAAGAGAGAAAAACACATGATGTTGCTCAGTTTAACTCAATCATTTCAAATGCAAATACTCACTTCATAATGGGAAAAATCCAATATAACACTTATAGTACATTATACATATTTTATCCTTTTTTTTTTTTTTTTTTTTTGGCAGAGCTGCAGATCAAACTCAGGGCCTCACACATGCTAGGCAAGGGCTTGACCACTGAGTTACATCCCCAGTCCACATTCCACATTTACTGGTTATTCATCATTTTGTCCAAATTAAAGTTCTCTGATGGCAGAACTTTGTTAATGTCAAGAACAGTTTCTGGCACTTAGTAAGTACTTAATAATTGTCTGCTAAAAGAAGGCTGGAAGTGCCATATCATGACCACTTTCCCTTCTCTACCACCAACAAAACTACTAACAACTTACCAAGGCTTCCCAACTGCCTCACAAGGACATCCTCAGCAATAGTGATTCATCCTGGCACTCTGGTGAATTTGCTGAGCAGGAAGGCTAGTGTAAGTATCAGACCAAGCAACATGTGGTGGTCATACCTGTAAGTCCAGCAACCCTGGAGGTTGAAGCAGGAGGATCTCAAGTTCAAAGCCAGCCTGAGCAACTTCACAAGACTCAGCAACTTAGCAAGAACCTGTCTCAAAATAAAAATTATAAAAAAAAGGACTGGGGATGAAGCTCACTGGTGAAGGGCCCCTGGGTTCAATTCCCAGTACCTAAAAAATAAATAAAAGTAACAGGCAGATCTTTATTTTGCTTTTGACTAATGAGAAAGTTTCTGGTTGCCCAGGAATCTGCATGGAAATTTCTATCATCAGATAAGTAGAATCTCAGAAGTTATTATAAAAATCTTTTAGTGTAAAAACTATTACCCTATGTAAATGTATGATTACACAAATGGTATGCTTCTACTTCATGTACAGAGAAACAAGATGCATCCCATTTGTTTACAATAAAAATAAATTTAAAAAAGAAATATTTTAGTGTGAGGACTGGGATGTAGCTCAGTGGTAGAGTGCTTGTCTAGCATGTGTGAGGGACTGGGTTCAATCCCCAGTGCAGCAAATAATAATAATAATTATTATTATTATTATTATTACAGCAATGGCAACAATAATAATGTTTTAGTGTGAAATAAAATCATTTCTGTCTCACATGGCCTCCTTATATGTGGATGGAATTTAAATTGAAGCACTGGGTAGAAGACACAGTCCTGACTTGGATTCTAATCTATTTCCTATCCCAATATAATCTCAAGTACTTTCCAATTCTCCTATCTGTAAAAATGGGAGAATGGGGAAAAAAAGGTTAGGTTCTGTATTCTCTAGTACAGCCTGAATATCTTAACATGTTTTAATTTAACGTAATAGAAAAATGTCAAGTAATTACCTAATGCCTATTTAAACCACCTTCCTTGTCCCCTTCCTACTAATTGGGCAAGCCCACCAAAATCACTGATCACTTACCATAATTTCACAATAGTTTGATAACCATGTGCAGCATGGTGATTTGAGCCCCTCCCAATTCACTGGTCCCTCACTGGACCAGGCAAGGCTCAATGTATCTCTTCACCAGCATCAAAGTTTCTGACAGCATGAGGCATCATCTGTCTGACAGGGAAAAGAAACATACAACATGGAACCAGTCAAGTTTTGAGATCTAGATTTAATTGTAACACCTTAGTCATCTCTATCCAGTCATACCATGGACTTCAGATTTCACTCTTGCCAAGTATTCACATTAGCATCACAATTATGTTCTTTATCTAGCAAAAGTTATTGCAAGGCCTATATTTTTTATTTAATAAAGGATTCTTGCTCCCATTTTAAGTGAGGTTAGTTAACTTGGGTGCAGAGTCACCAAGTGACTATATCAGGGTTTTAGAACTCAGATGTGAACTCTGATACTGACCTTCCTATTTCCCATCAATATCCCCATCTTTGAATAAGGGTTAAACTTTATCCCTTAGTAACCTTGCTACATATGGCAGTTTATGAACCTATGTTCTACACTGCTGACTAAAACAGTCCCCAAAAGATGAACAAAACCTTCATCTAGTCATCAGATAGTATCTGGTTCATGCTGTTAGGGAAGTTAACAAACTCTGAATTCTGTCTCAAGTCCTGTTATTTACTAGTTCCATTCCCACCAGGACCTACCATAAGTGAAAAGTAAGACACAGCAATCTGAAACGTAAGGAGCTAGGTGGACTCATGGTTACTCCCCTAACCCCAAGACTCAATCACTGGAGAAACAAGGTTTTGAGGGGCAAAACTTCACAGAACAAGCCAAAGAAAGATACAAACCACCAACACTGCTGCTGCAAGGGTCTTTCTTTCTAAAAAGGCAGCCTATTACTTGTACATTTCCCAGTCCCTAGCTGCTTAGAACAAAATGCAACCCAGAAATCTGGCAGTTCTGTGGCCTAAAGCCTAGACTATTAATTTTTCTCATTAGATGCTGGTAGCACCAGTTAATCATGTCAGGTTTCCTCTTACTCTGCGAAATGCAGGCAATCCTCAACTCAAACCCCAGGAAGACCCAAGAAGCAGTTTCCTGGGGTTCATTTTCAACTGTTTCACTCATCACGCAATACTAGCAAAAAAGAATCTGTTCTCTAATCTACTAGTAACCAAGAGACCTAGAAAGTCAAATATTCATCTACAACATTATTTTTATTTTTCATGGTTTTGTTTTATCATGTCATGAGTACACCATAATTTATTTTACCAAATTCCTATTCATGAACAAGTTTTGCACTGTTCACTGCTATGAACAGTATAAAGATGCCCATCTCTTAAAGTTTTTGTTTGAAAGTACTGAGAATTGAACCTAGGGCCTCATGTATACTAGGTAAGCACCCTAATGCTGAGCTATATCCCCAGTCCTTTTTATTTTGAGACCAGGTGTTGCTAAATTGCCCACACTGGCCTTGACTTTACAATCCTCCTGCCTCAGTCTCCAGAGTATCAAGAATTATAGGCATGTATCACCACAACCAGGTCATCCCTAAATCTTTTTTGTGTGTGTGTGTGGTGGTGGTGCTGGGTGGTGCACAAGGCAAGCACTCTACCAACTGAGCTATATCCCCAGCCCCCCTAAATCTTTCAGAATATCCTTATGTGAATATTTAGGGGTATAGTCCTAGACATTAATACAAATCTTTATTACTAAGAGAACTAAAAGGTGAGTGAGACATGGTCTCTAACCTTGAGCTTAAATCAAGGGAGATAAACATTTACCATTATTGTGTACTTGATAATTTCAGTTCATGGTGCTTCCTAAATGAAACTGTGGCTATTGTTAACAGAAATGGTTAAAAAGAAAACTATTAAGAGCTGATTCAATCCCCAGCATTGAAAATACTAAAATAAAAAATACTGCCAGGTGTGGGGGCACACACCTGTAACCCAAGTAGCTCGGGAGGCTGAAGCAAGAAGATCTGGAGTTCAAAGTCAGCCTCAGCAACTTTGAGAGGCACTAAGCACCTCAGTGTGATCCTGTCTCTAAATAAAATACAAAATAGGGCTGGGGATGTGGCTCAGTGGTTGGAGTGCCCCGAGTTCAATCCTTGGTACGCTAAATAAATAAATAAGTAAATAAATAAATAAATAAATAAATAAATAAATAAATAAATATTAAAAATACTATTAGAAGTGTGAGTCTACATTGTGTACAACCATAGAAAGGAAAAGTTGTACCCCATTTGTGTACAATGAACCAAAATGTGTCTGTAAAAATAAAAAAAATATTTTAATAAAAAATACTATTAGAAGCCCAAATTAAAAATCCATTCACTAGAATTCCAAAGTTATATTAAGGCTGAATATCATCTCACTGGCTCTTTTTATGTGACTTGCTATTTCTTATTTATCAAGTTTTAAATGAAAGAACCAAATGGAAGAAGATCCTCCAAAAACCACTTGCCCCAAAGCCTAAGAAGCGACTGAAGTGCAGGGCAGTACTGCACATTAGGCTTGGCCTTCCATCTTTCCTTCCCCCTACTATTTCCAGTAAACAACAGTGAGATGCAGCCATTTTCTTTAAAAACAAAATGGCTCCTCTCCCTGGCTCTCTCATTCCCAGGTAGACCTACTGATACATAGTTAGCCTGTGATATTCTTCCCAACCTAGAAGATACAGGTAAAATTCAAAAGAAACTATTTGGTGCTGTAATGCATTAGATACAGATGAGATTAAAATGGATGACAAGTATTTTAAAGACCTATCCAACAAAGATGAGTTGATGTGATAAAGCAAATATTATAAAATGCTCATTATAAATCTAGGTTGTGTGGGGCTGGAGTTGTGGCTCAATGGTAGAGCGCTTGCTTGGCATGTGTGAGGCCCTTGGTTCAATCCTCAGCACTGCATATAAATAAACAAAATAAAAATATGATTGACAACTTAAAATATATTGTTAAAAAAGTTCTTTTAAAAAAATCTGGGTTGTGGGCACATAGTTTATCACTATAAGATTCTATCAACTTTTCTGTATGTATGTTTGATATTTTTCTTTATAAAGTGCTGGGAAGCCAGGTGTGGTGGCACATGCCTGTAATCCGGGATACTTAGGAGGCTGAGGCAGGAGGACCACAGTTCCAAACCAGCTTGGGCAATTTAGCAAGACCCTTTCTCAAAATAAAAAATAAAAAGGGCTGGGGATATGGCACAGTGGTTAAGTGCTCCTGGGTTAAAACCCCAGTACAGGGCTGGGGAGATAGCTCAGCTGGTAGAGTGCTTGCCTCCCAAGCACAAGGCTCTGAGTTCGATACCCAGTACCGAGAAAAAAAAAAAAAAAAAAAAAAAACCAGTACAAAAGCAAACCAACAATGGGAGGAGAAAAAAATCCTGCAAGGAAGCAGCTTGAAAATTAAGAATATAAAGTCTTTCCCTCCATTTCACTACTTGAATAAACACATCTGATGTAATTAGCCTAACCAATGTTCCCTCCATTGTGGGTTTTTTTTGCTCTTTGGTGCTGGGGATTGATCCCAGAATCCTACTAAACACAAGCTCTACCACTAAGCTACAACCCCAGCTCTCACTGTGTGTGTGGATTTTTTTTTTTTTTTTTTTTGCAGGGGCTAGGGGTCGGGGATTGAGGGGTTGCGGGTGGTTTTTGTGGTGGGATGGAGACCAGGGCCTAGTTAGACAAATACTCTGCCACTGGGCTATACCCCCAGGCCAGCATGTTTTTTTTAATTCAGCTTTTTTGCATCTGAACTGGAGCTCTTTAACTTTCTAATGAAGTGAAATCAATCACAATGTGATCAAAGGTAGATAACTAAGTTAATGCAAATGAGGTTGGGAGGCTAGAGAGGAGGGCTTTAGTCTCTTTGAAATTCTGGCTGGGTACCTAAATAAATCTGGGTAAGTGAATAGTCCATTAAAAATTAGGATCCTCTAAATAATGGGCAGGGATATAGCCGAAGGATACAGCACTTGCCTAGCATGCAGGAGACCTTAGATACCGAGCAGCAGGTTTAAATAAATAAAAAGAAAAGAAAAAGAACCCTCTAAACATTTGCATCAGCCTACCTTTCTTTTCTGCCTTATCCCACACTAATTTCTTATTTTCCAAATTCTCATTGCAAAGAGCTGTGTAGGCAGGAAGCGGGCAAGGGAGAAGGCATCAAAGAATGCCATGCCCTTGTGCTTCAAGTTATGATATAATAAAAGGAATTTCTAGAGTTCCAGATCAAAACTTTATGTTGAAGGACACAACACAACTGATCAAACAGGACCCTGGAAGAGGCCATATAATCTCCCAGTTTAAAATATGTCCTAGTTGACCCATCTGTAATACAGGAAAGGCTTGTCACAAGCAATAACAAATGAAGCCAATAAATGAGTTTCTGAAATGCTAAAAGGATTTCTGGTGAATGAAGTTAGGAAGGAACCATCACTGTTGGGTGATGATCTAGAATAAGGTCAGTAAACTTTTCTGTATAGGCTTTTGTGGGGCCACAATACCTAACACAACTCAACTCCCCTCTTCCTTCTGGTGCTCAAGCAGCCCCAGGTGAAATGTCAAGGAATGTGTTCTTCTAGAACTTTGCAAAAATAGGCAACCCATAGGTTGTAGAATTTGCTCACCCCTGATCTAAAATGTGGAATACTATGTAGGAATACTATTTGGAGAATGGCCTGGGAATGAAAAGAGGATGAGTGGGCTGGGGCTCAGTGGTAGAGTACTCATGTAGCTATAGGAGGCACTGGGTTCGATCCCTAGCACAGGAAAAACTCAACTGAGGGCTGGGGATATAGCTCAGCTGGTAGAGTGCTTGCCTTGCAAGCACAAGGCCCTGAGTTCAATAGCCAGTACCGCAAAAAAAAAAAAAAAAAAAAAAAAAAAAAAAAAAAAACTCAACTGAAATAAAATAAAGGGGATGTGCTACAAATAGGAACCATTTAGCAAACACTGGGCCATGAGGATGAGGCTCTGGAAATTCTCCCCCAGGTCCCACCAAGGAAGAAGTTGTCAGCAGTACCAACAGCAGCAACATCACATCTGCAGACACCAAGGACTAAAGTCCAAATATACCACTGCCTCATGAGAAAAGAAACAGCAAGTTTCTGACCACATACATTTTGAAGTAATAGCTGACAGTCAGAGCCTGCGGAGACCACTTTAGCAGGCACACAGTAAATGTTTGTTGATGACTCATTCATTTATTCATCCAATAAACATTTACTGAGGCCTACTAATGTGCCAGGCTGGGCTCTGACAATGAAGACACCATTCCTGCCCACAAGGAGCTCACAGTCTGTTAACATAGGAAGAGAGAGATAGGTGTATACACAGACAATTACAATACAATCTGATAAGTTCTAGAATACTTATCAGGTTGTATTATAATGGCCGATGTAAAATTTCTTTCCAGGGGTTGCTGCTCCAGGCTGCTGCTGGCTGTAACATGAAGAGAGGGGGAGAAACAAATGGTAGGAATAAAAAATTAAATGCTTTTCAGTCACTTCAAATATCCAGACTCTCCCTAGTCACTGATTATGGATAACTATAGGAACTAGATAGACAATAGCATGATAAAATGAGATTGCCATGCTTAAGATAAGCAGAGACCTTAAAAAGAAGGTCCTCAACCACCTCTTCTAAAAGATGAGCTCCCCTCCCTCTTCTGGCTTATACATCTCTCAACCTCCCCATACTACCACATACAAGCCTGGTTTAATATCTACAGTTAGAAAAATGCTGAGTGGTTAGGTACAGTGGCACACGCCTGTAATCCCAACTTACTTGGGAGGCTGAGGCAGGAGGATAACAAGTTGGAGGCCAGCCTCAGGGATTTAGTGAGATCCTGTCCCAAAATAAAAATATAAAGGGCAAGGAATGTGGCTCTCAGTGATAGAGGGGCTCCTGGATTCAATCCCCAGTAAGGGGGGAAAAAAAAGTTATGGGGGGGGGGGGAGAACGGCTGAAAAACAGCAGCTCACATCCAACTGGATTAACCCAGTATAACTAGCTAGCAAAAATCAATTCAGTTCACTTGGCACCTCTAAATCCAATAATCTCCTCCCTTCACTGAAAAAATAAAAATTAGAATGTTATTAAATGCAAGACAGATAACATATGGCTAATGGAGTAGGAATAACAAGTTAGAAGGGTTTATTTAATAAACATAATTAAACAGATTCTGTAAAGCAGAAATAACAAAACCAGTTTCAGGAAAGCAGACCCTTGAGACCCTTCCCTCAAGATCTTTGAGACATATCTAACTCACTAACATTACAGACAAGAAAAATGAAAGAGGTAACACTCTTCCTGCTCCCTTTTTCAAAACTGGGTGACAGTAAGAGACGCCTTAAGGAGATTACCACTGTAAAAAGTTATTTTGTTTAGATGGTTTTATACAAAGATAGGATGGAATTTTTCTGTGTCCCATACTGTTATTTTTTATTGTTGTTATTTGAGACAGTCTAGCTAAATTGCAGAGGTTGGTCTCGAACTTGTTATCTTCTGGCCTCAGTCTCCACAGTTGCTGGGATTATAGGTGTGCACCACCATGCACTGAAAATAATAAATATTTTAAATAAGATCGATCCCTGAATGTATGGGGACTACTGTCTTTTTGGTTTTTTTTTTTTTTTTTTGGTGCTGGGGATCGAAGGCCAGCACTCTTCTGACTGAGCTATCTCCCCAGCCCCAGGGGACTACTGTTTTGTTTCTTGTCTAAGTTGATTTATTTTTTAGGGACAAAATGTCTTCCCACAACCACAGCCAGGGAGCACCACTTCTGTGCAGCACTCAAGAGTGATTTCCTTTTAAATAAAAAGAATTGGCTACCTTTTTAAAGGACAGACAAATATTATATCAAAATGGCTACGGAGAACCTGACATGTATTCCACAGAGCAGTTGTCTTTGGAATCACAAACATTTCTTCAGATTCAGTGCAACAAACACACCAGGAGTGTATCTGCAACAAATGTCATTTACAAACAGATTAACATTTAGGCCCAAATGGAGTAATTCACAAAATTAAGTAAGACCTAATAACTGAGATCTGACTGGAGGCCCTGGATTCAATCTCCAGCACCAAAAATAATAATAATTAAGATCTGAAAGTCCAGCCTCACTGATAATCAGAGAAATGCGTGATAAAACAAAGATATCATTCTTTTATATGTTAAGTTAGCAAAAATGAAAAAATTTTAAGTACCTAAATAACCTAAATAACTGGGTACAGAAACTGACATAATTTTTTGGATTATGGTAAATATTTATAATGTTCAAACCTTTTGACAAATACTTCTAATTCTGGAACTCTATTCTATAAGAAATAACCCAAAATAGACAATAAAACCTAAATGAAAAAACATCCATTATATAATTTACTGAAAATCTACAAAATACTTCCACACAACAGAATATCATGAAACTATTAAATGATAATTACAAAGAATGTTTAACATGGAACACAAAATGCCATATAAAATAGTACACATATGATCAACTGTATAGAAAAATGCAGAAAGAAATTAACAAATTAATTAACACTAGTTGTGGGTGGTAAAATTATAGACCTTCTTTCCCCACATTTGATGGCTGACCTCAGACAAAGCTGCAATTAATATTTATCTAATTTCTGGATTAAGGAAACTATTCAAACTTAACGAAAGAAAAACCACAAAACAAAAAACAGATTTGATCAATGATTTCATCTCAACTACAAATATAAAAGCAAAATGAAAAGGCAAAAAATAACCTGAAGTAGGTATTTATAACATATTACAGAAATCTGAGTAACAGTATTTATTTACAAAACACATTCTAACAGAAAACACTAAACACTAAACTTAAAACTCCAACAGATAAATCAGTGTAAAATATGAACTACCATCACATGAATGCAAATAAAACTTCTAAGAAATAATGGAAAAAGGAACCTAATCTCACCAATAACCCAAAAAATGAAAAAAATACTGGTTTTTATTCATAAAAATAAGTTTTTCAAAAAACAATTCTCAATGCTTTTGAGTAGAAATTGGTACAACCTTTTCAGGAAGAAAATTCGCAATATATATATTGAGTGCTAAAAATATTCATATCCTTTGATGTAGTAATTCCAATTCAATAGACCTATCCTAACCAAATAATTCAAATACTTGCATGTTCTGTCTTTAATTACAGAAGAGGCAATAATCTTTCCTTTACTATCACACATTTGGATCAATGCACCAAAATATTATTCTTAAGACTTAAAAAAAAAAATCTCTACTACAGAAAAGACTAGTTGTCTCAAAGCCTTAGACCAGACCACAAATCAGGCAAAAACAGGGAGGGTGTGTCCAGCCTGCTGCAGTCGGCCATTTTAGACCCTATGCAGAAGGACAACAAAAAGTGTACATAAGGATAGCAACCCCAGGAGGCTCCAACTCAACAATTGTTTACTTTTTTATTTCCCAGATATGTAACACTGCACTATGCACTAAGTCAAAAGCAGTAAATAGGCCTCCTTCCTTAATGGCTCAGAGTTATGATTTCAAAATAAAAAGTTTCCTTTAAATGTGCCCCTTTATTTTAGGGAATAAAGCATAATGTTTATGAGCACAGGATTCTGGAAAAATACTACTTGTATTAAAATCCAGTCCACCATTCAACTGGCTGTAAAGTCTTGGACAAATTAATCCAGGACCCTCAAATTTCTCATTTGTAAAAAATGAATAAAAGTACCGCTATTTCATAGGATTGTGGAGAGTACTAAATGAGTTAAAGCATATGTAGAAGCACGTAGGCCAACCAGTACCTTGCACTAGTAAATACTACAGACATTTAAGTATAATTATTATAAATAGGCCCAGAGAAGGAGAAGGACCAGCCTAAGGTCATGGATAGGATTATTGGAAAAGATTTCTCCTCACTTTTGAATCCTGGGCCCTATTACAATCTATAAGTGTTAATTATTGATTTTAGCATTTAACAAAATACATCCTCACTGGCAGCACTCAGCCACAACAGTGCAGCTGCCTTAAAAAAAAAAAAAAAAAAAGGAAAAAAGAGAAATCAATTCCCCACCACTCCCGCCTCCGACAAAATAGGGTTGGAAGTTCTACAGAAGAAAAAATAATTTAGAGAAAAGTGTGTAAACCCAAGTCACCTTCACACTACCATAACCCAAAATTTCTCTCCCTGCCCGTTGGGAGTCCCTGGCAGCCATTTGCCCAAATCCCAAGTTTCAAGCAAAATTTAATAAACATTTGGAAACACACCAAAACCTCACCCCTACGTTCTCAAGGGGAGAAAAATCGGAAGTTTTCAGCCAACATAACAGTAGATCCTCATACTGCAATCACTGTGCTGTGCTACTCTGATGCGATGAAAAAACTTATCTAGAACCACGCATAGCGGCCCAAGATCCGAAAGCCTTTTAAATGTATTGCAAGAAAGCGGCCGGTCTCTAAGTGCTGACCTTTTACGTATGTCCTACACACAGCCAGCTGCCGCAACCTTTTACAGTCATCCCCTCTGCATTTTTAAATGCACACTATCGGTAGGCCAGTAAGAGGCTAAGATTCCGGGTTACTTCCTTGCGGATTTAGCCACAGCCTACAACCAAATCAGGCTGATCCCTTCACCAACTAGAAAGGTAGATCTGCTTCTCTGCAGACCCTTCTGGCCCAAAATGGCCAAAGACAACTTACCGACCCCCTCGCCATTTTGTGACCTTAATTACCCATACGCTGCGCGCCTCCCTCCCTCCCTACCCCCATTCTGTCGGAAATACGCATGCGCGCCGCTCGCTCCCGACAGTTGAACTCAACCGTCACCATGTTGTATGAAGTACGCATGCGCACCTTCACTTTCCCCTCCAACCGCTGGTGCAACTTTGATTTCTTCACTGAATACACGTCTTTCACTTTTCGACCCTCCACGCCCACCCCCACACAAGCCTTGCGCCTGCGTGCCTCTCTCTTTTCCCCGCCACTGGAGCCCCTTTGCTTCACATTAGGCCTTCTCAGAAGGACTTGAGTGCCGCCACTCCGCGCCGCGCTTCCTCATCCAGCCTCTCAAATGCCGCGCACACAGCGCCTGTCCTCCCTATTCTCCCCACTCCAGCTACGACCTCCGTCAAGCACACGCGCGCGCATGCACACTCACATACACAGGCCTAATGATATCTGGATGTGTTTCTCGCCATAGCTGTGCCCCAAGTGCCCAAAAGGAGTCATTACCAGCCTTCCCGAATACAGTTTGATGTGATAAACTAAAGGAAGTTGAATACCGGGAAAAGGCGTTACGGGTGATCAGAGCATATCCCAGAACTAGATGTATCCGGCCCGACCCCAAGGGAGGAGCTAGAGTACCGTCGGATTCACATAATGTATTATAAGACCCGCCAACCTGAACAAAGGCAAGAAAGCTTTCATAAACAATCGGATGAGCCTAATCCTAAGGCCTCATATTTGCATACACCTGCTCCAAATGAGGAGCCCCCCAAAAAAATTGTTTAAGCAGGGAGCATTAGGGAAAATACCGATGCTCAGGTGCTTCACCCTACCTAAAGGAAAGCCTGTATCCCTTTCACAATGGGAAGTAAATGTTCAACGTCCTTTTGTTGGTCTGAGGCCCGTACTGGCCCTCATTTTCTCCTCCCGTCAACAGGGGGAATGCACAAATTAAGGATCTCCATGGCCGAGTTCCCTCCGCTACCCCCCACGTTACGTTCTTCCCCTATGTCGTTCCTTTACCTCCTGGCTGAATCGAGTCCATAGCGAGAATTCGTAGAGCCGGCCGTCCCAAGACAGTGTGGAGACAGCAAGAGATGCCTGGGTGGCAGCAGCAGGCCTTAGAAGCAATGGATATTGGGCAGGAAACCTGCCATGCCTCCAGCCGCAGAGCTGAAGCCAGAAACCCACAGCTTCTCCAGCAGCTCCGCAGTGTGCTTCTGGCGCATGCGCAGCGAGTCTCCTCCGCCCCACCCCCCGCACGCCGCCAGGAGTCCAACCTTTACCGATCCACCGGGGGCCTTAACCCCTTACCAAGTACTTAGGTCCCTAGCCTATCCTGCTTCTTCAACGTTTCAGCTCCCCTAGTTGGCACCAGCTTCCACCACCTCAGCCCATTCTTCTTTCGTCAATCCCTTTCCCATTCTTAACCCACCATTCCATTGCGAAGTCTGACTACCTTTATTTTGCCTGTTATTATCCTTGGTGATCTAAACTCCAATTCTTGGCCTTCCGTGTCTGCAGCCCTACTGGGCCTTTACTCCCCCACCCCTGCTGTTTCTGATATTTCAAATTGTAAAAGGGAAGGGAGAAGAAAAAAGAAAAAACAAAAATAAACAAACTTGCAAAAACCGTTGTTTAAAAAAAAAAAGTCAGCTGGGCACAGTGATTCATGCCTGTAATCCCAGCTATTCAGGAGGCTAAGGCAAGAGAATCAAAAATTCAAGGTACCCCTCAGCAATTTTTTTAACAAGACTTTGTCTCAAAATTAAAAATTAAAATTAAAAAAAGGACTGGGGCTGTGGCTCAAACCTCTGGTTTCAATCCCCAGTGCAGAAAGAAAAGAAAAAGAAAAGAAAAATGGTATATCAGTCATAAAGCACTGGCCTAGCCTACACTCCCTACCACTGCAAATAGAAAAACAAAGAAGACAAAAGATAACTACAACTGATGTTTTAGTGTTAATTTTTTTTTTTCTTTATATATTTTGTGGTGCTGGGGATCTGATTCAGGACCTTGGGCATGCCAAGAATAAGCTGTACCACTGAGTCACAGCCCTGGCCCTAATATTTATTTCTATTATCTATGTAAATGTACATCATGTCCATAAATCCTTATATAATGTATAAACAACTTGGAAAACAACAAAGAAGAAATCTGTCTAAATATTTCTGGCTTTGTAATTTATTTTCCAAGTAACCTTTTTAAAAAATATTGAATGCTTCAATATTGTTCTGTTTTATAAATTAAATGGTAGTGATAATGTTGAAAACTAAAATTTCTGTAATAAAATGGACTAAGCATGCCTGTAATTCCAGCTACTTGGGAGACTAAGGTAGGAGGGTCACAAATTCAAGACCAGCCTCAGCAATTCAGGGAGACCCTGTTCCAGATTTTAAAAGCGGGGTGCTGATGATTAGCTCAGTGGTAGAGGGTCCCTAGGTTAAATCCCCAGTACCAAGAAAAAAGGGGGGGGGGGGATTGTGAGAGTTCGCACTGTAGCATTGTGGCATTTTACACATTATTTTTTTTTTTCTATCTTATGTATCTCTTATCTTTACAGACACACATTTTGTTTTTTAAAACAACAATGACAAAAAAGGGGAAAAAATGAGATCTGGGACCCAAGCTGATGGCACACGCCTATAATCCTTGCAATTCAGGAGGCTAAGGCAGGAGGATCACAAGTTTGAGGCCAGCCTCAGCAATTCAGGGAAACCATGTGTCAAACTGGAAAAAAGAAAAAAAAAAAAAAAAATAAGTAAAGGGCTGGGGTAGATAGCTCAGTGATAAAGCACCACTAGATTCAATCCCCAGTACCCTCTCCCCCGCCAAAAAACTAAGATCTGGGGATGTAGATCAGAGTGGTAGAGTGGTGCCTGATATGTGGGAGACTCTGGATATTCTCTCTCTCTCTCTCTGTCTCACACTCACACACACGCCTCCCCTGCACAAAAAAAAATTTAGGAAAAATAGTAGTTTTTACTGTAATTTGTTATAATTTTTTCCTTTATTGGATTGATTTCTCACAGATTTTTATCCTGTGTCTGCAGAGCATATATAAAAACTGATTATCTACTAGACCACGAAGAAAGCTTTTCTCTTTGGGGGGTGGTGGTGGTGCTGGGGTAGTGGACCCAGGGCTTGCGCATGCGCCATACCACTTAACTGTCCTCAGGCCCGGAAGCCTCCTAGTTATGAGAAATTCTACGGGTCACATTGTCTTAAGAGGAAACGATTCAGTCTCATACTTAGCGATTCAAAAAGTTCAAAGTAAAAGTGAGCCGGGCGTGTTGGTGCACACCTGTAATCCCAGCGACTGGGGAGACTGAGGCAGGAGGATGGCGAGTTCAAACCCAGCCTTGGCAATTTAGTGAGGCCCTAAGCAACCCAGCGAATCTCTCAAATAAAATATTTAAAAGGGCTGGGGATGTGGTTCAGTGTTTAAGCGCCTCTGGGTACAACCCCTGGTTAAAAAAACAAAAACAAAAAAACCAAAAACAACATTTAATAGCACAATTCTGGCTTCTTGAGTAGGAGGAAAGTTAGATGGGAAGGGCGGCTAGAACACCTGTGAATGAGGCCGCCGCAAACCTCATGTGACGTCACAGAGGTCCCTGTAGGAAAAGAGCCATTTCCATCTTAGCCATCCTAAGGGGAGTTGCCTCTGGGCCTCCGTGGCACCGGTGGGTGGGCCGGCTCACCAGAAGATCTCACCGTGGCCATGAGCGGTAAAGAATGCTTCAAGTGTGGACACTCTGGCCACTGGGCCCGGGAGTGCCCTAAAGGAGGAGCTCGAGGGCGAGGACCTAGAGGCCGTGGCAGAGGTCCTCAGTGCAGTTCCACCACCCAATCTGACATCTGTTACCGCTGCGGTGAGACTGGTCATCATGTCAAGAATTGTGACCTTCACCAGAACATCTGCTACAACTGCGGGAGAAGTGGCCACATCGCCAAAGACTGTGTAGAGCCTAAACGTGACAGAGAGCAGTCCTGTTATACCTGCGGCAGACCAGGCCATTTAGCTCGTGATTGTGACCATCAGGAAGAGCAGAAATGCTACTCTTGCGGTGAATTTGGGCACATTCAGAAAGACTGTACCCAAGTCAAGTGCTACCGATGTGGCGAGACTGGCCATGTGGCAGTGAACTGTAGTAAGGCAAGCGAAGTGAACTGCTACCGCTGTGGCGAATCTGGACATCTAGCCAGGGAATGCCCCATTGAGGCTACTGCTTAGATCACTCCCCTACCCCCCTCTTCTTGGCTGATTAGTTGTATTTTCGCTAAAAATCCCTTCATGGACCAAAAGGTTAATAGATGGAAGCTACTCTTAGGCCAGCAAACTTTATTTACCAAGTTAATGGAGGAAAGGGCTGGGGGGAAAAAGTAAAAAAAAAAGTTATTGTAATTAATGTGCTGTTTCTGTGCCACCCAGGAATCCAGATGTTGACTAATCATTCTGAGCACTAGGCAATTTCTTGGTTCTTTGGGTGTATTTTGATTTTTACATAATTAGGAGTTAGCAGTGAACAAAACAGAACAAGTATGAACACAACCCTTGACTCTTATTAACATAGGAACAGATAAAATATGTAGTGTGTCCAATGGAGGTAGATTTCCATACAGAAAAAGAACATCAAGTAAAAGGATTAAAAGCCTGTATATGTGGAGGGGGGGAAGACAATGTAGTTCTCTTTTAGATTCACAAGGCCACCCTGAGAAGATAACATTTTCTCAGAGATCCATGGAGCAAATAAAGCTGATTTTGGAAATGTCTATGACCTTGTCGATTTTATTATGTTGATGGCTTTAAATTATTTGACCTCATTAGCTTTTAAATAAAAGACACAGAGTTTAATGAAAATAAATGAGAAAAAGATGTATGTGTAGCTTTGAGAAAGAGAAGTAATCAGAAAACAACAGAAAGCAAAGAGTGGGCATACAGTTACTGATGGCAAAGTTTAGACATATTTTTTAAAAATCTAAGAAAAGTGTCATTAAAACTAAACATAGCTTGAGGTTTCAGTAATTTTAAAATACTTTTCACAGTAATGAAAATTATAGTTAAGAGTTTCTGAAAAAAATCTATTTTCACATCTATAAAAATGTTGAGTTATGGGGTAGGTGTGTAGCTTAGTGGTAGAGCACTTGGCTAGCACAGGCAAGGACCTGGGTTTGATTGGGGCAAGGTGGGGGTTGGGGGTGAAGTTAATTATTGTATTAGGAGAAAATAGAATGGGAAATGGTTTAGAAAATAACAATAATGGCAATACTACATATCAAACTTGGGATATGATAGAGTTTACAGCAGAAAGACTAGCATAGGAGGTACAATTTTTGGCCTATAAACTCAAATGATCCAAAAATGTAACTTATGACTGAAACCACATTCTGTTATGAACCTTCATAAGAGTTGCGGTATAATCCTTCATTCCCATTTGAGAGACCCTTTCATTTCAGCTGAGTTCCTTTCCTCTTCTGTGACTGTCTTGGGCTCCTAGAAATTTATTTCATCACTCTGTGCTGTCTCAACAAGATAAACTCAGACACAGTTCCAGCCCCTAAATAGGACAATCACAGTTGAATCTGCCAAAACACAACATGAAACTCCTACATCAGACTGTGCCAAACAAATTCCTTGATCTCATCGCAATCTTTGACTCTATTTAGTATTTAGAGAAGGAAGAACACAGAATTCTGTCCCTATCCCCACCCGACACCCACCAGTGCTGAGGGATCAAACCCAAGACATCACACATGCTAAACACAACTTTACCAGTAAGTTAGTCCAGGATTCTGAACTTGTACCCCTCAAAACCATCTAGAATTTCATTTCCCACGTGTCAGGAGTTTGGTGCACAGTTGGAGTGGGAAAAGAAACTGGGTCCCTCTATTAAGGAAACATTCAATATTTAAGTCTTCTCTATTTCTTCTTCTAGGAAATCTTTTCTAGTTCCAGGGAAAGGGAAGCCTTATTTTGACTCATGAGTATCCCTACACCAGAAGACATAAAATGGCAGCCCTCTCACTGAATCAGGTTCACAAATGAGTTTAGTTTGACCTATACATTGTTAAACAATATTTGTGAATTAAAGATGTAACATTTAAAAAGTGGAACACTTCACAAATACATATTTATTTTTATGCTCTCTGGAACAAAAGCAAGGATCAGGAAGCAACAAGTACATATTCCTGTGGGAATACTTTCAACTGCAGGTGAAGAATTTTCTCCCTAAGACAAGTAAATGGTTACTCCCTTAATCCCAGCCCCCACTGCTCCCTGGGGTCTTGCAAAAGTCTCAGACAGTTCTTCTTTTTTTTTTTTTTTTTTTTTTTTTAGTTATTCTTTACTCATTTACCTTACTTGTCAAGCCCCTAAAGCCATTTGAGTCTATAACTCCTGCTGATCCTAGGAGCTGTTATATATAATTCTCATATTAATAAATGTGATCATGGACTGGGGGTATGTCTCAGTGGTAGAGTGCTTGCCTAGTTTGCATGAGGCCCTAGGTTCAAAAAAAAAAAAAAGAAAAAAGATACAAACAGAAAAGCACATATCAATAAAAACTAAAAAGGCATTTTGTGAAATTGAAGCTTCTTCCTGATTTAAAAACAAAGTAACAAAACATCTGTTAAAAATGACTTAAAATGGGCTGGGCATAGTGGCACATAACTGTAATTCCAACTATTAAGGGATTGAGGCAGGAAGATGGCAAATTCAAAGTTAGCCCGGCAACTTGTCTCAAAAATAAAAATTACAGGGAGTATAGCTCACTGGGAGAGCATACCTGGACTCAATCCCCAGTTTTGCAGATAACAACAATAATAAAATTAAATTTAAAAACAAAGATAAAAATGACTGGGATGTAGCTCAGTGGTAGAGTACTTACCTAGTATGTCTCTGGGTTCACTTCCCATTACTGATGGGGGAAAAAACAAACAAACAAAAAAACCAACCACCTTAGAATAGGGCTAATAGGGCTTTTGCTTCCAAGAAGATGAAACAGGCCACACACGGTGGCACATGCCTGTAATCCCAGCAGCTCCGTAGGCTCAGGCAGAAAGATCATGAGTTCAAAGCCAGCCTTGGCAACAAGAGGCGCTAAGCAACTCAGTGAGACCCTGTCTGTAAATAAAATACAAAAAAGGGCTGGGGATGTGGCTCAGTGGTTGAATGCCCCTTGGTACCACAAAAAAAGAACAAAAAAGAGGATGAAACAGATGTACCCTCTTCCCACTAAGTACACTAATTACAACTAAAAACTCTCCCTCTCTCCATATATATATATATATATAAATAAAATATTATACATATGTATATACAATATGTTATTATATGTATATATTATATATTATTAATATATAATATGTATTATATATCATTATATACATATACATATATGTATATGTATATATACATATATATGTATGTATTATATGTATATATTATATATAAAATATTATACATATGTATATATAATATGTTATTATATGTAACATATATAATAAGACTATAATACTGAAGAGTGGTGGGAAGAAGACAGATGGGCTAGGGACCTCTGGGCCAAAGACATTAAAAAAAAAAAAAAAAAGCTTTTGGTACCAGGGCTTGATCCTAGGGATGCTTATATCACTGAATCACTGAGCTACATCCCCAGCCCTGTGTTTTTTTTTTTTTTTTTAGAGACAGGGTCTCACTAAGTTGCTGAGGCTGGCTTTGAACTTGAAATTCTCCTGCCTCAGCCTCCAGAGTCACTGGGATTATAGGGATGTACCAGTGCATGCAGTCTATCTCTCATTTTTTACTTTCATACTTATTTATTTGGTTGTAGAGAAATTCTTAATTTATCTGCAGTCAAATATATTGTTTTGTATTATTGTTATTATTTGGTCATAATTTCTGCCTTTTAAGTCATTTTGAAAACAACTTATTTCCTACTGTTTGTTTATTTATTTATTTAGGTGCTGGGATTGAACTCAGGGTCTCTGTCTTCCCTATGCTAGGTAAGTACCACTGAGAGCTACATGCAAAGGCCCTTATATTTTAATCGTTTCATTTTGTATGTATATCTGTAACCCTATGGAGGCTATTTTGGCAATTTTTTTTAATTTTTTTTTTTTTTTTTTAGTTGTAGATGGACACAATACCTTTATTTTATTTATTTATTTATTTATATGTGGTGCTGAGGATTGAACCCAGTGCCTCACACGTGCTAGGCAAGCGCTCTACCACTGAGCTACAGCCCCAGCCCGCTAGGGAAAAGTTTGAGGTTGGGATCTAACTTTACTTTTCTGCCATGTTTTACCACTTTTTCCGACATCATTGATTGAATCATTCTTCATTCACTTACAATGATCCCCTTTTCCTATAAGAAGTTGCAGCATTTGTCAGGAGAACTTGATGGCAAGGGACAGAACTTCAACTCCATAATACTTCCATAATACTAATATATATATAAATATATATATATAATTTTATATTTATATAAATACATACATATACATTATTTAACAATATGTACAATCAGGTAAGGCAGGAATAAAGGTTTAAGGGACAATTTGAATTAAGACCTAAAGGCAATCAGGACCCTATCAGAACTTTATCTCTGCTTCCCTTAGCTTATCAGTTTCACAGCTGCCAAACAATGGCAAGATTTTCTTACTCTCTAAAGGCTGGCACTCTCAAAGGTTTGTTGACCACAAACCTGGTTAGGGATGAAGTTAGAGACTGGGGATGTGACTCAAGGGTGGAGTGCTCAGGTGGGAGGCTCCAGGCCCTGGCTTTAATCCCCAGTAGTGCAAAAATGAAAAAAACAAAATACCAGAAGATAGTGAGAGGTTTTCAAAATGACACTGAAAGCAGAAACTATGACATAATAACAATAAAAATATTTACTGTATAAAATTAATATTTAATTTATTAATAATATTTATATTATTTAATTTATTTAATAATATTTAATTTATAATTTATTTATTTGGAGATACCATACCGAGGATTGAACTCAATGGTGCTCTGTCGCTGGTTACATCCCCAGCCCTTTTTGTTTTTCTTTTTTTTATTTTGAGGCAGCATCTTGCTAGGTGGCCCAAGTTGACCTTGTACTTGCAATCCTTCTGCCTCCATCTCCTAGTCGCAGAAATTACAGAGGTATGTGACTGTGCTGGGCTAAAATTAAGAATTTCTGAGCCGGGTGTGGTGGTGAATGCCTGTAATCCCAGCGGCTCCAGAGGCTGAGGCAGGAGGATCCTCAGTTCAAAGCCAGCCAGCAATTTAGCAAGGCCCTAAGCAACTCAGTGAGACCCTGTCTGTAAGTAAAATACAAAAAAGAACTGGGGATGTGGCTTAGTGGTTAAGTGCCCCTGGGTTCCATCCCTGGTACCCAAAAAATAGAATTTCTTTATACACTGGGTACAGTGGTGTACACTTGTATTCCCAATAACTCACTCAGGAGGCTGAGACAGGAGGATTGCAAGTTCCGGGCCAGCCTCAGCCACTTAGAAAGACCCTTAGCAACTTAGCAAGACCCTGTCTCAATATAAAATAAAATAAAGAGGGGTGGGTGCTTGGGACCTAGCTCCGTAGTAACATGCCTCTGGTTCAATCTCCAGTCCTACCAAAAAAGTTGCAGATGGTGGTGCACGCCTGTAATCCCAGTGACTCCAGAGGCTGAAGCAGGAGAATCTCGAATTCGAAGGCAGCCTCAGTGATTTAGTGAGGCCCTAAGCAATTTAGAGAGACCCTGTCTCAAAATAAAAAATAAAAAAGACTGGGGATGTGGCTCAGTGGTTAAGTGCTCCTAGGTTCAATCCCCAGTACCAAGGAAAAAAAAAGAAAAAAGAAAAAACTACCAGAAAGAAAAAGAAAAAACTATGAAAGTAAGATAACAAAAATTAAAACAGGGGGCCAGAGTTGTGGCTCAGTGGTACAGTACTTGCCTGGTGTGTGTGAGGCCCTGGGTTTGAATCTCAGCACCACATGTAAGTAAATAAATAAAATAAAAAAGATCCATCGACAACCAAAAAAAAAATTAAAACAGGAAATTAGAATTGATTTTCAAAACAATTAATTCAATGATTTAGTGTCCTGTGCACTTCTGCAGGCTGCAGGGGTGTGGTCTGCAGACATAAGACTGAGTTGGGGCATTTTGCAGGTATGAATCCTGTCAGGACACCAGGTGGGCAGAAGTGCATGAGAGAAGGGAACTGGGAGTGGGGCAGTAAGAAGGGGCCTACAGGGAGGGTTTGTTCATGTTTGAGAGGATAGCTCGCTTTGAAATTTAATGGCTGTTTATTTTTTTGGTACTGGGGATTGGACCCAAGGGACTTACATATTGAGGTATACTGAAAACCGCTGCTTCCTTGCCCGGCTGCTCCAAGCAGCTCCGCAGCGCTGCTCGCTCCTACGGCCCGACCAGCAGGATGAAAGACACGTACACTTCAGAGGTTCATGAAGCAGCTTCCCTCTTTATTCAAATAACACCCTCAATATATAAGCAGTCTCATGCATAAGCAATTGTAACCAGATATGTCCATCCAATCCTGTTAAAAGTCAAGCGATCACTCGCTGGAGCATACATGTAAAGTATATCTGTCCACGTGCTAGGCGGCAGAACTGATTATCATACAGCCAATTGTAAACGTTTCCTGCCTCTCTCCATGCATAATCAAGACACCGTTTGCTCTCTGCCAGTCGCCATCTTTAGATGCACATGGCATAACCCTGTGCCCGGTTTCGCCCACCACAGAGGTACATCCTCAGTCCTTTTTATTTTTTATATTGAGACAGGGTCTATTTAAATTGTTGTACATCTCTCTAAATTGCTGAGGCCTCAAACTTGTAATCTTCCTGCCTCGGCCTGCCTAATCACAGTCTTATGCAACCGTGCCCAGCTAATAGTTGTTTTTTTGATTGTAGATCATAGTTGCAAAGGTGTCTATTCCTATGTATGCCCTTATCCAAGGACTGTCTGCAGAGCTCCAGAAGCTTCAGAATGTAAACAAGGAACCCCCAATTTCAAGATCTGAAGCATCTGTTGCTTCCCCACCTGCAATCCCTCTGTTCTTTGCAAATTCAGCCTCCCCTGCCTGCAGGTGCTGAAAAGTACAATCAGTGAAACAGGCTCTCCATAACCAGAAGACAGGATGCTGGGTCCCCACGTAGGGAACCTAGGTTTAGACACTCTCCCACAGGTTTCAGCATGTGGAAAGACCTTGGAGAAGCTCCATAGGGTTCTCTTCTCAGACTGAGTCCAGCTGCAAGGGCATGTCTGCACACCAGAAACATCTGGTGGCACAGGGGGAGGTGGTGTATTCAAGTCATCCCAGCCACTCAGGAGGCTGAGGCAGGAGGATCACAAATTCTAGTTCAGCCCCGGCAACTTAGCAAGATGCTGCCTCAAAATAAAAAATAAAGGGCTGGGGATATAGCTCAGTAGGTAGAGTGCCAGCCTTGCATGCACAGGCCCTGGCTTCATTCCCCAGCACCACCTAAAAATTAAAAAATAAATAAATAAATAAATAATAAATAAAAGGGGCTGCCATGTAGATCAGTGGTAGAGAGCTTGCCTAGCAAGTGCTAGGCCCTGGATTCAATCCCCAGCACTACAAGGAAAAAAAAAAATCTGCCCTAAATTCAGAAAGGGGGTTGAGGGTGGGGACCAGAGATAAGCACAGTGGGACCTAACCTTTGCTGCTCTACCTGCCCCTCAGGGGCCCAAGTCCAGGAAAACCTAAGGCCTGCATTCCTAGGACTGTGGACACCTGCTGCCAGTGCTGAAGATGTACAGCTCCTGCTGGGTCCTAAAACAACCTGGCTTGAGGTGGGCCTCTCCCTTCCTCTCCCTCCCCTACCTTGACCCCAGGTGGGGTTGGAGCCCCTGTAGGGCCCAAGGGACCTAGACCAAGCCTTCCTGAGGCCCAGAGGAGGCCACAGGGTAGTAGAAAGAATAGTAGGTGGGATTGAGGGGCACCCATGGCCCTTCTGGAGTTTTCCCTCAACTGTTCCCTCCACCCAAATTTACAATTTAATCTGACCATCCCTGGTTTCTCTCTCTCTCTCTCTCTCTCTCTCTCTCTCTCTCTCTCTCTCTCTCTCTCTCTCTCTCTCCCCCTCCCTCCCTCCCTCCCTCCCTCTCTCTCTCTCTGTCTCTCTCTCTCTCCCTCTCTCTCTCTCTCTCTCTCTCTCCCTCTCTCTCTTTCCATTCACCCTCTACTTCAAAGTGGGCTAGGTCCCCTTACCCTGGGCCAGGACAGAAGGGGAGCTGCTGTTGGTCACTAGTATAGGTGGTGATCATACAGAGAATGCCTGGTCACTGCTCGAGCTAATACAATGTCCTGAGACCTCTGTTCCTTAATTGTTTATAATCACCTTCTGTTTTGTTGTTCTGGGTAAGGAAGCCAAGATCTAAAGGTCAAACTTAAATAATAATAATTAAATGTGAATGGGATCAGAACTTTCCCTGGGTCCCTGCCTGGCCTGGACAAGGATTTTGCACTAATCTGGCCAGAGGTAGACATGGTCAGGAGCTTGGTTGACAATTGTACCTGCCTCAGCATCCTGAATGTACCACACAGCGGACTGGCAGTTGGCCTGGAATCAGAAGAGCCTTCCAGAGTGCCTTAACATCTTTTTTTATTCCCCCTACTGGGATTGTAACCTGGGGGTACTTTACCACTAAGCTACATTTCCAGCCCTTTTTTTTTTTATTTTGAAACAGGGTCTTGTTAAGTTTCTTAGGCCTTGCTAAATTATTCAAGCTGGTCTTGAACTTCCAATTCTCCTGCCTCACCCTCCTGAGTGGTTGGGATTACAGGCCTGCACTGTACTTGGCACTTGAGCATCTTTATATATATATATATACTGTACTTGGCACTTGAGCATCTTTATATATATATATATATATTTTTTTTTTTTTAGTTGTAGATGGACACAATACCTTTATTCTATTTATTTATTTATTTATTTTTATGTGGTGCTGAGGATCAAAACCAGTGCCTCACACATGCTAGGCAAGTGCTCTAGCCCTGAGCCACGACCCCAGCCCCACTTTAGCATCTTATGATCATGCACTCTACCACTGAGCTATAGGAGCTACACTTGTTTTCTTCTTTACTTTTTGTTTTTGTTTTTTGTTTTGAGATGGATTTCTCCATGTTGTCCAGGCTGGCCTGGAATTCCCCATCCTCCTATCTAAATCTCCCTAGTAGCTGGGATTACAGGCATTCAAGAAGAAAGAAGCTTTTGTTTTGCTCTTCCTGCCTCCTCAGACCCCTTTATTTGCTGTTTTTAGATAGTAAAGATGGTTAGTTTTTAGCCATGACTAGCAACATTATATCAATCACAAAAAGAACAGACATCAGCCAGGGCTCCAAGCATACTCAGAGCTATTTCATGAGGTGAAAATCCATTGCAACCAAACAAATGATGTCATTATTAGTTGTCAAGTGCTTTGTAAGATTTATTTTTACATAATGTTGGTTGACCCCCCCCCACCAAATAAATGTGAGTTAGCAGACAAAAACACAATTGATAAACAAAAAAGAAACTTGCTTCCTTGAAAAAAATGTTAAATAGAAAAATTTAAGGCAGGTGACATTTTTTAAAGGGAAAGACAAAGTAAAACACAAATTAGGAATGTGGATGGTACATGAACAAAGTCAGAGCCAAAGAGGAGTTACCGTAAAAGAGCATATATTTCATACAGACTTGGATTTAAACTCCTGCTCTCCTGTGAGATATTAGGCAAGCCTCAATTCTTCATTTTTTAAAAAATATTTTTTAAGTTGTTGATGGATCCTTATTTTTTTTTTTTAGTTTATTTATTTATATGTGGTGCTGAGAATTGAATCCAGTGCCTCATACATGCTAGGCAAGTGCTCTACCACTGAGCTACAACCCCAGCCCAAGCCTCAATTCTTGTGAGATTATTTTCTCATTTGTAAAATAAGCAGTAGTGCCTGGAAAAGTCACTATGAGGCTGGGGATGAAGCTCAGTGGCAGAGGGAGCATCTAGAATGGGTTAGGCCTTGGATTTAATCCTGAGCACCATATATGCATGTGCAAACACACACACACACACACACACACACACACACACACACACACACAGAGTCAGTGTATTACTTGAGATACATTTCAGTTACTTGGCACAATATGTGGTACAAGGTGAACTTTTAAGTTTTTAAGTTTCTTGGGGCAAAGAATTGTGAGAAGACAACTATGTAGGGAAACTGGTGATAAATAAGGGCTAGTTTTAGCAAGATTTGTTATGTATATTGCTCTGATGCCATCTTCAGGTTAAAAGTCTAGACTTAAGGTGATTAAATTCTGTCCTGCCTAGTAGAGAAGGGAGTGTGGACACCTTCACAAACTTATGTTTTCCCTTTAGGCAAAAAGGGGAGGGGTAGGCAGAGAGTTGTTTTTTGTGGTGCTGTTGGGGATGGAACTAAGGGCCTCATGCATGCTAGGCAATATTCTAACACTGAGTCATAGTCCAAGAGCTTTTGTTTATTGTTTATGTTTTTTGCAGTGCTAGGGATCAAACTCAGGGCCTTGCACATGCTAGTCAAACTCTGCCATTTAGTCACAACTTTAGCCCTCAGAGAGCTTTTCTTTCATTTGTTTCTTCTCAATGCCTTTTACCTACGCCAAAGTGACATATATTTGGGGATGGCATATTCTACCACACTTCAGACTTAACCATGAAGGCAGAAATTACTTTGTGTGTTTACGACAGAAGGATTATTTTGCAGAGAACTGGTCATACAGGTGACAAAGGACCTGAAGATCCAAAGGGAATGCCACAGTTTAACAAGAGCAGGATTCCACAATCACACCTGGATTGAAGAGACAGAGATAATAGATAAATGTCACTGGATCTTAGAAGTCATCCAATACAAGCTACAACTGTAGCAGGCCTATCTAGCTAGACCAACAGAGAAAATGGAGCCAACTGCCAGACAGGCTGTCTGAAGTAGAGAGAGAAGAATTCTGCTCTGGCTTCTATCTTCCAACCCATTATGGAAGCTTTTTCCCAAGAGGCTGAAAGAAAGGGGAAATGAAGAATGGTTTTGAAGGCCAGTGGTAGCACAGACTCTAAAAGGATACCCTGTGCAGCTCCAGAGACTAAGGCAGAAGGATGGGGGTTTAAAGCCAGCCTCAGCAAAATTGAGGTGCTAAACAACTCAGTGAGACCCTGTCTCTAAATATATTAATAGGGATGGGGATGTGGCTCAGTTGTTGAGTGCCCCTGAGTTCAATCCCCGATATCACCCCCCCTCAAAAAAAAAACCAAAAAAACAAAACAAAAAAAACACAAAACTACATTGCATGTCAAGGGTGAGAGTGAACCAGAACTAAAATATCCTTTTCCCTTATAATTTATAAGCCTCCTGCTCCATTTGAAATGCAGATGACCCAAAGCACCAGGACACAATTTTCATAGTAGAGTAGAAGTTAGACTATATGTAATTACATTGGAAGACCCAGCTTTGTGAGACCTTGTCTTAAAAATTAAAAAATAAAAAAGAACCATGAATGGTGGCCCATGCCTGTAATCCCAGCAACTTGGGAGGGAGGCTGAGGCAGGAGGAATCACAAATTAAAGACTAGCCTCAGGGGCTGGGATTATACTCAGTGGTAGAGCGCTTGCCTAGCATGTATAAGGCACTGGGTTCAATTCTCAGCACCACATATAAATAAATAAAATAAAGGTCCATCAACAACTAAAAAAAAAAAAAAAAAAGACTAGCCTTAGCAACTCAGGGAGGCTCTGAGCAACTTAGCAAGACTGTCTCAAAATAAAAAATAAAAAGGGCTGGGGAAGTTGTTCAGTGGTTAAGTGTCTCTGGTTTCAATCCCTGGTACCAAAACAACAACAACAAAAGTCCAACTCTGATATTGGTGTCCTGACCAGGGGAACCAGCAAACTGTTAAGACCACATTTCTTAACTTCCTTGGAGAAGAATGAATGAAGTTTTCACACCTTAATAATTTTTTATTATTAAGGAAAAAAATTATCCAAGAACCAGCTGACAAAGACTTTCTCCTTAATCCAGGTCTTCTGGGTTGTCTTTTTAACTAGACTGCACCTTTGGACTCTGTTCTTATCCCTGTTAACACAGTTTTAGCAAGAATCCTGTTGGGTCAGTTTAGCAAGATTCTTCCAACCTTGATATCTTATCACCCTGGCTTGCGCTCAGCAAAAACAGACAAATCAGTTTAGCCTGAATCCCCCTAACCTCTAATATTTCATTTTAGTAAAATTATCCATCCCTACCTTGCTCTTTGATTATGATTCCCTCTTATCTTATTCAGAATGAAACCCAGTTCTATACTTAGGTCTCTTTCCCCATATTGTAATAGTTCCTGAATAAAATCTGCCTTTATTCCTTTAACTTGTGTGCAGCTCTGATTTTCTTTGACACTGTCATTAAGGCAATCCAAAGAATTCTCCCTGACAGTTCTTGAAGAAAAACTTGCCCCAATCACCTTTTTTTTTTTTTTTTTTTGGCGGAGGCAGGGGGGGGAGGGGGGATTACCAGGGATTGAACTCAGGAGCATTCTACCACTGAGCCACATCCCCAGCCCTGTTTTGTATTTTATTTAGAGAAAGGGTCTCACTGAGTTGCTTAGTGCCTTGCTTTAGCTGAGGCTGGTTTTGAACTCTTCATCTTCCTGCTTCAGCCTCCAGAGCTGCTGGGATTACAGGCCTGCACCACAGTACCCCACCACTTTTTAATTTTTTTTTGTACTGGGAATTGAATCCAGGGGTTTTTGTTGTTGTTGTTGTTTGTTTGTTTGTTTTTATCACTGAGCTACATCCCTAGCCTTTTAAATTAGTTTCAGACAGGATCTCCCTAAATTGCTGTGGGTCTTGCTGCGACTGGCCTCAAACTTTGATAATTTTGAGAGTCTTGCTAAATTGCTGAGATTGGCCTCAAATTTTGATAATTTCAATCTTATTGCCTTAGCCTCCCCAGACTTGGATTACAGGCCTGTGCTAAGCTCTTGGGGTTTTTTGTTTGTTTGTTTGTTTGTTTGTTTGTTTGTTTGGTACAGGGGATTGAACTCAGGGGCACTCAGGCACTCAACCACTGAGCCATATCTCCAGCCCTGTTTTGTATTTTATTTAGAGACAGGGTGGTGTCACTGAGTTGCTTAGTGCCTTGCCATTCCTGAGGCCGGCTTAGAACTGGCGATCTTTCTGCCTCAACCTCCTGAGCTGCTGGGATTACAGGCATACATCACCGAACCCTGCTTTTTTTAGTTGTAGCTGAACACGATACCTCTCACATGCTAGGCAAGTGCTCTACCACTGAGCTACAACCACAGCCCCAGCTAATGTTTTTAATAATAAAATGAGAATTTGCATAGGGTTGGAAAATTCTAAA
This sequence comes from Sciurus vulgaris, assembly GCF_902686455.1. Taxonomy (NCBI): domain Eukaryota; kingdom Metazoa; phylum Chordata; class Mammalia; order Rodentia; family Sciuridae; genus Sciurus; species Sciurus vulgaris. The sequence goes on along the minus strand of NC_136471.1, from coordinate 75,966,018 downwards.
AGAATAGCAGGTGAACCGGGCCTGGTGGCTCCTGTCTATAATTCCAGCTGTTCTGGAGACTGAGGCAGGAGGATTGTGAGTTCAAACCCAGTCTCAGCAACTTAGTGAGGCCCTAAGCAACTCAATGAGACTGTCTCTAAATAAAATATCAAAAAGGGCTGGGCCTGTGCCTCAGTGGTTAAGCACCCCTGGGTTCGATTCCTGGTACCAAAAAAAAGGAAAAAAAAAAAGGTGATGGTGCTGGGCAGGGCAAAAAACTTCTGTATCTTTGCCTCTTCACTTTCAAAGGAACCTATGCTCCATAAAACTTACATCAAATAAATTGGTATATTTCTTTTGTTAATCTGTCTTTTATTACAGGGGACCCTGCCATGAATCCAGCAAAGAGTAAGGAAAAGAAATCTTTTTTCCCCTATTAAAGGTAAAAAAGAAAAATTTCCTTTCACCATCTTGCACCTTCCTTGCCTCCTCAAAGGTAAAGGAACTAGTAACACTTTCCTGTGTACTCTTTTATTTTTTCTTAGTTGTAGATGGACACAATATTTTATTTTATTATTTATTTTTATGTGGTGCTGAGGATCGAACCCAGTGCCTCACACATGCTGTAAGGCCCCCAAAAAGGAAACCCCAACTCTGTCCCATGGATGGACGGCAACCCCAATCAACCGCAGGAGGCGTCACTTGATGCAAACCGCAAGAGGTGTTTATTCCAGCGCGCTGGGACCCAACTCCAGGAGTCGAGTCCCTAGCAGAAAATCTTGTAGGTTTATAAAGGCAGAAACCACACATCTGGAGGGGTCGCACATGAAAGGGAAAAGGGGGACAAAGCTGCCAGGAAATTTCAAAGGGGGTCTGGGTTTGCTGATAACATGCAACATGTTTCACAATGTTTTACAACAGGGCGTAGATTCTGGTCAATAGTTTCTGGTAATCATTCTGTTTGAGCACTATCTGGCTATCAGGCTCAATTTACCCTTTTATTCTCTGTTTGGGGCTGTTTCTTGGAACAGCTTTAAGGGCTTTGTTCCTATTCCTGGGAGGGTGACCTTAGGGAGTTGAGATGACTGGGAGGGTGACCTTAGGGAGTTAAGATAACTGGGAGGGTGACCTCAGACAGATTAAAAAAATGTCCATTCTTTCAATGCTAGGCAAGTGCTCTACCACCCAGCTACAGCCCCAGCCCCAGCCCCTCCTATGTGTTTTTCCAAAGAGATTTTTATGCATATGCTAATATATGTGTACCCATAGTATTAATGGGGTTCAGGATACAGTACCCCAAAATATAGTACTTTAGCACATTGAATACTTTCACCTGAGAAGGAATTTGAGAAAAAGGTAGAAGCAATCATTTCACAATGACTTTCACCCTGCCTTTCTCACTTGAAACAGATGGTAAAACCTAGAAAAGATTTTTCTGACTTTCCCCTCATTTGAGAGGTGCCCTCCTTGTATATGGAGGAAAGGAACATCCTTATCTCTGGAGACAAAGAAGAATCTGAACAAACAAGCCCAGTTTATTACCATTAGATCATAAGTATAGTTCTCCATGACTATCTTCATCAAACCTACTACTATAACACAGAAATACTTCAATTTAATCACGTCTTTGAATGTTCATTTTCTTATTAAACTTCCCATACCACATAAAACTTATGTAAATTTGTACGTTTTTCTCAGGGTAATCTGAATTTTTTATTTTTAAGGCAGGGCCTCATGTGTGCTAGGCAAGCCTTTGACCACTGAGTTACACCCCCGCCCCTTAATCTGGGTTTTGTTACAGAGGCTTCATTCATGAACCTAAGATAGTAGAAGCATCTTGAAAATTGTAGATAACAATGCAGTCTGAAAATTCTTCTGTATCAAGATGATAGGAGAAAACTAGTGACAATGTTTAACTGAGTGGAAGCCCTGTGCTCCTGGAAAATAAAGATGATTGAGAACTTCTCCCCACCCCTGTCCTTTTGTGTTCTGAAGAATGGATAACCACAAAGGGCCATCTTGTCCCTCTCTTACATTCCCCTCTATTCTTCTTTATAACTTAGATAAAATTTGCTGTCCACTCTTTCTGATAGCTCTCTTGTTTACTTGCCTCTATAAAACCACTGCCCCTCTTCCTTTTCTTTGAAGTATTCTTCCACAGAAATATTTACCTTATTGCGATAGCCTGAATAGAAGCATCTTTTTAATTGTCTAGTCCATTTTGCCTTTTATACTAATAATTGAGCAATTCTGTTTTCTTCCTATAAGCAAAAAAGACACACTAACCCCAACATTAGGTCAAATTCTTGGTCAAATTTTGGCTTTTTCTGAATTCTCACTTTGAACTGCAAAAACGAGGTGCCACAGAATCCTTTGGTTTCCTGACTAAGACTTCCACATCCCTAAAGATGTCTCCCCACTCTTTTTGTTTGTTTGTTTTGGTTTAGATACCTGGGAATGAACCCAGGGGTGCTTAACCACTGAGCCACATTCCCACCCTTTTTATTTTTTATTTTGAGACAGGGTCTCATTGAGTTGCTGAGGCTGATCTTGAACTTACCATCCTCCTGCCTCAGCCTCCCTAGTTGCTGGGATTACAGGTGTGCACCACTGTACCCAGTTTTTGTTTTCTTTTCTTTTACAGTACTGGGAATTGAACCCAGGGCCTCCCACATGGTAAACAAGTACTCTACCACTGAGCTACATCCCCAGTCCTAATTACCACCATTTTATTTTTTTTAAAACTCTTCTTTTTTTAAATTTTATTTATTTTCATTTTTGGTACTGGGGATTAAACCCAGGGGTGTTCTACCACTCTGTTATGTCCCCAATATTTTTCAAAAACATTTTTTTAAAAGTTTTTTTTTTTTAAATTGTAGACAGACACAATACCTTTATTTTAATTTATATTTATTTTTATGTGATGCTGAGAATTGAACCCAGTGCCTCACATGTGCTAGGCAAGTGCTTTACCACTGAACTACAGCCGGCCCTTTCAAAAATTTTTGAGACAGGGTCTTGCTAAATTGCCCAGCTGGCCTCACATTTGTGATCCTCCTGCCTCAGGTATAATCCCAGTCATTGGGAATATATGCATGGGCTACCCTACCCAGCATTACCACCATTTTCAGAAGGCTTTTTCTCCTACAATTGATCTTCCTCTTTTGTCTCCTCCCCTCCTTTAGTATTCTTCCCATAGTCACCAGATCCAGTCTTTAATGTTTTCTTGTTCCATCATCTTTTTCCTCTCCTTATTGGTAATGATACAGGCTATGTATGTAGTGCAATTGGAAGAGCACAAGTCTTGGAACTGTATTGTCTATTTTTATTCATTGTTGTATTGAAGCACCTCAAACAGTGTCTGACATGGCAAGCACTCAATTTCTGTTGAGTAAGTGAATGGAATAGGAGATTAACATTATGTTGTCTATTTTTGTTTTTATTTTTAGATGGGCACAATACCTTTAATTTATTTTATTTATTTTTATGTGGTGCTGAGGATCGAACCCAGTGCCTCACGCATGTTAGATGAGCACTCTACCACTGAGCCACAACCCCAGCCCATGTTGTCTGTTCTTGAAATTTAGTTTATCTTCAAAAGTTACCTTTCAAAACCGGCATGGTAATGCATGCCTGTAATCCCAGCAATTTGGGAGGCTGAGGCAGGGGGCTTATAACAGTGGTTTACATCATACTTTGAATATAGCCCTTGCTGCTCTGCCACTGAGGCGTATTTTTAAATGGTTGTTTTTTCCTCTTCTCCCTCTCCAAATTAGCAAGTGAATTTTGACACCCACCCCTAACCCCTGTGAGGGCACACCTGCAATGTAGCCTTTGAATCAAAACTGTTTTCCTTAAAAAAAAAAAAAAAAAAACTGTTTTCCTTGAAGGACAGAATCACATCCTCTGGGACAGTAATCCCCTGTAGTTCTCCTTTACTAGCAAAGCAATAAAACTACTTTTTCCTTTTTTATTAAAACTGTATTGCATTGGCATCTGGGACAAGGACCTATTTTTCGGTAACAGGATCAGAAATTGGCCAGCCTTAGCAATTTTAGCAAGGCCCTGTTTCAAAATAAAAATTAAAAAAAAGATCTGGGATGTGGCTCAGAGGTTAAGCATTCCTGGGTTTAATTTCAGTACCATAAAGTTAAAAAAAAAAAGTTGTCTTTCAAAGATAACTTAGGGCTGAGTGTGGGGTAGCTCTGTACAGCAAGTGCTTAGTATACACACGGTTCTGGGTTCCAAGGTTCCAAGGTGCTGGGTTCTGTCCCCAGTACAAAAAAAAAAAAAAAAAAAATTCCTTGTGTTTCCTGGAACAAGAGGAAGCGTATTCTCTGCCTTGGTTTTCAGCAACCAAAAAGAAGGGACTGCTGGATACTCTCAAAGAAAACCAGAGCTGGACACTAGAGTGGTAAAGATGGATTTTTATTCAGAAACTATTGCAATAGGAGAAAAGAGACTCAGTATAGAACTGGACTCAATTCCAAACACAGCAAAGATAGCTAGAGATTTATAGGTAAGGAACAGAGTATATATGGATGTGGATATATGTGTGTGTTGTGGGGGTTTTGATGGAAAATTACTGAGCAGAGACATCAAAGGTAGGGGAGATTCTTGCTAGACTGACCAAATAGGATTTTTGCTGATGACTGACCAGGAAGATCAGATATCAAGGGTGGGGATATGAGGAATGTGATAAGATATCAAGTGATCAGTTATCAAGTGTAGGGGATTCTCTCTAAATTGACATAGTAGGATTCTTGCTAAAGCTGGACTATGCAGGTCTAGCAAACATGTGGCCAAGATTCTTTGCTTGTCCAAAGTTTATTAAGGCTCTGGAAACTTCTCCTAAGCCCTTCTGTTTGCTTCCTTGTAAAAGCCAGTTTTAGCAATTTCTGTTAAATCAGTTTAGCAAGACCCCTCCACCCTAGACTACACACATGCACATATACTCACTAGCTGATCATCCTTGATATCTGAATAGGTTCTTCATTTTCCATTGTCCTTCATGTGATATCTGATCACTGTGGTTTATTTTCAGCAAGTATCCTATTGGGTCAAGAATCACCTTAACCCTGATGTTTCCTTTTAGTAATTTTCTATCCACTGACTCCCACCCTGCTCTTTGTCTAAAAATTCCCATTGCCCATGCTTTATTCAGAATTGAGTCCAAACTCTCTTCTCCATTGCACCTCACTATTATAATCAGTGGTCTCAACACTTGAATAAAGTTTTCTCCTCTCTCCCTTTCCTGGTTTTTTCTTTTGGATGGGGGATTGAACTCAGGGGTACTTTACCACTGAACTACATCACCAGCTCTTTTTTTTTTTTTTTTTCTTTTTCTGTGAGTCAGGTTCTCACTAAGTTACTTAGGGCCTCACTAAATTGCTAAGACTGGTCTCAAACTTGGGATTCTCCTGCTTCTGCCTCCCAAATTGCTAGGATTACTGACCTGCACCACCATGCCTGACTGAATTCAGGGCCTTGCACATGCTAGGCAAGTGCTCTACCACTAACCTACATCTCCAGTTTTTTCCTTAAATTTTATTTTCAGACAGGTCTCACTGTTTTTCCTAGACTGGCCTAAAACTTGTGATTCTCCTGCCTGAATCTCCTGAGTCATTGGGATTCCAGGGATGTGCCACCAAGCCCAGCCTAGATCATTTATTTATAACTCATATAAGGGATAATCTGAAAGTTTTAAAGGGAAGTCAATAATAATTTGTTGAGGATAGGACTGAGTATTTACTTATTTATTTATTTTTGGTATCAGGGATCCAACCCAGGGGCACTGAGGCACATTCCCAACTCTTTTTATGTTTTATTTTGAGAGAAGGTTTTGCTAAATTGGTTAGGGCCTGGGTAAGTTGCTGAGGCTGGCTTTGAACTTGTGATCTCCTGCCTCAGCCTCCTGAGCCGCTGGCATTACAGGAATGTACCAACACGCCCGGCAATATATTTCATTATTAACCCTTGATAGTATGAAAGGATGTAAGATTGAATGAAGTTAGAATCATCTGATAGCCAAGATGGATAAACATCCTCATGAGCCGGAGCCTTCCCATGATAATTTCAAGAAGGGATAGATAATGTGGAAATAGGAATGCCAATATGACACTCATGAGAGTAATGGGTAGCAATCATGACCTGGTAAATACTATTCTTCAAATAGTTTAAGCACTCTGCTCTTGAGGATGCCATTAGCTCTTCCAATGGTGCCTAGTGACTTAGGATTGGAAAGGCAGTGGAATCTTTGACTAATATACATTGCTTTTTCAATTTCCTGTAAATGAAATGTGACTCTCTGTTGCTAAATCCTCTGTCATTAGAGATAGTAGAGGAGATACCCCAAGCAGGGAAGATTTATTCTTAGCTATCTTTAGCAAATGACATTGCTGAGGCATTTTGGCAGGAAGAGGCCTCTAGCCATTTAAAAATCACGGTGATTACAGTGATTGCTTTGTGCTTTTGGTAATCAGGCAAAATCTACTTGCCAGGGACAAAAGGATTTACAGGTTTTTCAGGGTTTTGTTTCTGGCAGAGGCAAGTGGCAACCTCTTTTTGGTCCAAATAAAAGCTAAAGATTCAAGACACTGTTTGTCTAATATATCTTCTTTTGCTCTTTCCATGGTGGACCATGCTGCATAAATCATACACAGTAATTCAGATGATGGATTCAGAAGTTACCTCTCCTAACACCTTTGGGTGTTTTCAAAATTCATCTATGTGGATTAAACATTTGATTTTTCCCCTTTTTTGTGTTGTACTGGAGCAACTCAGGGTCTTTGCATGCTAGGCAAATGCTCTACTGGTGAGCTATTTCCCCAGTCCCAATTTTTCCCAACTGATTCCTTTTTTTTTTTTTTTTTTGTGCCAGAAATTAAACCCAGGGGTGCTTAACCACTGAGCAACATCCCCAAATTCTTTTTTTTTTGGATTTTTTTTCAGGGCCGAGGACTGAACTTAGGGCCTGTGCGTTCTAGGCAAGCGCTCTTATCACTGAGCTAAATCCCCAACCCCCCCAAACCCTTTTTTATATCTTATTTAGAGGCAGGGTCTCGAGTTGCATAGGGCCTCACTAAATTGCCGAGGTTGGCTTTGAACTTGTGATCCTCCTGCTTCGGCCTCCTGAGCCACTGGGATTACATGCTTGTGTCACGGCACCCAGACCCATCTGGTTCTTTATGAGACTGAAGCTTTATTTAGGCAATGGGATCTCTTTTATTAATTCCTTAGTAGTTTGTTTGTTTGTTTGTTTGTTTGTTTGTTTTGGTACCAGGGATTGAACTTGGGGGCACTCAACCACTGAGCCACATCCCCAGCCCTTTTTTGTATTTTATTTAGACAGGGTCTCACTGAGTTGCTTAGGGCTTCATTTTTGCTGAGGCCGGCTTTGAACTCATGATCTTCTTGTCTCAGTCTCCTGAGCCACTGGGGTCACAGGCCTGCCCACTGTGCCAGGCTCTTATTAGTCAACTTAAAGAAGTTGTTTTCCCTCAAGGAAGGGTGAATAACCCCACTATTAGTACAGGGTCTCACAGAAGGATCTATGGTACATACCTAAGCTTTAGGAACTTCTTGGATTTCCAGAATTTTGGAAAAGAGGCTTATAATTTAGCATATTAGCCAACCAATCTATTTCTCTAGGCCTTCTCCGAGAAATAGACCTTCTTTTTATTACCATTTCCCTGGGTTTTAACTATAACCATCTGTTGGAATAATAAAAATGCCTTTAGAAGCTCTGCTATTTGGGGTTTGTATTTTTAGGAAATCTCATTATGTTGCCCAGACTGCCCCCAAACTCCTGGATTCAAGTGTTCCTCCTGTCTCAATCTTTGGAGTAGATGGGTCTACAGGTCCATATGGCCAACTTGGAGTCCATTTTTGACTGGTTAATGAGGAGTATTAGTCAGTCTTTAGTCACTGTGATCAAAATACTTGTCATGAACAACTAATAGGAAGAAAAGTTTACTTGGGTTCATGGTTTCAGACGTTCAGGCCATGGTTGACTGACTCCATTGCTTTGGACCTAAGGTGAGGCAGAATATCATGGCAGATGAGCATGGTAGAGCAAAGCTGTTCAGTTCACGGCAGGTGGGAGGGGAGGGAGAGTGAGAGAGAGAGAGAGAGGGAGGGAGGGAGAGAGAGAGACAGAGAGAGAGAGAGAGAGAGAGAGAGAGAGAGAGAGAGAGAGAGAGAAAGTAAGGAGCTAGAAAGAAGACATAGCACCCAAAGGCACACCCCCAGTTACTTACTTCCTCCAGCCGTGCCCACCTGCCTACAGTTACCACCCAGTAGTCCATTTAATTTACTAATCCAATCCACTGATGAAGTCACAACTCTTATAATCTAATCATTTCAACATTTCAACTCTGAACATTATTGTATTGCCTAACACAAACCATAAGATCAGGTGTTTTCATGACTCCTCTCTGTTTAAATAATAAAAATCACGCAAAACCCCCAAAGCACAGCAGCTATCAATATAAATGTTAATGTTCATTTTCTCTGTTTCTTTTTTTTGGGGGGGTGGCAGGGGGGCAGACGCCAGGGATTAAACCCAGGAGTGTTTTATCAACTGAACTACATCTGCAGCCCTTTATTTAAATTTTTATTTTGAGGGCTAGGGTTGTAGCTCAGTGGTACTCACCTAGCACGTTGTGAGTTTGATCCTAAGCACTGCATAAAAATAAAATAAAGGTATTGTGTCCACCTACAACTATATAAATATATATGTATATATATATGTGTGTGTGTGCATATACACACATATATATATAAAGTAAATTTTTTATTTTGAGACAAGATCTCCCTAAGTTGCTGAGGATCTCACCAGATTTCTGAGACTGGTTTTAAACTTGCAATCCTGTGTCAAGCAAGTCTCCTAAATCATCAGAATTTTAGGCATGCGCCACTGCACCTGGCTAATTTTCTCTTCTCTTATGTAAGTTCAAATACAAGCAATTAATTTGGTCACCTGGGCTGGTTTAACCTTTGCCAGAATCTTCACATTCAAGATGCTTGTATTGGTGCAAGTTTGAGTCAAACTTGGCAACTCTGTGAGACCCTGTCTCAAAATAAAAATAAAAAAGGCTGGAGATGTGGCTCAGTGGTTAAGAACCCTTTCAACTCCCAGTAACAAAAAAATAAAAAATAAAAATAAAGAAGGGCTGGGCGTGTTGCTCAGTGGTAGAGTGCCCCGGGTTCAATCTTTAATACCACACACACACAAAATGTTCTTTTCTTTCCTTCTTTCTCTTATGCTGGTAATTGAACCCAAGGTCACTTGTGCTCTACTACTAAGCAATACCCTCAGCACCCTGGGGGAAAGTCCTTCTAAATTGACTTGGCAGAATTCTTGTTAAAACTGGATTTGGCAGGTCTTGTAAGTACAGGGTCAAAGCCCAGGCCTAGTCAAGGGAGGACTTAGAAGAGCCTGACTATAAGTTTGCTGGAGAGATTCTTTGTAAATGTTACCACACCTTCATTTTCTTTCTCATCTAAGGTCTAATAGGGGTAGAGCTTGACATGGAATGAGAGATGGGAGATGAAACCCTGGGTCCCTAAGTTTCCAAGACCCACTGGGCTCAGTTTTTCATGGACATAGGGCCCTCATCAGGAGCAGCTACAGAGAGATCCCCTGGGGGTGGATAGGGAGTCAGGAAGAGTCATGCAAGGGACCAGACATTTCTCGTCCAAGAAAACACATACCTCTTCAAGGGCTCAGTATTCACAAATTTCTGAAATACAAGACTTGGGAACCAAATAATGAGATCGACCAGACAGCTAAATGAAGGCATTTCCTTACTTTTTCCTGGAAAGTTTCAAGAAAACATTTCTGTATGTCAGCATGTCACTGACCCTGATGTAGAATCCACAGGATGTTTTTCAGTGTTTTCCCTCTTCCTTCAAGTGTCATTCTCCCCCACGTACATATACAGGAGAAGACCAGCAGAGATGGACAAAATGGACCCCTTGCTCAGGCATCTTTATGTTAATCATCTGAGTCAATGGAAGCTGAATCACAAACACAGGTGAGAGGAAGGGAACATGTTGGTCTGGATCAGTTGGGGAAAGAAAGAAAACATGTGCACCATTGAACTTGTGCCATGTTTTGAGGTCCCCAAACATCAAGGCAGTCGGTCAGAGAAAGGGCACCAAGTTTACATGCAACTTCTGGGACTGGGCATGTACTCAGTGATAGAGTGCTTTCCCAGCATGTGCAAAGCCCTGGTTTGATCCTCAGCAGTGAAAAAAGCAGAGTGGAAAAGCCACTGAAGCCTTCACAGTGAGCTTTGGGATTCCAATCTGCTACTTGAAGAACTCTTGGCCTAAAGAAGGGGAGTCAAGCCTGGTGAGGTGTGCACACCTGTAACCCAGTGACTCAAGAGAATGAGGCAAGTGTATTGCCAGATTGCAGCCAGCCTCAGCAACTTAATGAAACCCTCAGCAATTTAGTGAGACCCTGTTTCAAACTGAAATATAAATAACAGGGGATTAACTCAGTGGTAGAACATTTGCTTAGCATGGACAAGGCACTAGGTTGATCCCCTGCCTTGAGAAAAATAATTCTTTTTTTTTTTCAATACTGGGGATTGAACCTAGGGTTGTTCAACCACTGAGCCATAGCCCCAGTCCTTTTTATTTTTTTGAGACAGGGCCTCACTAAATTGCTGAGGATGGTTTTGAACTCCCAATTCTGCTTTAGCCTCTCGAGCCACTGGGACTGCAGGCGTGTGCCACTGTGTCCAGTAGAAGTGACCCAGTTCTTGCCAACATGACAAAAAGTACCTGAAGGTCAGGCACATCCTCAGCCTTCCTTGTCTAACCTGGAGAGGAGAGACCAGCTGCTCTCTAGGGCTACCTTCCTTGACCAACCAGAGCTGACTTCTCCAGAAATGGGCACAGTCAGGGCAGTGTCTGCAGCACAGGAATGTCCATGAGCCCCTGAGATGGGATCTTCTGGGTTCCCACTGTCTCCTGGCTTACTTCAGTCTGGGGTCAATCTGGGTTGGATTGCCTCTCTAGCTAGGTTGCAGGCTCCAGGTGGTGGTGGGGGACATGTGTTTCTTGTTCACTGTGAAGTTCCCAATGAGCCACTATTGGTTGAATAATGAAGCTGCCTGGAGACTCAGTGGTTCTTGGGTGGGGTGGTCAAGTTTGAGTCCCAGCTCGGGCACCTGACCTCTTTCCTGCTATGTGCATGCACATGTGTGTGCATGCATGCATGTGTTTTGTCCTCCCCCAGGAGGACTCAGGAGCTCCTGAGTGTAGGGACCACAGACTGGTTTTAGTTCACACCCCAACTGTTCTCTCCTAGGTGACTGGCTCTCCATTTCACAGTCTCCATGCTACCCAGGAAAAATCCCCACTGAGGGGGTGAGTGTCCACCCCTCATGTACCCCAGGCTCCCCTGTCTCAGCTCTGTGCCACCTCCAGCAGTTCCTAGTTCCTTGTCTGGAAGATGGGGAGCAGGGCTAATGCAGGGCAAGGAGCCACCTGTTCCATGATGGCTCATGTACGCTTTGCCTGGACACTGCTGCCTCCTGAACCTCGGGATCAAGAGCAGGGACTCGAGGGTGCAGACCTCACTCTCCCACAGTGCCTTGAGTTGCAGTGATGAAAATGCCTGTCACTCACTCAGGCACTTTTGGGAAGATCAGTATACACAGGCCTTAGCCAGAGGAAACGAGGGTGAGAGACAGGAGGAAACAGGCAGGAAGACCCTCCTGGCAGGAAAGGTCATTAAGACCAGGAACCATTTACCAAGGAATGTGGTGTCTCCTTTTTCTGGAGATGACAGAAACTTGGAAGCTAATGGGTCCCTCGAGATCATCTGGCCTAGGCTCTTCGTTGTCTAGATAAGGAAACTGAGACCCACAGAGAGGAAGCTGCCTGTCGGGGGTCACAGAGCTGCATGACAGAAGAGCAGAGACCAAGCCCTGAAGCCAGGACTTTCTGGCCAGAGTGGTTTCCGCTACTCCAAGCTGAGAAGCCTCCTCAATCGCAGGACACCCCAGCTGATTCTGGAGCATCTTTGCTGTGCAGGTGAGGACTTCTCGTGGTCCCCAGAAGGATAAATGGTCAGAGGCAGGAGGCTTAAGCCCAAAGCCCTTATCTTTAGGATACTCAGGCCCAAGCTGTTCCCTGGACACTGCCTTGCCTCCTCTGAGGACAAGACTGGCCACTGTTAACTCTGGAGTGTGTGATGGCTGGGTCTGGGATCTGTCTGGGGTCTGGGATCTCTCCTCAAAGCCTGGCCAGTAATTTCAGCACTGCCCGCCCCAAGACTTCAGGAAAATAGGTATTTGGCTCCCACTTGGTAGCACTTTCCAAATGATTCTGACTGAGGTTAGGCTGGGGTGGGGGCACATGTACCCAGGATCCAATGTCCCTCCCTGCATGTGCACAGCTGCTGGATCTGGGGAGACCAAAGCACATGCACCCAAGGGTGTGGGAAGCTGTACTAATTTAGCAGAATCAGACTAGGTTTGGCCATGGGACACAGAGGCTGGCTTCTAGGAACTGCTGGGAAGCATGTGGCACTGTGTGGGAGTGGTTCCCTGTCTCCTTCTGGAACTTTCCACTTAAGAGAATGGCTTCCCTAACTCCACCCTATCCTGTCCATCACAGAAGAAGCTCCTCCCGGTCCTTGCCCACTTTCCCTTTGTGTCTATAAATAAAAGAGAGTTGGATGAGTTGTCCTTGTAAGAGGCCAGAGCTGGTATGGCCAGATCCGTCACGCCCCCTCTCATAAAGAGTACTGGCTCTTGTGTGTTTATTGAGTAGAAAAGTTTTTTGAGTATAGAAAAACCACCAACATCCTCCTCTGGCAGTTAACCCTTTTCCCCTCCACACGGGACTTGGTAGAGAGGACCCACACACAAGGGTACACCTGTGGGGACATAGCTGGGCCAGAGATGAGAGGAGATCACAGAAGGTGGGGCTGCACTGGCCTTTGACAGATGCTGGGTGGGATCGGGACCAGGCATGGGGTGTCAGTGGTGGAGGCCTCCCCTGCCCTCACTTTCCTGCAGGCTGGGCAGGTGGGGCTGTCAGAGTGTGGGGGTCAGGGCATATGCAGGAGTCAGGATGTCCCTCCCTCACTGGGTGACAAAGAGCTCTTTATTTCACTGCTTTGAATGCCAGTCTCATCTGGAAACTTGGGAGCTAGTGTTGCCTGAAGTGGGGAAGACAGAGCTCATGGTGGTCTCAGGAGGAGCCCAAAGGTCAATGGTTCTGGGACAATCCTAGTTCCTGTAACTTCAGTCTATTCAAGAGGGGAAACTGATAGAGTAACGCTGGATTAATGTAGATCCTGACTGAAATAAAGTGGAAATATCCCCACAAAAACTAAAGGCTTCCATGACAGTGATGAGACAGACATTTGGATAGGGACTGGGTATTTGATGGTATTATGGGATGATAATTATTTTAGTCTTTATAATGATATGGTACTGGTGTTTAAAGAGGTGCTATTTTTCAGAGCTACATTCTGAAATTCTTAGGGATGCATTGGTAAGATGAGTGGCCAGGAGGGGATAATCCCTGAAGCAGGTGTTGTGTACAGCAGGGCTCATTATGCTGGTCTACTTGTTTACAGGTTTGAAATTTTCCATAACAAGCTTTACATATGAAATAGAGAAGAGTGCATGGGGAAGGTGTTTACCCAAATGTGGCTTATCTGTCCCCCTTCGGAAGACCTTTCATGTGGAGAACAACTTTGGAAAGGTGAGAAAAGCCTTGTGTTAGGTGACTGTGGTTGTGAGCATCAGAGTCGCAGCCAGAGGTGGCCTGTGTCTACAGACAGCCATCTTTCAGCCCCCTCGTTCTGACAGCATCTGTGCTGCTCTGCTCAGCCTGTGGTGGCAGGTTTGGTTGCCAGGCAATGGAAGGTAGAGGCCAGAAGCCCTTTTCTTGGGAGGGAGAAGAGGGGAGGGAGAGAAACAAGAAATAAGATCCTCATGGAAGGCTTGTTTCTGTCCCAGAACTCAGCCAGGGGAGAGATGGAGGGTCCCTTGATTCCAGTTTCCCCATGGCCCCAGTTCCTGTGGTTTGCTCCTGGGGGCAGCCTCACTACGAGGACTTGAAGTCCCAGATAGTGGTGGGGAATGCTTGCACCTGTACCTCCTGTGAGGCCAGGCACTCTGTGACTAAGGAAGATACCCATTACCACCCATGCACAAAGTCAGAATTCCAGAAAGGCCTCTTCTTGGCACAGGGACCTGGCAATCTCATGGATCCTGGCTGTTGTGAGGGACCCTTTGTTCTGGTGTTGAGTCAGAGCAAGAGTTCCCTGAAAGGCTGTGTGGGTCTGAACTAGGCTATAACTGTTTCCTTGAGATCTGGGAACAAGTTATGTTGGTCACTTGCTTCCTCAGGTTCGGATGTACTGGGATTACATTTCTCTGTTCGGTCCTTAGGCCGAAGTAACTCCATTTTGAAAATCAGCACCTGCTCACCCAGGTATGACCTTCCCAGTGAGCCCACCTCAAAAGAGTCCCTAACTACTGAAACCACAGCAAAGATCACAGGGCCAGAGAGGTTATTTTTTAACTACTCCATTGTACATGACTATATAGGTAAGAAGTTTTTTTCCTGCAGCCTGCTGCACCTTGCAGAGGGGCAGCCTGGTAGACTCTCTCTGTCACTAAACTTTTGCTTGAACTCAGAGATGTGTCTCTCATGGATATTTGCACCAGCTACCCTAACATCCCCCTGCCCCAGGCAGAAATTGCGGTCTCCTGGGGTGAAAGGAGGTTGACTCATCCTATTTCCACCCACCAGGCCTGCCTGGAGGAACCAACATATCCAGTGACCTCCACCCCTCTTTAGTAAAGGTACTTCCTAGAGCCACCCTGTTGTGATCAGGAGCTACCTCTATGGACCTGGGAAGTGAGATTCAGAGAGGCTCCAGGTTGGCAGCATGGTGGGGCATAATGTCATTTAGCTGCCCCAGATGTCCGCAAATTTCAAGAGTCAATATGAGAGAGAGAAAGGGTGTCTGTATTTTATGGGAAAAACATCGGGGAGGCCAGCAGTCAGTAGCTAAGCAAGAGCAGGGCTGGGACAGCCCCCTCTTTCTGCAGCATCTTTGTAGTTCCCGGTTGCTAGGAGATGGTGTTTGCATTGCTAAGCAACAGGAGCCTGGTGGATTAAAATCAATTTCCTGATTCACTGGAAGTGGGAGGGAGAGAAGGTGTTATGCAGATGCCTTGGGAAAGCTTATCCCTGCTCCAAGCTTTGCTGGAGGATGCAGGTGCAGGGTGACTAGGCATAAGGTTGTCAGTGTGAAGACTTAAAAGAGAAAGAGAGTGGCAATTAAGATGCTGATTAGAGCACTAACAAATGCTAATGCTGTTCCTTTATGAAATCCCAGGAAAGTCCTGCAGTCCCTGGTGTCTTTCTGAGCCACCTGGCCAGCTCACTGAGAATTGGGCAGGGTTTGTGTTCCAAAGAGAAGGATCCCTGAATTTTAGAGTCAATGGTCCCTAGAGTTCCTAGGATTCAATCTGTAGTTAAATAACAGAGGCCCTTTGTTTTTCTTCTTAGAGAAGCTAGCAAAATCAGGAAACTCACTTCCTCCGGTGGCAGCCCTTTCTGTATCTTGCTTTTAGAAAGAAAATGCTTTGTCCTGTTCAGCCCAAGTCAATGTTCTTTTGCTCCTTCTTGCAGGGGCCAAAGGAGCTACTGCAGTGTGCCTTTCTGTGGGAACCTGTAGATTCTTCTGTGAGCTCCACTTCCCATCTCTAGTCACCTCTGGGGAATAGGCTTAAAGTAGGGAGGAGAACCCTCCCCCTGAGCCTTTTCCTTCTCATCCCTCACTACACACCAGGTCTTTATGCAATTTTCTTTTTCTCCTTTAAGGGTGAGATATTAGTTTTGATTATTTTACAAAGGGAGTTCAGGACCCAATTTCTGCCCCGGACTTTTCTCACTGAGCTGCCCAGATAGGGACTTCCTTGCCCAGGGTCAGGTCAGTGAGTGTTCTTCCCTGCGGTGAGGTTTCTGTTTTTGCAAAGCTGGTTGGATAGATAAATTGGTAAAGAGGAGAGGGCAGTGGGTCCTCTCCATGCTGGATGTTGGTGTTCTGATCCTGAAACTCTTTAGTTTTCAGTTCTTGGATCTTAGCTCCTGACTTCTCAGCCATTTTTTTTTTTTTCTTTGTGGTGATGTAGGGGATGGAACCCAGGGCCTCTTGCAGGCTCCCGCTGAGTCGCACCCCCAGCCCTTGGCTCCTTATTTCTAAGTAGGAACCCTCCCTGCTCTTGGGCCTGGCTAGGCTTTGATAAGCTAGGCTGGGCCTACAGACTACCTTTTCCATATAGGTGCCCCTTGGTGATCAAGTGTACGTTCAGTTAGGCCAAACAAATACTTCATATATCTCTATAACACTTTACATGTTTTTACTTATTTATTTATATTTTGATTCTAGGGATTGAACCTTGTGCATATTAAGCACATGTTCTACCCCTCAGCTCCATCCTTAGCCCCTGTATACACAGTTTTCGTAGGGTACTTTTTTTGTGCTTTTTAAGTTTTGTACCATTGGTACAGAGCTCTGGACTTTCAAGGCAAATGTGAAGACTCCCCCAATTCAAACCCTGATTCTTGTGATCAAGTCAGAAAGATTTCAGACATATCATTCGGAATAATAATGTTAGGCAGGTTAGTTAGCCATGAACAGGTGGGGAGAAGGAAAGGACAATGAAGGATAGACATTAGGCCTATGCACCAAGAGGAATCCAGGAGCAATAAAACTGAAACTGTCGGAACCTAATCTGAACAGGCAAACACTGGAAAATGAGATTTGGAATGCCTGTCCTTCCTCAGGCTGCAGAAAACTATAATCCCTTGAGGGAATTATTACTTAAACTCCTGGGACCCTAACTAAAATAGATAAGTATTAGAAAAGTTGGGTCTGGTACATCAAGACCTCCAGCTATAGCTAATTATGACCCCTTAAGGGGCTCTATGGTTTTCAGAAATTGCCATTATTATCTCTTGCAAACAACTGTGTCACAACCACCCTGCCAACCAGAATATCCAGGCACTCAAAAAGGAAGTTGCTGAGGGCTATCCACAGGGTAATAAACCAAGTTAGGGGAGACAGGGAATCAATGGACTTCGTTTCCTTAAAAAACTCAGACCCTGTGAGCACCACACCATTCTCTCTTCGAAGAGGTCTGTGCAGTCCCTATGCTGAATATAACCCTCTTCTTTCACTCTCTTTATTAAACTTTTGCTTACTACTCTGTTTCTGGGGAAGTCACAAGGATCAGCACCCAAGGACTATGGTGGCTGCCCTGGCTTCAACCCAGTAGGTCCCCAGCTCAGTAACAATAGGAAGGAATTTATTGAAGGGATAGGAAAAGGGAAAGTTGATACTCTCAAGGGAGGTAGTGAATCCTCTGAGAGAGGAGGGGGACAATATGTCTCTCCTGCTCTTCAGTTTTATTGAGTTTCCCAGAGAAGTTTCCAGACAGTCCTGCCCAAGTCCACCTCTTGACTTTTGACTAACAGCAGGGTGACATCAGATTTTCAAGTACCCACTGCTGTGATAACTCTAGGTCACCTTGGCCCATGCTGACTGATTCTAATTGAATTCTTAACCATACTTTCTTACAGATTTTATGGTCATGAGGAACTATTCTTATCTCCCAGAGTTTCAGGACCTAGTCACAAAAATCTCCTCCTTCAAGGTAACCTGGGTTCCTCTTATCAACATTATTTTGGGCCTGCACTTCTGCAGTTAACAGGTAGTTTTCTAAGGAATGTGACATATCCTGCCCACTTTGGCCAGGCGGGACTGTAGGTAAATTGCTTCTTGGAAAAAAAAAGCATGGTGGGGGTCAGCACAGTGGGCCCATTTTACAGAATTATTCTCAACCTCATGTTCCCACCATCCTCATCTGTCTCTTCCCTAGCACTATTAGCATGTACTACTTATGTAAATATTTTATTACAAATTTAAGAATTAAAGGCTGGTGATGTAGCTTGCCTAGCATGCATGAGACCATGAATTTGATCCCCAGCACCTCAGAATAAATAAATAAATACATTTAAAGATGAAAAAGAATTGTAAATTCTCAATAATAAAAATCAATTCAGAGAATCACTGCCAGCAAACTCAGGCACTACTTTTTGTGAGTATGCTTGTTAAACACTAGTCATATGGGCCTCTGCAGTCCCCCAACTGCCATCTTCTAGGCTGTCTATACTTATCCCAATAATACCTTGGCCAGGGCAAGTTATGGCTTATGTTGAAAGAAACAAGTTCACATTATATGCCAAACATTTTCAGCTGTGTTCGTTTCAGGCAGCAGGATTTCATTCTCTTGTTCTCTCCTATCAAAGCTTAATAATTGGTCTGCGGATATAGCTCAGCTGGTAGAGTGCTTGCCTCGCATGCAACAAGGCCCTGGTTTAATCCCCAGCACCACCAAAAAGAAAAAAAAAAAAAAAAAAAAAAAAAAGCTTTAATAATCTATGCTAAGCAAAATAAGCCAAAACCAAAGGTCGAATGCTTTCTCTGATAAGCATAATGGTGGTGGGGGGTTGAAGAATGAAGGAACTTTGTTATGTGCAGAGGGGACGACAGGAAAGAGTGTGTGGGAAGTTCGGTAGAGTGAGACAGATATTATTACCCTATATACACGTATGATTACACTACTGGTGTGACTCTGCACCATGTTCAGTCAGAGGAAGGAGAAGTCATGTTCCATTTGTGTACAATGTGTCAAAGTGCATTCTACTGTCATGTATAACCAATTAGGACAAATAAAAAATTATAATTTTTTAAAAAAAGATTAATAATCATTTCTCTTTCTCCAATATGAATGTATCTCTATCTTTGGTGAGATAAACCCTCTATTCACAGCTCTTGGGAACGTAAATTACTACTGTTTTTTCCAGAAGGTGGCATATCAGTATATACTAAAGTTTAAAAATCTTCATCTTCCTGAACATCTATTTCTCAATGGCCTAAAATAATATTAGAAAAGGGCATCATGTTTTAGCATAAAGATATTGGTCATAGTTTTGTTTATAATGGGAAAATATTTGAAATCCTATAAATGTCCAAGAAGGGGGAAATAGAGTTAAAATAAATTGTGGGGCTGGGGAGATAGCTCAGTCGGTAGAGTGCTTACCTTATAAGCATAAGGCCCTGGGTTCAATCCCCAGCACCCCAAAAAAAAAATAAATAAAATAAAATAAATTCTGGCATGGCCACAAAATGGAATATTATGTGTCATTTTAAGACATCACATTTTGTGAGAAATTGATTTTTTTTTTTTTAGTACCATAGATTGAACCCAAGAGCCCTTAATTGCTGAGCCACATCTGTAGCCCTTTTTAAAAAAAAATTTAGGGCTGGGGAGATAGCTCAGTTTGTAAAGTACTTGCCTTGTAAGCACAAGGCCATGGGTTCGATTCCCAGCACCACAAAAAAAAAAAAAAAAATTTAAATTTTGAGGCAGGGTCTTGCTAAGTTGCTTAGGCCCTCCATAATTTGCTGAGGCTGGCTTTGAATTTGTGATCCTCTTGCCTCTGCCTGCTGAGTCACTGGGATTATAGGCATTTACCACTGCACCTAGCAAGAAATTTAAGTATAATGAAGAATGTTGAAAGAAGTGATTAATTATATGTACTGTTAAAGAAAACCCAATCTGAACAGTAGTTAAAGCAGCAAAAAGATTTTTACTCAGGAGTTGTTGTAATGGGGGAAATGAAACCTCAGTATATAATTGGGCTCAATTCTCAATACAAGGAAAAGTGGGGATTTATAGCCAAGGAGCAGGTTGTGGGTGAGGACGAGTTAACTGGACTTTGGAAATTATTAAGAGGAGACATCCAGGGTTGTGGGTATTCTTGCGCTACTGACCTAACTCCTCTCCTATGAAAGCTGACTAGGGTGATGACATATCAAGAGAGGGAGTTAGAAGAACTCAACACAGGCAACACCATTTTGAAACATATTCTCCATCTTAGAACAAGAGTCATCTCAAGGTCACTCTGACTCAGCCTGACCTGAACTACGTATAATACTTCATGATTATACAAAGGAAAGAAATTGTTATCTGGTATTGAAATCCTTGAAAGTACCTAGTTTGAAGTAGGACAGTGACCACATCAAAGAATAGAGGTGACTATCACAAGGATCTTTCCCTGAGAACCCCCTAGCAATGGCTTAACCACAAAAATTCCGCTACTCCCTCATGCCCTTTTATCTACCCAGGCTGTAAGCGGGGGCCTCCCTCCACAGGTTTGCCTGAATAAACCTGTGTTACTGTTGAGAGGCCTCTCCTCTCTATTTCCTTCAGTGGCTTCTTTCTTTACAAGGGAGGGATTCTGTTTAAATTGAATTAGCAGAATTCTTGCTAAAAATAGGCAATGGAAACCCGACAAGGGTAGACACTGAAGCCCAAGTTTGAGTACTTGTTGAGTACTAAAGCTTAGAGAAGGCTGTCTAAGGTTTGCTCAAGGAGAGTATTTTATTTTTGTCTGTCTCTCCATTTGTTCAAGGAAGAGACTTTTTTCCCCTTTGACCAATACTACTTTAATTTTTTTCTCTATCTACTCCCCATTTATTTATTTATTTTATTTTTTTGCAGTACTGGGATCAAACCTAGGGCCTAATATGTGTTAGGCAAGTGCTCCACCACTGAACTACACTCCCAGCCCTTTTTGTTTTTCATTTTGAGATGATCTTCCTAAGTTGCCCAGACTGGCTTCAAACTTGTGATCTTCCTGCCTTTGCCTCCTGAGTAGCTGGGATTATAGGTATGCACCACAGTGCCTTGCCCAGCTTGTAGATTTTCTGTAGATAGCGCCAATAAGAATTTAGGTTTTAGTTCTCAGTCTTGCCAAGTTAGGAGAGTGAGAGAAAAATTGGAAATATTAATTTGGAAAGTTGTAGTCAAATGTTAGAGGAAATAAGAATTGATAATTTGGTAAGGATTAACAAAACATGCAAAGATGTCAAGATCCGGGACAATTTATGTGAGATAACAAAATGGAAAGTAAAATAGTGTTTACCAATAGGTGAAAAATATCTCAATTTCTTTCTTTTTAAAATTTGTTGCAATATTGGGGATTGAACTTGGCCTTGCACATGCTAGTCAAGTGCTCTACCACTGAGTTATACCTCCAGCCCTGTAGGTGAAGAATATCTCAGAAAATGAACAAGACTGTAGTCAAGTAGTCCACAAATTTCTCTCTACAGTCACATTCCCTTTGATTCTTATTTACAAAATAGTCTGGTCTTATCAGAATTGACTTGATTATTTACATAAATGCAGCAAGAATGGGAATTTACCACGCAGACCTTTGTCTTTGTTTGGGTGGATGTTTTAATAAGGAATCTCAGATTGGATTTTTAAAAAAAAATTTTGTGGTGCTGGGGATCAAACTAAGGGCCTGACACATACTAGACAAGTGCTCTATCACTGAGCTAAGCCCCCGACCTGCAGATTTGACTTTTAAAATTTCTCAATAGTTGGAGCATGTGCCAGACCCTGGGTTCAACCCCCAGCAACACACACACACACACACTTCTGAAAGCTAAGAATCCAAGCCAAGGTCTTGCCATCAGACTTTGCCTGCAATACCTATAGATGTTGATCAATTCCTGGGATATGACCTTTCTTAATGACCTCTGAGCTGGCAACCTTGCAAGCCAGTTACCACATTAGCTTTCCCAAGGGGGCTTAGTAGGCATTGGCGCCATAAATTCAACTTTAGTTTCTTAAAACTATCTGGCCTTCTAGTAAAAGTTTTGATAATATAACCAATGCTTCCAATTGTACCTTGTTACAAGGAGACCAGATTCTTATTGAACTTATGCAAATACCTATACTGCCATAAAAATACAAATGTTCAGTAAGAGAGTTCTGAGTTTTGGAGGAATCAGGTAGAAAGAAAAGTAATTGTTTCGTCTTTGTCTACAAAGGTATACTTTAAGCCTGGCCTGGTGGTGTATCTCTAATCCTAGGGACTTGGGAGGCCGAGTCAGGAGGATCACAAGTTCTAGGCCAGCCTCAGCATTTTAGTGAGACCTTGATTCAGAATAAAAAATAAAAAGGGCTAGGGGTGTGACTCAGTGGTAGAGTGCCCCTAGGTTTAATCCCTAATAATGCAAAAAAAAAAAGGTATATTTTATTAAATTGCTGTAAGTTATACATAAGAGAAAGGAGAAAAAGTTTTCCTTAAATTTGGAAAATAAAACATTAAAGAAACAGCAATGTTTCAAAAAGAAGCTATTAAAATTATAATAGTCTGGGGGTGTAGAGTACTTGCTTAGAATGACTGAGGCCCTTAGATCAATTCAAAAGAAACAGAAAAAGAAAAAAGAAGACTATAATCATCTTCATCTGTTAATTCAGTCTCATGTAATTAATTCATATTCTCCTTGATCTTGGATTAAATATTTTTGTTGTCATTTTTCTTTTTTTGTACCACATCCCCAGCCCCTTTTTATTTTTTATTTTGAGACAGAGTCTCACTAAGTTGCTTAGGGCCTTGCTAAATTGCTGAGGCTGGCCTCCAACTTACCATCCTCCCATCTTAGCCTCCTGAGTCACTGGGATTACAGGTGTGCATCACCACGCCTGGTGGTCTTGGGTTAGCAGTTTTACAGATCCATCATTCTTCATTAATTCTAGGAAGTCAGTCCAGTGGCATGGTCTCAAAGTTATCATTAGTTTTTATTTCATAGTAACTGTCAGAATCATCTTCATGAATCCTTTGAAGATGAAGCATTTGGTCTGTAGTTGATTGCAAAAACCTTCGGAGGAGAATCAGAGTAAAATTAAAACCACAGAGGCTGGGGATATGGCTCAGTGGTAGAGCAGTTGCCTAGCATGCTCAAGGCCCTGGGTTCAATACCGAGCACCAAAAAAGAAAAAAAAAATTTGAGTAGAGTTTATTTGATAAGGAAATTTGGTTATTTCTCTGGCATACTGCTTTTTAACATACTAACTGGATTTATGAGCTGAGTACAGTGGCACACCAGTTCCTTGGGAGGCTGAAGCAGGAGGATCAGGAGTTCAAGGTCAATGTGCACAACTTAGTGAGACCCTGTCTCCAAAAACAAGGGATGTTGCTCAGTGGTAGAGTGCTTGCTTATCTTGTGCAAGACTCTTGGTTTAATCCCAAGTACCCATGAATAAGAATAGCTGAAATTATTTAAATAATATAAATAACAATTATGCTAGACGTATCATTAACAGCAAGTATATCTGTATTGACAAATTTCTGTGAACTTCTGAAACATTTATACTACTAGCAGATGCACTTACCAATATAATATCAAAAGTGTTAGGTGTGGGGATGTAGCTTAATGGTAGAGCACTTGCCTTACATGCAAGAGGCTCACAATCCACCCCAGAACTGCAATTAAAAAAAAAAACAAACATTGTCAAATGAATATATTAAATGTAATTTAATATATCAAATAACCTAATTAGCTTAATTGCTCTGTCTTTCCTTTTTTTTTTTTTTTTTTTTTTTTTTCAGTGCTGGGGCCTGGAATATGCTATGCAAGCACTGTAACACTGAACTTCACCCCCAATCCTAATATCTTTCTTCTAATAAGGTCACAGAACAAGTGTTTTGAGATTTTCCAGAAGCTCTTTGGAAATTCCAAACTTATTCAGAGGTTACATAGTTGAAACAAAACTTAGCTCTTTTAGTATTTAGAGTATTCACTTTTCTTAAGTTATCAGAGGACCTGATAAAGATAACATGAAACACAGAAAACTAATTGTTTGGTACTGGGGATCAAACCCAAGGCTGCTCTCCCACTGAACTACATCCCTAGTCCTTTTTTTTTTTTAAATTTTGAGACAGAGTCTCACTAAGTTGATGAGGCTGATCTTGAATTTGAGATCCTAATGCCTCTACCTCCAGAGCTGCTGGAATTATAGGCATGTGTCATGGCACCTGGCTCAGAAAAATATTCTAATATACAAAATCTTGCTTTCCTTTTTTTTTTTTTTCTTTCTGTTTTGTTTTGTTTTTTTGGTGGTGTTGGGGTTTGACCCAGGGCCTTGAGCATGCTAGGCAAATGATCTGCTACTGAGCTGTATCCACAGACCCCAGATAGATTCCTTAAAAAGTAAATTTAAAAACAAAGTGGGGGTGCTGGGTTTGTGGCTCCGTGGTGGAGCACTTGCCTGGGATGTATGAGGTACTGGGTTTGATTCTCAGCACCACATATAAATAAATGAATAAAATGTAGGTCTATCAACATCTAAAAAAATATTTAAAAAAAGAATCTTTTACAATCTCTTATTAGGAGCACACCAGAATTCAAGGAGACTTTCCAACTTTCTCCTTTTTTAAAAAATTTGTTACTGGAGATTGAAACCAGGAGTACTGTACCTTGAGTTACATGCTCAACAGGGTCTCACTAAATCACCTAGGCTAGCTTCTAACTTGTAATTCTCCTTCCTCAGTCTTCCAAGTAGTTGGGGTTACAATTGGGCCCCATCACAGGCAATTTTCTCCTTTTTTTTTGGTACCAGGAATTGAACTCAGGGGCACTTGACCACTGAGCTACATCCCCAGCCCTATTTTGTATTTTATTGAGGGACAAGGTCTCACTCAGTTGCTTAGCACCTGACTTTTTCTGAGGCTGGCTTTGAACTTGAGATCCTCCTGCCTCAGCCTCCCTAGCCACTGGGATTATAGGTGTGCGCCACCACACCTGGTGCTCTTTTTATTTTTTATTTTTATTTAAAAATGTTTGGTACATGGAATTGAATCTAGAGGCGCTTAACCACTGAATCACATCCCCAGCCCCCATTTAAAAAATTTTTTTTAATTTAAAAATTTTGAGACGGGGGTCTTAGTTGCTTAGGACCTTGCTAAACTGCTGAGGCTGGCCTGGAATTTGTCATTCTCCTGCCTCAGCCTCCTGAGTTGCTGGGATTACAGGAATGTTTCAACTGTGACGGGCTTTTTTTTAAGATGGGCTCTTGCTATGTTGCCTGCCCAGGCTGACCTTGAACTCCTGGTCTCAAGGGATCCTCCTGCCTATCCTCCCTAGTAGCTAGTACTACAGGTATATGCCACCATGCTTGACTACTAAAACTAATTTTATAAAAATGTCATAAATAAATCCATCCAGATATTGGCCAAATTATGTTGTTATATTGTGTGCATGTATAAATATATAATTATGAATCCCACCATTATGTTCAATTATATTGCACCAATAAAAATACAAAAAAAACCCCAGTAAATAAATAAATGGACAAAAAATAAATAAATCCATCCAATCTTAGCCAGCTTTGACCACATAGAAGTGTCCTTTTCCAAGATTTGTTTTTGCATAAACTCTCTACATTTGAAAAATATCCATTCAAAGTTAGCCATGGTGATGCATACCTGCAATCTCAGCGACTCCGGAGGCTAAGGCAGAAGGACTGCAAGTTCAAGGCCAGCTTCAGCAACTTAGCTGAGACACTGTCTCAAAACAAAAATAAAAAAGATAGCTCAGTGGTAAAGTGTCCCTGGATTCAATCCTTGGTACCAAAATAACAATAAAATAAATAAATATACTCTTTCAGCTCTTATTCTACTCTACTAGTTGTTCTACTTTAAGTTGTAATAAATGTCCTTACCAAAAACATGATCTTCATACTTTGCATAGTTTGCATACGGGGACAAAGTTGTTTCCCTTCATCCTTTTTGTTTCCTTGTAGTTTCATTTACATATATTGAACATAATTTTTAAACTTTTAGTAATCCTAATTTTCAGTGAAAACTAGGAAACAGGTAACTGAACATATATTATACATCAGTATCCCAAGTTGGGTGTGGTAGTATACACCTGTAATCTCAGTGCCTTGGGAGGCCAAGGCAGGAAGATTGCAAGTTTGAAGAAAGTATTAGCAATTTAGTGAGATCCTATCTCAAAATAAAAAATAAAATAGACTGGAGATGCAGGTCGATGGTAAAGCATTCCCTGGGCTCAATCTCCAATACCAAGTAAATAAGTAACTCAGTAAATAAGTAAATACAATAAAATACATAAATCAGCACCCAATAGTAGATCAGTAAATTAATGAATATATCATTTTATAATTTCTAGAGGCATGCTATGTGCAGTGGTGAATGCTTGTAATGACAGCAATTTGGGAGGGTGAAGCAGGAGGGTTGTGAATTTGAGGCCAGCCTCAGCAACTTAGTGAGGCCTTAGTCAACTTAGGAAATACTGTCTCAAAATTAAAAAGAAAAAGGTCTGGGGATGTAGCTCAGGGATAAAGTGCCTCTGGGTTCAATCCCTGTACCAAAGTAAGTAAATAAGTAAATAAATAAATAAAATAAAATTTCTGGAGGCATATGCTTCCTCATAGTATAATCTTTCAATGTAGTAAAGGACATGTTTACCAACAGATGCAATGACTTGTCTTTCTGTAAAAATTAAGAATCCAGAAGTAGATATCCTTAAATTTATGCTCAATAATTAATGTTTCCATGTTTTATCTTATTTAGGAATGAGTTATATTTTTAATGACTATTTATTGCTTAATTCTTTTTTAAATTTTTATTTTGTGGTGTTGAGGATTGAACCCAGGGCTTCATGTGTGTTTATCAACTACTCTGTGATTGAACTATACCTCCAACTTCTCTATTTCTTATTCATTCATTCATTTATTTGTTACTCAGGATTGAACCTGGGGTCATTTTACTGCTTAGTTACATCCCCAGTCTTTTTTATTTTGAGACAGGATCTTGCTAAGTTGCTGTCTGGCATTGAATTTGGGATCATCTTGCCTCCGTATCCTGAGTCTCTGGGATTATAGGCCTGGGCCACTGTGCCTAGCTCTATTGCTTAATTTAATTTAACATTATTGTGGCAAGTCACCAAAAATATTTGGGAAACTATTTAATACACACACGGCATTGCTGGGGATTGAATTCAGGCTCTTACTCATGCTAAGCATGTACTCTAAAACAGAGCTACAGCCCCAGACTTAAGAAGAAACAATAAAATATGATTACTAGCCAAGTGGGGTGGCACAGGCCTATAAACCCAGTGACTCAGGAGCGGGTGGGAGGAGGATCATAAGTTCTAGGCCAGTGTGGGCAATTAAGTGAGAACATGTTTCAAAATGAAAAATAAAAAGGACTGGGGATGTAGTTTAGAGGTACAGGGCTTCTGGGTTTATTCCACAGTACTGTAAAAAATGAACAAATAAAACCCCTCATAAGTATTATTGAAAGTTCATTTGTTCTGGAGAGACAGTAAGATGGCAACATAAGACCCTCTAGAGATAAGCCCCCCACAGAAACAAGTATCCACGCGTGACAGTGCCTTCACAAGAGTGAAGGAAATCAGGTGAGAGATCATGGTATCTGGTTTTAGTATAATCATAGACAGCGAAGAATATAAAAAGGACAGAGTTGCATTCATCGTCCATGCTACCCCTTCCCCAATTCCAAGCAGTGCAGAATGGAGACACTCATTTGTGGGAGGAGGAGAAGGAAGTAATTGTTGACATTTGACTTGAAACTCAGTAATGGGCCAGCCATGGTGAAACCCAGTACTGGGCACAACTCCATGGTCCCTGAAGTCAGATCTGTGCCTACGGATGGAGTCTCCATTGCCAGAGCCAGGCAGAATCCTGTAACCTCAGCAGGATGGACTTGTATTCTGACCCACATCACTGAGGGCTGGGTGTAACCCAGGACTGTGTAACCCAGTGAATGTGACCTGGTGAAACTCAGTGTAGTGACAGTCCAAGGATCTCTGGAGTGCCTTCATCATCCCCACCCCCACCTTCAATCCCAGGCTACATAGCTTGTAGGCTGGCTCCATCTGGTGATTGGAAGGAGAGTGGAGTAAATGCAGGACTCTGGATCTCCTTGTACAGTACTTTGCAACCTATCACAGCTGAACCCAACACCAGAGAGAACCCAATAGCTCTTGACCCTGGGCCAGTGCCTAAGGATAGAGCTTTTGGACTCACAATGGTGCCAGGAAAAGATGTGAGGCCCTGGTGGGATGGACTTGTGTTCTGGTCTCCATCACCACAGGTTAACTGCAGCAGCCTTACCAGTCTTGGGTGGCAAATAAATCTGAGCACCAGACAGGCTGTAGCACCATGGGCCTTGGTCCTGCCCTTACACTCTCCTGGTCTTGGTGGCTGTAGGCTTCAAGTGTGATCCAGTAAATCTAGGCATGGTGGCACATGCCTGTAATCCCAGGTAGTTGGGAAGCTGAGGCATGAGGACTGCAAAGTTGAGACCAGCTCTGCAAATTAGCAAGACACTGTCTAAAAAAAAAAAAAAAAAAAAGAGCTGGAGATGTCGCTCGGTAGTAGAGTGCCCATGGGTTCAATCTCCAGTACCATAAAAAAAGAGTGACCAACCAGTCTTATGGTACCACAGTTGCTATATTGCTGCCTCATCCCTCCCCTGACCCCAGGTAGAACAGCATGAAGAGAGTTATTGTCTACAGGGGAAGGACAGGGAAACAAGCACAAGACATTGCTTTGGAGTAGAGTCCTGGCCCAGCACAGGGAGACCTGGTCCCAAGCAGAGTCATTCCACATCTGATTGATCATCTGGACTTTCCCTGGCCTAAAAACTTGCACACTCAACAGGATTCACTATACCTTTTAGGCCTTCTCCAAGCTTATCTGCGCAGAAGTAACCCACTAGCTGCAGGCTGAGGGCAAGCCTGGGTTTAGGTCGCCATCTAGTGATCAAACAGTGGCAATAACCCCATGCTCAAAGAACATCATAATCTGCCTGTTTAGAATCTCTGGAAGGACTGGTACAAAGCCAGAAAGGAAAGAAGGGTATAAATACCTAATCCTTCAATGGTCAGATATCTTAATATGCCCAGAAGCATTAAGAACATTCAGAAATCATGACCCACCTAATACACAAAAGACGGCACCGGAAACTGGCCACAAAATGATGCAGAAGTTTGATCTCTCAGAAAATTAAAAACAGCTGTTTTCATGAATCAAATGAACTTCAAGAGAATACAGAGAAAAATCTAGCAATTTATCATACAGGTTAGCAGAACAATTGAAATAATAAAATAGTGAAACAAACACAGGAGCTGAAATATACAATGAAAGAAATGCAAAATGCAAAGTCACCATCAAAAAAATCAACTAAACAGAGGAGGACTCAGTGATCTTGAAGACAGGCTATTTCAAAGCACAGAGTTGTGAAAGAAAAAAAAGGAAGATGAAATGAAATGAAGAGATCTTATGGGACCTATGGGGCAGCCCCAAAAGAGCAAATATTCAGGTTATTGAAGTTCAAGAGGGATTCACAAATGCCAAAGAGATAGAAAGCTTATTCAGGGAAATGAGAAAAAGCATCCCCAACCTAGAGAAATATACAAATACCTGGGTACAAGAAGGTCGAAACTCACAAATCTGATTCAACCCAAATAAGTCTACTCCAACACACATTATAATCAAGCTCTCAAAGTTCAAAGACAAAGAATTCTGGAAGTAGTAACAGAAAATAAACAAATAACACATGAGGATCTTCCATTTCTCCTGAAAATTGACTTCCCAGCAGAAAACTTTCAGGTAAAGAGGAAATGGAGGAGGTTTCAAGATGGTGGACTAGAGGGTGGCTGTATTTCATGTTGCTCCAGGACTCAGGATTCCAAAGAGGAGATATTGAGAGACTTGGGACCAACTCAAAGCCGCCGGGGAGTCTCTCCCATTGGGGAGGCATCCCGGATGGGGCGGTAGTCCCAGAACGCAGGGAACTTTGTGAAGTAGAGCTGCCAGCGAGATGCCCCTCCCCCCACTGGAGCGGTGAACTCGGACAACTGGGAGCTTCGTAGAGGAGGCCACTCAGCACAGCGCTGGGACTCGAGCAACCCGGCTCCAGGCGGCTGCCCAGAGGAGGAGCTGCGTGGCGAGCTGTTTGGACTCAGAGCGACCACTCCTGAACACCAGGGGGCTGCCCAAAGGAGGAGGAGAAGGAGCGCGGCAGGTCACTTGGACTCGGAGTGACTGCACCAGGGCTACAGGCAGTTGTCGGGAGGAGGAGGCACGCAGTGAGTTGCTTGGACTCCTAGCGACTGCACCGGAACACCGGGTGGCTGCCCGGAGGAAGAGGCGTGCGGTGGGTCGCTGGGACTTGGAGCGATTGTACAGGGCTCCAGGTGGCTGCTCAGAGGAGGGGCTGCATAGCCAGGCGATTAGGTGCAGAGCAGGGTCCCAGGACCTAGGAGGCTTCTTGGTGGAAGAGCCGCACAGAGACACGCTTAGGGGTGGAGCGAAGGTTCCAGGACTGCGGGCAGATTCTCTGAGGAGAGGCAGTCTAAGGAGAGTCGTCTGCGAAGGGTGAGGCTCCAAGGCCCCGGGAGGTAGGTCCGGGCCCCTGGGAATGTTGCAGAGGAAGGCAGCCCAGCCCAGGAGGTAGTTGTGGATTGAGGGGAACCTCTAGGAGGGGAACTGACCAGCGAGACCTCCCCACCGGGGAGGTCTCATCCTAGACAAAGGTGCCAAAAATATGCAATGGAGAAAAGATAGCCTCTTCAACAAATGGTGCTGGGAGAATTGGAAATCCATATGCAACAGAATGAAACTAAACCCATATCTCTCACCATGCACGAAACTAAACTCAAAATGGATTAAGGACTTCAGAATCAGACCAGAGACCCTGCAGATTATAGAAGAAAAAGTAGGTCCAGATCTTCAACATGTCGGCTTAGGACCAGACTTCCTCAACAGGACTCCCATAGCACAAGAAATAAAAGCAAGAATCAATAACTGGGATAGATTCAAACTAAAAAGCTTTCTCTCAGCAAAGGAAACTATCAGCAATGCAAAGAAAGAGCCTACAGAGTGGGAGAAAATCTTTGCCAATCATACTTCAGATAGAGCACTAATCTCCAGAATAAATAAAGAACTCAAAAAACTCTACACCAAGAATGCAAACAACCCAATCAACAAATGGGCTAAGGAAATGAATAGACACTTCACAGAAGAAGATCTACAAGCAATCAACAAACATATGGAAAAATGTTCAACATCTCTAGTAATAAGAAAAATGCAAATCAAAACCACCCTAAGATTCCATCTCACCCCAATTAGAATGGCGATTATCAAGAATACGAGCAACAACAGGTGTTGGCGAGGATGTGGGGAAAAAGGTACACTCATACATTGCTGTGGGGGCTGCAAATTAGTGCAGCCACTCTGGAAAGCACTGTGGAGATTCCTTCAAAAACTTGGAATGAAACCACCATTTGCCCCAGCTATCCAACTCCTTGGCCTATACCCAAAGGACTTAAAATCAGCATACTACAGAGATATAGCCACATCAATGTTCATAGCTGCTCAATTCACAATAGCCAGATTGAGGAACCAACCTAGATGCCCTTCAATTGATGAATGGATAAAGAAACTGTGGTATATATATATACAATGGAATATTACTCAGCCAAAAAGAATGATAAAATTATGGCATTTGCAGGCAAATGGATGAAATTGGAGAATATCATGCTAAGTGAGATAAGCCAATCTCAAAAAACCAAAGGACGAATGATCTCACTGATAAGTGGATGATGACACATAATGGGGGGTGGGAGGGGTTAGTGTTAGGGTTAGAGTTAGGGTTAGGGAGGGAGGCAAGAATGGAGGAAGGAAGGACTGTATAGAGGGCAAAGAGGGGTGGGAGGGGTGGGAGAAAGGGAAAAAATGATAGAATGAATCAAACAACATTACCCTATGTAAATTTATGATTACACAAATGGTATGCCTTTACTCCATGTACAGAGAAACAACATGTATCCCATTTGTTTGCAATAATAAAAAGAGGAAATGGAATGACATACAGAATGCTGAAGGAAAACAAATAAACAAAAAATCGCAAGAAAACAAAAACAGCAAAACAACAACAAAAACCCCCCAAAAACTAAAACCCTGCCAACTTAGAATACTGTACCCAGCACAGTTAATCTTCAGAAAAGGATAAAGATTTTCACAGAAAAACAAAAGCTGAGAGAGTTTATCATCATCAGACCTCTCTTACAAGAAATTCTAAAGGGAGTTCTTTAAATTCAAAGAAAGAAATGGTAACATTTAATAAGGAAACATTTGAAGGTATAAAACTCACTGGAAAATATATTGACAAATTCATAATATGTTAATATTGTTGCTGGGCATGGTGGAGCACACCTGTAATCCCAGTAACTCACAAGGCTGAGGTAGGAGGATCCCAAGTTCAAGACCAACCTGAGCAACTTAGCAAGACCCTAAGAAACTTAGGGAACTATCTCAAAAAAAAAAAAAAAAAGGACTGGGGATGTACCTCAGTGGTGAAGTGCCCCTGGGTTCAATCCCCAGTACAAAAAAATTTATCAGGTTTCAGCTGGGATAAGCAGCAAATAATCCTGGCATTATGAGTTTTACTTACTTACTTATTTATTTATTTATTTATTTATT
Source organism: Sciurus vulgaris (assembly GCF_902686455.1). Classification (NCBI taxonomy): domain Eukaryota; kingdom Metazoa; phylum Chordata; class Mammalia; order Rodentia; family Sciuridae; genus Sciurus; species Sciurus vulgaris. The sequence goes on along the minus strand of NC_136471.1, from coordinate 75,933,595 downwards.
TATTTATTTATTTATTTATTTATTTATTTATTTATTTATAGTACTGGGGACTTAACCTAGGAGTATTCTAACTCTGAGCTATGAATGCAGTCATTTCTATTTTATTTTGAAACCAAATCCTACTAAATTGCTGAGACTGGCCTTGAATTTATAATCCTCTTCTGTCAGTCTCCTGAGTCACTGGGTTTAGAGGCATGGGTTATTGTGCCCAACTTGGGTTTGAGTATTTTAAAGAATTTTATTTCCCTTTTTCTTTTAAACAAAAGGTACCTATTAAATAGCTCAAAACCAAAACCAAAAGGCCAGGCATGCTGGTATGTGCTTGTAGTCTCAGATACTGAGAGACTGAGGCAGGAGAATCTCAAGTTTGAGGCCAGCCTGGGCAACATAGGCACCATAGCAAGACCCTATGTCAGAACAAAAACAAAAACAAACAAACAAAAAAATCCCACATCCCCAAACCAATTAGCATTTAATGATGTGACCGTGGACCCAAGAGGTGTCCTCAAGGAGGGTGCAGAAGATGCAACCCTTTCAAGATCCAGAACCACTCCCAAAGATAGCAAAATGAAAGAAAGAAATAACCTTCCTCACAGCTGGCACTGGGTCACATAGGATGTTAGCTGCAAATTGGGTGCTACCAATTTTTCTACCCAGTCATGTTCTTGGCTAATGCTCGGTCACCTGAATGCATGAGAACCAACAACCTCCATGCCCTGAAAAGCAGAGAGTCAAGCTAAGTTCTCAGGACACAAAATGAAACAAACAGGAAAGTAACAGGTATCTCTGGGTGGGAAAGTGATCAGTAACCAATAAGTATTTGAAAACCAAATTTAATTAGAATTCGAATCAAAAGAACTAACTTTTACAAATATTTTTCTCCCACTAATCTGAATTTGAGAAAGAAGGGAAAAGAAGGTTTTTATCTTTCTCTCAACCAGGCACTACAGACAGAAATCTGGGAGAGCTGACTGTGGTAAGAATTCTTTCCTTCACTGGTTTTTGTCAGATTTCCCAGGATCCCATCTTCAGAATCCAGATGCAGATGCAGATCCAGAGCAAGTGGGGTAATCAAAAAGCCCCTTCACAGTCACCAAAAATGGTTGGAAAGGGAAAATATCTTTCTATTCTTGTATTTTTCCTTCTAACCATCTTAGGTTCATTGACTGGAGCCCCTGTGACAAGATTTTTTTTTTTTTTTTTTGGTACCAGGAATTGAACCCAGGGGCACTTAACCACTGAGCCACATCCCCAGCCCTATTTTGTATTTTATTTAGAGACAGGGTCTCGCTGAGTTGCTTAGCACCTCACTTTTGCTGAGGCTGGTTTTGAACTCATGATCCTCCTGCCTCAGCCTCCCAAGCCACTGGGATTACAGGTGTGTGTCATCAAGCCCAACCATATTTATTGTTTAATATAAGTCTTATGTGACAAGGAAATCTTCATAAAGAAATGAAAACCTACAGAAGCAATTAAACCTGAATGTGTTTATGCTCAGTTTGGTGAAGAATGGAGAATCATGGAGAACTGTGATAAGATAAAGTAAAAGTATAAGCTAAATGTAGTGAATTGGGGGAAACAGCAAGGTCTGTTTCTTCCAATTCTTTTGTGTCCCTTCACATTCAGAAATAAAAATATTTCTTTTCCCCATACACAGGGAAGGCACCTCTCAAATGATGATCTTATGCTTCAGGGAAGGATCAAAAAGTCCTTCCTGCACATGCAATTTCTCAAATTCTTCATCTTAAAATATTCAATATGCCAAAGAACTTTATTTTGGGGGTAGTATGTGTGGAACCCTATCATCTTTTACTCTGTGATAGTGTGTGTATGTGTGTGTGTGTGTGTTACTGAGCATCAAACCCAGAACCTTGAGCACGTTAGGCAAATACTCTATTACTGAGCTACATCCCCAACTCTATTTGTCTTTTGATGCACAAGACTTATTTTTTTAATTATTTATATATTTATTTATTAATTTTTGGTGCCAGAGTTTGAACCCAGGGGCACTCAACCACTGAATCACATCCCAAGCCCTTTTTTGTATTTTATTTATTTAGAGATAGGGTCTCAGTGAGTTGCTTAGTGCCTTGCTAAGTTGCCAAGGCTGGCTTTGAATTCAGGATTCTCCTGCCTCAGCCTCTGGAGCTGCTGGGATTACAGGCATGCACGACAGCGCCCAGCTAAGATTTTTAAATTTTCATGAAGTCCAGTTTGTCTATTTTTCTTTTTTTTTTGCTTTTTCTTTTGGTGTCAAATCCAAGGAATCCTTGCAGAATCTAAAGTCATGAAGATTTTGCTCTGTTTTCTTCTAAGAGTTTTATAGTTTTATGTTTAGGTCATTGATCAATTTCAAGATATATGTATATAGTGTAAGGTGAGGGTTCAATTTAACTTTTTTCTTTTTGATGATACTAAGGATTGAACTCAGGACCTCACAGATACCAGGCGAGTGCTCTACCACTGAGCCACATCCCCACCCAACTGCATTCTTTTGCATATAGATATCCAGTTGTTCCAGCACCATTTTTTGAAAAGACTGTGCTTTACCATTGAATGCTCTTGGCACCCTTGTCAAAAATAATTTGACTACATACATGATGGCCTGTTTCTGGACTCCGTTCTATTCCATTGGTCTATATGTCTATCTTTATGCCAGTACCATACTGTTTTACTTACTATAGTTTTGTAATATTTTGTTTGTTTTTGGGGGGCACTGGGGATTGAACCCAGGGGTGCTTAACCACTGAACCACATTCTCAGCCCTTTTTATTGTTTTTTCTAAATTTTGAGACAGGGTTTTCCTAAGTTTCTTAGGGCCTCCCTAAGTTACTAAGTTGCTTTGAACTTGTGATCCTTCTGCCTTGGCCTCCTGAGTTCCTGGAATGACAGGTATGTACCACTGTGCCCAGCTTGTAATAAGTTTTGAAATTAGGAAGTGCAAGTCTTTCAGTATTGTTGTTTGTTTGTTTGTTTGCTTTTTTGGTACCAGGGATTGAACACAGGGGCACTTAACCACTGAACCACATCCCCAGTCCTTTTTAGCTTTTATTTAGAGACAGGGTCTCACTGAGTTGCTTAGGGCCTTACTAAGTTGCTGAGGCTGGCTTTGAACTTGCGATCCTCCTGCCTCAGCCTCCTGAGCTGTTGGGATTATGGGCATGTGCCACCATGCTCCGCCAGTATTGTTCTTTTTCAAGGTTATTTTTACTATTCAAGGTCTCTTGAGATTCCATATGAACTTTGGGATGGGGTTTTTTTTCAAGAAAATGTTTTTGGAACCTGGTGTGGTGGGGTTTTGATAAGAATTGCATTGAGTTGCTAGATTTCTTTGGGTAGTATTGACTAGCCTAGGGGCACCACTGAGCTACATCCCCAGCTCTTTTCTAAGTTTTATTTTGAGACAGGGTCTCACTATGTTGTCAAGGCTGGCCTGGAACTTACCATCCTCTTGCTTCAGCTTACCAAGTAGCTGAGACTATAGGTGTGTGCCAACATTTCTGGCTAGTATTAGCATCTTAATAATATTAAGTCTTTCAACTCATGAGCATGAGACATATTTCCATTTATTTATATCTTCTTTAATTTCCTTTAGTGATATTTTGTAGTTTTCATCATATACTTTTTAAAAAAATACATATTTATATTTTAGTTGTAGTTGGACACAATATCTTTATTTTATTTATTTATTTCTATGTGGTGCTGAGGATTTAACCCAGTGCCTCGCACATGCTAGGTGAGCGCTGTACCACTGAGCCACAACACCAGCCCTGTATACTTTTTTTTTTTTTGATTCCAGGGGTTGAACCTAGGGCTTCACACATGAGAGGCAAGTGTTCTACTACTGGGCTACATCCCTGGCTTCTCATGGTACAAGTCTTACCTACTCAGTTAATTTCTAAGTACTTTATTTTTGATGCTGTTGTAAATGGATTTCTTTTATTATAATTATCAGTGAATATTAATTGTATAAAATAATGGGTTTCTTTTTTGTTTTGTTTTTCTTTTTGTGTTGGTGCATATTAATTATACAGAATAGTGGGTTTCATTGTGAGATTTTCATACATGCATAAAATGTGCTTTGATCACAGCCACCTTCTCTATTAACCTCTCTTATTACCTCTGTCCACTTCCCCCTGGTTCTCTGCCCCTTCCCTAATATGGACGTATTTTCTTAATTTCCTTTTCAGAGTGTTCTTTTTTAGTGCACAGAAATGCAACTAATTTTAGCACATTGACTTCATATCCTGCTGTTTTGCTGAAATATTTTTTTTGCGTGTGGAATCTTTAGGGGTTTCATCATGTAAGAACATATCATCTGCAAACAGAGATAGTTTTACTACTTCCTTTCCAATTTGGATGCCTTTTTATTTCCTGATCTTATAGGAAAAACATTGAATTTTTCACCATTATGATGTTCACTGTGTGTTTTTCATGCAAGGTATTTATTTATTTATCTTTGCAGTGCTGGGGATCAAACCTAGGGTCTCAAATATGCCTGTACATGGTTTTTATTATGTTGAGATAGATTCCTTCTATTCCTAATTTGTTGCATAGTTTTATCATGAAAAGGCATTGAATTTTGTTAAGTGTTTTTTTCTGTACCAATTGAGATGATCATGTGGTTTATTCCTTCATTTCATTAATGTGGTGTATTACATGGATCAATTTTAATATGTTGAATCATCCTTGCATTCCAGGAGTAAATTCCAATTGGTTATGGTATATAATCCTTTTACTATGCTGCTGAGAAGTTGATTTGCTAGCATTTTGTTGAGGATTTTTGCATCAGTGTTCAAAGAGATTGGTTGTAGTTTTGTTTTCTTGTACTGTGTTCATCTGGCTTTGGTATCAGGGTAATGCTGGCCTTATAGAATGAGTTTGGAATATTTCCTTCTCTTCAATTTTTTGGAAAAGTTTGAGGAGGACTAGTATTAGTTCTTTAAATGTGGTATAGAACCTACCAGCAAAGTCAGATGATGTTGGGGCTTTTCTCAGTCAGATTTTTTTTAACTGATTCAATCTCTGAACTAATGGTACATCTATCCATATTTTCTATTTCTTTGTGATTTAGAGTAGGTATATTTTGTATGTCTAGGAATTTGTCCATTTCATCTAGGTTATTCAATTTGTGAAGTACAGTCATTCGTGGTACGCTCTTAAAATCCTTTTTACTGCTGTGACCAAAATGCCTAGTAAGAACAACTGAGAGGGGCTGGGGTTGTAACTCAGTGGTACAGTGCTTGCCTAGCACATGTGAGGTACTGGGTTCAATTCTCAGTAGCACATAAAAATAAGTAAATAAAATAAAGGTATTGTGACAATCTACAACTGAAAAAAAAGATTGTTTGTTTTAGAGGAGGAAAGATTTATTATAGCTTATGATTTCAGAGGTTTCAGTTCACAGTCGGCCAGCCCAAAGCTCTGGGCCTGAGGTTAGGCAGAACATTATGGTGGAAAGGTGTGGCAAAGGAAAGTCACTCAACTCACAGCAGCTGGGAAGGACAGAGTGAGAGCAAGAGTGAGAATGAGAACAAGAGCAAGAGGGGGAGAGAAAGAGAGTGAGAGCAAGAAGCCAGAGGCTTCCAGAGCATTTCCACAGTGACCTACTTCTTCCAACTAGGTCCAAACTCCCAGACGTCCATTCAGCCCCCAGTGAATTAATCCATCAAATGGATTAATCCACTGATTAGCTCCCTGGTCTCATAATCCAGATCCAGTCATTACTTAACAATTGTACCTCTGAACCTTACTGTATTGGGGACCATACTTTCAACACAAGATTTTGGGGGACATTCCAGATCAAAACCATAACAAAATTTTTTGTTTTCTCTCTTTTTTCCCTTAGTCTATCTGGCTAAAGGTTTGTCAATTTTCTTGATCTTTTAGAAAAACCAACTTTTGGTTTCTTTTCTATGTCATTTTCCTGTTTTCTATTTAATTTACCTCTGCTATCTTTATTATTTCTTCCTTCATATTACTTTGAGTTTACCTTATTCTTTTTTAGTTCTTCAAGTTGTAAAGTTAGATTGCTGATTTGAGATCTTGTTTTCTTTAATGTAAGCATTTATAGTTATAAATTTCCCCCTTAGCATTGCTTTCACTGCACCCTCTAAGTTTTGCTATGTGTTTTGTATGTGTTTGTTATTTTCATTTCTGTCTTCCTCCCTCCCTTTCTATCTTCTTTTCCTCAGTGGTGGGGACTGAACCCAGGGTCTCATGTGGACTTGGCAAGCAGTCTACCACTGAACTATATCCCTGGTCCTTGTCTCTATGTAGTTTCCAGTTTTCTTTGTAATTTGTTTGACCTATTGGTAGTTTAAAAGTGTTATTTATTCTCTACATCTTTGTTAATTTTTCAATTTTACTTGTTATTTATTTCTTTTTTTAACATTATATATATTATATATAATATATATTATATATATATATTATATATATAATATATATATGGTTGTAGGTGAACACAATACCTTTCTTTTGTTTTTATGTGGTGCTGAGGATCGAACCCAGGGCCTCACACATGCTTAGTGAGTACTCTACCACTGAACCACAATGCCAGGCTTCTGTTATTTATTTCTAACTTTATCCCATTGCAGTCAGAAAAGGTACTTTGAATGCTTTCTATCTTTTAAAAACTATTGAGACTTAATTCATGACTTAACACATGGTCTATCCTGGAAAATGCCCATGTGTACTTGAGAAGAGTATGTATGCTATGGTTGGGTGGAGTGTTCTGTACATGTCTGTTAGATCTAATTGGTCTGTGCTGTTATCTAAGTCTCCTATTTCCTTACTCATCTTCTGTCTGGTTGGTCCACACATTATTGAGAGTGGGGTTTTGAAATCTCTAACTATTCTTGCAGAACTATCCATTTTTTCTTGAATTCTGTTTTTGCTTCATATATTTGATGATCTGTCATTAGATATGTGAATATAATAATTATATTTTGTATTGAACCTTTTAATAACATACAATAGCCTTTTTGGTCTCCTATAAGATTTTTTAATTTAAATTCTATTTTGTCTGATGCAAATATAGCTACCCTTGTTCTCTTTTGGTTATTATTCGTAATGAGTATCATTTTCCATTCTTTCACTTTCAATCTATTCATGTCTTTGGATATAAAGTGATTTTCTTGTTGATGGCATATAGTTGGATAATGTTTTCTTTTATTCATTCTACCAGTCTTTCCCATTTGATTGGAAGGTTTATTTACATTTAAAGTAATTACTGATAGGGAGGAATTGATTTCTGTCACTTTGCTATTTGTTTTTGTTTGTTTGTTTTGGTACCAAGAATTGAACCCAGGGGTACTTTACCACTAAGCTACATCCTCAACCCTTTTTGATCTTTATTTTGAGATGGAGTCTTGCTAAGTTGCTTAGGGCCTCACTAAGTTGCTGAGGCTGGTCTGGAACTTGGCAATACTCCTGCTTTGGACTCCCAAATTGCTAGGATTACAGGTTTGTGTCACTGCATCTGGCTGCAATTTGTTTTCTATATGCCTTAGAGCTTTTTTGTTCCTTATTTCTTCCTTCATTACTCTCTTCTTTTGCATTTAGTTGATTTTTTTGTAGTGAAATGTTTAATTTCTTTTCTCATTTCCTTTTGTGTTTATTCTATAACTATTTTCTTTTTGGTTACCATAGAGATTACATTTAACACCATAAAGTTATAACATTCTAATTTAAATTTATAATACTTTAACTTTGATAATATCCAAAATTTTTATTACTTTATTAGCTTCATTCCCACCTCTTTCCATTTTTTTTCTCTTGGCCAAATCGCTTTATTTTTTGTTTTTGTTTTTTTTCCAAATCACTTTAATTTACAACTTTTAATGTACTCTGAAGTCCATAATTTCTTGAAATTCTTACTTTGCTCTTGCGAAGAGTTGAGTCTACACTTTCAGTCTTCATCATCAGGAGGGATACCTAATTCCTCATCTGTCCACTGGGAAGGAACTGGATAAGTAAAATGACCCAGCACAGCATCTGAGTCATGCCGAGAGCACCAGAGAATCCAGAACCACATGGCCGCCCAGATCTGTCAGCTGAGGAAACTATACACAGCCTCAATATGTACATCACCACTAGCAAGGCTCACTCTGCCCGTGTGCAGCAGCTTCTGAAGAGGAGGCCCCAGCAAGCATAAAGTGCCAACCAGGTCAGAGCCCATACAGTTCTAGCATCCCGACAGCTGTCCCCGGCCACCTGCCCTCCCTTTCAGTTGGTGATGTCAAAACATTACAAGTTTATATACTGTGTGCCCCCCACCCCAATTAACTGGTAATTCTTTGGGCAGGGGGTACAGTTGGGTGGTAGAATGTGCATCTAGCATGCGTGGGGCCTTGGGTTCAATTCTTAGCACTCCTCTCACTCCCAATCTAGTAATTCTTTTAAGTGCATTAGTCTCTCAAATTAAGTAGAAGACAAAAATGTAGGATTACAGTGGGCTGGGGAGATAGCTCAGTTGGCAGAGTGCTTGCCTTGCAAGTATAAGGCCCTGGGTTCAATCCCCAGCACTGCAACAACAACAAAAAAAAGTAGGATTACAATAATACTAGCTTTACCAGGGGCACTTTACCACTGAACCATACCCCTGCCCTTTCTATTTTGAGATAGGGTCTCACTAAGTTGCTTAGGGCCTTGCTATTTGCTGAGGCTGACCTTGAACTTGCTATCCTCCTGCCTCAGCTTCCCCAGCTGCTGGAATTACAGGCATGTGCCACCATGCTTGGCCTTATATTTACCTTTAAATGAGATCTTTATTTCTTCCTACAGCTTCAAGTTACTTTCCATTGTCATCCCATTTCACCTTGCATTATTCCCTTGAGCATCTCTTGTAGGGAAGAAGTAGTTGTTGTGGCAACAGAGTTTCTCAGCTTTTGTTTATGTAGAAGCATCTTAATTTCTCACTTTTTTGGGGGTGGTGGTGCTGGGGATAAAATCCAGGGCCTTGCACATACTAGGCAAGTGCTCTACCATTGAGTTACACTTGCAGTCCCTCCCCCTAACTTTTTTTTTAATAAACAGCTTTTTTTTTGGACTTTATTTTATTTATTTATATGTGGTACTGATAATTGAATCCAGTGCCTTGCACGTGCTAGGCAAGTGCTCTGCTACTGAGCCACAACCCCAGCCCCTCTCCCCCTAACTTTTGAAGGCAAGGTATAGGATTCTTGGTTGACAGATTCCATCCCCCCCTTAGTACTTTGAATATCAGCCCACTACCTCCAAGTTTTCTTTATTTCTTTTCATTTAAATTTTTTTTGGTACTGGGGATTGAACCCAGGGGTGCTTTACTGCTGAGCCATATTCCCAGTTCTTTTTACTTTTTATTCTGAAACAGGGTTTTGCTAAGATGCTGAGGATGGCCTCAAACTTGATTCCCCTGCCTCAGCCTCTCAAATCACTGAGATTACAGACATGTTCTCCCGTGCCCAGCCCCTGATAATCTTACTGATGATTCCTTCTATGTGATGAGTTGCTTCCCTATTGCAGCTTTTAAGATTTTGTTTTTCTTTCTTTCTTTTTTTCTTTCTTCCTTTCTTTCACACTGGGTATTGAACCCATGGGTGCTTTACTACTGAGCTAAATCCCCAGCCCTTTTTGTTATTTCTTATCTTGAGAAAGTGGCCCAATTGTCCAGGCAGGCCTAAAACCTGTAGTATTCCTACCTCACTCTCCTGAGTAGCTGGGATTACAGGTTTGTGCCACCATACCATACCTTGCTTCTTTGTTTTTGAATATTTGATTATGATGTTTCTGCATGTAGGTCTGTTTGAGCTTATCTTACTTAGATTCAGTGAACTTTTGGATGTTTATATTCATGTCTTCCATAAAATTTGTTAAGTTTTCAGACATAATTTCTTCAAATATACTTCCTGCTCCCTTTTCCTCTTCTTCTCCTTCTTCTTTTTAGTACTGGGGATTAAACCCAGGGGCACTTAACCACTGAGTCACATCCCCAGCCCATGTTATATTTTATTTTGAGACAAGGTCTCAATAAGATACTGTGGGTCTTGCTAAGTTTCTGAGGTTGTCCTTGAACTTGTGATTCTCCTGCCTCACCCTTCTGAGTTGCTGGGATTATAGGCATACACCACCATGCCAGGCTCTTCTCTTTATCTTCTGAGATTCCTGCCATGCACATTTGGTTTGGTGATGGTATCCCTACAGGTGCCTCAGTCTCTGTTCACTTTTCTTTGCTCTTTTTTCTTTCTGTTTCTCAGTCTTGGTAATTTCCATGGTCCTATCTTCAAGTTTGCTGATTTTTCTTTCTATCTGTTCAAATCTGCCTTTGAGTCTCTAATGAATTTCTCATTTCAATTATTGTGCTTTTCAGCTGCTGAATTGCTTTTTAGATTTTATTTTTATTTATTTATTTATTTTTTTGCGGTGCTGGGGATTGAACCCAGGGCCTTGTGCTTGCAAGGCAAGAACTCTACCAACTGAGCTATATCCCCAGCCCCACTTTTTAGGTTTTCTATCTTTTAATTGATATTTCCATTTTGCTCATACATTGTTTTCTTCTTTCTTTACTTTTTCAGTGCTGGAGATCAGGGTCTTGCACATTTTAGGCAAGTGCTCTAGTACTGAACTACACTTCTAGCCCTAGAGGGGCAGTCTCTGTTAATTCATTTTTCTCCCTTGAATGGGCCATATTTTTTTCTGTTTCTTTGTTTTTTGATTTTTTTGTAGTGTTGTCAAAAACTGGAGATTTGAATCTAATACTATGCTGTGAAAGTCAGATTTCTGTTTTTTTGTTACTGCATTTTTAAGGTGGGGGTGGGAATTATCATAGCTGTCTCTGTGCCAAGGAACAACCTGAGATGTAAACTTAAGGTCTTATGCACAATCACTTTCTAATTTTCCCTGTATGTGTTGTGGCTTCTGAATGTCTTAGTCTTTACTATCTGGCTCCTAAAAGGGGAAAAAGAGAAAAATGAAGGTGGTATAAAAGGGTACCAGTTGTTTATATCTCCTGGAAGTCCCATCAAGTGGAGTTGAAGGGACTTCAGACAATATGGAGCACAACAATGGCTGTGTACTTTTTTGCACATTTGTAATCAGAAGAAGCAATGAGCAGAAATCATGGATCCCCAATATCTGGAGGACAGGGCTTTTTTTTTGGTTTTGCTTTATTTTGTTCACACTGGCTTTTGCAAGCTTTGTGCAGGTTGCTCTAGGAACACATGCACAATTGCCTCCCATGAGGCTGGGGATATGGAATGAATAGCTACTACTGTGCTAAGGAGATGAAACTGACTAGAATTAACTGCAATGTAATGACCAAGGCTTTCTATGAAGTTCTAAACTTTCAGTAGATTCCTGAATTCCAAAAGAGTTAATATCAGACAGATTCTGCCAACACAATTCTAATCTAGGTGGGGAGACAGATTCCTGGGGCTTCCTATTTCACCATCTTCTCAAAAATCCTCCTCTATTGAGGTTTTAGAGGCTTATTCTCTCCCAAACAAAAAATCGGTCCAAGAAATGGAACTGATGGCTCTTGCAAAAACTTTTAAGTTAGCCACCAATCTTAAAGTAAATGTGTATACTGATAGTAAATATTCATTTGGGGTCTGTTGTGCTATGGGACCAATGTAGAAGAATAGAGGCTTTCTAATATCAATGGGAACTAAAATATCACATGGTAAACTGATTACTGATTTATTGGAATCATTCGAAATTCTCTAATAGATTTCTGTAATTCACTATAGAGTTCATACCAGGCAATGAAATGAAAAATCTGAAGGAAATTCATTTGTACACCAATCTATGAAATGTCTACTAAAAGTTTGGGGAAATTGAAGCCCCATCACTTCTATTCAGAGACTCCTATTCACAGTTTCAGGAATATGCAATTGGAAACCATGAAAATTTAAGAACACCATAGGAATATGGGGATTATGCAATAGGATTATTCCTGTACTTCAATGGTTTTATGTTTGGATGGCTCTGTCATGCCACCGACAAACTCATATAGGCAAGGGAATATTCTGAACACCTTGGAATCTTATAACACTTGGAATAAGGATCAAATAATTAAGTATATAATAAAAGTGTGTTGTTTGTCAGAAAAATTATTTACAGGGAACACCTAAGGTTAGTTAAGGAAGCCTACCGAGGGTAATGTAATCTAGTTCTGGTAGCATATGGATTTTATGGAGTTCTGCCCTCAGAAGGTAGGAGTTATTAATTTGTAATATTGTGTATGATGTCCAGATTGCCAGAAGGATTCTTATCAGTTAAATTAGATGCTCAAACAATGATCAAGGATTTGTTAGAGTAGGTAGGTAGATAGATATGAGGAAGAGGATGGGTGAGTAAGGAGAATAAGGTTTACTCCATCTTTTTTTTAAAAGAACACTTTTAAAAATTATTTATTTGTTTATTTTTATGTGGTGTCAAGGATCAAACCCAGTGCCTCATACATGTTAAGCAAGTGCTCTGCCACTGAGCTACAGCCCCAGCCCCTCACTCCATCTCGAGTGACAAAAGATCACTACACCTCAGATGATAGAAAATTCTCTGCCCATAAAACTCACCTCCTTCATAGTCAGATACTATCTTCCTAAAATTGATGAAAGAACCAGGTATAACAAGCTTGATGGACTTTCCAACTTCAGAGCACATGCAGAGCACTGAGATACTTGTCATTTAGGGGACCCCAGGTTCCTTGTAATATTTATGTTGTGGATTTAATCCCCACTCACTCCTGCCCATGAGTTTTGCTTAGGTACTGATGAGAAGTTTTCTTTCTTTTCTCCTCTCCTCCTCCTCCTCCTCCTTCTCCTTTTGGTACTGAAGATTTCACCAAGGAATGCTTTACCACTGAGCTAGATCCCTAGCCCTTTTTGTTTTTTATTTTGAGACAGAGTCTCACTAAGTTGTTTAGGGCCTTGCTAAGTTGTTGAGGCTGGCCTTGAACTTGCAATCTTCCTGTCTCAGCCTCCCAGCTGCTGGGATTACAGGCATGTGCCACTGCACCCAACCTGGTGAGAGATTTTTCAACATGTTAAAAACAGTGCAAGCACACTACTGATAGGAAATTTTCTAACATAGCAAAATCAGCACAGGTTCACTAAGCCATGGTGGGAAACCACAGTAACCACCCCGAATACATAATGCATGAGGAGGGAAGTTTCCAGAGCAAATATGGAAACTCACCACATGGAAAACCCCAGGCCACTTCCTTTCTTGGGATGGTCTGCTCCACATTCCCTGGAGTGTACTTTCACTTCACTAAATAAATCCTTTATGCTTATTCTATATCTCTTGACTGATATCTTTTGAGAAGAAAAGAACTGAGGAGTATATTGCTTGGTAATACTCTTACTGAATTATATCATTTCAATCTTTGGAATTCCAAAATATCTGGAATCTGATGAGAGAAATCATTCCATTTCTATGTACCTTAGGAGCTCTGTAAAAATGTTAAATTGCCAATAATTTACCATACTCTTTATCATCCCAAGTCTTCTGGACAATGAACCATATCATAAGGAATTCTTTTTTTTTTCAGACAAAAGATCTCACTTATTTGTTATTGAATCAACCTACTACTGCAGAGAATACAAACAAGGAGAAATATCATTTTCCCAATAAAACATGTCTAACTGTTCAGACAGTAGTACTGTTTTTATCTTGATACAGTAAAATAATAGTGACCTTGATACAGAATAAGTGTATATGCCATCTTCTGAATGAATCCTTATAAACCCAACTTGGTTCTTCTCCAGTTTCTCCTCTTGGAGTTGTACCTGTTTTTATTACCAATTTTCATCCACACCCACATGAAATGATTTTACTTTTGTTTCTTGGTCAGGAATCATTTGATTCTGAGAGTCTTATGAGAAGACCTGGTGAGGAATGGAGTTAAACATATATACCATAATGTTGGAGAAAGAACATACCTTAAAGAGTTCATCAGCTAAATAATATTGAGCCACTGGCTTTGATGGTCCAGAGATTTATCACTGGTTTTATTAAAAAAATAAAGTCAACTTCTGGCAAGCTTAGTATTTCTCCCTTTGAGTTATTATTTGGAGCATTTATGAATTTAAGATTTAATTCTAACTCTTTATCTAAGGGGTTGCTATTTCTCTGGCTCCAATACACCATTGCGTGGTCTGATGCTGAAGACCACCACCTGAGGAGGTATAGCATTAATATAGACCAAGAAAACAGTGTCTACATCAAAATATTCCAAAAAAACTTTATTATCACCACTGTTATGTAAATAAGATAAAGATGGTCCCAGTATTGTTACTTCTTCACAACAAGCTAGTACCATTAGCTCAAAGCCTACAGGTGCCAAACTGAATTCTCATAATCTAATTATTTAGAATATAGAGCAAATAAGATTTTTAGCCTTTTAGACCCAACCTGCCTTAAGTACCCCACAAAATTCTACCCAATATCTACTAGACATAGATAAAACAAACTTTGTAGCTATTAAAAAGCCAAACAACCAAGCTGAGGCTGACTTTTGAGACTCTGACTCAGAAGCTTCCCATCTTACAGCTGAGTAACATCACCCAGACAAATAATACGCCCCCTCTGTAGTTCAGCTCTTCTCTGGGTGTTCCCTTGCCATGTTCCACTTCTAGGTGGTAGCCTGATAGAGCTCTCTCTGAATAATTTCCTGTTGTGACTCTTCCAGCTCAAGAAACCTGAGTGCTATCCAAATAAAGTTCATTGTGTACTACTGCCATACCATGGTTATGTCTTTCTGTTTTTTAATGTTTTCATTAGAGCATTATAGACATACATAATAGTGGGTTTATTTTGACATATTCATAAATGGATATATCATAATTTGGTCATTTTGATCCCCAGTAGTTCTCTCTGCTCCCCTCTCCCCCAATCCCTTTCCTCTCTTACACTGGTCTATTTATTGTTTTTTAAAAATTGGTGCATTGCAGTTATACATAAAATTGATATTCATTGTGATATAGTCATATACACAATAGCATAATTTGATCAATTTCATTCTGCAGTTCCTCCCCTTTTCCATCCCTCCTCCTTCACCCTCAATCCTTTTCCTCTGTTCCATTGTTCTCCCTTCTATTTTCATGAGCTCCCCCTCTTTATTCCTTATTTCTCCATAGCTTCTGCATATGAGAAAGAACATTCAAAAATTCAATTTTTGAATTTCTGAGTCAGACTTATTGCACTTAGTATGATGTTATCCAGTTTTATTAATTTATCAGCAAATGACATAATTTCATTCTTCTTTATGGCTGAGTAAAAGTCCATTGTGAATATATGCCACATTTTATTTGTCCATTTGTTTGTTGACGGACACCTAGGCTAGTTCCATAATTTGGTTATTATGAATTGCAGTGCTGTAAACATTAGTATGCCTGTGTCACTGTGGAATGCTGATTTTAGTTCTTTTGGATAAATTCTAAGTAGTGGGATGACTGGGTCATATGGTGGTTCCATGCCTACTCTTTTTTTTTTTTTTTGTGGTGCTGGGAATTTGAACCCAGGGCCTTGTGCTTGTGAGGCAAGCACTCTACCAACTGAGCTATATCCCCAGTCCTCCATTCCTACTCTTTTGAGGAATCTCCATATTGCTTTCTAAAGTGGTTGTACTAATAAGTAGCGCCACTAACAATGCATAGGTGTACCTTTTCCCCTGCATCCTCACCTGGAATTATTTTTATTTATATTCTTGATGTTTGCTATTTAACTGGAGTGATATAAAATCTTAGTGTAGCTTTGATTTACATTTCCCTGATTGCTAAGGATGTTGGACATTTTTTCATATATTTGTTTTGGCCATTTGCATTTCTTCTTTTGACAAAAGTCTGTTTGGTTCATTTGTGTATCGATTGGGTTATTTGTTTTTTAGATTTTTTTTTAGTTTTTTTTATATATTATAGATATTAATTCCTTGTGAGAAGAGTAGCTGGCAAAGACTTTCTCCCATTCTGCAGGCTCTCTCTTCACCCTCTTGTTTCCTTTGCTGTGCAGAAGCTTTTTGATAAGTCTTAAAATCATAGAACTCACTCTAAGTGAGTTCTGTAGGATTCCAGTGATGATTAAGCAATTGGCATTGAATTTACTCCATTAGCAGGACAATTCATGGGCAAATTGATGCTGGAAAACCTTAAATGATTGAGACTCAAATTTGGACTACCCCTGCATCAGTTTGACATGGTATCATTCTTGGCTATACTTCATTCTGTTTCCATGGGCTACCCCTGTACCTCATTAACCTGGTCAAGTTGTAGTGCCAGTAATTGAGTGAACCCACACCAGTAGAACTGACTTCAGGGGTCAGAAGTGTTCAGCTGCCTTGGAAAGATTAGCTGGCTAAACTGGATCCCTTTCTAGGCAGGTCCTAGAAGTTGCAAGACTCATGGTCCTGTTTAGGAAAAAGGGGAGGAATGCATACTTCTGGTCCAAGGGTGGGCTGTCCTTGATCCCATAACAGGCTATGGTGGGAGGAGCTCCCCATAGCCAGGCTAGTGATTTGGGGTACTCTGGCATGAGAGGCTGTCCTTAGGGACCACTATGGCAGGCAAAGGAGCTGATAAGGCAGAGATATCAGATTGAGGTTGGTCTTCTAAGTACAGTTTGGAGAGATGCCTTGGCAAACAACTGACATGCTTCGGTTGTTGTGACATGCTCAATTATACTGTTGTGAAAGTTGTCATTTTAGCTTTTCCCTGACGGGACATCAAGATCCTAACCCTTGGGGCTGAGGTGGCTAAAACTTTCTTTCTTTCCTTCCTTCCTTCCTTCCTCCCTCCCTCCCTCCCTCCCTCCCTCCCTTCCTTCCTTCCTTCCTTCCTTCCTTCCTTCCTTCCTTCCTTCCTTCCCTTTCTTTCTTTCTTTCCTCTGCTGGGACTTGAAGTCAGTGTCTTGGGCATGCTAGGCAAGTTCTCTCTACTGAGCTACACACTCATTCCAAGTATTATTATTATTATTTGAAGTACTGGGGATTGAATCCAGGGGTACTTTACCACTGAGCTACATCTCTAGTCGTCCCCCCCCCCCCCCCCCCCCCCGTGCCAGCCTGCTTCTTTTGAGACAGGGTGGTGCTAAGTTGGTGAGACTGGCCTTGAACTTGTGATCCCTGTGCCTTAGCCTCCTGAGTTTCTGGGATTAGAGTTGTGTACCATTGTGCTTAGGCAAGTAAATTTATACTTTTGTTCTCCTAGGACTCCAAAGCAAGTCACTGTCCTGAATAGGTTCTCCAAACCACAAGATACCTGGTGGAGCCAGGAGTGATGGCAGATACCTGTAATCCCAGCAACTCGGGAGGCTAAGCCAGAGGATTGCAAGTTCAAAGCCAGCCTCAGCAATTTAGCAAGGTCCTAAGCAACTTAGTGAGACCCTGTCTCAAAATAAAAAGGACTAGAGATATTGTTCAGGGGTTAAGTGTCCCTGGGTTCAATCCCTGGTACCAAAACCAACCAACTAACCAAAAAAACAAACAAAAACACTCAAAAAGATATATGGTGGACCTTGTTCTAGGTGCTTCTAATCAGCATGACACCTGGGAAGAAGAGACTGCAGGGGGCTGGGTGGGGGGAGGTGGAGGGAGTTGGGAAAGAAGTAGTGGTCCCCCTGGAGGCAAAAGCATCACCACATCACCACGGTAGTGACTGAGATGATTTGTCCCCTGCTTTACTACTAACTACTTGCAAAGCAATAAAAACAGAAAAGACAGAAGGGGAGGGCCAAGATGGAGGTACAGGTTCTTTAAAATATATATAAATTTATTTGTTGTTTTTTAGATATACAAGACAGTACAGTGTATTTGACATATTATACATACATGGAGTATAGCTTATTCTAATTAGGATGAGGTACTGGTTCTTATGGGGTGAAGACACATCTTCTCTTTCATCCTAAGGCCTAGTCTTTCCTTCAAGACCTTGCCTAAGAACCAAATAAAAGGGATTACCTAACTGTATAGAAGATATCTGGTAAGGAACTAGCTTTACCTAAAGGGGGTTAACATCAACCAATTGACTGCCATAGTATGAAATGGAAAGGTGGTATCTCTACTAAAAGATCCTGCACAATTTGTTGTGAATGTTGTAATGACTCCCAGAGGAAGCTTTGGACCTTAGTCCAAATATACCTTGTTGATGTGGATTTTTATGGCTTGGAAGGCTGCCCATGCTATGTTAGGCCTTATAACAGCTGGGCCAACCATCAATGGAAAATGTTAGTCAAGGCCAATGATCTCCACCAGTTGGGGATGTTGAAGTGGGCTTATCAGGTAACATATGATATGTGGTATGATGACTTGGCAAGTCCAGAGGAGGTTGAATTGATTCCTGAATCCACCTATATGTTTCCCAGGAGGGTTTCTGACAAATATATGTTCTCTTTACTGGCAATGATGGCTAATACTAAAACATTAAGGGGACAATAGATAACCTGAATTTAGTAGAAACTCATGAAAGAAAAACTCAAAGCCAAGAGTTGCCTGTTAATCATACAAACTAGCCTAAATCAAAATTATTATCAACAATAAGATCACCTCCCTTCTAGGCCAAATAAACCATCTATAACCAGGATCTTGCTTAATCATGAATCCAGAGATGAAGAAGAGAGGTTATTTGGACCCTAGGGGACAAGAGGATCCCAAAATAAATGATTTCTGATAAATTGGTGTGACAATTACAATACTTACTAGATTTATACTTCCCCTTTGGAAGCAGTTTTATTTCCATACTTGTTTTTGGTCTCTGAGAGTGACAGGGTCCTACTCCCACAGTGGAGATCCAATGGTCATGGAAAGAGGCCCCATCTAGCAGAAAATCACCCTTTAGCCATATTAACTGTGACTTGGGTTCTAAAAATAATGCTTACTGACCCTGTTGGATCTGGGTACCCCAACCTCTGTAATCCTCCAAAACACTCTTTTGTTGTTGTTGTTTTGGGGATTGATCCCAGAGGCACTTTACCTCTGAGCTACATCCAGTCTTTTTTTTTTTTTTTTTTTTTTTTTAATTATGAGACAGAGTCTTGCTAAGTTGCTGAGGGTAGCTTGGAACTTGTGATCCTCTTGCCTCAGCCTCCCAAGTCTCTGAGATTACAGGTGTGTGCCACTATGCTTGGCTAGGACTCATGTTTTAAAGGGACACCTCTCCCCTGCACACACCTTAATTAAAAGGGAAAATAGTTGCTTAGTTTTAAAAATTGGCTTAGTTTTTGCTAAAAGCTGCTTCCATCCTAGATATTCTCCAGCCCCACTCCCAGACTATCCTTTTCCCCACTAATAGAATAGATTTTTTCAGTCAGCAGTAACACAAGGTTTTGTAGAACTCGGCTGAGAACCCATTTGGTCCCGGACTTTTCTTTGTTGGTAGGCTTTTGATGACTTCTTCTATTTCAGTACTTGAAATTGGTCTATTTAAATTGTTTATGTCCTCCTCGTTCAGTTTAGGCAATTCATATGTCTCTAGAAACCTGTTGATGTCTCGCTGGTCAGTTCCCTCCTAGAGGTTCCCCTCAATTTACAGCTATTTCCTGGGCTGGGCTGCCTTCCTCTGCAAAGTTCCCAGGGGCCCGGCCCTACCTCCTGGGCCTGGGAGCCTCACCCTTCGCAGATGAATCTCCTTAGGCTGCCCCTCCTCAGAGAATCTGCCCGCAGGCCTGGAACCTTCGCTCTGCCCTAAGCCTGTCTTTGTGCGGCTCTTCCACCAAGAAGCCTCCTAGATCCTGGGACCCTGCTCTGCACCTAATCACCTGGCTATGCGGCCCCTCCTCTGAGCAGCCACCTGGGGCCCCATACAATTGCTCTGAGTCCCAGAGACCCGCCACACGCCTCTTCCTCCAGACAGCCGCCCAGTATTCCGGTGCGGTCACTAGGAGTCCAAGAAACTCACTGCGTGCCTCCACCTCCCACCAACCACCCGTAGCCCTGGGCAATCAATCACTCCGAGTCGAAGTGACCCTCCCCGTTCCTCCTCCTTCTCCAGATAACCCCCCGGGTGTTCAGGAGCGGTCGCTCTGAGTGGCTCTGAATCCACGTGACCCACTGCACGGGTCCTCTGGGCAACCGCCCGGAGCTCCTGTGCGGCCACTCGAGACCAAGCGACCCACCACGCTTCTCCTCCAGGCAGCCCCCCTGTGTTCAGGAGCTGTCACTTTAAGTCCAAACAACTCACCACTGGCCTTCTCCTCTGAGCAGCCGCCTGGAGCTCCAATGCAGTCACTGCGAGTCCAAACGACCCACCACACTCCTCCTCCTCCTCCTCCTACTCCTCTGGGCAGGCCCCGGTGTTCAGAAGTGGTCTGAGTCCAAACAGCTCGCCACGCAGCCCCTCCTCTGGCAACCGCCTGTAGCTCTGGTGCAGTCACTCCGAATCCAAGCGGCCTCGTTCCTCCTCCTCCTCCTCAGGGCAGGCCCCGGTGTTCTGAGTCCACACAGCTCTTCTCGCCACTCCTCCCCTGGGCAGCCGCCAGAGCCCCAGTGGTTGCTCCGAGTCCCAGCGCTGTGCTGAGCGGCCTCCTTTACGGCGCTCCCAGTTGTCTGAGTTCACTGCTCCAGCGGGGGGAGGGGTGTCTCGCCGGCAGCTCTATTTCACAAAGTTTCCTGCGTTCCGGGACCACCGTCCCATCCAGGACGCCTTCCCAACGGGTGAGAGTCACCCGGCTGCTTTGAGTTGGTCCCAAGTGTCTCAATATCTCCTCTTTTGAATCCTGAGTCCTCGAGCAACATGAAATGCAGCCACCCTCTAGGCCGCCATCTTGAAACCTCCTCTGGTCTGTTCTTCTTTTCCTAGGGCTTTGAGCTGTAGTGTTAGGTCGTTTATTTCTTGAGTTTTACTTCTTTTATTAAATGTGCTCCCTGAAATAAATTTCCCTCTAAGTACTGCTTTCATAGTGTCCCAGAGATTTTGATATGATGTTTCTTTGTTCTCATTTACCTCTAAGAATTTTTTAATTTCCTTCCTAATATCTTCTGTTATCCATTCATCATATAATAGCATATTGTTTAATCTCCAGATGTTGGAATAGTTTCTGTGTTTTACTCTTTCATTTATTTCTAACTTCAATCCATTATGATCTGATAGAATACAAGGTAGTGTCTCTATCTTCTTGTATTTGCTAACATTAGCTTTGTGGCATAATATATGGTCTATTTTAGAGAAGGATCCATGTGCTACTGAGAAGAAAGTATGTTCGCTCTTGGTTGGATGGTATATTCTATAAATGTCCGTTAAGTCTAAATTATTGATTGTGTTATTGAGATCTATGGTTTCTTTGTTCAATTTTTGTTTGGAAGATCTGTCCAGTGGTGAGAGAGGCGTGTTAAAATCACCTAGTATTATTGTGTTATGGTCTATTTGGTTTCTGAAATTGAGAAGGATTTGTTTGACATACGTGGATGAGCCACTGTTTGGCATAGATGTTTATGATTGCTATATCTTGCTGATTTATGCTTCCCTTAAGCAGTATGAAATGTCCTTCTTTATCCCTTCTGACTAACTTTCGCTTGAAGTCCAAATTATCTGAAATGAGGATGGATACTCCAGCTTTTTTGCTGAGTCCATGTGCATGGTATGTTTTTCCCCATCCTTTCACCTTTAGTCTATGGGTATCTTTTTCTATGAGGTGAGTCTCTTGCAGGCAACATATTTTTGGATCTTTCTTTTTAATCCAATCTGCAAGTCTATGTCTTTTGATTGATGAATTCAGGCCATTAACATTCAGGGTTATTATTGAGATATGATTTGGTTTCCCGGTCATTTGGTTCATTTATTTTATTTTATTTATTTATTTGACACGACTTGGTTCCTCCTGTATTTGACAATTCCTTTAGGATAATTCCTCCCTTTACTGATTTGCTTCTTTGTTTTTCATCTCTTCCTCATGGAATATTTTGCTGAGAATGTTCTGTAATGCCGGCTTTCTTTTTGTAAATTCTTTTAGCTTTTGTTTATCATGGAAGGATTTTATTTCATCGTCAAATTTGAAGATACGTTTTGCTGGGTATAAGATTCTTGGTTGGCATCCATTTTCTTTCAGGGCTTGAAAAATGTTGTTCCAGGCCCTTCTAGCTTTTAGGGTCTGGATTGAAAAATCTGCTGATATCCGTATTGGTTTCCCCCTGAATGTAATTTGGTTCTTTTCTCTCACAGCCTTTAAAATTCTGTCTTTATTTTGTATGTTAGGTATTTTCATTATAATGTGCCTTGGTGTGGGTCTGTTGTAATTTTGTGTATCTGGAGTCCTATAAGCCTCTTGAAATTGATTTTCCATTTCATTCTTCAGATTTGGGAAATTTTCTGATATTATTTCATTGAATAGATTGTTCATTCCTTTGGTTTGTTTCTCTAGGCCTTCCTCAATCCCAATAATTCTTAAATTTGGCCTTTTCATGATATCCCATAGTTCTTGTAGATTCTGTTCATGATTTCTTACCATCTTCTCTGTTTGTTCAACTTTGTTTTCAAGGTTAAATATTTTGTCTTCAATGTCTGAGGTTCTGTCTTCCAGGTGTTCTATCCTACTGGATATGCTTTCTATGGAGTTCTTAATTGGTTTATTGTTTCCTTCATGTCAAGGATTTCTGTTTGGTTTTTTCTCAATATCTCTAACTGTTTATTGAAATAATCTTTTGCTTCCTGTATTTGCTCTTTTAACTGTTGATTGGTGTGATCATTCAATGCCTGCTTTTGCTCTTTCATCTCATCATTCAGTGCATGCATTTGCTCTTTCATCTCATTGTTTGCTTCCCTGATCATTTTCATTATGTACATTCTGAACTCCTTTTCTGTCATTTCTTCTGCCATGCTGTCAATGGGTTTTATTGATGTAACATCTAGATTTGTTTGTGGCATTTTCTTTCCTTGTTTTCTCATATTGTTCAGGTATCAGTGGACCACTGAGATATTGCGGATTTCTTCTATTGACTTACAATGTCCTTGAAGATTTCTATATATATCCTCTCTTAGCCTTCAGTTGGCTGAAGTCTTGGAGGAAGTTGATAATGCGGTGCTCCATAAGGAAGCTGCCTCTCTAGGAGTGGTGGCCTTCAGGTGGGGTATATTCCCTGCTAGTGGGCAGAGGTGCCTCCACTTGTTGACCAATGGTCATCCAAAGGGTAACTAGGCTGCGGGCTGAGGCAAGGCCTGTTTGGGCCTGTGTCTCTGGCTTTACCGTTCTTGTGGGGAAACCTCACCCAGCAGGGAAGACTCACCTGATGGGGAGGTCTCGCTGGTCAGTTCCCCTCCTAGAGGTTCCCCTCAATTTACAGCTACCGCCTGTGCTGGGCTGCCTTCCTCTGCAAAGTTCCCAGGGGCCCGGCCCTACCTTCTGGGCCTGGGAGCCTCACCCTTTGCAGATGAATCTCCTTAGGCTGCCCCTCCTCAGAGAATCTGCCCACAGTCCTGGAACCTTAGCTCCGCCCCTAAGCATGTCTCTGTGCGGCTCTTCCACCAAGAAACCTCCTAGATCCTGGGACCCTGCTCTGCACCTAATCACCTGGCTATGCGGCCCCTCCTCTGAGCAGCCACCTGGGGCCCTGTACAATCGCTCTGAGTCCCAGAGACCCACTGCATGCCTCTTCCTCCAGACAGCCGCCCAGTATTCCGGTGCCGTCACTAGGAGTCCAAGCCACTCACTGTGTGCCTCCTCCTCCCGCCAACCGCCCGTAGCCCTGGGCAATCTCTCCGAATCAAAGTGACCTGCCCCGTTCCTCCTCCTCATCCAGGTTACCCTCCGGGTGTTCAGGAGCGGTCGCTCTGAGTGGCTGTGAATCCACGTGACCCGCTGCACGCCTCCTCTGGGTAGCCGCCCGGAGCTCTGGTGTGGCCACTCGAGACCAAGTGACCCACCGCGCTTCTCCTCCAGGCAGCCCCCCTGTGTTCAGGAGCGGTCGCTTTAATTCCAAACAACTCACCACTGGCCTTCTCCTCTGAGCAGCCGCCTGGAGCTCCAATGCAGTCACTGCGAGTCCAAACGACCCACCACACTCCTCCTCCTCCTCCTCCTACTCCTCAGGGCAGGCCCCGGTGTTCCGAAGTGGTCTGATTCCAAACAGCTCGCCACGCAGCTCCTCCTCTGGCAACCGCCTGTAGCTCTGGTATAGTCACTCCGAATCCAAGCGGCCACGCTCCTCCTCCTCCTCCTCAGTGCAGGCCCCGGTGTTCTGAGTCCACACAGCTCTCCTCGCCGCTCCTCTCCTGGGCAGCCACCGGAGCCCCAGTGGTTGCTCTGAGTCCCAACGCTGTGCTGAGCGGCCTCCTCTACGACGCTCCCAGTTGTCCGAGTTCACTTCTCCGGGGGGGGAGGGGTGTCTCGCTAGGCAGCTCTACTTCACAAAGTTCCCTGCGTTCCGGGACTACCGTCCCATCCGGGACGCCTCCCCAATGGGAGAGACTCACCCAGCTGCTTTGAGTTGGTCCCAAGTCTCTCAATATCTCCTCTTTTGAATCCTGAGTCCTGGAGTAACATGAAATGCAGCCACCCTCTAGACCACCATCTTGAAACCAAGAAACAAAAATTTAAAAATTTTTTCAAAAAGGAGAAAAAAAAAAGAAAAGAAAAATCAACACTCTAACAGTCATATAGTATTGAAACCTCCCTGTCTTCAGTAGCCTGATGCATGACAGGTACCTGACAATGAGCCTGCAGTCTCCAGCAGGTGTCTCAGGATGGGATTTGCCCCACCTAAAGATGGGAGCTTCCGCTTCCAGGATAATCCAAGATGGCTACACTGGCTTCCAAATGTGTTGGCAAATGGGGAGCTGTAGCTCAGGGTGTGGGCATGGTCGGCTGGGGGTCCTAGAGGCAGGGAGTGGTTGGTAGTGTTGAGGGGTCCTGGAGATGGGGCTCAGTCAGTCCGTCTGGGGGTCCTGCAGGCCCTGGCTGTTGTCTCAAAATGGCAGCAGCCACATATACCAAACCTGCGGGTACTGTGACGGTGGACTTCCAGGCAACAGCAGGCGGTCTGCAGCCTACCAGTGGACGATTAGCAGGTGAACCTCGGGTGGTGGGTGATAAGTAGGTGAAAGGCAGGCAATGGGCAGGCAAGAGGCAGGCAAATGGGCAAATGGCCGTGTTCATGGATTAGAAGGATCAATATTGTTAAAATGTCCACACTACCCAAAGTGATTTACAGATTTGAAGCAATACTTATCAAAATACCAATGGCATTCCTCATAGAAATAT
Organism: Sciurus vulgaris; assembly: GCF_902686455.1. Classification (NCBI taxonomy): domain Eukaryota; kingdom Metazoa; phylum Chordata; class Mammalia; order Rodentia; family Sciuridae; genus Sciurus; species Sciurus vulgaris. The sequence goes on along the minus strand of NC_136471.1, from coordinate 75,908,431 downwards.
AAAAATTTCTAAAATGTATACAGAACCACAAAACCTCCTGAATGGTCAAAGTCATTTTGAGCAAAAAGAACAAGGCAGAAGGCATGAGACTACCTGACTTCAAAACATACTACAAAGCTGTAGTGAGTATGGTATCAGTATAAAAAACAGACACATAGAACAGTGGAACAGAATGGAAAGTGTAGAAGTAAATCCATACATCTACAGTCAACTGATTTTTGACAAAGGTGCTAAGAACATGCATTGGAAAGGACAGTCTTTCCAATAAATGGTGATGGGAAAATTGGATATCTATATGCAGAAGAATGAAGCTAGATCCCTATCTTTTACCAGTTATGAAGATCAACTGAAAATGGATTAAAGACTTAAGTGAAAATCTGAAACTATGGAACTACTAGAGTAAAACATGGAGGAAATGACTCAAAACACTGGACTGGGCAAAGATTTTTGGGACAAAACCTCAAAAGCACAGGAAATGAAAGCAAAAATAGACAAATGGGAATTACATCAAACTAAAAAGCTTCTGACCAGCAAAGGAAATGCTCAACAGAGTGCAAAGAATGGGTGAAAATGTTTGTACTGTATACATTTCATAAGGGATTGATATCCAGAATATATAAGGAACTCCAACAAACTAATAGCAAATAAATAAACTGATTAAAAATTATCAATAGATGTAAATAAATAGACATTCCTCAAAAGAAAACATACAAATGGCCAGTAGGTACATGAAAAAAATGCTCAACATCACTAATCATCAGGGACATGCAAATCAAAACCACAATGAGATATCACCTCAACCCAGTAAGAATGGCTAATATCAAAAATAGTAAAGATAACAAGAGCTGGTGATGATGTGGAGAAATGGAACCCTTGTACATTGTTGGGGATGTAAGTTAGTTTGTCTATTATGAAAAATGGTATGGAGGTTCCTTAAAAAATTGAAAGTAGAACTACTATATGATCCAGCAATTCCACTACTGGGTATAAATCCAAAGGAAATGAAATCAGTATGTCAAAGAGACATCTGCTCTCTCATGTTTATCACAGCATTATTCACAATATCCAAGAAATGGAAACACCTGAAGTATCCATCGACTGTTGGATGGCTAAAGAAAATGTGGTACATCTATAGAATGAGACACTACTCAACCATGAAAAGATGATATACTATGTTTTGTGACAACATGGGTGAAACTGTAGATCATTTCTGTTAAGTGAAGTAAGACAGGCACAGAAAGACAAATACTATATGATTTCACTCATAAATGGAATCTTAAAAAGTTGATCTCATAGAAGTTGAGAGTGATGGTTATCAGAGACCAGGGACATTGGGTTGAGGGAAGAATGGGGAAAGGCACTAAGTTACAATTAGATAGGTGCAAGAAGCTCTGGGGTACTATTGCATAGTATGATGACTATAACAATTGTGTACTGCACATTTAAAAAAAAACTAGAAGTCAGGTATGGGGATGCCTACCTGTAATCCAAGCTACTTGGGAGGCTGAGGCAGGAGGATTATAAGTTTGAGGCCAGTGTCAGCAACTTAATGAAACCCTGCCTTAAAATATAAAATAAAAGGACTAGGGATGTAGGTCAGTGGTAAAGTGTGGGGAGCTGTCTCTGACTAGCAAAATCAGGCTTGGTCGAGCCATTAGGCACAGAAATCTGGCTTTCAGGAACTGGCAGTCATAAGGGTGTTTCAGATGGTCTGAAGCATGTGGTTCCTGTGCAGAGTGGCTCACCATGGGAATTTGCAGGTCCTGCTGGGATGACTGGCTAGAGCAAATGGTTTCCTTAACTCCATCCCATCCTGTTTCTCACAGAAGAAGCTCCTCCTGGTCCCCCCTTTTACCTGTACGACTATAAATAAAGGACAGGTGGGCTCTTACGTCTTGTTAGAGCCAGATTAGCATGGCTCAATTGGTCATGCCCCTGATTCAAAAGAGATAATTGTCTCCTGTGGTTTTTCTATTAAATAAGTTTCTTAGCAATTAATTTACAGCCAGGCCACCCCTCCCACAGGAACCCTTTTCCTCACCCACACAGGATGTGTGACAAGACTTGAGAGTAAAGCACCCCTGAATTCAACTTCCAGTACAAAAATAAACAGAGAAATAAATGCTAGAAGAAAGGATTTTGAAAGCTTTTATTACAAAGAAATGATAAATGTTGAGGAGTTTAATATGCCTAACCTGATTTAAACATTATGTAATGTACACATTTATTGAACATTACATAGTTCTCCATTAATATCTACAACTTTTATGCCTTTGTGTATCAGTTAATAATAAAAAAACTAAAGAAAACCCCAAAATTATCTTCCCATACTCTGGCAAAACAATCAGAAAGCATGGGTGATAGTCATCTTGTTTATGGAATGGTTCCACCAATGCTTCATCCAAAAGTGAAAAAAATACTTGGAAGAGGAAGTGTTGGTATTTAAAGTCTATTAATAATACGCAGAGCATCTGGCCATCCTGAATCTCTTTGCTATGAAAATGAAAATGTCAAGGTTTGTATATTTACCTCCACATACAACTTTATTGCTCCAGCCCCTTCATCAGGATATTATTCAGTTTGTCAAGGTCACATACACCCACCTGGTATTTGATAACATTCAATCAGCTATTGAGGCAGACCTTAATGTGAACATAGTGGAGTGTTGGATTTTAGAGAGTTTGCTCTAAAATCCTAAGGGCCTGTACTATGATTCACCTATAGTGGACTGACGAAGGCTCCAAAGAGCATCTTTATCTGCCACAGAAACTTCATCTGTACATCAACTGGATTGTACAGCTCAAGGAACAGACCGGCTTGCATGGCAGCCTGAACCTGTTTTGGAGCATTCTCTTGGCCACCTCAAAATTAGTAGTCTTATGCTGGGCATGGTGGTGCATACCTGTAATTCAGTGACTTGGGAGACCGAAACAGGAGGGATCACAAGTTCAAGTCCAGTCTGGACAACTTAGTTATGCCCTATCTCAAAACAAAATAAAAGGGCTGGGGTGTAGCTCAGTGGTAGAACACCCTGAGTTGTATCCCCAGTATCACAAAAAGCCAAAAAGAAAAAAAGAAAAACAAACCAACAAAACCCCAAAACAAAACCAAAAACTAGCAGCAGCCTTACAAGTTACCCATCAAATGGGTCAGAGTAGCCAAGAAGGCTCACTAGGTAGTCTGCCTCTTTTTTGGTCATAACAGGTGCCAGATTCAACAGCTTACTTTTAACCTTAGACGTGATATTTCAACATGCCTCACATCATTGGACACCTAGAAATTGGAGTTGGAAGATCTCTGATACTTTTTTGACACTGAGGATTGAATCCAGGGATGCTTTACCACTGACCTACATCCCAAGACCTTTTTAAAATTTGAGACAGGGTCTCCCAGAGTTGCTTACGGCTTTGCTAAGTTGCTGAGGCTGGCCTGGAACTTGTAAAGTTGAAAGCAAACTCTTTCTGGTGGTTTTCTTATGGTTTGGATCTTTAATGTCCTCTGCAAAGCTCATGTTAATGCTGGAATGTTCAGAGATGAAATGGTTAGATTATGAGAGCTGTAACCTCCTCAAATCCTTAATCGATTTGATGAATTAATAATTTGAATGGACTACTGGGTGGTAACTGTAGGCAGGTGGGTGTAGATGAAGGAAGTAAGTCTCTGGAGGCCAGCCTTTGGGAATGGTAGACAGATTCAATTAAATTATTTACATTTTTATGCACATTATTTAAATTCTATGGGAAGTCATAAGTCCCCTAAAGGGTACATATAGGGACAAGGTCAGAGAGAACTTCTCAAATTGAAATTATTAACAATCAACAGGAAATGGAGACTAATAGAAAATAACCAATCTGGAGAGATGGTGTGCACTTATTGTTATTTGAGTGTTCCCTACATTTTTATAAAGGAGAATTCGTGTCTTCTGAACATAATCAAGGATACCAGGAACCTTCCAAGTTCAATCAGACTGATTCTAAAATAGAAATGACTGAAATGGAATTCAATGGGGCAGGGGGAATTGTCTTGGGCTCAACTGTAACAAGGATGAGGTAATTGTTGTGTTGTCATAACAAAAGGAAACTTTTCACAGAATCTTGAAAACTAGGGCCCACACCCAAGTATTTGTTAGTGTTGGTCAGCCCTGTGCAAGGAGGACAGTATTGTATGTAGCAAATCCAAGTCTTGGTTCCTAGGGAGGCATATTCTTTTACAGAGTGGGAATCTTTCCTAGGCTCCCCATACTTTACAGCAACTATCTGCAAAATTTATCCAACCCCTTTTACTCAGAGTCCAAGTACACTTAGCTTCTTTTGATTATCATAGTAATAGCTAACATTTTTTGAGCATTTACTATAGTATGGCAAACCTAGTTATATTTTGATTTGGCTCAACACACTAAATGCTAGTCACTTTATTTTACTACTTTAACTTCCTCTTGTGCTTTTTTTTCCTTGTGGTGCCAGGGATCAAAGCCAGGGCCTTGCATATGCTAGGCAAGTACTCTACTGCTGAGTTACACACCCAACCCACTCCACTTGTATTTAAATCTGTTTTCCTCACTTTTAGGGGACTGAAAGTTGAGAGCAGTTACTGAAGAAACAGAGCCCTCTGAGGCTCGTCTTCAGATTCATACCTTCTGGATCTAAAGAACTATGTGGCCATTGGGTGAATCCTTTTTAGGGTTGACTGTGTACTTCACATGACTCCTTAAACTGTCCTCCATTTTCTGTTGTCTTTTCTCACAGGGGTGGGATCCTTGAAGGTTTATAACTGCTGTTCCAACCCTAGGTCTAAGTTGATCTGCCTAAGGATGGACACCTGACTATTTAGAATCTCTTTGCAGGAATTTGGAATTGTAGGAGAGAGAGAGAGAGAGAGATTGAGATTTGAGAAATTTTTTTCTTGTGGCCGAACCTTAGAAAGTAAACAATAGTGCAATGGCGTTGTGGGAAAGTTATATTTCCCTACGCTTTTTGAGGAACAGAGGAAGCTGCTCCTCACAGAGGGAGAGGCAAAAAGAAACATTATGAAGAGAAGGATAAATGATGTTGTCTATTGTCTGAGTTTCTGAAGATTTTGTAGTTACCTGTCTTTTCCTGAGGTCCAGTAATATGCTTATACTTGGGCTTTGTGAGACACCCCTAAATCATAATAAATTCCCCTTTTTGCCTGAGGTTACCTTGGTTTGTTAATTGTAATTAAAGACTCGTAGTATAGACACCTTAGTTAGGTCGATCATCATGCCTACATCTTTGAACGAACTTCCTTTCTCATTTATCACTGTTTAGAACAATGTTCTATAAAACCTTCTAGCTTGCTTCAGTCTGTTTTCTAGGCCCTTTCTTTCCATTGGCTGATATGCTACTGTTCAGTTAGTTACTCCTGCTAGCACTAAGGGGCTGATCCAGAGCCAAGCCACAAGTCAGTGCCAGAAAGTACTCCATTTATTCCCATTCAGTAGCAGTAGATAATTTATGTATGTATTTAGAGTGAGTCTGGGAGGATGTTGTGAAGAAAGTGGAAAGATAAAGAGTTCCAGAGTGAACCCCAAATCAGTGGAGGGATGAAACAAACTTTATCAGACAGTCTGTATTATCTCAGCCAGGGAGCTCAGAGAGGATAGGGACAGGAACTCTATCTAGGTCAGTTCTTCAAAAATCAAGTTTACCATGATAGGTAAACTGCTTTATGGTGCATGGATTTGCTTCTGAGGCAGGGAGAGCAGAAATATGACAAAGAGCTAAAGAGTGATCAAACAGATAAGACAGGCTATCCAGGTATGGAAATGGGGGGACAGGAGGTAGGGTAAGGTGACAAGATAAAAGAGAAGTGAGGTAGAAAGTCCTAGAGATAAACCAGAGCATTCTAAAAGAACCAAGTAAGGAACCATTTGAGTCATCTGGAGGTTAGCCAAAACAGACAGGGTCGCTACATGTCATATTGATATAGCTAGCAGAGTCAAGAATTTTAAAGGCAATGACTTGGGCTCTCCTGATTATTTCTGAGACCACACTCCCATTGCCATACCTGTATCAACATGATATTTTCCCCCAATACTGGGCTTCAAGGTGATTCTAGAGACATACATCAGAAGTTTAGGATCTTCATTCTAGTAACTTGGCTATGCTCTTAATGCCTGCTTCTGTCCATACCTCTGTCATTTGAATGCCTCTGATATTATTACTCATAAATTTCCCTGCACAGAGCTTGCTTTCTTTTCTTTCTTTTATTTGTTCTTGCTTTCTTGCTTTCCTGCTTTCTTTCCTTCTTTTTGATACTGAGGGTTGAACCCAGGGGTGGTTTACCACTGAGATATATCCCCAGTCCATTTATTATGATTAATATCTTCATTTTGAGACAGGGTCTGAGTTGCTGAGGCTGGCCTTGAACTTGTGATCCTCTTGCCTCAGCCAACCTAATTTCTGGGGTTATAGGTGTGCATCTTCGTGCCTGGCTTGTATATAGCTTATTATGACTTGTTCAGTTCAAACTATACCTTATGATCTTTATTGTAATAATTCATGACTTATCTGTTATTATTGTTTTCTGTTTCAGATTTTAGGCTTAACAAAGAATGATTGGCCCAGCTAATTTTATTCAAGCCAGCCCTTAAAGACCAGCTTATACCCTTGAAACAAATCTTTCTCCTCACTCCACCACAAAAATTTATCTGTGGCAGGGGAGGGAGGACAAGTAGTCATATAGCAGAAAATATGGCTAATAAGGCAGCAGCAGGTATGGGCAGAGCCATTTCACTTAGAATAGGATGTGGATAAGCTTGTATGTTAACTCACAAATCCATGAAGAAAAATTATAGAGGTCCATAAGAGCCTAAGATAGTGGAATCTAAAGTAAATTGGGAGGAAAGAAAAAGGCTGAGGCATTGGTACTAACAACAAAGAAAATGAACATGGGCAGTCAGTCTAAGCCTGACATTAGACCTCAGGAGTAGAAAGTTTGGGGATATCTTACAGGGACATTTATTTACTTAGGGACATTTTGCATTCATTCATTTACTTTTCTGGTCTCATATTATCCCTGAGGAGTAATCACTATTAACCCCATTGTACAGATGAAGAAACTGAAACCCGAAGGGTAACAGCAAACTAAACTCATGAACAAATAAATGACAGAGAAGGCATATAAGCCCTGGTAACACAATAACTATTCTATCTGTTCTTTTTAGGGAGCAGTAAGCCCTCCCTCAGAGGTAGGTATAGGGAGTGATCTTTGTGGAGATAGGCCCTTAACTGAAAACTCATATAAATATTCTAAGGAGTAGGACTAGTTTCCCGGGGTCATCTGAGTTGGCATGAGCAATTAGGTAAGTTATGCAATTCCTAGCAGTAAGCCAGATGTGGGAGGATCAGAGACTTGCCTCATGTTATGAGGCAAAGATATGTGATAACAATTACATTAAAATGAGCTTCTGCCTTCCCTTCCAATAACCAACCCAGAAAGAACCCTTTGGTGGTCTGTGAACATCAAGCAAAGCCCTGAAAATTAGCTATGATAATTTTATTGAATGAGGGAGTAAAGTACAGGAAGCTCATATTGGAGTTTTACATCCACTTGAGGGTGAGACTCTCGAAGACAGTGACAATGAGAAAAGGACTAAGAAAGCAAGGTACAAAGGAGCTCATCTGGAGTTCTACCCCAATTTTGAAGGCTAGAGGACCCCAGAAGGAAGTGACAGTTACTCCAAAAGAAAGGCAGATCAGAGATCCCTAGTTCCTTTTCCTGATGTCCTCCATGGAGAAGGCTGGGGTGGGAGAAGCACAAGGACTCTAGCCCAGTTTTTGCTGTCCTCCACGCCTCCATGTTGGGGCTGTAGTCCCACTCCCTGTCCAGATCCTTCACTGGGGCACAGAGTGGGCAGGAGGGGAGCAGGTGCTGACTTTAGGAGCAACAAGCAGGTTTTCTAAGAAGTCAGGGAAAAAGAGATTTTTCTCACATTCCATGAAGTGGGGTGGAAGCACCTTGGAGAAGGGGTTCAAAACCTGGCATCTTGCTCCCACTGGGCCTCAATTTCTCATTCTGTAAAATGGACTTAAAAGCAGCTGCCCCAGGCTGGAGGTGTAGCTCAGTCGGTAGAGTGCTTGCCTAGCATGCACAAGGCCCTGGGTACAATCCCCAGTACCACACACACAAAAGCAGCTGCCTCCCTTGGCTAAAGGGAGAGGGTCAAATGTGATGATAGGGGAGCTCATGTGAACTGTAAATTGCCCACCCAAGGGTGAGACAGCCCTTGTTACCATTACTGAGGGCCTCAATGTCCAGCTATGCTGGGGGAGGCCCTTGTGTCCATGGAGCTGAGGGCTGGAGTGTCTGCAGTGTATTGGAGTGCAGAGGTGGCAATGAGGAGACAGCTGGGAGATCTCAGACTGACAGGAGGAAACCCTGGCCTTTGCAAAGTCTTAAGACAGAAGGATCTGCGAGGCTGGCCCCTCTGAGAGGCTCCGCCTTGGGAAAGGGAGGGTTATGTGTGTGGGCAGTGCAGGTGGTTGCCACTCCACTTTAGTGGAGGTTCCTCGACTTAAGGAAGCAGGTTGCTGGAGAGTGGGTGAGTGGGTGGAGGGGTGTCTGTGAGGAGCAAACTGAGGAGGGCAGACCTCAGGCACAATGTGGTCCTTCCCACCACTACCAGGAAGAGGGCCGTCCGGCCGAGGCAATGTGGCTGGCTCACCTGTGTGATCTCTGGGCAGCTGGTGGGGAGCTGTGTGGTGGGGGAGCCAGCCTGAATCAGATCTCCACTAGAGAGGCGGGCCCCCTGAGTTCTGGGGAAGTTTTCTTGTTTCGCTTTGCGTTTGTGCGTGTACGCGTGCACGAGCCTCGAGCATGCAAAGCACGTGCTCTAGCACTGAGTACACAGCCCCTTCCTCGGGGACGACCTTCTGGAGGCTGGGCAGGGCGTCGAGGGGTGGGCCGAGTCTTTGGCTGACGCAGCGCCACCCGGCTGACCTCATAGAGGAGGCGGCCCAGCAGGGCGGGCCCAGCGTTGGAAGGGGGAGGACCGCTGCCCCCGCCCCCCCCCCCCCGCAGGAGCGTTTCCTCCGGGCGGTCCCCGCCCCCGGGCCCCTGATGGTGGCGGGCCTCGAGCCTGGACTCACGTAGGCGCTTCGCTAGCAGCGGCCAGACTTCACCCTTGGGGCCCCGGGGCCGGGCTTTCGGGTGGAGGGAGGAGGGAGGCCTGAGGCAGGGGTTCTCAGGGGCCCCACGGGGGTCGCCGGGTGTAGTGGCGCAGTAGGCGCGCGGCCGGGGCGCGGGCGCGGGGGCGCCATGGCCGCTGCGGCTGCAGCCCCTGGTGGCGGTGGCACGAGCAGGGCGGTGGGGGTGGGGCACCGAGGAGGAGCTGAGCCCGGGACGCGGACACCGGCAGCTGCTGTCTGTCCATCTGGCTCGGGGACAGTTGGCGGGCGGAGACAGGCGCCTCCTGCCCTCCCCCTCCCCGCGGGCGGGCGGGCGGGCGGCCGGGTTCCCGCCTGAGAAGCAGGGCAGATGCGTTTCCGTGGCGCGGCTCCCGGTGTTCCCCTCCCCGCCCGGGAACGGACGGAGGCCCGTCCACCCCCGCTGCCCGCCCGGTGGGCAGCGTGACCCGAAGCCGGTGGCAGGACCAGGAGCAGCGGCCGGCCCGGGACCCCAGCCCCATCGGGCCCCGTCTCCATCCCAGGCATCCCGGAGTCGGGGGCGGCCTGGGGGAAAGGGTACCGCTGAGCACCCGGGATCCCGGGCGGCCGTTGCGAGGGCTTAGGCGGCGGGAGTGTGGGGGGCAGGAGGGTGGGGTCGCCCCGGGTTCCTAGCGCCGTGGGGGCCGCAGTCTCTGGCAGGAGCCGGGGCGCGAGGGGGCTGTGGGCGGGGGCCGCAGGCAGGTGCTGCGGGTCGGCTGGTGGGACCGGCCGGCCGGGCGGGCGGGCGGGCAAGCGGCCCGCGGGCTCCGCCCCCGCCCCAGCTGGACGCGGCCTGGGACACTTGTTAGATGTGAGCGAGCGGCTAATTTTGTCCGGCTGGAGCTCAGCAGGAAACCGACGCTGAAGCTGGAGTAGTTCTTCCGGGCGACTCTGGCCCCCGGGAGGCCAGTTGCGGGGAGCAGAGGGGGAGGGGCCGGCCGCCTCGGTGACGGTGGGGGCGTGGTGTCCTCCCTGCCCCAAAGTGGATAGAGTTTTGGCGCCAAGGTCGGTTCCCTGCGGTCTTCTGTCGGCAGTGGAAGCTGGGTCCTGTCATTGGGGCCTGGGGATTCATACTGGGACCCCGAGGAGAAAAGGTATCTTGGACATAGGTTCAGTAGAGGGTTGAGGTATGGGGCTCTGCCTTCTCCAAAAGGTCGTAGCTGTGAATTGTTTTCTATAGAGAAAGGACGCTCACCCGAATCTGTTAGGCATTTCCGAACTGGTGAAGGCGCTGGTTGGAGACTCTGGAGGTCAGCAACCCAAAGAAGGGAGTCCACACAAATCACCTGTCCAGGGAGAATAGAAGCAGAAAGCAGAGCCTGGAATATAAGGCCAGAGAGATGATGTAGGAGCATAAGAGACTAAGGTTGTGGACACTTAGGGAAAATGGACACGATGTAATCTTGCACCCTTCCTTCAGAAGGGCTGGCTGTTTTTAAAGGACTAGCACAGATTCCAGTGCTCCCTTCTTTTCTAGGTGTTCTGCTTCATACTGAGCTATGCAAACCATCCCTGAGGTTGAGCTATAAAATGTTTAGGCCCGGTCTGAAGAGATTCTTGGCTCAGCAGGTAGTATTTCAGGTCCTCCTAACCCTAATGGACTAGGTCCTCCTTACTCTTCCTAATGTACTGATCCTAGAAAGAACTAGCCAAGTGGTGGCTCAGGAAGCTCTGTACTTTCCCCTCCAAATGAAAACAGCTTCATTGTTTGTTCTGATCATAAAATTAATATAGTCCATAAAATATTGTTTAATGCAAATAGAAATATGTGAAAAAGTGTGGATACTACCTCTTCCCCATGCTTTTAAAAAAAAAAAATATATATATATATATAAAACACCCTCAATGTAAGTGTATATATCTTTGTAGATCTCTACAGGCTTTCCAGAATACAGAAAAATATATGGAAGGACACAACTTTTTTAGTATAGGATACTATGGTGCCATATGGTAGGGTGTCATGCTCACATGGAACGGAGAAAGAAAACAAAAATGGGGAAAAAAGACACATTTGAAAAGACATACATATGACCACACTTACACATTTATTTTACAAAGATGATGATTCATTATAGAAGCCAAAACTAAGGTATTAAAGAATAAGAATTAAATAAAGTTAAGTGTGTTGGTGCACGCCTTTATTCCCAGCAGCTCAGGAGGCTGAGGCACGAGGATCATAAGTTCAAAGCCAGCCTCAGCAATTTAGCAAGGCCCTAAGTAAATCAGGGAGACCTTGTTTCTAAATAAAATATAAAAAAGGGCTGGGGATGTAACTCAGTGGGTAAGCACCCCTGGATTCAATCCCTGGTACCAAATAAATAAATAAAACCCCAAACAAAAGAAAGTTTAAGTAAAGATTTCTCCAAATCTCAACTCGCAGCAATAACCTCTACTAATACTTGTGTATTTTTCCAGATAAATACAAGGTTCTACATCCTGCTTTTGCATTTTAAGGGAAATATTTAAAAAAAATATTTTTTAGTTGTCAATGGACAACTATTTATTTATTTATAACTATTATTTATTTATTTATATGTAGTGCTGAGGATCAAACCCAGTGCCTCACACATGTGAGGCAAGTACTCTACCACTGAGCCACAACCCCAGCCCAAGGGCAAATTTTTATTGAAGTATATCATACATACAGAGATATACACAAATTTAAAACATATAGCTGAATGGTGTTTTCAGTATTGAATCACCCCTATAACCCGTTTCCAGATCACATAATAACATTACTGGCTCTCCAGATATTCTCTGAATCTCTGTCTAGTCACACACTCTTCCCCTAAGGGTAACTACTATTTTGACTTCTGTAACGTTAGTTTTGCCTATTTTGTACTTTTTATAACCTGAATCCTAAGTATGAATGATTTTTTTTTGTCATATTCTCTTACTTGAGGCTATATTTTTGAAATTAATTTGTTTTCTAGCAATAGTTTTTTTTTCCTCATTGTCATAGAAAGTTTCCTTGTTTGAATATATCACAAGTTTTTCAATTTTTGTGTGTGTGTGTGGTACTAGGGACTGAACCCAGAGGTGCTTTACCACTGAGCTACATCTCCAACTCTTTTTTTTAATTTGAGACAGGATCTATTTAAGTTACCAAGGGTCTTCCTAAATTGCTGAGGCTGGCCTTGAACTTGTGATCCTCCTGTTTTAACCTCTAGAGTTGCTGGGATTATAGGCATGTGCCACTGTGCCCAGCAATTTATTCTATTGTTGAAAGACATTTGGGTTGTTTTCCTAGTTTCTTGATATTATGAATGAAGCCATCATGAACATTCTTGTACCTAATTACACATTTCTGTTTGATTTGTTCCTGAGAATGGAACTGCTGGGTTTTATAGTAGGCTTTTATTTTCAATTTTAGTATCTGTTACCAGCTATTCAAACTGGTTATACCAGTTTACACTCTTATGACAGGTGAGCGAGTTTTCTACTTCCTTAAGGTCCTTGACAGTACTTGCTATTTGCTTGCTATTTTTTTTTTTAAAGTCCGTTCTTCAGAACACAGTGGCATATACCTATGATCCCATCTGCTGAGAAGCTGAGGCAGGAAGATCACAAGTTCAAGACTAGCCAGGGAAACGTAGTGAGACCCTGTCTCAAAATAAAAAGGACTGGGGATGTTTCTCAGTGGTAGAGTGCTTAGCTAGCATGAATGAGGCCCTGGGTTCAATCCCCAGTACTGAAAAAACAAAACACAAACATTGTGTTGAAAGTACACTGATATTTCCTTTTGGTTTTAATTCGCATTTTCCTGTTGATTAATGAGGTCAAACACCTTTCTATAAATTCGTTGGCCATTTAGACATAATCATTTGTGAAGTGTATTTTCAGTTCTTTTGCCCACTTTTAAATTGGACTGTCCATCTTTTTTGTATGGATTTTGTTTGTATAGATTTTAAGGGCTATTTATATATTCTGATATGACTCCCTCATCAAATGTATATATTATGAACATCTAATCAGTGGGTTGGAACCTTTTTATAGTCTTGATTGTTCCTTTTGAATAAATGGACATTTGTAAATTTTATGTAGTCCTATTGATCAATCTTTTTTGTTTGTTGTTTTTAGATATACATGACAGGCTGTATTTTGATATATTATACATACATGGAGAGCAACCTATTCTAATTAGGATCCCATTCTTGTGGTTGTACATGATGTAGAGTTTCATGTGTATTCATACATGAGCATAGGAAAGTTAGGTCCAATTCTTTCTACTGTCTTTCCTGTTCCCATCCCCCACCCCTGTGCTTCATTCCCCCTTTTTAGTCCACTGAACTTCTATCCTTCTCCTTCCTACCCTGCCTTGTTATGAGTTAGCATCCATATATCAGAGAGAATATTTGGCCTTTGGTTTTTGGGGAGTGGCTTATTTTACTTAGTGTGATATTCTCCAGTTCCATCCATTTACTTAAAGAAGTCATAAAGTCATTCTTTTTTATGACTGAGTAATATTCCATTGTGTGTATGTACTACTTTTTTCTTTATCTTTACCATTCATCTATTAAAGGGCACCTAGGTTGGCTCCATAGCTTTTTAAAAATTTATTTGTTCTTTAGATATACATGACAGTAGAGTATATTTTGACATATAATACATATATGGAGTATAACTTACTCTAGGATCCCATTCTGGTGGTTGTACATGATGTGGTGTTTCACTGGTGGTGTATTCATATATAAACATAGGAAAGTTATGTCTAATTCATTCTGTTTTTCCTATTCCCATCCTCCCACCTTTTCCTTCCCTTAATTCTCCTTTGTCTACTCCATTGAACATTTATTCTTCCCTCCCACCTTGCTTACTGTGTCTTAGCATCCACATAGCAGAAAGAACATTCGACCTTTATTTTGATTGGTTGTTTTACTTAGCATGATATTTGCAGATCCATCCATTTATTGGAAAAAGTCATAAAGTCATTCTTTTTTGTGACTGAGTAATATTTTATTATATGTATGAGTATGTATATATCACATTTTCTTTATCCTTTCAATCTGTTGAAGGGCATCTAGGTTGGTTCCATAGCTTGGCTATTGTGAATTGAGCTGCTATAAACATTGATGTGGCTGTGTAGTATGCTGATTTTAAGACTTTTGGGTATAAGCCAAAATTGATATGTCTGTTTTAAAATTGATTTTAATGAACTCATTATATCTATTAAGAGTATATATGCCCTATTTCTTTTTTTCTTTTCTGGTGCTGGAAATTGAAACCAGGGCCTTATACTTACTAATTACATGCTTTACCACTGAGCTACATGCTCAGTCCCTACATACTTTATGTTCTACAGATTATTTGATAGGCATTTATTTCAAATATCCACTAATTTAAATATCTTAGTGGTAAATATTCTTGAACATACTCATAAATTAACATTCTTGTATATTTACATATGTTCGTCTATTTCTAGGAAGAAGAGTTAATGGGATAAGAGCTATGTACTTTTTGAATTGATTTATTAAATATCAAGAATATAAAAATAATAATCATGAAATGTATATAACAAATAAGGCACATGTCCTTTTTCCCCTTTTTTGGTATTTTGTCCAGGCTGATCTCAAACTCTTGGACTCAAATGATTCCACCTCAGCCTCCCAAGTATCTGAACTATAGACACCATACCCATCCATATGTGCTTCTTGAGGTTCAGCTGACATAAAATAAACTACACATATTTAAAATGTACAATGTGATATTTTGACATATGTATGCCTGTGAAACAATCACCACAATCATGATAATGAAGATATCCATCACTCCTCCAAAGTTTTTTTTGGTGAGGCTTTGTATTATTCATTTTTATTGCTGAGTAGTATTCCATAGTTTTGTTATCCATTTGCTTGTTGATAAACAGTGTGGTGTGCAGTTTGGGCTATTAAAAATGTTGCTAGAATGTTTGTGTACAAGTATTTAGGTATATGTTTTCATTTTACTTTGGTAAATATATAGGAGTGAAATGATTACATGATAGGGAATATGTTGTATTTAAAAGTAACTGCCAAACTCTTTATCAAACTGTGTCCTTGGCCAGGCGAGGTGGTGCATGCCTATAATCCCAGTGACTCAGGAGGCTGAAGCAGGAGGATTGAGAGTTGGAGGTCAGCTTCAGCATCTTAGGCCCTAAGCAACTTAGTGAGACTGTCTCAAAACAAAGAAATAAATAAAAAGAACTGGGAATGTGGCTCAGTTTTTAAGCACCCCTGGGTTCAATCCCCAGTACACACACACACACACACACACACACACACACGAGTGTCTTCAGGACTACCCATATTTGAAGATCCATTAGAAGGATGCACAGAACACAGGTTTACTTGTGGCCAAATTTTATTATAGTGATATAGTAAAGATATATAGCATGGTCTTAAGGGGAAAAGACACAGGCCAGATGTGGAAGATTTTCTGTGTAGGCTTCCTTCTGTTTTATCACTCCCACGAGCAGTCATATAGTGCATTTCTTCCTCTAGCAACTCAATGCAGCAACATATACACAATGTTTCTGCCCAGATAAGCCACCACTAGAGTCAGTACCCAAGGAGTTTATTGGAGGCTGGCCATGTTGGTGCCCTCTGCCTGAAATGTACCCAGATTCCAGCCAGACTTCCAGAGGGAAAACAGTCTAGGCACAGTGAGTCACCTTTATCAGTTAGGGAAAGTTTTAAATCACTGTAGGCAACTCTTGATCATCCAAGTTCCCAGATGACAAATAAGGGCCAGCCTTATAAGCAGGCCTTTCTAAGAATAGACCTACTATGTTAACTCTTTTCTGCACAGTTGCACCACTTTACATTCATACCAAGAGACTATAAGAGTTCCAATTTCTCCACATCCTTGCCAACATTTGGAATATCCAGACTTTTTACCATTCTTATATATGCTTATTGGTTTCTTATTATCATTTATGTTTGCATTTCCTCAACAACTTTGAACATCTTTATTTTTTCTTTTTCCTTTTTGTGATGCTGAGCATCTAACCCAGGACTTCACTCATGCTAGACAGCTCTGCTACAGAGCTACATCCCCAGCCCTCAAACATCTTTTTATGTGCTTGTTTGCTACTGATTTATCTTCCTTGTAAAAGTGTCAGTTTAAATCCTTTGCTCAATTTTTTCTTGGGTTCATTTTGTGAGAATACTTTATACATTTGAAAAATTGTAGTCAAAAGTATATAACATTAAATTTATTATCTTAACCATTTTTCAGTGTACAGTAATCCTAAGTATATTTCTGTTGTGCAACAGATATTTAGAATGTTTCATTTTGCAAAATAGATACTCTGTACCCACAGAACACTAACTCTCCTTCTCCCCAACCCTTGGTAGCCACCTTTCTACTTTATGTTTCTATGATTTTGACTACTGAAGATTGTTGGGAGAAATCCTAAGTCTTGGCTAGCAGCAGTGAACGTCTCAAGTGCGGAAAAGGAAAGCCTTCGCACATTCACGCCCATCAGGAAAACCTGCAGAGAGGAGCATTCCGCTCTGGCCTCCTAGGAAAGTAAACAACTGCCCCAAATCGGTCTAGTGTTAACAAGGGTACCTGTATAGGGGCCTAGTGGTCTGATCCCCTGTGGCACATTGTGATGGGGCAAAAAGTCTATAAAATGTATGGTTATTCCTGCAATAATGAGTTTGCAGGCTGCTTGCCATAATTCTGCTTCTACCCAACTCCCAGAGTCTGGGTCTTTTTTTTTTTTTTTAATCATATAAGGGAGTTTATTAAGCAAACAGAGTTTCTCCCTGCAGGGTGAGAGAGAAAATGAGAGGAAAAGAAAGGGAAAGAGAAAGGGCGTGTGCTAGAGAGAGTGGAAAGCAAGGAGGAGAAAGAAAGCAAGTGAGTAGGAGAGAAAAAGCAAGAGAAAAGGTGGCGGGGTAGCTACCATGAAGCAGTTGAATTCCGCGGGCTAACAGGGGACCAATAATGGAGAAGGATACTTGCAAGCTGACTGATGAACCAATAGCTAGCTAGGATGTTCACAGACTGACAGTGGTTGGGAGGCAGGGAAATGGCTGCAACAGAAAGGGCGGGGAGAGCAGCTTTGTACATTATATTCCCCCGTTTCTGTTTTTATAAGAAAATCTTTTGTTCTCCAGTTCTTTCCGAAGCTTTCTCTCCTGGAGTCTGGGTCTTGACTCTGTGGCCCTTACCTGTGCCTGAGCTAGCCTGGCACCCCTACCGTAGATACTTTATATGAGTGGAATCAGACAGCATTTATACTTTATCTGGCTTATTTCACTCAGCATAATGTTCTTGAGGTTCATTTATATTACAGAAGGTGACAGGATTTTCTTTTTTTTAAAGGTCAAATAACATTCCACTGTATATCTATACCACATTTTGTTTATCCATCTATTCATCCATTGATGGATATTCGAGTTGCTTCCGCTGCTCAGCTATTGTAAATAATGCTATTATGAACGTGGGTAGGCAAATATCTCTTTGAGATTCTGTTATAATTGTTTCAGGTATATACCCAGAAATCAGATTGCTGAATCATATGGCAATTCTATTTTTAATTTTTGAAGAATATTCATAATACTGTTTTCCATAGCAACTACACCATTTTACATTCTCACCAGTAATGCACAAGGGTGCAGACATGCTTATTGACCATTTGTGTATCTTCTTTGGAGAAATGTCTATTCCAGTTCTTTGCCTATTAAATCTGGTTACTTTTTTTTTCTGTTGTCGAGTTGTAAGAACCCTTTATGTATTCTGTATTTTAACCCCTTATCAGAGTCAGCCCTCTGCAACCTTGGGTTCTACATCTGCCAATTCAACTAACCAAGGATTGAAAATACTGGAAAAATATTTGTTTTAAACATGTATAGACATTTTTCTTGTCATTATTCCTTAAATAATTCTGTATAACAAGTATTTGCCTAGGATTTATAGTGTATTAGTTATTATAAATACTAGTGATGATTTAAAGCATAGGAGATATCATGCAGAGGTTATATGCAAATACTACACTATTTTATCTAAGGCACTGCAGCATCTGAGGAGTTGGTATTCATGTAGATAGTAGGTGTTGTCCTAGGACCCATCACCCAAGGGAGGATTGTATATAATTTGTAAATGTTTTCTCTCATTCCGTAGGATGCCTTTTCTCTCTATTGTTTCCTTTGATGTGCGGAAGTTTTAAAATTGATGTACAAATAGTCAATAGCGACCTGAAAATATGCTCAACAGCACTAATCATAAGGAAATACAAACCATGCCTAATAGAATGTCTAGTATTAAAAAAAACCAGAAAATAACAAGTGCTGGTGAGGAGGTGGAGATATTGTAACCGTTTTGCACTGTTGGTGGGAATATAAAATAGTGCAGCTGCTTTGGAAAATGGTATGGAGATTCCTTAAAAAATTAAAACTGAAATGACCATATGCTCTAGAAATCTCACTTCTGGGTATATAACCAAAAGAATTGAAAGCAAGATCTTCAGTTAATTTTTGTATATGTCATAAGAGCCCAATGTCATTCTTTTCCATGTGTACATCCAGTTTTCCCTGCACCATTTGTTGAAGAGTCTTTATAATGAGTAATTTTTTGTTTGTTTGTTTGTTTTTGGTACTGGGGATTGAATCTGGGAACACTTAACCACTGAGCCACATCCCCAGCCCTTTTTATTTTTTATGTTGAGACAGGGTCTTGCTAAGTTGCTTAGAGCCTTGCTAAGTTGCTGAGGCTGTCTTTGATCCTCCTGCCTCAGCCTTCCCAGCCACTGAGATTACAGGTGTGCACCGCCATGCCTGGTTTTTAATGAGTAATTAAAAAAGAAACCAGAAACTTTTACATTTTGTTATGAAGATTTTGTTATCTTCCTTAAGCTTTTAGTTTCACCTGGTTTTCACTAACATGGCTCTATTAAGGGAAGCAAGGGACACTGTCTCATTTTTGTCAATTGAGGGTAGAAGTTCAGGTTCCCCACTTGGCCTCTGTTGACATGTAAGGATGGGGCTTCTCAGTACTTTCCAGTAAAGGTGGGAGTTCTGGCTCTCCCTGCCACCTTTATCGACCCACAGTTTTACTAGTTAGTAAGAATCCAAGTTTTGGTCCCTACTTTTCCTTTTCTGACACTATCCCACTGGGAGTGTTGGGGATGCCTCCTTACAATTTCACAGGTAGGAAGTCTAGGCTCCCTGCTTGCTGGCACAGGTAAGTACAGGACTGTAGTTTATTTGTGGTAGTTTGGAGTAAAGCAGTTTGCCTGGAGTAAAGCTAGTTGTTTTATAAAATTACTCACTCTAAGCTGCCTTTTTGTCTTTGGTTAGAGAGCAGACTTTTTTTTAATCTGTCCTTTTCTTTTTCATTTCTGGGTGTAGTTTTTTCAGCCCAAATTCTGGGGTATGTAAGGCAAAAAGGAAACCCAGGGAACTCATCTCTATGCTATTCCTTAGTCCTTAAGTTTCCTTACAGTGTGCCTTCTTTCCTTTACCTTTTAGAGTCTTATATTTGTTTTATGCCCAAGATTTTAAACAGTACTTAGAGAAATAGAGAAAAATGCATCTACTCGATCTTTGTGAACATAATATACTTTTAAATTTTTAAACATTGTTTTAAACAACTTGGAGACAAGATCTCACTCAGTTGCCTAGGCTATCCTCGAACTTGTGATCCTTCCAGCTCAGCCTCCTGAGTAGTTGAAATTATAGGCATGCCCCACCATACCTGGCTTATTTTAAAACATTTAGAAATGAGAGACTCGAGTAACGACAACTTATCCCCCAGTGTCCATAGTTGGCCATTTTATTTCCTCATATCTCACTTCCTTCTTATTTTGTTATTTGGCAGTATTTTATTTTATCTTATTTTATTTTTTGCAGTGCTGGGGATTGAACCTGGGGCTTTGTGCATACTAGGTAAGCACTCTACCACTGAGCCACATCCCCAGCCCATTTGGCCATATTTTAAAGCAAAATTGATATACCATATCATTTCACCCATGAATATTTGAGTATTTATCTTAAGAAAAAGACTCTTAAAATATATGGATCCATAATACTATCATTATACCAAACAAAATTAACAATAAATTCTTACGCAGTATTTTAATAAAACCCTTTACTGATTAAATCAGCCAGAGTTACTTCCTGTTGATTTTTACTAAAAACCCTGCCAGATACAGCCACCATCAGGAAATTACTTTGCTGATGAATGAGGTGTGAAAATAAAGGGCATTTCATCATAGCAACATGGTAACCATGGTGTTTTGGCAATCAGACTAGATGATCACTTGGATCCCTTGTAGCTCAAAATTCTTTCTATATACTATTCCTTGAGCTGTGAGCAGGTGGTATGAGTAGAAAGAGTGGGCTGTTAAAATGTTATTTTGTGTATGTAATTAAGAATTTGGGCACTGGAGCCATACAAGCTGGGTTGAATTCTGTCTTTGCACTGGATAAATTTGTGCAAGTTAACTTCTCTGTGCCTCAATTTCTTCATTTGTGAAATGGGGGGAAATTGTATCCACTACTTACAGGGTTGTGGCAAGGATCAAATTAGAGCTTAGAAGAGTACTTGGAACAGAGGAAGTGTTCAAGAAATGATGGTTTACTATTGCTTTTTCATACCATACATTATATAGAACTATTATTTCTATTTCTATTATTATTCTAAGTTGCCCCCTAAATTCCTCATTTTAAGGCTTAGTCTAATTGCTTGGGTGTCTTGAGATTCTCAATAATTCCCCTGTAGTGATGAATTAGTAGACTCATGGAAATTGGAAAAAGAAGAAGTTACAAACCCTGGATTTTTTTCCCTCAAAGACAAATGAGATCATGGCAAGCTATGGTGCTGAGCATGGGCAATACTAGACTTTTAGAACCTTACCCTTCCTCCTTCTTCCAGGAAAGACATTCTTGTCATTTTACCCAAAGTTCTCTTTGCTCCTGCACTTTGCAGACCCTAAGAGGTTGATTAAATCATGCTATTCTAAGGAGAGGACAGGATATTGAAAATTTTACTACTTTTTTTGGTCTTATGCTTGTCAGGCAAGCACTCTATCAACTGAACTATATCCCTAGCCCCCAAATCTTACCACTTTTTCAAATAAATTGTCTTTGCTTATTTAACTGCTTTAGAATCTCGGAACCTGATAGATGAAACAAATTATCCTCCAGTACTACCCAATTACTCTGCATTAGGAAAATAATGTACTGATAAGTCAGGTAGAAGAAAATATTTCATCTTAGCAAGAACATAACAATGAAATTCTGATGAGGCAGAGTTATTTGGTGCCTGCTGTGTCCAAATCTGTGTTAAATCACAGGGCAGAGGAGATGTCTTCTGTGTGAGCAAATGGCCTTCCCCAAGTGTAGATAAGCCACTTATCTACACACAACTTATTAGGCTAAACACTGGCTCAGTAGCCTCCTGACAAGAATTAGGAGAGTTTTAGTCTCTTACCCCAAGTATCCTTCACAGTATTCAAAGAAATTCATCTCCATGCTCACAAAAAAGTTTGCCAGCATATGATATGATGTGTCCCCACTTGTTCCTCCTATATGGAAATCCATTTGTCTATAATCATAGCGTGCAAAGCCGTTTGGAGCTGCCTCACTGCTGTAACAATGAGATCATCATTGCTAATGCCAAGGGCGTTGCCCTTTATGCTGCCAACCTCAGCTGGTGTGAGGGTGTGTATGTGTGTTTTTAGGAGTTGAGGTTGAGGGCTAGGTTAGCAAAATCCAAGCAGTGGTAGGGAGAGGATTTCTCTTCTCTCTGTAATGTGTCATAGTTTGTCACCTGAGACCTTGCAAGAATTCTTGTGTTAATGGTCTTCCAGATCCTTCTTGAATAATTCCATCAGTATCTACCCCTAAGCTTCTCCACCTGTATTGAATCCAGAGCTAGTATGGGGAGGGGATGATAGAAAAGATACCATCTTACCCTTTCAATACTCTTCTTATCCCTCCTTTTATCCCTTTCCTTAACAAATCCTCCTCTCTCCTATCCAATGATAAAACAAAAGCTTCTAGCCATATGAGTGGGAACTGAAAGGGGAAATGCATAATCTATTCTAGTGGCAGCAGCAAGTAAAAATGTCAGGTTGCATACAAAATGATATAAGATAATTTTAACAAGTGCTACAGAGGGAAACAGTCAGTGACTTAGAGAAATGAAAAAGGTGGTCTTAATGGGTCAGAGAAGGAATCCTGAAGAAAGTCAAACGAAGTGTAGTGTAAAACACAGGCAGAATTTTAACCATGATGAGTGTATGTCCTGTGAAAATGGGGCAGGTGACAATTTAACATCACCAATAATGGATCAAATTTTTATCACATACCTTTTGATATACATGCACTGAAAAAGACACAATACCACCTATGTAGCATTTGTAATCACAAGTTTTAACCTGAATCTAATCATGAGAAAGTAACTAGGGAAATCCAAATTGAATGACATCTTGCAAAATACTTAGTCTGAATTCTTTAAGAATGCCATTATCAGGAAAGACAAAGGCTGGGACCAACTTAGCTGTCTGAAAGAATAGAAAATCATTGTCTAGAGAAACAGCACCATAAGAATTTGTACAACATATTGCTTATGATGCTCAGTGTTAAAAATAATAATTAGATATGCAAAGAAATAGCAAATTTTGACACACAAGGAAAAATATAATAAACAGATGTTTAGATGACCCAGATATTGAAATTATCAGATAAGAACTTTAAAGGAGCTTTTAGAAATATGTTCAAGGACTTACCAAAAATATTATACGTGAATGAAGAGCAGAGAAAAAAATATCAAAAAGAATTACATTAAAATTTTAGAACTAAAAAGCACAATAAGTAAAAATAATTTGCATTTTATTTTGCAGTGCTGGATGGAAATCAAACCCAGGGCCTCATGCATGCTAGGCAAGTGCTCTATCACTGAGCCTCACCTGCTAGCCCTTGAAATAATTAAAAAAAAATTCACTGTATATCCTTAACACCAGATTGGAAATAGCAGAAGAAGGGGTAAATTTGAAGATAAATTAGTGGAGATTGTCCAATTTGAAGAATAGAAAAAACTTAAATAAAATAAATTCTCAGAACCTATGGGGAAATATTCTATATATCAGTATGTGTGAGCCTCAGAAGGAAAGGCAAAGAAAGAAGATGAGACAGGAAAAAACTATTTGAAGAAATAATGGCTAAATTTTCCCCAAATTTGGTGAAAGACATGAAATAACAGATCCAACAAAAACAGCAAACCCTATAAAAGGATATATACAAAAAGAAAAACCAACCCAACACCTAGTTACATTATGGATAAAGTGCTGAAATCTAAAAATAAAGATAAAAATATGAGAAGAGACAAAGGAAAACAAATTTATACAGCAGAACAATGATGTACATACTTGCTGATTTCTCATTAGGAACAGTGGCAGCCAGAAGATAGCAGAATAATTGCTTTAGTATGTAGAAACGAAAATACTGTCAACTAAAGATTTTTAACAGTCTGTTAAAAAAATAAGGGTGAAGCTAGGCATGGTGGTGCAATCCTGTAATCCCAGCAACTCAGGAGGCTGAGGCAAGAGGATCATAAGTTCAAGGCCAACCTTGGCAACTTACTGAGGTCCTAAGCAACTTAGCAGGATCCTGTGGGAATGTGGTTCAGTGGATAAGCACCCCTGGGTTCAGTCCCTGGTACTGAAAAAAAAGGGTGAAATAAAAGCATTTCCAGATAAAAGAAAATATGATAATTTGCCAACATTAAACCTGCATTACAGAAAATGCTAAAGGGAAATAATAGCAAATGGAAAATCAGATCATCAAAAAGTCATGAAGTGTGGTAGAAATGCTAAGTATCAAGGGAAGAACAAAAGATAATTTTGTTTTTATTGCTTTAATGTCTTTATATATATAAAGATTTATGTGAAGATAAATATCTTTATATAAGTGTTTTACTATACATGTGTATATATCTTCCCCAGCACTGCAAATTTTATATATATATATGTGTGTGTGTGTGTGTGTGTGTGTGTGTGTGTGTGTGTGTATATACATATATATATATACATATATATATATATACATATATATATATATATATATACACACTATGTACATATATTTGTGTGTGTATGGTACTGGGAATTGAACCCAGGGCCATTCTACCAATGAGCTACATTCTCAGCTCTTTTCATTTTTTTTTTTTTTTTTTTGAGACAGGGTCTCACTAAGTTGCTTAGGCTGACCTCAAACTTGTGATCCTCCTTCTTCAACCTCCTGAGTAGCTGGGATTATAGGCATATGCCACCACACTCAGCTTATAATATCTCTTTAAAACAAATTTTGTAACACTGTGTGTGCATTTTGTAATATGTGTGGATGTAATACACAGAACAACCATACCACAAAAGTTGTATGGATTATAGACCTCTATGGTTGCGAGACTTCTACCTTTTTCACTTTTAGGCAGGTTTTCTTATTTATTTTTATTTTTATTTTTTTGGTTTGCTTTAGTATATTGGACATCTTTCTAATATAAACTATGAGAAAGCAATTCCAATTTAATGGAAGAGATGCCGAGAGATTCAAGATTAATGTTATCCACTATTAGCATGTAAAACTGAGGGAAAGATCAGTGAATCGTGCTCATAGAATTCTGCCCCCATGGGAGATGGCCCCAAAGCCACTGATGGAAAGATGAAGAAAGATGGACCCTCAGAGCATGAGTTTCTGGCTAGAATTTGTTCCTTGCTCCCTATGTCAGTTTTTTCTCCCAGTCCCCTCAGGCTGATTCTCTAGGTTAACATGGTGATCATGGTTGCTGTAGTAGAGAAAGGAAGTGACGGGCTGAACCCAGTGGCAGTGTTGAAAAGCTTCCTGAATCACACTTGGCCCAGGCTTCTCCAGGGAAGATGGACAGAGGAAAAGGAGGTACTGGCACTAAGGGAGGGCTTAGCATAGGGCTCTGGAAAGTTCAGAGTAGCTGGAGGCCCAGGTTGCAGGATGCACCTGGACAGCAAAGAACTCCTATGGCCATGAAAGTCTGCAGTGCCCATACAAGAGACAGCAGTCCAAACCCCATCATGCATATGCAGATGGAGCCATACGGGGAATGACAAAGGGACTTGCCCTAATCTGTCTCTCATGTGAGACTGACCCAGCCCCATTAAGCCCATGGTGGGCAGCCTGGGAGAGTGGTGGTCAGGGTATCCCAGTGTTGGACAGGACACCATGGCAGACAGACCCCATCTGGTTTCTCAGGTGAGCTGGTATCTCCATCCCTCAAAGCCTATGGACGTGCACAGAGCTGCAGAAGGTCTTGCTGGCTGAGAACGTTGGAACGCTCCCTCTAGTGAGACTGGGCAGGGATGGCAGGGTGAGACTGCCTTTGAGAAAGCAGCTGAAGAATGGATAGATTGGGATTTTCAGAGAGGATGCCTGGTCTGATGGGAACCATGATTCAATGCTCTGACTTGGGGCTAATTTGCTGAATGAGGTAGTTTCAACCTGACCTCTCTAGGCAGGATTGGTCTGGGAAGACATGAAACAGGCCTTCCCAAGACTCATGGGGATGAAAGGTGGCCAAGAAAAGCTAGATTTGGGTTTCCAGAATACAATGAGAAAAATAGAGGACTGTAAAGGATTCTAGGTGCAGGCTGAGCTGATGGCACCTTCTATTCATGAGTCTGATCCTGACATTGGCTTGGAGGCAGAGACGGCCCTCCCCTGATCTTCCAAAGCCCCAAAGAAGATAAAGGGACCAGTTGGAGGATGGGCCTTCAGGCACCCAAGGGCACAAGTGTGTGACGGCCACCCCTATGGAACTCAGCAAGGACCACAAAGTTCCAGCCTCAGTTTGTTCTCAGAGAACAAGCATGGCATGGGGCTTGGGGGCTTCAGTCTTGGAGACAAGGGCAGGGTTGCAAGTCTGTCTTCTTGGCCTGGGAATATTTGGGATCCCCCAGCTGGGCCATCCAGATCACCCTTCTGGAATCGCCAATTCTCTCCTCTCTCCTCAGTGGACAGGAGAGTGGGTGGGAGGGCAGCTTCACCCAGCAGGAGACACCATCTCCTTTCCGTGGGACACCCAGCCCCTCTCCTGGGCAGGACCCCTGGGGCCACACAGGTGTGTCTAAATCTCCATGTCCGCAGGGCGAATGTTGCCTGTTTTGTGCTCTCTGACCCACAGCTCTCTGTCTTTGGCCAGGTCCACTTTTCGAAGCAGTTGGTCCACAGGCTCAACTGTGCATTGGTTGAACATGTCCGTCTTGTGCCGCAACTATGTGTACTGGCACAAATGTTGCTGGATCATCTCCACCCTCTCCACTTCCAGCTGCTCCAGCTCCAAAGTGGTGGTCACCATCTCTTCAAACCACTTGGACTGGGCCTGGTTGTAGAGGTCCACACAGCACATGAGGTCATCAACAGCTTGTGTAGACTTCCTCCGGGCCTTCTTGATGTCCTCCTCCATCTTGTTGCTCAGCTTGATCTCCAGCTGCTGGGTCTTCATCTCCAGGTCTCTCTGCCACTCTGTGAGGGCTTTCCAGGACTTCTCCACCGATGCATAGTGGCTGGCAAGTTGCTTGCGGAGGTCAGCAATATGGTGGTCACACTTTTTCATGTCTTTCTTGAAGTTCTCATGAAAGTTCATTAGGGGCTTCTCTACCTCGCTGTGAAGCTTGGCGGAGAACTTGAGATGAACTTCTGCTTCATCTGCCAGGCTCTTCTTCACCTGGGCCCATGCTTCTCCCAGGGAGCCTTCCTCCTGTGCAGCCAACTTCTGAGAGAGCTTAGCCAAGTTTTTTGCATATTCTTCTTCAATCTTTATCCTCTCTCGAATGAATTCAGACATTTCTTTCTGCATTTGTTTGCCCTTCAGTTGCTTTTGGAGCAGCAGTTCAAATCCCACCTAGGTGCCATTGCCTTGGGGATCTTTCTTATCAGCCCAGAAGTAGTCATAGTAGCTCCACTCAGTTGGCTTCAGCAGCTGCTGTTCAGGCATTGTGTCAGGGTGAGGGAATGTCACGAAATTTATCATCTTCTCTATGTGGTCACCTCTGTTTTCAAAATTATATATTTTGTCTTCATTGCCTGAAGTTCTGTCTTCCAAGTGGTCTCCTCTGTTGGTGCTACTTTCCATTGAATTTTTATTTTGGTTTATTGATTCCTTCATTTCAAAGATTTCTTCTAGATTTCTTCTCAGGATCTTTATCTCTTTCTTTAAGATATCTTCCCTCTCTTGAAACATAGCTCTGATTTCACTCTTTATATCCTCCTTAAAGTCATGAAGCAGTTTTACTAAGTATATTCTGAACTCCTCTGACATTTCTTCTACTGTTTTGTCGATGGAGTCTATAATTGGAGCGTCCTGGTTTGTTTGGGGTGCTTTATTCCCTTTTTTTTTTCATTTTGTTTGTGTGTCTTCCCATCTAGCCGTGGGGATCTGAGGTAGTACAGTTTCTACCCTGTAGATTTATAGTGTCCCTGAAGGTTTCCAGCACCTCACAAATATGGATTTCAATTTCCATAGGCTCCGCCATGCCGCAGTCCCTGGATCAGAGACGATCATCGATGAGCTCCAGTGGAGAGCGAAGAATATGGAAATAGACCCCAGGGAGGAACCTCTCTTCCAGTTTCCCTACCTGCCCCGCCCTAAATCAGATTTTCTTATTTTTGTAAGTTCTCCTGAATTACTTTTCTTTTTTCCTCCTGATCTCTTTATTTATTATTATTATTTTTGTTATAAGAACACTTAAGATTTACCCTTATGGCAAATTTGTACTTCTGCAATATACTGTACTGTGTATGTGTATACACACACACACACACACACACACACACATATATGTACTGTACATTTATAGGATTTATTTATGTTGTATAATGAACTTTATAACCTTTAGCTAATACATCCTTATTTTTCTCCCACTCCAACCCCTGATAACCACTGTTCTACTCTCTGCTATTATTAATTTGACTATTTTACATTCTTTATCTGAGAGTATTATGTCATATTTGTCCTGTTGTATATGGCTTATTTCACTTAGCATGATGTCTTCCACTTTCATCTATGTTGTCACTAAAGACAGAATTTCCTTCTATTTTAAGACCAAATAATATCCATTTTGATTTTAATACATCCATTGTAGCTTTCATGAATGTAATTACTTCATCAGTAGTGAATTATTTTCATCACTCCATTATGTCCGGATTAGGGTCTATGTCAGTTGCTGATTAAATGTGATCAAATACTGGGTATATGCAACCTTCATCAAATAATGCTCTGGTCAAGGGGCTGAAGCAATGAAGTTTTATTTAGAGATAAATATTAAACCTTAACATTTTCATTTTCATAGCAAACAGATTCAGATGGTCATGTGCATTGTCTATTATTAATAAGACTTTAAATTCCAACCCTTCTTATTCCAAGTATTTTTCTTTTCACTTTTGGAATGAAGCATTGGTGGAACCATTCCACAAACAAGATGACTTCCACCCACACTTTCTGATTATGTTGCCAGAACATGGGAAGATACTTTTTGTTTTTGTTTTTGAAATCGCATGGGTTTTTCACTCGTACCATGTCCCTGGCTTTATCATATGCCCTGCAGCATTGCCACATACGACCAGAGTTAATCTGTCCTTTCATGTTCTGTGCTCTGGTGCTTACTTTGCTCTTTTATGAAGGTAGGTTCTATTAGGCCTCTTCTTCCATTGAAATTGAAATTTTGCTTTGGATGGTATCCTGTGTCTTTAATTAATTTCTTCAACTCTATGGGAAATGTGGCAGCAGCTTCTTCATCAGCAGATGCAGGCTCTCCAGTAATTTTTATATTTTTCAGTCCAAACCTATTTGTGAATCTGTGTAAGTCATTCCTTACCAGTAGTAAATGACTTGGTGTCACTTGTTTCAGGGATCCTTTGCTAAAGTCTTCATGTGGGCTTAATGCTTTCTGGAGCAACACATTGCCACCAATCAGAACATGTTTTCTGTTCTTATCTTCCACCCACAAATTTAATGCCTTTTCCATCTTAACTAAGCACTTACCACTTAACTGTGGCTGTAATTTTTGTGGTTTGAGGTGTGGCAGCAAAACTAGCATGAATTTCTCTTCTCTTCTTCAAAATGTCACAGGTAGAAGATTTGTTCTTACCATAGATTAACAACTTCAGCATATGATTTTTTTCTTACCTTATAAAGTTGAGTACTTTTTACATTTTCACTTAAAGGAAGTAATGTATGGCTTCTCTGAAATATCTGAGTAGCTGATATTATTACTCTTGTACTTTGTGGCTATTACTAAATAAAATAAGGGTTATTTGAACACAAGCACTGTGATACTATGAAAGTTGATCTGATAACTCAGATGGCTAAGTTACTAATGGGCAGTTAGAATGTACAGCATGGATATCCTCCACAAAGGGATGATTCAAATCCTGGGGTGGGACAGAGTAGGATAGCAGGAGATTTCATCATGCTACCTGGAATGGTTCACAATTTAAAACTTACGTATTATTTATTTCTGGAGTTTTTCTTTTAATAGTCTCATATCATTGTTGACTGCAGGTAACTGAAACTTTGTATAATGAAACCATGTATAAGGGGGACTACTGTACATTCACCCTTGCTGTCCCTTGGTTATCATCTTCATATATACTAGTCCTCACTCTTCCACAGTTTCACTTTCCATGGTTTCAGTTACCTGTGGTCAACAACACCCTAAAAATACAGTAGGGTACAATAAGATATTTTGAAAGAAAACCCCATTCACATAACTTATTACAGTATATTGCTATAATTGTTCTTTAAAAGTATTAGTTATCACTCCTAATCTCTTACTATACCAAATATGAAAATTAAACTTTATAATAGGTATGTATGTATTGGAAAAAACATAGCATAAATAGGTATGGTAGTATCCATAGTTTCAGACATCCATTGGGGGTCTTAGAACACTTCTCTCATGAATAAGGGGGGTTACTATAGTATCTTTTCACCCTTTTACTTTCAGCCTGTGTGAGTCCTTTAGATTTAAAGTGAGTTTCTTAACCAATTACAGTAGTACACACCAGTAATCCACGGAGGCTGAGGCAGGAAGATCACAAGTCCCAAGCTAGCCTCAGCAACTTAATGAGACCCTGTCTCAAAATTAAAAAGTAAGAAGGGCTGGGGATATACCTCAGATGTAGAGTTCTTCTAGGTTCAATCCCCAGTATAAAGATAACTAATAATAATAATATAAAGTAAGTATCTTATAGATAGTGTGTAGTTGGGTCCTATATTTTAATCCATTCAGACAATCTGTATCTTTTGATAGGGGAGTTTAATCTATTTACATTTAAAATAATTACTGATAAGGAAGAACACTATTGTTATTTTGTTTTTTTCTACATGTCTGGTCAATTTTTTCTACTTTCCTTCCTGTCTTTCTGCCTTCCTTTGTGTTTCATTTTCTTGTTGTGACATAATTTCCTTTTGTGTATATTACATAGGTATGTTTTTATAACCATTACAATCATGTTATAAAATGTCTTAAAGTTGTAACATTCTATTTTAAGCTGATAACAAGTTCAACCACATACAAAAACCTTACTCCTTTATAACCTTACTCCCGCTTTACATTATTGATGTCACAAATTGCATTTTATGTATTATAAATCCATTATCATAGATTTATAGTTTTTTGTCATTTAAATTCTTTGCACTAAAATTACAATAATACAGCTTGCTCTATTTGTCCATGTATTTACTTTTACCAAAGAACTTTATATTTTCATGGATGCTCTTTAGCATCTTTTCTGTTTTGGCAGTGTTGGAGATCAAACCCAGGGCTTGGCATATGCTAGGCAAGTGCTCTACCACTGAGCTATACTGCCAGCCCCTGTTCAAAACTTTGTTTTAATATGAGATTTTGCTAAGTTACCAAGGCTGGCCTTGGATTTATGATCTTCCTCCCTCAGCTTCCCAAGTAGCTGGTATTATCATCATGCCTGGCTTCAGTATTCCCTTTTTTTAATCTTTGTCTTTTGATAATTTAATTATAATTAAAAAAATTTTGTAGTTGTAGATGGATAGAATGAATTTATTTTATTTGTTATGTGGTGCCAAGGATTGAAACCAGTACCTCATGAATGCGAGGCAAGCACTGTACCACTGAGCTACAACTCCAGCCCCTATAATTTTTTTTTTAAACCAAGAATTGAACCCAGGGGGCACTTAAGCACTAAACCATATCCCAAGCCCTTTTAAAAATATTTTCATTTTGAGGCAGGGTCTCAAGTTGCTTAGGGCCTCGCTAAGTTGCTGAGGCCAGCCTTGAACTTGCCATCCTCCTGCTTTAGCCCCCTGAACCTTTGGGATTACAGGTGTGCACCACCATGCCCAGTTATAATGTGTCTTGATGTGAGTCTCTTTGGGTTTAGCCTAGTTGGAGTTTCTTGAGGTTTTTGAATTTCATGTTCATTACTTTCTTCAATTTGGACTATTTTCAGTCATTATTTCTTTTTTAAAGAATGAATTTCGGGACTGGGGTTGTGGCTCAGTGATTAAGCCCTTGCCTAGCACGTGTAATGCACTGGGTTTGATTCTCAGCACTGCATATAAATAAATGAATAAAAATAAAGGTCTATCAACAACTAAAAAACATTTTAAAAAAAGAATGAATTTTATTTTGTGTACGTGAGGCTTAAAATACGTTTCAGCCATTATTTCTTCAAGTTAAGCTCTCTTCTTAGTTTCTTTTTTCCTTCTGGAATTTCTGTAGCACACATTCATACACTGAATAATGACCAAGAAGTCTCTTAAGTGGTTTTTACTTTTCTTCATTCTTTTCCTTTTCACTCCCTCTGAATGAATGATTTTAATTGGCCTGTCTTCGAGTTTTCTTATTCTTTTTTCTCCCTGATCAGGTCTTCTGTTAAATCCCTTTTTGTATTTTTTCTGCTCCACAATTTGTTAGGTTAATTTTTCATTATTAGCATATATTAACTGCACAAATTAACGGTTTCACTGTGATATTTTCATACATGCATATATCATACCTTGGCCTTGTCTACCCTTCCTGCTACCCTCTCTTGCCTCTCTCATCCCCTTCCCTGGTTCCTTTCCCACAAATAGCCATTATATTATTTTTTTAAAGTTTCTTTTTGTTGATATTATCATTTTGTTCGTGCATCTTTTCCTGATTTAGTTTATCTCACTGAACATCTTTGAGACAGTTCTTTTAAATTCCTTTTATTAAATTTAATTTTATTTATTTACTTTTTTTTAATGTGGTGCTGATGATCAAACCCAGTGCTTCACACGTGCTAGGTAAGTGCTCTACCACTGAGCAACAACCCCAGCCCTCTTTTAAATTCTTTGTCAGGCAATTTACAAATTTATTTTTCTTTAAGGTTAGTTTCTGGAGTTTCATTTTTGTCTTTTGATTGGGCAATGCTTTCCTGTTTGTATGCTTTGTGATCTTTTGTTGAGATTTTTGGCATTTGGTAAAATAACCTCTTCTCCCGGTCTTTACATACTGGCTTCATGCAGTAGTAGACCTTTGGCGATCAATCTGGTTAGAGGTTCTAGGACCTTGCAAAACTTTTCTGATTTCTTGTTTCCCTGGAACCTGCCTGTGGCACCTTCCATACTTTGGCACTGTTTTCATAAGTGCTCTAAGTCAGGAAAGACAGAAATCAGTCCCTCACAGCCTCTAGACAATTCGGACTGTGGGATGCACCAACGACTCTTTTGTTTCCATCTCCTGGAAAAATCCTCAGTATAAAAAAGTTTCTGGGCTGGGGAGGTAGCTCAGTCAGTAGAGTGCTTGCCTTGTAAGCACAAGGCCCTGGGTTCGATCCCCAGCAACCCCCCCAAAAAAAGTTTCTTCCCAGTTGTATTGTTCTTTATCAAGTATTTGGAGCAGCACTGATGGATGCACAAATGCTGTTAATTTTCCTATTCATTTTCTTGGAATCCCATCTTGGTTTTATGTTGGTTGGGGTGCTATAACATCTCAACTAGTCTCTAGAGTGCTCACAAAGGTATTCTGGTCCATATTGTTGTTAGGTTGGTTTCCCCTTAGGAAAAAAGAACCTAGAGTTTCCTAGGCATTGTCCTGCTAACTTGCCTCTGCTTTTCCTGTTACATTCAAGAATTCATTGTTAAATCCAATGTTGGAGCTTTATTTCTTCTTACTTTTCCTTCTAAGTGTTTTATAATTTTAGATTTTACATTTGACCTATTTTTGAGTTAATTTATGTCTGTGGTATAAGGTTAGGATCTGACTTCATTCTTTTGCATGTAGATATCCAGTAATTCAGCATCATTTGTTGAAAGACTTTCCTTTCCATATTGAATGGTCTTGACATCCTTGTCAAACATCACTTGACTAAATATGTGAGAGCTCATTCTTTATTCTATTTTATTCCTCTTTATGTCAGTATTTATGCCAGAAGCACACTGTTTTCATTAGTGTAGCTTTCTAGTGGGATTTTTTTTTGGTACCAAGGATTGAATCCAGAAGTGCTTTAACCACTGAGTCACATCCCCGGTTCCCCCTCTTTTAAAAATTTTTACAGGGTCTTGCTAAGTTGCTTAGGGCCTCGCTAAGTTACTAAGGCTGTCTTTGAACTTGTGATGCTCCTGCCAGCCTTCAGCCCTTCAACATTGTTCTTTTTGTCAAATTTGTTTTGGCTAATTGGGGCTCCTAGGAATTACATATAAATTTTAGGATGAATTTTTCCATTTCTTCAAAAAGTGCCATTAGGATTTTGACAGGGATTTCATTGGATCTATAGATCATTTTGAGTAGTACTGACATCTTAACAATGTTGTTTTCCGACAATGTTCTTTTTCCATTTACTTACATAGTCTTTAATTTCTTTAAAAACTGTCTTGTAGTTTTGAATTTATAAGTCTTTTGCTTCCTTGGTTAGGTTTATTCCTAAGTATTTTATTCTTTTTGATGCTATTTTAAATGGAATTATTTCTTTAATAATTCCTTTTCTGGAATATACATTGTTAGTGTATAGAAATACAGATGGTTTTATGTGTTGAATTTGTAGTCTGCAACTTTGCTAAATCTGTTTATCAATTCTAAAAGGGTATTTTATAGATTTTTAAAGAATTTTCTCTATATAAGATCATGTAATCTGCATATAATTTTTCTTTCTGATTTTATTCCAATTTTATTTTTTCTTGCCTAATTGTTTTGCTTAAAACTTCCAATAATATGTTGAATTGAAGTAGAAAAATTGGGAATCCTTGTCTTGGTCCTGATCTTAGAGGAAATTCTTTCAGTCTTTTGCCATCGAGTATGTTAGATGTGGATGTTCCAATAAATTTTACTGTAGATTTGTAACATTTTCCAAATATGTAATCTGTCGTTAGAGGTCACTTCAATTCTTCCATTTCAATTTGGCTGCCTTTGATTTTTTCCTTATGTGTTAAGCAGCTTTGCATTACTGTGACCAAAATGCACAACAAGAGCAACTTATAGAGTCAGGTACAATAGCACATGCCTGTAATCCCAGTGGCTCAGGAGGCTGAGCAGGAGGATCACAAGTTTAAAGCCAGCCTCAGCAACTTAGTGAGGCTCCAAGCAACTCAGTGAGACCCTGTTTCTAAATAAAATATAAAAATTGACTGGGGATGTGGCTCAATGGTTAAACGCCTCTGGGTTCAATCCCTGTACAAAAACAAAACAAAACAAAACAAAACAAAAAACCCAAAAAACAAAAACCAAAAACAACCCCAAAACAAAAGCAAAAACAAAAGCCAATAACAACAATAAACAAAACCAGAACAATTTATAGGAGAAAAAGTTTATTTGGGTTCATGATTCCAGAGGTCTCAGTCCATGTCAATTCGACTCTATTTTCTGAGCCTGAGGTGAGACAGAACATCATGGTAGGCATGGGGAAAGCTGCTTAGCTCATGGAATCTGGGAAGCAGAGAGAAAGGGACTAGAGGGAAGATAAATACTTCCTGGGCACTCTCTCAGTGACCTACTTGCTCTACCTCCTAGTACATTCAGCCATCAATTGGTTAATCCTCTGATGAAGTTAAGAGTCCTCATAATCTAATCATGTCCCCGAAGCCCCATAAAAAATTAATAATTTTTTATTTCTTCTAATTGGTTATACATGACAATAGAATGCATTTTGACATACTGTACACAAATGGAGGATAACTTCTCATCCCTCTGGCTGTATATGGTACTGAGTCATACCAGTGTAATCATATGTGTATACAGGGTAATAATGTCTGTCTCATTCTACTGTCTTTCCCATTCCCACTGCCTCACCCTCCCCTCACTCCCCTTTGCACAATCCAAAGTTTCTTCATTCTTCCCTAACCCCCCCCCCCCCCCCCCCCGCCAGCCACTATGGATCAGCATCTGCTTATCAGAGAAAACATTGGGCCTTTGGTTTTTTGAGATTGGCTTATTCACTTAATCATGATATTCTCTAGTTCCATCCATTTGCCTGCATGCCATAATTTCATTCTTCTTTAAGGCTGAGTAATATTCCATTGTGTATATGTACCACATTTTCTTTATCCATTCATCTGTTGAAGGGCATCTAGGTTGGTTCCATAGCTTAGCCCTTGTGAATTGAGTTGCTATAAGTATTGATGTAGCTGTATTGCTGTAATATGAAAATTTTAAGTCCTTTGGGTATAAACCGAGGAGTGGGATAACTGAGTCAAATGGTAGTTCCATTCCAGGTTTTCTGAGGAATCTCCATACTGATTTCCATAATGGTTGAACCAATTTGCATTTCCACCAGCAATGTGTGAATGTACCTTTTCCCCCACATCCTCACCAACACTCATTGCTTGTATTTATTGATAATTGCCATTCTGACTGGAGTGAGATGAAATCTTAGAGTAGTTTTGATTTGTATTTCTCTAATTGCTAGAGATGATGAGCATTTTTTCATATGTTTGTTGATTCATTAAATTTCTTCTTCTGTGAAGTGTCTGTTCAGTTCCTTAGCCCATTTATTGATTGGGTTACCAAAAGCCCCACCTTTGAATACATGAGACTTTGGGGGACATTCCAGATCTAAACCATAACAGCTTGCCTGATTGCTCTATCTAGAACTCCCAGCACAATGTTGATTAAAAGTGGTAAAAACAGGAATCCATGTCTTCTTCCTAATTCTAAGTGAGGTGCTTTCAGTCTTTCAAATATAATGTTAGGTATGTGTTTTCCATAAATGTCCTTTATCAGCCTAAGGAAATTTCTTTTTATTCCTAGTTTGTTGAATGCTAGTATCACAAAATAGTGTTGGACTTTATCAAATGCTTTTCAGCAAAAATTGAGATGATTACATATAGGGTTTCTCCTTCATTTTATTAATATGTTATATTACATTGATTCATTTTCATGTGATGAATCACCTTTGAATTTCTAGGATAAATCTTACTTGTTCATGATGTATAATCCTCTTAATATTGCTTCTGGATTCAGTATGCTAGTTTTTTGTTGATTATTTTTTCAATTTTACATTTGAGCATAGTAGTTTTATTGTGATTTCTTCATTTGGCTTTGGTTCAGGGTAATTCTGGCCTTAGAATGAGTTAGGAAGTGTTCTCTTCTATTTTTGGAAGAGTGAGAAGTATTGAGGTCAATTACTCTTTGAATGTTCAGTAGAAATCAGTAATAATGCCACCTGGTCTTGTTATCTTTGTTGGAAGGCTTTTTATTCAATATATTTATTTGTTATAGGTCTGCTGAGATTTTCTGTTTCTTCTTGAATTAGTTTTGGTAGTTCGTGTTATACACACACACTCGCGCACGCGCACACACACACACACAAACCCCTATCTCTTCTCTCTTTGATACCTATCTCTTTATTCTCTCTCTCCATATATATAATTTGTCCATTTCATCTAGCTTATCTCGTTGTTAACAATGTCTCCACTTTTATAGATGATATTGGCAATTTGATTATTTTTCTTGATCAGTCTAGCTAAAGTTCTGTTCATTTTGTTATCTTTTCCAGGGATCAGCTTTTGGTTTCACTGATTCTCTCAACTGTTTTTCCTTTCTCTATATAATTCATTTCCATTCTAGTCTTTATTATATGCTTACTTCTATTAGTTTTGAGTTTAGTTTGCTCTGTGTTTTTGGTTCTTTAAGGCATAAAGTTTTGTTATTGATATGGAATTTTTCTTCTTTTTAAAAGTAAGCATCTATAGCTAAATATTTTTCCCTAAGCAGTGCTTTGCCAGTATCCCATAGGTTTTGGTATGGTGTGTTTTTTTTCATTTGTCTAAAAGTATTTTCTAATTTCACTTGTAAATTCTCCTTTGACCCATTGACCATTTAAGACAGTTTTGTTTAATTTCTACATAATTGTGAATTTTCCTGTTTCATTCTATTGATTTCTGTTTTCCTCCCATGTTTTCAGAGATTTCTTTGTATGATCTCAATGTTTTAAAATGAGACTTGTTTAGTAGCCTATCATATGGTCTATCCTGACCATTCTTCATATGCACTTGAGAAAAATGTGTATCTTGCTATTTATTTGTGTGAAGTGTTCTAGATATATCTTTAGGTGTAATTGGTTTAAAGAGTTATTCAATTCCTCTATTACCTATTGATGTTCAGTTTAGTTGTTCTATCCATTACTGAGAGTGGGACAGTGATGTCTCTAGCTTTCATTACAGAACTGTCTATTTCTACTTCAATTGTTGTTTCTTTTGCTTTACATATTTTGGGGTTCGGTTTTTTAGATATATTTGTAATTGGTTATATTGAAGAGTTTGATGAATTGACTCTCTAAACAATATTTAATGTTCTTTTTGTTTCTTCATCACATTTTTACTTAAATTCTATTTTGCCTAACATTATTTTGTACATCTCAGTTCTCTTTGGGTTACTATTTGCATGAAACATGTTTTTCTATCCTTTCAATTTTTTGTAACAATGTTTTGCTGTTGCCCAGACTGGTCTTGAACTTTTGGGCTCAGGTGATTTTTCCCACCTCAGCCTCCCTCAGGAGGTACCTGTAGGGACTATAGTAAGTGCTACTGTTATCCTATCACTTTTATTCTTTTTGTGTCTTTGAATATAGAATGATTGTCTTGTAGAAAGCATATATTTTGCTCATGTTTTAACCCATTCTCTTAACTTTTTATTAAAGACTTTGACCCATTTGTTTAAAATTATTATCGACAAGAAATAATTTTCTTCTACCATTTTGCTATTGTTTTCTTTTTTAAAAATATTTTTAGTTGTAAATGGACAACATACCTTTATTTTGCTTATTTAGTTTTATGTGGTGCTGGGGATTGAACTCAGGGCCTCACAAGTGCTAGGCAAGTGCTCTACCATTGAGCCACAACCCCAGCCCATCTGTATGTCTTCTTACGGGCTGAATTGTGACCCCCTAAAATTCTATGCTGAAACTCTATCAACTAGTTTCACAGAATATGACCATGACCTTTCAGGAAGTAATTAAATTAATGAAATTGTTCTTTGAAGAAGAGGAGACTAGGATACACATTAGAGACGCCAGGGATGTGCATGCACAGAGTAAAAATAATCATGTAAGACACTGTGAGAAGGAGGCCATCTGCAAGCCAAGAAGATAGACCTTAAGGGAAATCAAACCTGCTGATCTTAGACCTCTAGCCTCCAGAAGTGTAAGGAAATAAAATAATTTCAGTTGTTTAAGCCACCCATATGTAATACTTTGTGATGGCAGCCCTAGCAAACTAACACATATTTTGTAACTTTCCCCCTTACTTACTCTTTTAATGCCTTCTTTTGTGATTGATTTTATTTTTGCTAGCATATCCTTCTTTTTCTTTTTCTGTTTAATTTTCAGTTTTTTTCCTTAGTGGTTACCTTGGGAATTACAGTGAACTTCTTAACTTTGTAAGATTCAACTCTGAATGAATACCCACTTAGTTCTAACAGTATTAAAAATGACTCTAGTCTATTATAGCTCTGTCCCTCCTTTATGGTTGGTATTATCACAAACTACATCTTTATACATTATATACCCATTAACATAGCTTTATAATTCTTATTTTATTCATGTATCCCTTATATTCTATAGGATGAAGAAGGCTGACAAAGCCAATATGGAATATTAATGGCTTTTATGTTTATTCATTATATTAGTGTGCTAACAGACTGCGTGACTTAAACAACTGAAACTTCTTTTTATGGTCTTTCCTCTTTGTGCATCTATGTTTTAATCTCCATTTCTTTTTTTTTTTCCAGGGGGATACCCAGGATTGAACCCAGGGATGCTTAACCACTGAGCTGCATCCCCAGCCCTTTGAAAAATATTTTTATTTAGAGAAAGGGTCTCACTGAGTTGCTTAGGGCCTTGCTAAGTTGCTGACACTGGCTTGGAACTCACTATCCTCCTGTCTCAGCCTCCCAAGCTGCTGGGATAACAGGCGTGCACCTCTGTGTCCAGCTCTAATCTCCATTTCTTAAAAGAACACTAGTCATATTGGATTAGGTCCCACCCTAATGCTGTAATTTTAACTGAATTACCTCTTAAATGCCGTCTCCAAACATAGTTACATTCTGGGGTTCTGGGAATTAGGACTTATGAATTTTGGTCCTCCTTCCTTTCTTTTTTGTAGTGCTAGATATTGAATCCAGAGCCTGTGCTTGCTAGGTAAGTGCTCTACTCCTGAGCTACATCCCTAGTCTATTGTTCTTTATTTCTTTGTATGTCCTCAAGTTACTGTCTAGTGTTCTTTCATTTCATTCTGGAGGACTCCCTTTTCTTTTTCTCAAAAAATTAAATGTTATTTACACACTTGAGGTTTAGAGCATGTTGTTATGGGATACGCACAGTAAATTGGTTACCATGGTGAGGCAAATTAACATATCTATCATTTCACACGGTTACTTTTTTGTGACAAGAAATGCTAAAATGTATTGATTTAACAAAAATCCATATAGAATACATTTTTGTCTTAGTCTTTTTTGTGTTTCTGTGAAAGAATACAATAGACTGGATAATTTGTAAAGAAAAGAAACTTATTTCTTATAGTTCTAGAGATTGGGAAGTCTGATGCCAAGGTGCTGGCAATCTGGTGAAGTCTCTTTCTGCATCATTCCATTGTGGAAGGGCAAGAGAGCACATGAAAGTGAGAGAAAAAGGGAGCCAAACTCATTCTTTTTTAAATCAGGAATTCATTCCTTTGATAACAAACCCACTCCTATGATAACAGAATTAATCCATTTGTGAGGGAAAAGAATTCATGATCTGATTACCTCTTAAAGGTTCTATCTCTTAACACTGTTGCATTGGGGATTAAGTTTCCAACACATGAACTTTGGGGGACAAGTTCAGACCATAACATTTTATTACTGTAATCCTAATGTTATACAATGAATCTATACACTTGTTCACTACACATATGTCTTCTAAGTCCATCCATACTGTAACAAGTGGCAGGATGAACTCTTTTAAAGCTAAGTAATATTTCATTGTATGTACAGTCATCTCTTGGTATCCACAGGGGATTATTTCCAGGATGACTTCCCCCTTCTGTGGAGACCAAAATCTTCAAATACTCAAGTCCTTTATATTAAGTGGTGTAGTGTTTGCACATAACTCAGGTACATTCTCCTGAGTATGTGTTAAATCATCACTAGATTAATAGTACCTAATATGATGTAAATGCCACATAAATAGTTGTTATAGGAAATAATGACAAGAAAAAAGTCTGTACATGTTTAGCACAGATGCAATCATTGTAGGCCTAACAACATGGGGTACAAATGAGATGCAAGGTAAACAGTCCTCAACAAGTGCTGGAGAGAGAGATAGGATCAGTGAAATGGTGAGAGGCTACAGTAGGTTATGCCTATACTTCATTTCATTCACGGGAACTCAGGTGCTTGGTGTGTGGCAAATTCAAGTTTTTAGTTTTGGAACTTTCTATAATTAAAAAAGATACATCTAAATCTCAAGTGCTTTCTCTGCATCCATGGATATGATCATGTGAATTTTTCTACTTTAGCCTATTATGTGATGTATTACATTAATTGATTTCTGAATGTTGAACTAGTCTTATATACCTAGAATAAATACCACTTTGTCATCATGTATAATTCTTTATGCATTATGGATTATATTTGCTAATGTTTTATTGAAGATTTTTGTATTTGTACTCATGAGAGATATTGTTCTATAGTTCTTTTTTTGGTACTGTCTTCGTCTGATTTTGTTATTAGGCTAGTGCTGGCCTCATAGAATGAACTAGTAAGTGTTCCCTCTGTTTCTATCTTCTGGAGAGATTATAGAGAATTGATATCCATTCTTCCTTAAATGTTTGGTAGAATTTGCTAATGAACCCATATGGGTCTTGTACTATATTTTTGGGAAGGTTAGTAATTATTGATTAATTTCTTTAATAGGTATAGATCTATCATCTTGTGAGTCTTGGCAGATTCTATTTTATAAGGAATTGGTACACCAATTTCATCTAGGTTATCAAATTTGTAGGAAAGGAGTTGCTCATAATATTCCTTTATTATGCTTCTAATGTCCCTGGATCTGTAGCAATATTCCCTCTTTCATTTCTGATATTAGTAATTTGTGTTTTCTCTCTCTTTATTTCTTAGTTAGTTTGCCTGGCTAAAGACTTGTCAATTTTGTTGATCTTTTCAAAGAGCTAGATTTTGCTTTCTTTGATAATTTCAGTTGATTTCCTTGTTCTCAATTTCATTGATCTTTAAGATTTTATCATTTCCTTACTTCTTTGTTTTCTGCTTATCTCTGATTTAATTTGCTATTGTTTTTCTAGTTTCCAAGGGTGAGCATTTAGATGATTGATTTTAGATCTTTCTTTTTTCTAATATAAGTTACCCTGTGTGCCCTGCTTTTGTGGTATCCTGCAGATTTCTCTAGGTTGTGTTTTCATTTATTTCAAATTATTTTAATTTTTCCCTGAGATTTCTTCTTTGATCCATGTGTAATTTTATAATTTTATTGTTTAGTCTTCCCATACTTGGGGATATTCCAGCTGTTTTTGTGTTATTGATTTTTAGTTTACTTGTATTGTAGTCTGAGAGCAGAAATTGCATTATTTCTATTTTTTAAAATTTTTATGATGTATTTTAGGTCTCATAATGTGTTCTATTTTGGTTAATGTTCTATGTAAGCTTGAGGAGAATGTGTATTCTGTTATTGGATGAAGTGACCTATAGATGTCAGTTTGATCCATTTGATTGATGGTGCTCTTAGTTCATCTGTGTCTTTACTGATTTTTGGTCTGCTGAATCTGTTCATAACTGTAGAAGGATTTAAAGTCTTTAACCATAATAGTAGATTTATCTACTTTTTCTTGCAGGCCTATCAGCTTTGGCCTTACATACTTTGATGCTCTGTTATGAGGCATGTACACATTAAAGATTGCTATGTCTTTTTGGAGAATTGACCCATTTATCATTATATAATGTCTCTCATTATTTCTGATAATTTCCCATTATTTTTCAGTGGAACACGTACTCCATGGATTTTTCCCCACGCTGTGGGCTGGAGGTCAAGATCACCAAACTGCTGGGGATTAGTACATATTAGTAAGTGCTCTGCCACTGAGCTACTACATTCCTTGCTTTGAGATCTTCTGTGTCTGAAATTAATAGAGTCACTACTATTTCTTTTGAGTTTAGCAGGAAATATATTTTTCTCTCCCCTCACTTTTAGTTTATCTGTGTCTTTTGTTTAGAGTGAACTTTTTATAGAAAACATATAGGTCCATAGAATGGGTCCCCTTTCCCCACACTTCTAAGGACCCCAGTTCCTTTTACACAGAACATACTGTCCAACTTGAAACAAAAAATTACAGGTCATATTAAAAGGCAAAAAGGCCCAATTTGAAGAGACATAGCAAACATTAGAACAAGAC
Organism: Sciurus vulgaris; assembly: GCF_902686455.1. Lineage (NCBI taxonomy): Eukaryota > Metazoa > Chordata > Mammalia > Rodentia > Sciuridae > Sciurus > Sciurus vulgaris. The sequence goes on along the minus strand of NC_136471.1, from coordinate 75,865,427 downwards.
TTAGTATGGTAATGATGTTGGAATTATCAGACCAATTTACAAGAACTATATTAATATGATAAGGATCTAGTGAAAAAAGTGAACATGCAAAAAAGAAATGGGTAATTCAAGCAAAGAGATGAAAAATATAAGAAAAATAAATAATTGATAGGAAAAATGGTGTAATAGAAATGAAGAATGTGTTTGATGGGCTCAGTAGCAGACTAGATATGACTGAGGGTCACTGAGGTTGAGGATATATAAACAGAAATTTCCCAAACTGAAAAAAGTAATGAAAAATTCACATAACAGAATATCTAAGAACTGTGAGCCAACTATGAAAGGTATATTTATATATATAAGGTATATTTACATATAAGGTATTTACATATATTTACAGGTCATATTAAATGGGAACACCAGAAGGAAAAGAAGAAAAAAAATTTCAGCCTGTGCACCTGGTGTGTGACCTTTCCAAGTGCTTTTCAGGTTTTCTCCTACATGGGTCAGAAAAGCCAGAGGGAGCTGGTGTTGGGTATTTCCCTTCCCCAGGTTAGTTAGGCTCTCAGAAAACCCCAGTAGTTCAGACTCTGATAAAGCAGTTTGTCTTGAAGACAGGCCTTTGTTTATGAAGAACAGATGCTCTGGGCATATTTCTAAATGGCTACTTTTCTCCTTTTCCTCCTGGAAGCATAGGGAATTTTTCTTCACTCTAAGAATATGGAAAGTGTAGCCCCCCCACTTTTAAGCTGGGAACCCTTGGGAGTTTTAACACTCACACTTAACAATTAACACTCAGAGCCAGGAATGAGGCACATGTCTCCAATCCCAGCTGTTGGGGAGGCTAAGGCAGGAGGATTACAAGTCCAGCTGTGGCAACTTAGTGAGGCCCAAACAACTTAGTGAGACCTTGTCACAAAATAAATCATATAAAGGGCGGGGGATATGGCTAAGGGTTAAGTGCCCCTGGGTTCAATCCCTGGTAACAAAACAGAACAAAACACTTAACACTCAGACTTGTCCACATTGGACTGCCAGCAATCATCCATTACAGTTAGATTTTCCTGTCCTGGTATTGATTCTCATGGAGGTTTATACTCTGGCAAATTGTAATTCTCTGTAGTTGTCTGCCTGTCTCTCCAATTTTGGAGGCAGCATTTTGCCTTATGATCTCAATTCTCCATGTATATAAGATGAGTCATTGATTTTTGGTTTGCCCAGCTTTTTAATTGATATGAGAATGGAGTGACAACTTCCAAGTTGCTGGACTGGAAACTGGAAATATTTTATTCATTCTTGAAGGATAGTTTTGCTGGATGTAGAATTATTGGTTATATATTTTTTTCTTTTTGGTACTGAAGATATGTCATCTTGGGACTGGTGCTGTAGCTCACTGGCAGAGCACTTACCTAGCATGTGTGAGGCATTGGGTTTGATCTTTAGCATCACATAAAAATAAACAAATAAAATAAAGGTATTCTATCTACAACTACAAAAAAGTTTTAAAAAAAGATATGTCATCTTACTGTCTTCTTGCCTCCATAATTTCTTTTTTAAAATTTTTAGATTCTATCTTCCTTCTCCCCCTTTAAAATGTTTTTAATTAGTAAATTATACATAATAATGGGGTTCATTTTGACATGCATGTAATGTAATTTACTCCATTTCTATCCCTAGTACTTGTTTATTTTGGTACTGGGGATTGAACTCGGGGGCACTCGACCACTGAACCACATCCCAGCCCTACTTTGTATTTTATTTAGAGACAGGGTCTCACCAAGTTGCTTAGGGCCTTGCTAAGTTGCTGAGGCTGGCTTCAAACTTGCGATCCTCCTGTCTCAGCCTCCTGAGCCACTGGGATTACAGGCATGTGCCACCATGCCAGGCCCCAGTACTTCTTTTTTCCCTTTCTTCCTCCCTCCTCTTATTCTTCTTCATCTACTGGTATTCTATCTACTTATTGTTTTTAATTGGTGCTTTATAGATATATATATAAAGATGGAATTCACTGTGATATATTCATATATGTACATAGCATAATTTTATCAATTTCATTCCACGTATCCTCTTTTTACCCAACCCTCCTTCCTCCCCCTCAATCTCCTTCCTCTACCCCATGATCTTCACTCTATTTTCATGCACAGTGGAATGGTACTCATCCATAAAGAAGAATGAAATTATGGCATTTGCTGGTAAGTGGATAGAACTGAAGACTATCATGCTAAATGAAATAAGCCAGACTCAGAAAGAGAAAAAAACACCAGACTATGAAAGAAATGTTTTCTTTTATATGCAGAAGCTAGAGCAAAGTAAAGGGAAAAAAAGGAAAGGGAAGGGTAACTTCTATGATTTCTGATGAGAAATGGGCTGTTAATCTTATGGAAGATCACTTTTATGTGTTGAGTCACTTGCCTCTGGTTTTCAAAATTCTCTTTGTCTTTTGACAATTTGATTATAATATGTCTCAGTATGGATCTTTTTTAGTTTACTCTAGGACTTGGTCCAGTTTTTTGGATATGTAGATTTATATCTTGCCTCAAATTTGGGAAGTTTATGGTCATAATTTCTTCAGATATTCCCTCTGCACCTTTCTCATTCTCTCTTCTTATGGAATTCCATTATATGTATAATAGTACATTAGTTTGTATCCCACAGTTTCGTCAGGTTCTACTTTCTTTATTCCTTTCTTTTTCTACCATCTAGACTAATGACTTATCAAGTTCACTGATAATTCTGCCTGTTCAAATCTGCAGCTGAATTCCTGTAGTGAATTGTATCTTGAATGGATTGAATGATTGTATCTTTCAGATTCAGAATTTCTATTTTGTTCCTTTTAGGAACCAAATTTTGTCTCTCTCTTTATTGATATTCTGTATTTTTTGAGAAATCATTCTGCTGATTTCCTTCAATTTTTGTTTATGGCTTCCTTGATCTCTTTAAGCATATTATAACTATAGATATTACGTCTTCATCTCTTAAGTCCAATGTCTAGGCTTTTTCATGAATACTTATATTTTTTAAACTGGGAATGGACTATACTTTTTATTTCTTTGCATGCCTCATAATTTTTTATTGAAAACAATATTTTAGCAGATCAGGATGAGGGAGAAGAGGGAAAGGGAAGATAAAGGAAAGTGAGATTGATAAAATTACATGTGTTATGTACAGATATGGCATAACAAATCCAACTATTATGTATTATAATGTGTTAATAAAAACTGAATATTTTGAGTGTTACAATGTAAGCAACTCTGGGAATCAGATTCTCTTACCTCTCCAAGGCTTGTTTCTGTTGCCTATTGTGAGTTTTTGCTATTTGCTTGCTTAGTGACTTTTCTAACCTACTTTTTTTTTTTTTTTTTTTTTTGCTCCTGGGGATCGAACCCAGGGCCTTGTGCTTAAAAGCTAACCTACTTTTTTGAAGTCAGTATTCATTGTTGTGTGTATTTGACCAAAGTCTGTGTTATATGAGCTTAATATTCAGTTGGTATATTGATGGAGTTTCCTTAAATGCCTGGAGTCAAGAAATGAAAAAGGAAGAAGAAAGAGACAAAGGAGGAGATAAAGAAGATGATGAAGAAGAAGGAGGAGGAAGAGGAGGAAGAGAAAGAGAAGAAGCAAGAAAGAAGAAAGAAAAAAGAAAAAAATGTTTTGCATATGGGCTCTGTGTTGGGGCAGGTTGTTGATAACTCTGACTTTGTTTTCACTGCCTACATATGTGTAACCTGAAGGCCAGCCAGAGGTAAAAGCTTAAGATCCTCCCAACCATTTTCAAGAATTTGTCCTTCCATGGGAATGCATGTGGTTTTATTGATTCCATGGTATACACAGGAGTTTTTAAATATCCTTTCCACACATATCTCCTGCTTCATTCTCTTTTATCCAGACTTCTAGGTCTGTCTGTTGCTTGTCTCAAGTGTTGTCCCTCACCCGAGGCTGCTACAGCTAATACCTTTACTTTTAAATACTTTCAGCAATAGCCTCACTGATAGCCACTTGAGCTAGGCCGTGAATATTGAGTTAGGCAAATCAAAAGAAAACCTTTGTGCCAGTTCTCGAGGGAGCCTCCACCCAGGTTGGAACCCACATCACAGTTCTTTGAGTAAGGTCTTCTTCTTTTTGCATTAGCAATTTTACCAGATTCTTCTCACAGTCACTGCTAATTTGGTGCATGGGGTATGGTGAGCAGGGGGTTTAAAACACCAGAGCACTCTCTTACCATAAAACAATATTTTCTTTCTTCACTAAACCTTCCCCTGGTTGTTACAAGTTTCTGACTAGAACCCAAAGTTCTTAAAAAGCTGATTCTGACTTTTTTCTAGTTCATTAGTTGCTTTTCTGGAGGAATACAGACCTACTTCATTATTTTCAGTGACTAATGTACCCTAAATTTTAAAACACTCTCCTGGCCAAAACAAACAGTTACAAGTGCTACATGCAGCCTGAAGGCCAAAATGGTTTTAGAATTTCCAAACAGGCAGTTTTTAAAGGTGGCAGAGGGGACTGACTAGAAGAAAGGACTAGGGAACGCTTTTTCAACCTATTTGCAAGACATATTACATAAATTTGATAAAACACCAACAATAAATATCACGAACATGTGAGCACTGGTAGCAGTTCTAGAAGGAGGTGTAAAAACTTTCCCAGAGCCCCTCAGTGCTGCTAAAGTAGCAAGTGGTTCACTGGAAAGCTGCTTCTGAGACTACAGATCAGGATGGGAAGACAAACCTGAGGGACCACCAATAATCCCTTCTTGAGAGGACTTGGGAGTTAAGCAATCCTGTCTGAATTTATGGTTAGGCCTAGGATTTATTGAGCCTTTTTCTATTATTCTGATCTTAGGCTGAAGAAGCTATATGGCCTTGTCAGGTGTAAAGGCCAGAGCTATAAAGGGTTCTTTGGGTCATCCACTTCTCCAACCCAGTCCACATTTTCTGAGGATTGTTGAGAAACACCATGCTCTGGAACTGGTTGCCCAGAATGGATGCCAACCTAGGCCAAAAGGAACACTATCCATACCCATTGATATCTATGGCCACCAGGTGGCAGCTGGACTCTGGAGACTATTCCTCCCAACCACATCCCTAAAACTAATGTTGAATGACACCTTCCTAATTTCTCCTTATAACTTTGCCTGGAGCCTAAGGTGATTGCAGTAAAGTAGGCAGCTTTTCAAATCACCTGACTTAGACAAAGTCATCAAGTTACCCGTCAGGCCAGGAGAACACCAAGATTTGATGTTATGATATAGAGTCTTAGAATGCCAGCACTAGAAGGCCCTTGAGGATTCCTGGGCCAGGTTCCCCCCCCCCCCCCCCCCCCCGCCCCGTTGTTGTTTTGGAGGATATTTAAGCAATAGAGTTTTTTTTTTTTTTTTTTTTCAAATTAGATGTGCAATTGTTGTTTAAGTGGTAGAGGTGGTGGTGCAGTGGAAACCCCTGGGCTAACCCTGCCTTGAAGGGATTTTCAGAATTTGAAGACAGTGCTGTCCAACCTTAAGTTCTATTCAGATATCCCATATGATTTTTACCATATTTACTGGCCAGTATGCTAATATTTATTTTATACATGCCTTTAAGTTGATTCACTTAAAAATAAAATTCAGCCTCATTCTTAGTAACATCACAGGTTTAATATCCTAGGCATATTTTTATAATTCATGTTAAAATACATCCACAGCTATTGAAATTTAAAATTTGTTTCTGGTTAACACTTAAAATTGTCTCATGTCCTTCTCATTCTCAATTACACATTGAGAGCTGATGCTCTATGGCACCAAAGAACACAGTTGGGATAGTACTCATCCTAATTCATCCTAGTGACAGGTGAAGATACCAAGAGACCCATAAGAATAAGGGACTTCGCCAAGCACAGTGGTGTATGCCTGTAATCCCAATGGCTCAGGAGGCTGAGGCAGGAAGATTGTGATTTCAAAGCCAGCCTCAGCAACTTAGTGAGGGCCCTAAACAACTCAGTGAGACCCTGTCTCTAAATAAAATTCAGAAAAGGGCTGGAGATGTGGCTTAGTGGTTAAGTGCCCCTGAGTTCAATCCCTGGTACAAAAAAAAAAGAAAAAAGAATAAGGGACTCATCCAAGGTTATGCAGGGAAGTGGCAATGAATGGCTGGAACCTAAATCCAAGTCAACTGACTCCCAGTTGTTTTTCCTTCCAGTGTAGCAGATTTCAAGGGCATTAGGAAGTCCCTCTACCACCCAGACTTTCCTATAGGAAGGAAGGAAAGAAGGTGGAGGCGGGGGAGACTATTTGCTTACTGAACTGAGACTGGTACAGAAGCTTTAGTTCAGGAGGGCTAGGGCAGAAACGGTGGAACAATTTTCCATCTCCTTGGGCCAAAGTAGTTGTCAGGCCCCATCTTTCCAAGCCTGGCCTCATTTGTTCATACACTCAACATGAAGTTATAGAACACCTATCATGTGTCTGGGGACAAAGAAAGGAGTTCACAATTCAGTGGGGGAAACAGGTCAGTAAACAACTGATTAGAGTGCTTTGAGAGGACAGAGGAAGGTTTGTTAGGGGTGGTGGGGGGGGGAACGAGAGTGGGCACAAGTCCTGCCCTACACAAATTTGGCAGCCCTAATCCAAAGGCTCAATGTTATTTTCCTCCAACCATGGACACTAATAGATATTAAATACCCTTCAAAGTCTGAGGTTGGCAACATACTGCCAGCCAGAGGCCATAGCCATGTGGTCATTTGCTTTTTTTTTTTTTTTAATCACTGACAATTGTCACTTGTGCCTCTTCCTTTCCCCCTGCGTCTTCATTTCATTTGCAAGCAAAGAATCCATAGTCCAAAGGGGAATGGGCAAATTGAATATGATCAGGAGGAACTCAGTCCCATCAGTAGTGAGCTCTGGGCTGCAGACCCTCTTAATCTCCTTTCTGCTCAGACTTGTTCTTGAGACACTTCAAAAAGGAAGTGTTGGAAATGATTCCTTTAACTGCTAAGTGCCATCTGATTCTGGGAGCTCTAATTGGCCTTCCCCAGTTGAATGAGAAGTTGGAGGCCCACTCTCACTCCCTTTACACACATGGTACTCCCCCTGAAATTGGGACACAGTTATTTTGTTGCTGGTTGGTTGTTGCTGGCAGGGCCCTGAGTGCTATTTTTATCACCATCTCTGCCCCTACCCACCCACTAAACAAACAAACAAACACAAATCCACAAACTTCTAATAGTAATCTAATAGGAAGAGGGCCTAAAATATTGTTTCTTTCCAAAGTGCTCTTGGATTGGATCTCTTCCAGCCAGGGGAGTGCTCACCTTGAGAGAATTTTACTGATCTAGGAATCAGGCTTGACCTTTGCCCCCACTCTGACAAAACTGGGACTCATGAAGCAATGAATGACCAGGGGAAGAGGCCAACCAGCCACAGCACTGGACCTATCTTCAACTATTCGCCCCCACCTCTCCCTTCAGAAATCCTTCTTCCTATTTTTATTTTTCTCCCTTGTTCCTTCTCACTCCATCCTAATCCCCAGGACCCTCAAACATATCTACCTTCACCAATTCATTGCATTCATTTGTGGTGGAAAAAGTTCTGGATGGAGACAAGAAAACCTGAGTTCAAGATTTGGCCTTTCTACTTGTTAGCTGAATCACTTGGAACTAAATAACTTCACCTCTCTGAGTCTCAGTTGCCCCTCTGCAAAAATGGACACGATAATCCCTAACTTGTCCTTGGAAAATTGCTGTGTATATCAAAAGAGATACTGGATATAAAGTTGTTTTATGAAGAGCCAATCACAACGTGCATGTGAAAAGTTACTCATTTTTGGGGACTGGTATTCCTTTTTTTTTTCCAGAGCTGGAGATTGAACTCAGGGCTTCATGTATGTTAGGCAAGTGTGCCACCACTGAATTACATCCCCAGTCCTTGGGGACTGGCATTCTGAAAAGATATCACTTAAAAGAATGAGCCACACTAATATAGCATTTTAAACACTGGGGAAGGATGAAATAGAGGATGGGAACTTAGGCCACTTTGTCAACTTACTTACTTGACAAGCAATTTTGTTAAACATCTTCTATGTATTAGACTGTCTTCTAGATACTGGGGGTCAAAATCCCTGCCTCTATGAAGCTGAAATTCTAGGAGCATGGCACAAACCTAAGAAGAACAAGTCCAGTTCTGAGCCTCAAGGCTATGGAAGGGCCTTCGGTGACTTGATTTAATCCTTCCTACCCAAAATCTTTTTTAGTATTAATTAGGCAATATCAACCATTTGTGAAGACACTGTGCAGATCCAAAATAATATATGGGAGGTATTAAACAATAGCCATTTCATTCAACAAATGCTTATTGAGTGCCTACTGTGTTTGTCACTCTATGCATGGAGACAGTGAATGAAAGAAGTATACAGATTAAACAAGCTCTTTCCTTAAAGAGCTCCAAGCCTAGTAAGGGAGATAATCATAAAGAGATAGGCCCCATGAAAGAAAGCTGGAGTTGCTCTAAGAAATATTCTGATGCCCAATAAGTGAAAACTTATAATTGAATGTAAGAGTTCTGAGGAAAAAATTGTGGCCTAGGATATGGAGAAAACTTCACTAATGAGGTGACATTTGAGTTGGACCTTGAAGGTACAATAGATTTTTAGGAAGTAAAAAGGGAAGTGAATCACCTACCAGAATGGTCATAAGTAAAAAAGATGACAATTCCACAAGGATAAATACATGTTTGATAAACATATGAAAAAGTATTCAATATTTTAAGAGGGAGAAACAAAATTAAAACCACAATATCATTTGTCCCAGAATAGATAAAATGAAAAAGACAATACCAAATGTTATCAAGGCTTTGAAGCAACTACTAGCGAGAGTGCATATTGTAATAATCACCTTAGAAAGTTGTTTGGCAGCATCTACTAAAATACAAAGATAAGCATGCCTTATGATCTATTCCTTCTAGATATACATCCCAACAGAAATGCATACCTATGCAGAAAACAAAAAAAGACATAGTCAAATGCTAGAAACAATCCAAATGGTCATCTTTGTGTAGCGTATTCATTCAATATAGAGTAATGAAAAATGTATGAATTATTGTGACACCCAACATGGATGACTCTCATAAATATAATATTGAGAGAAAGAACCCAGACACAAAAGTATATACAATCCCTGATTCCATTTATGTACTGTACAAAAACTGGCAAAACTAATCTATGCTATTACCCATCAGGATGGTGGTTATTGCTGCAGTGGAAGGAGAGGTTGTAACTATAAGAAAGCATGAAGGGGGCTTCTGGAATACTGCTAATATTATGTTTCTTGAGACATTTGCTAGGATATGGGGGTTGATTAAGTTGGAATGTTCTATATGTGAAAATTGAATGAGCTTACATATCTACTTTTCTAAATAAAAAGGCTAACAATAAAAGGTAAGAAACCAAAGCAATCCAGTAGAAACTTGTCAAAACATAATACAAAATAATTGGATATCCATATAAAAAATGAACCTCAACTCTTACCTTGAACTGTATGCAAAAATTAATTTGAAATGGATCATAAGCCCAAGCATAAAATCTGAGATCACACTGCTTTTAGAGAAAAACAGGAAAATGTGATTTGAGAATAGGCAAAGATTTCTTAAATAGGATGTAGAACATTATATCCACATAAGAGAAAAAAGACTAAGTTAGACTTATTCAAAATTTAAAATGTCTTCTCATCAAAAGACATTATCAGGAAAATTACTGTTGAATTTGAAGTGTTTTTCTTTTTTTGGAGGGGGTACCAGGGATTGAACTCAGGGGCACTCAACCAGAGTGCCACATCCCCAGCCCTTTTTTTGTATTTCATTTAGAGATAGGTTCTCACTGAGTTGCTTAGTACCTTGCTTTTGCTGAGGCTGGCTTTGAACTTGTGATTCTTCTGCCTCAGCCTCCCAAGCAGCTGGGATTACAGGTGTGTGCCACAGCACCCAGTGAGTTTGAGGTTTCTTTATGTATTCTAGACAAGGTTTTTCTCACATACATGGTTTGTAAATATTGTCAACCACTCCTATAATCTTACTCAATTAGCTGTGTGTCTACATCACTTTCTATCCAGTATTTTAATATTGAAAGTTTCCCCTAAAACTTAAAAAGAAAATCAATAGGCAAACCACAGACTGGGAGAACATTTTTGCACAATATATGTCTGACAAAGGATTGGTATCCAGGATACATACTACTCAATAATAAAAAATGACCTAATTTAAAAACACAAAATATTTGAACAGATGCTTCACAAAAGATGTATGAATGGCCAATAAGGACATGAAAACCACTTAACATAATTAGTCACTAGGAAACTAAGTTAAAATCACTACATATCCACTAAAATAACAAAAGTGTGTTGAGTGTGTGTGTGTGTGTGTGTGTATTCATTTATTGTTTTTTTTAAATGAAAATACCAACCATTGGTGAGGATGTGGAATAACTGGAACTCCTATATATTGCTGGTGGGGGTGTAAAATGGAGTAATTTCTTTGGAAATGTGTTTGTCCACATTCTGTAATTGTGACTAAAATACCAGACAAGAACAACTTAGAGAAGGAAAAGTTTATTTTGAGCTGATGGTTTCAGAAGGTTAGTGCCTGATCAACCTGGGTCCAAGATAAGGCGGAGCATCATGACTGAAGGGCAATAATGCCAAGGAAAGCTGCTTTTGCACCAGGAAGCAGAGAAAGCAAAGGGGAAAGCAGGGGGACAAGATATAATCCTGAAGGGCACATCCCCAGTAACCTACCTCCTTCAGCCATGCCCCACCTGCCTGTAGTTATCACCCATTTAGTCCATTAAAATCCGGATGGATTGATTAGGTTACAACTCTCATAATCTAATCCTTTTACCTCTGAACATTTCTGCATTAACACAGGGCTTTTGGGGGACACCTCATATCAAACCATAACAAAACAGTTTTGGCAGTTTTTTATATGGTGCAATACATACCTTATCCTATGACCTTACAGTTCCAGTTTTAGGTATCTACTCAAAACAAATGAAAACATGTCCATGAAAAGACTTGCATGTGCATATTCTTAGCAACTGTATTCATAATAGATCTAAACTAGAAACAACCCAAATATCCATCAACTGGTAAATAGATAAATACAATGGCACTATACTTAGCACAACATGAATGAATCTCAAAAAAAATTATGCTGTGAAAGATGCCAGACTCAAAAGGCATCTGTGTGATTCCATTTATATGAAGCTCTAGAATAGACGCAAATAATCTAGGTGGTTCTCACAGGATGATGAGGTAGGGATGAGTTGACTGAGAAGGGGCATGAAGGAGGTTTCTGGGGATGATGGTGATAGTTTATATCTTGATGGAGATTTGGGTTACATGTGTCAAAACTCAGCAAATGTTTCCTTAAAATTTTTGTATTTCATTGCATATAAATTTTACCACAAAAGAAAAAAATTGCAAAAATTGATCTCTGTTAACTTTCCATTACTTACAAAATACCTAAGAGAATCAACTTAAAGGAGGAAAGATTTATTTTGACTCATGGTTTCAGTCCATCGTCACTTGGTTCCGTTGATTCTGGGCCTGTGGTGAGGCAGAACATCGGGGCAGGGAGTCTGTGGTGGAGCAAAGCTGTTCACTACATAGTGGTGGCCAGAAAGGAGAGGGTGGGAGAAGAGGAGGGAAAGAGGGAGAGGGAGAATGGGGGTGGGGGCAGAAAGAGAAAAAAAGCGTTTGGGACAAGGTACACCCTTGAAAATATACCCCATACCCCCAATGACTTACTTCCTCTACCTAGACCCCACCTCCTAAAGTTCCACCACTTCTCAATAGCACCATTGGCCGGGGATCAGGCCTTCAAAACATGTGCTTTTGGAGGACATTTAAGATCCAAACCACAATACTGGTCGAGGCAGAAGTATTGGAAGAGGGATATGTATTGATGTGTTCAATTTACTTTGCAATATATAAAAAATAAGATTGTTGATGGATCAACAGAGAGCTGGATAGATGGACAGATATGTGATAAAGCAAGTATAGGAAAATGTTAATGATAGAATCCAGTGGTGGCTGTGTGAGCATTCACTGTAAAATTATTTGAGTTTGTTGGGAGGGCAAGAAATTGAGGAAAAGGAGACAAAGGCATTTGGGGCAGTGACATGAGGGAGAGCTCTGTGAGGCTTGGGCTTAAATCTTGTGGGAAGTGGACCAGGAACCAGTCGGAGAGTTTAACATGGCTCAGCTAATGAAAAGTCCAAGGTGACACATTCAGGAGTTTGGACCTCACCCTTTAGGTAATGAGGAATCATTTCGGATTGTTAAATTATCCAATGACATATTAGGAGAAGGTGCCGTGTGGAGGAATGTCTCTGGATAGGAGTTAAGAGACAAGGCTTCTGGTCCCATTCACAGTATGATCTTGAGCGAATGGATTAACATCTCTAGGTCCCACAAAGTTTCAACGAAATACATTCCTCTCCCTTTGTCCCCTCCTCCATCAAAAAAGAAGCCCTGGGAAAAATGGGTACAATCAAGCAGAGAGGGAACTGTAAATCTGTACTGAAGGAGAAAAATAAACTGCCTCCTCCTTGTCCTTCCCCTCCACCTAATTCCCTTGTCTCTGCCCCTTGCACCCTTGCCCCTGCTACATTTGAATGATTTTTCCCTGCCCTTTAACTGGCTTTCTTCATCTGCAGGGTCAGCAAGTTAGATTTGAAACTTGGCCCATGGGCTAGAGAATACTTACTAGTCACTTTCTTTCAACTCAGCTCCTGATACCTGATTCTGGCCCAAAGGCTCACCACTGTTTTATCCTTCTCTCCTTTGCTCCTTAGAAACTTCCTGTACAAGGGCCTTCAGGTTCCTAAGGCCCTCCAGTCTTTGGCCCTTTTGGAGTCTGAGAAGTGATCTTTCAAAAGGTGGGTGAGGCAGTATCTGAGAATGCAGTCACACAAAGTCTACTCCCAGCCTTCCTTCTGCTACCCTGAATCTCACTTAGTCCTACTCCCAGGTCTCCCCCACCTTGTATCTTATGGCCTCTTCCACAGTTAGTGTTTCTACCACTGACCTGGTGCTAAGGGAATTAACTTTCTGAATGTATATGACTGATCTTTGTATCTAGACTTGAACCCAGGGTCTCATGCATGCTAGGCAAGTGCTCTATCATTGAGCTACATCCCCAGCCCCTAGACTGTAAATTCTTAAAGGGCCAAATGGAAGGAGGAGGAGGGCAGGCAAAAGGGAATTGTAGGCCAGATCACTTCCTAGATTGAGTAAATCAAAATAAAATTAAAAATTTACCAAATGCAATACCCCAACACCTTTACTGAAAGAAACTTTTCTAGGTGGCAAGGAACTCCCAGATCTCATGTCTTTAGCACTTCACTTTCCCTACAGAGTTTCTCACCAGGTATTCTCCTTGAACAACCTGATCCCAGCATGGGTACAGAACCTTATGACTTGTAGAACAGATAAGACTAGACTGCAACATTCAATAAGACATTAGTAAAGGGAAGGAGATAACAAAAGGTAAATGAACACACTAATAGTGCCACAGGGCCATATCATCTGACTTCAAAGATATATCTGCTCTTTGGGACTAGCAAGTCCTGGTATGTAATAGTTGCTCAATAAACATTTGTTAAGTGAATGAGTATCCATGGTGGAGGTCAGAAACTGTTCCTACTCTCGAGGAGCAGGGAGATAGTGAGGAGACATGTTAAATGGATAATTTTAATGTAATCTCATGAATGCCATGATAGAGAATTATAGTAGTCAAAATCACACTCTGGAGCCAAATTGCCACAGTGTGACTCATAGGGAATCATAGGCCCTTGGGCATATTATTTAATTTTCTCATTTGTAAATGATGTCCCTACCACATATGTATGTAGATCATATCATATCACCTTCCAATGATGATTAGAGATAATTAGGAACAGCTGGGATAATTTATATGTCAACCTAAATAAGTCCTTTTGTCTGTTCAGGCTTCAGTTTTCTCATTTGTAAAAGAGGAGATTGCACTTTATGGAAGGACCCTTCCAGCTCTAACATTCTATATTCTAGATTTTGGAATTGAATCAATGCCAAAAAAACGTATGGGGTTTTTTTCTTATTCCAACATAAGCACTCTTCAGGTCATCTTGGTGCTAACATTTTTGAGCACTAACTACAAGCTAACATTTATTGAGTGCCTTCCATGCCAGATGCTGTACTAAGTGCTTTCCATACTTTATTTCCAATCCTCACAATGATCCTGAAAAATGGCTCATCCCTGTTGTTTATAGGTGAAGAAGCTGAGGCTTTTTACATCAAGTAGCTAAATTTATTTATCTATTTATTGAACACCTTCTTTGAGTAAGGTATTGTGTCAAATGCTAAGAATATGAAAACAAATAATGCTGACCCCGTGTTCAAGGTCAGTTTACTAGAGGAGATACAGATATAACGAAGTCAAGGCCCATCTTTTACTGCTTTTGTAACCACGTATCCTAGATACCTTCTTTCCAACCCTTATGGGGGTTCCACTTTTCAGGATGGGAAAATTTTTTGAGCCAGGGTCTAGTATAATATCGATCATGTAGCAGGCTTTCAATAAATCTCTTGAATGAATGAAAAAATGAATTAATAAAAGGCTTAAAAACCCATTCCATTTTTCCCTTGCATATTATCAAAAGACCAATCCATTCCGCCCTTTCTCTTACTTCATGCTTTGCTCTTCTATGCTAGCTCTCAGAGGGTTAATTATTTTCTATCTCTTTCTTTTCCACAATGCTCCTGCTGCTTCTGTCATCTTTTCCCCTCGATGGCTGCTCTAATAATAGACTAACTATTGAGCGGACTGCTTCCTTGGCATTCAGGAAGCAGGCTCCATGCATATGGCCAATTGATTCGTTTTTAATGCACCTATTATTATGAATAGCCTTCTGGCTCAAGCTGAGATCAGGCTACATCCAATATCTTTTCCCTTTCATGTTTCCACTTTGGCCATCAGAAGGTGTCAACATTCAAATTCATTTCCCAGTACTGTGGGTTCCCATAAGTACTCTTCCTGATTATGAACAATAAAATCAAAGTCTTTTCTGTTTGGATTTTTTTTGTTACTACTGGAGCATCCTGGCTTCTTTTCACAATCAATCCCATTTGGCTCTTGAATCCAAGGTGATGCTGTGTCATCAGAACTCTTAAGTTACCCTCATAAAGATGAATAAAGAAAAGTGAGCAAAGAAGGGAAAGATTATGTACTTACCTTCTTGAGAATGATCCCAATATTTCACCCATTCTCAAGTATTTATTGAGATGATTTAGAAACAGGACAGGGAGATGATGTCATGACCTGTTGAGTCCCATTCAAGCCAAAAAATATATTGGAGAATAGGAAAAGCCCAAAGCAAGGGAGTGCATTTGGACTAACATGAGAACTTCAGTAAGGGCCTTCAGATGTCATCTAGCCCAGGGAATCCCAAGAACTAATCAGTATACCCATGACAGTCTGTGATATTTTCATCAGTCAGCTGACACATGAGAAAAATTGTTGCCAACTGACTTGAGAAAGACTTTCCTAGCTGGGTATGGCAGTGCACACCTGTAGTCCCAGTAATTCAGGAGGCTGAGACAGAGGATGGTAAATTTGAGTCCAGCCTTGGCAACTTAGTGAGACCCTGTCTTAATAAAAAGGACTGGAGACGTAGCTCAGTGGTAGAGTGCCCCTAGGTTCAATTCCAAGTACCCCTCCTGCAAACAAAATGACTTTCCTCTGTAAAAGATTATATTCTTTGTACATTTTCTATTTGGGTGTAAAATATCATTTCATTAATGACATGATAGTAATGATACATGACAACATTAAAAGCTTGGCATCATCATGTTGGGTCCCCAAAATTTGGGAAGAAATTTTACTAGTCTTGGAAATTCAAATTTTGGGGAAATCATTGTTTTGGTCTAGTGGTTTCTATATCTGGCAGTGCATCCTTGTTAAACTTTTCCTGGGTCCCACCTCCAGATATTCTGATTCAGCAAGTGTGAATCGGGACCCAGGAATTAGTACTTCACAAACTCTCTGGTTCTGAAGTGCAACCAGGTTATGAAACTACTGCTCTGTTTATATGAACAGTCAAGGGCATAAAAAGAGTTGGAATGATTCTACTGTGGGCTCATTTCTGTTAGGAACAGAAGGAAAGCACATTCTCTTACTTGCAATGTAACCTGGAGATCTCTATTGGGTTTTTCCAAGATCCATAGTTAGAGAAGTAAAATAAAGGACTACAGCAACTACATGTCACTTGCTGTGAGCATGAGCAAAACTGATGAATCTCTACATAGTAGGTGTCTCTAAAGATCTGTTGCTGTCAAGGATGTTTATTGACCAAGTCTGATTTAGAAATTTGTAGGGAAAACTTCATGCATCTGATGCCTATTTTCCTTACCTCTAATCTTTCCAGGACATCCTCTGTACTTTTGCCACAATTTTCTCTTTAAGATGCAGCTCTACTACTCAAAAATCTTCAGTGGCAATCTTGTGGTAGTCAGTGTTCCATTGCTGTGATAAAATACCTGAGATAATCAACTTAAGGAGGAAAGATTTAATTTGGCTTTTGGTTTCAGTTCATAGTAACTTGACCCTATTTATTGCCTTTGGGTCCAGCCTGTGGTGGCACACTACATCATGATGGGAGTGCATGGTAGAGGAGCTGCTCACCT
Organism: Sciurus vulgaris; assembly: GCF_902686455.1. Taxonomy (NCBI): domain Eukaryota; kingdom Metazoa; phylum Chordata; class Mammalia; order Rodentia; family Sciuridae; genus Sciurus; species Sciurus vulgaris. The sequence continues at coordinate 75,848,765 of NC_136471.1, read as the reverse complement.
CATGACAGCCAGAAAGCAAATAGACAGGAAGGGGCTGGAGTCCCAATATTCCCTTTAAGAGCATGCCTCCCCAGTGACCTAACTTTCTCCCACTAGGCACCACTTCTCAAAGGTTCCTCCACTTCCCAACAGTGCCATAGGCTGGCAACCAACCCTTTAACACATGGGCCTTTGGGGGATACTTAGCCAAATCATAGCACTTGTGTATCCTAAGTAAAGTCTATACCACTCAGTATGGCATTTAATAACTCTGTGATGTAGGCATTAACTCTTTTTTTTTTTTTTTTGCATTAACTCTTATTTTGCACATAAATTGAGATTGAAAAAGGGAAAACAAATTGTTCAAGATCACACAGGCATGCAATGTTAGAACTACAATTAGAATCCAGATCTCCTTATGCCAGTGTTCTAGTCTTTATTTAGTACCTACACTTTCTAAAGAGGGGAGAAATGGTAGATACTGCATGTATTTGCTAGAATGATGGGATGGTGGTTATATAATCCTGCCTCCTGGGTGGGGCACAAACTCTGAAACTCACTCAAATGAGCAAAGTTACCGGTTCTAATTCTTGCTGACAACTAACAACCTCATGGAGTCTCTATTTCCTCATTTATGAAACGAGGACAAATCATCTCAACTTGATAGTATTGTTATGAAGATTATATGAGATCATGGATGTAAAGGGACTAGCATAGTGCTAGGTCTACAGGAGGTCCTCTTTGGGTATCATCACACACCAGTATCCCGTTCCAGTGATCTAAAAAGCCATTTAAACAATGAGGGAAGTAGAATTTAGACAGTAGGGATCTAGATGGGGTATAGAACTCCAGTGTCTATTCCTAGGTCTAGGGTCCTGAATGACATTGCCAACTGTTTACTGTCATATTAATGTGATGTTTAAAAGATGGCCTCCTAATATATGAGATTTTATGGTGCATGAAATATACAATATTTCTAAAATAAAGTTTCTGAAAATTTAAATACTCCAATTTCTCTTCAACACATTCATTTGTCAATACCCGAGAAAAATATATTGAGCTGGCTAAACAATTTATGCTTTAATAAAATTTAGACTTTATTCTTAAAATATGCATATTGGACTAAATTGTTCAGTGAAAAGTTTTATCACTCCTTTGCAATGATAAGTTTTAACACGGTTATGTCTGTGTATTTTCCATTAATGTACTTAGTTTTGATATTTAAAAGCCATATCTATTTGAAGAAAAACATGGATTGAAAACCGACTGCTCTGCTTATGGTCATCTCAACAACTGAAGCAGACTAAACAGCATATCTAATTGTTTGAGGAGAGCTGGTCATGAGAAGAGTTGTCAGACAGTGTCTTACCAAAAGGAAAAAAAAAAATAAAGTAGACTTACTTTGGTGAAGAAACCTTTATTACAGACAATAGAAGGATAGTGGGGATTCTAAAACTCAGAAAACTTCAAAATGGAAAATATACTTAAGTTTACCAAAGCTAGGCAGACTTCAAAAGGTCTGTTATCACACATATTATGATCTCTGAATAAAGTATAAAGTCTTTTTTATATAACAGAAGGTATTTTATGATAACATTAAGCAGAATGTTACTAAATAATAGCTTGTCTTTGACTTGGGAAGAGCAGGCAAGGTCTTTTCTGGGCGACTCGGGGTTGATCAATGCCGGTTCTGGAGCCTGAGGGGAGAAAAGGGCAGCGGAGTAGGATAGTTTGTGCTTTTTCCCCCTCCGGTTTTAATTCTTCCTGTACTGGGCATCTGGACAAGGAGAACAGGATTCGGTAGATTGGAAGGGGAGTTTAGAAGCAGCGACGGCTAGAGTAGGTAGGCGAGTAAGTGGAGGAGGAAGGGCTGGGGAGAAGAGCGAGGCTGTAGCGGCTGCCTGTTGAGGGAGGAAGAGGTGGGGGGAGGAGGAGTGGGAGGAGAGAGAGATGACATGGGGAGAGGAGGAGGGGGGTTGGACGGGGGCGGAGGAGGAGGAGAGGGCTCCAGGGACCGTCTGTCGCGGGACGGGCTGGCCAGCTGGGGCGCGGAGCCTCTAGGAGGAGGAGGCAGAGGCAGCAGCAGCAGCAGTGCTCTGAGCAGCAGCAGTAGAAACAAGTACCAGCCACACAGAGGCTCCTCCGGCCCGAGCAGCCACAGTCCCCCGGCCGCGATGGCGCTGCAAAGCCCGGCGAGCGAGGAAGCCAAGGGGCCCTGGCAGGAGACAGACCAGGAACAGCAGAAGCCGGTGGGTAGTCCGGAGCCGGAGCCCGAGCCCGAGCCCGAGCCCGAGCCCGAGCCCGTGCCAGTGCCTCCGCCCGAGCCCCAACCCGAGCCCCAACCGGAACCCCAGCCCCTACCGGACCCCGCACCCCTGCCGGAGCTGGAGTTTGAGCCGGAGCCGGTGCACGAACCTGAGCCCACGCCCACAGTGGAGACCCGCGGCACCGCGCGTGGCTTCCAGCCTCCCGAAGGTGGCTTCGGCTGGATGGTGGTATTCGCTGCCACCTGGTGCAACGGCTCCATCTTCGGCATCCATAACTCCGTCGGGATCCTCTACTCCATGCTGCTAGAGGAGGAAAAAGAGAAAAATCGCCAGGTGGAGTTCCAAGCAGGTGAGTAGCCTCACGTGCCCCACTTGGCATTCTAGGCAAGAGTGTCCACTCCTGCTGCCACCTCCATACCTCCTGGTACGAGGCGCCCCTCCAAAGCGCCGCTGCTACTCCTCCCCTTGCTCTGCCCATGGCCCTGCTGAGACGCGGGTTGCCGGGCTCTGGGCAGCCTCAGTTGTGGAGACTAGGCGCAAGACATACCGGGGGTGGGAACTGGGACGTTCATTGATCAGGCAAGCAATGAACTTTTTGCCCGGGGACAAATCCAAACTCACCTTTTGGATTTGTTTAAAGTACTTTGCTCATGTGTTCTGGGGAAAAATATTTGCAGGAATTTTGGGGGGCAGAGGGGGCGAAGGCAGGAAGACTGGAGAGAATTGGGAGGCGGGGTGGACTCGGAGAGAAGCACAATACCACTAATCTCCGCATCAGCCCTTGTTCCTTTGGTGGAGCAGAGGTGTTGTCTGTCAAAAACACTTCGGGAATCCTGGTGACTCTGCTCAGAGTTAAACACATGGAAGGCGTGTGTCTGTAGGAGAGGAAGGGAGGGAGGAGTGAGGGAGTACGATTGAGGGTGTGTACGCGTCTCTGCCTGCCGTGGTTACGGCCCAGCCAGACCAGGGCCGTCCCATGCCACCCTGGGGGAATGAGCGGATTTCGGTGCTCTTTGAGCTGAGCCCCCGGCAGAGAGGCGGTCTCCTGCCAGAGAGACGTGAGGCTTGAGGCTTGAGGCAGGCTGGGCCCTGTGCTGTGGTTCACAATGCACCACCCCCAACTTCAGCCAACCCCCCCCCCCCCCCCCCCCCCCCCCCGCCAACCCCGGGCTTCTTCGCTATCCTGGGGTGCCCTTTTCCGCCTGAAGCCGGAATACCCGCCCTGCCATTCCTGCTGTGACTTGGGGCTCACTTGGTCTCCTTCTCCAAGATGAGCAGGGTTGGGGATATAGCCCTTACTCTCCAGGCCAGTGGCTGCAAACCCGTGCAGGATCCTCGAGTTGTGGCCACCCTTGAGCTCAGAAAAGTCATGCTTTTTGGGAAACGCCCCTTAAGCAGTTCTGGTGAGAGGTCTCTAATGAGCTGGGGGCTTGAAATACTCCCTAAGTCTCACTTCCTCTGGTGGCTCCTCAGGACAACTCTATCTATGCCACTGCCTCAAGTCTGCAACTTGGAAAATGTGGATTTTCAGTGTTGCCTTGGAGCTGAGGGATTCTCTGCTCTTGGCAGTTCCCAACATATGCTTTTGCTACCATCTGAGGGGACCTGGAGGTTATTAAGTGAACATAGAAACCTTCAATTCTGGGGCATCCACCTGTGGATTCCCCTTGGTGAGTTTCTCCCAATGCCCTCAACCAAGAACTTGGTTTTTAGTTTGTAGCTTCTCTGGACTGCCCTGGCAGAAGGGGCTTTGGGACTTTTGGTGCCTCAAACCTTGTGACCCATTGGCACAGTTACAGTGTGCAGGCCCCACTTGAAGAAAGTTCAAGTGTGTGTCAGTGACTATCAAGGGCAGTCTCACCACTACCCAGGCCACCTGATGCTGGAGTGGAGGAGTCCCTGGACTATGTGGAACAACCTCTGGGGGGAAGGTCACAGCCACAAGCATCACTGGGACCACCTTTTTTCTGTTTTAATGTAGTTCAGGGACTCTTAGGAAGGCAGCCAGGGTAGGGCCTCAGGCTGTGGCCTAGGTTATGGGGGGATGAGGGGGTGGGGCCTCCTGAATGTTGCCCTATGGTTGAGAGCAGGCTGTTGGCCTTGGGGATTAATGGCAAAGTTTGGGTGCAACTTGAAGGTAAGCAGCAGAGGCTGGACTGAAACTAGGCCCTGGCATTTATATGGTGTGAGCAGGCCTAGAGCTGGGGCCTTAGGAGAGTGTAATAAAACTTGGAAAAACCACTATTTTACCAGGAAGAGGTTCACTGCTGGGGAACAGACTTCAAAGTAGGTGATCATAGGGGACTCAGGGGGAGGGCTGGCTGGGACTTTCCGGTCAAGACCTCAGTGCAGCTGCAGGGGGGCGGTGGTGCAGTGGTCTGTGCCGAGGTGTGGCTAGTGTATATTCTGACATAGACCAGGTCCACTGAGGAATTGAGGTTTCTGGCTTAAATTATGGAGAGCAATAGGTCAGGAAGTGACAGAAAGAATCTCGGTATGTCCCCAAGGTCTCAGAGTAGTTTGGCTTGGGTCCTTGCTGTGGAGTATCTTGAATTCACTAAAGTGTTTTTTGATACTAGAGCCTCTCAAGAACACCTCAGTTTTTTATTTTGGAAAAGTCAGGAACACCCTTCTACATTCCAGAAAATGTCATTCTCAGCCCTACCTTTCTTGATCTCCTCAGCTTTCTCAAGTCATCATTTAGATACTGAGATTCTAAATGTTTCTGCCTGCACATACAGTCTGCAATTTACTCAAACTTTCCCAGCTACCTTTGCCACAGCCTTGGCATCTCAAAAGGACAAAAAAATTAATAGAAGTTTGCTATCATTTTTATCAGCCAGTTTTTGCCCGAGAGCCATTCTGGAGGTCACTCAAGGAGGTTGATGCATTGTCCATTTCTATTAATGTCTGACATGACTTCCATCTTTATCTATGAATTTAGTGTTTGGAGGAACTTCACAACCCAAATTGTTTTTGGTTAGGCCTAACATCATCACAACCCTAAAGCTGTGCTGATTGGTTTAGTGGATCCAAGATTCTACAGATGTGAGAGAATCCCAAAGAAAGGTAGTTTTGATGTCTGGGAAATAACTCCACATTAGGGGGCCTCTGGATATGGGCAAAAGCCACATGAGGTATGAGGGAAATGGAATTCAGAATATACTAGAGCACACAATGTACAATCTTTGTGGACTGATGTGCACAGTTCTGTGGTGTCAACAGCAGTATATGTAGTGCCCTCTCTTCACCTCTTTTGGGGCAAAGCCAACCTTTCCTGGGTTTTAGGCCTGGGAGAACTGGCAGGCAAAAGGTTTTTGAGAGGAAGGCAGGTAACCAAGGTCTGGTTTAGGGAATAAACAGAAGAGATCAAGTGAGAAATGTGTCTATACTTTTGTAGAGACTGTGGGGAAATTTGGGAGTTCTCCAACCCAGATCAAGCCACAGACAGGATAGAAAGCAACCAGGTAATTTTGTGGAAAATATAGGCACAGAATGGTTTCCTGGGATGATAAAGGAGGCTTTTAGGGAAAGAGGAGCAAGGCGGCATAGGTTGCAGGCCTCAGCTTACTATTGAAATCCTAAATGGGGGTGGGGTTAGGGTTGGGAGCTCCAGATAAGGCAGAACAAGACAAAGTTGCTAATATTGGATTTAAACCAAAGTCTTTTTTAAAGTGCTCCAGAGTAAACCCATTATCCTGTACTTTCCATCTCAACTGTGAGTCTAGTACCAACCCATACAATATGATGATAAGCATTTTTTTATTGGGCAGTTTATAAGCATGGCCCTTGAAAGCTCCTGAGTGGGGACAGGGTTAGGTTCTCACTACTAGGGAAAGGAAAAATGGTCAAGAAACTTCACTATTGTTAAAAGATGATTCAAACTGATGGATCACTCTGAAGGAAATGGACTTTTCTAGGCATGGGGAAGAAGAGTCCACTCTGCCTTCAGGTGAACCAAGAATACCAAAGATGGGTGGGGCTAGGGCAGAGTAGGCTGTCTTTGTCCTATCCATTTTAGGAGTTTTCATTGCTGACTTTGGGATTAAGGTATCTTTTGAGCAAATCTGCCAATCTCTTGACTTTGGCTGAAGGCTACTGCCCAACAGAGCTAGATCTCATTGACTAAGAGCCTGCTGTGGAACTTCAGGCTGCAGGGCCATCAGCCAAGCATCTTTTGAGTTATCCCTCTGCCTCCTCTACAAGAAAACTGGGTCCCACACTACAACCTTGATTCGTATTGGAAAGAATGAGAATGAGAAGTTGGGGTATTTGGAAGCTAAATAAGAGGATGCTTTTTTTGAGCTGGGTTAACTGGTTGAGGCTGTATCTCTGGCTCACTGGGCAGTGGCCTCAGATGCTCATTCTAAATCTGAAAAAAGCAAGACCTCAGGCCAAATATGGACCCCTAAGAAGCTGGCAATCTCAGTGGTATCAGCTAGGCAGTGACTAGGAGTTAGACAACTTGTGCCCCTAACTTGTTCTGTGACTTTGAGCAGGCATTTTGCCTCTCAGTACCTCAGTTTATCTATCTGTAAAATGAAAAGAGTTGACTATATGAACTCTCTAGCTTTTCCATCTATCCTTCTAGAATTGTGATATCTTACTCTTTACTATTCAAATACCATAAATGTTGACTCATTCAGGCAAATGAAAATTTGTTAAGCTGCCTGAATAGGGGAGGAAGGATTGGAGAAGATTGGGAAAGCAAGGAAAAGCCATATACACATTATTTTCCCATGTCATTTGTATGTGAAGACTATGGAGCTCCCCATGCATATGGATATGGTTAATTTTTGCTGATATGTGGAAGTTAACCCACAATAAGGTGAGAGAGGAGAAGAATAGATATTCAGTAGATTAGGCAAAGGGGAATGAAGGGAAGGGAGGGGGGGAAAAGGACAGTGGAATGAATCCAAAATAATTTTCCTACGTACATATATGAATACACCATAGTGAATCCCACCATCGTGTACATCCATTACAATGGGGTCCTAATTAGAATAAGATATATTCCGTGTTTGTATAATTATATCAAAATGAATTCTAATGTCATATATAACTACAAAGAACCAATAAAAAAAGACCCATTCCTTTTTACTGAGTATGTCAGGACAGTGCTGAGTGTACGGTTTCTTCTCCCATTAGTGCCTTGCTCAACAGAAAGCTGGACCTTCAAGAGAATTCCCTCCGCTTGGTCTGCCACAGACTAGCAGGGTGGGTCTGTATGATTCTGTTTCCCAGCATTTGAATCTCTTCTTTAAAAGTATTAAACGACAAGCATTTCCTCAGGCCTCAGTTTGGACCCCTCTCCTGAAATTTAGTTTCCCACAGCTTGCTCTCATTTCTCAGAAATGCATGGTCAGTGTGACCTTGGTTTGCTGTTACTGCAGGCTAGGAGAGTAAACCAAGATTCCTAAGTGTGATACAGAGGTTCCCTGTAGTGGGGTTCAGACAGGGCAGGACATCTTTATAGCTGGCTCAGGGCTGCTGCCTGGATCCCACTGTGGTAGGGGAGGGAAGGGCTGCTACTTGTGATCTTGGAGAAGACCTTCTTGGGTGTCTACAATCCCTGGTCAACTTCAGTTTCACTCAGGGCTTAGCTGAGAGTATGCCTAGGGAGGTAGCAGGCACAGAGCTCACTCATTTTCCTTAGATTTACATTTTGTTGTCATTGACATTATTTTCTCCAGCCCCATGAAGAATAAACAAGCGGCTGGACTGTCAACAGTGTCAGAAGTACATAAAAGATGATTGCAACCTTTTGAGCAGTTCGGTTTCCCTCTAGCATCATTTTTGCTTTGTTGCATTTTGAAAATAAAGAATCATTTACTCTTTCAGATTATATGAATGATGAAGTCGGATTTCCTGTGTTGAAAGAAGCTATCTCACCTGGGATTGAATGAATAAATCCTAGAAAGAAGGCTCTGTTCTTTAACACACACACACACACACACACACACACACACACACACAGAGCCAGGGATTATGAATATTCTATCTGTCTGTGGAGTCAGGTTTAATGTAACAGAGGCTTCTATAGAAGGTTCTGGGGGACTAGCTGGGCGTGGTGGCACATGCCTATAATCCCCGTGACTTGGGAGGCTGAGACTGGAGGATTACGAGTTCAAAGCCAGTCTCAGCAAAAGAGAGATGCTAAGCAACTCAGTGAGACTGTGTCTCTAAATAAAATACAAAATAGGGCTGGGGATGTGGTTCAGTGGTCGAGTACTCTGAGTTCAATCCCCAGTACCAAGAAAAAAAAAAAAAGAGAAGGTTCTGGGGGACTAGCACAAAGGACCCAGCTTGGGAAACTTGCTAGGTGAGAATGATAGAATATGGGCAGCCTGATTGTACCTCTTGACCTGGACCCATTTGCTACTCCACATGGAACTGGGAAACATTTATTGCAAGTTTCTTTCTGTCTTCATCTTCCCCCATCCTCCATTCCTCCTAGCCTTCAGAAGTTTCTGGGAAGAGGGTTTAGGCCCACCCTAGAGCTCTCTGGTTTCAGAGATGACAGAGGACTAGCTAACCTAGGGTCCTATAACCACCTTCCCTGGAGGTGGGTACTGTGGCTAATGTGAAACACTTGGCACCTACTTGTGAGTAGGGAATGTGACCTGTTTGGGTGCCAAGAGGCAGTGCAACCTCTTCACCCTGGCAGTCTTGCCCTCTTTCCTCTATTTTGCTCCAGTTTCAGGGTTAGTGAGAGAGCAAAGTATGAAACTAGCTTACAACCACATGTTTTCTCAGCTTCTCTTATTTTTACAGTGCATTTTTATCATGTTAGCGGGATGTGCCACCCTCTTTCCTCTCAGTAGTGTTCCCCCGCTTCTCTTTCTACCCCTCAGTTAGCAGAACACCTGGGGTTTAGGATGTCAAACAGTCTAACTCCAGCTGGAGTCCCAGACCAATCCCTGTATATCTCACAAAGGCTTCCCTTTCCCTTTCGCCATTCTCCCCTCTCTTGCTCTCCACTTTCTGAGTGAAGGGTGACTTTCTGTGGAGTACTCAAGAGTACGGAAGTCATTAGCTCTGGATATTTGCAGTAAGATAATTGCCATAAAACTCTTTTTGTCAGCCGGGCATGCTGGTGCACTCCTGTAATCCCAGTGGCTCTAGAGGTTGAGGCAGGAGTATTTCAAGTTCATAGCCAGCTTCAGCAATTTAGCAAGGCCCTAAGCAACTCAGTGAGACCCTGTCTCTAGATAAAATACAAAAAAGACAGGGGATGTGGCTGAGTAGTTAAGTGCCCCTGAGTTCAATCCCCAGTACCTAGATGAATAAATAAACAATTAAATAAATAAAACCCTTTTTGTCATTTCCATGCCTCCTCTTTACACAGCAGTAGGACCCCAGCCCAGAAGATAGTATGATGACTGATTTGTACTCAGTAGTATTTAACAAATGTCTTAGTCACTTTATCTTCAAGTTCTCACTGTCATTGTCCCCCATCTCCTGGGCCAGTTGAACCTGCAGATTTCAGTTTTTTTTTGTTGTTGTTGTTGTTGGTACTGGGGATTGAACCCAGGGATGCTTAACCACCAAGCTACATTCCCAATCCTTTTTATTTTTTATATTGAGACAGGGTCTCACTAAGTTGCTTAGGGCCTTGCTAAGTGTCTGAGGCTGGCCTTGAATTTTTGATCCTCCTGCCTCAGCCTCTGAGTTGCTGGAATTACAAGCATGTGCCACCATGCCAAGCTTCGAGTGGTTTTTGGTAACTTTGGAGGTTTTTGGTTCATTCTATTTTAAGCCTCAAGCATCTTTCTTTTTGCCAAAAAGGCTGCACAGTTGGTTATAGAGGGGTTACAGAAGGGAGGACACAGACACTTTAAGTACCAAACTAGAATCTGGAGTGCCCTTAGGGAGGGTAGAGAGGGGATAGTGAAGCACCTAGGTCAGATGCTCTCATGCCTCTGTACACTGAAGAGAAAAGGGAAAAGTAAGCATTGTTAAATAAGCAGTCCCTACACAGACTCTTTGCCCAAGTTATCCTGGGATCTGCCTGTCCACCCTCTCACCCAGGCTGAAAGGGTATGCACATGTACCATTGTGTCCAGATCTGTGTGTATGTGTGTATAACTGGTGTGTGATGTGCATCCAGGTCAATTAGCACAATTGCTTAGAACATGTTGCCTTTGAGATTGAGGTCACAGGTTTAGCTACTTGTTTAGGCCACCGAGCTTTTCACAAACAAAAGAACTCTTCTGTTCATGACCTATGCCCCTCATGCTGGATTGTCACTAATCCCAAGGGGAACAGGGTAGAAGAATGGCGATGACTCCTTGTAAGCCTTCCCTGCTACTGGAGAAAAACTTGAAGCACTCAGCTTGGTGATGCCTACTTCTGGAGAATTCCACAGTGAGAGTTTTTTTGATATTTAGTTTCTTACTCCTGCCAAACATCCTAGTAGCAGCAGCAGCAGTAGTAGTAGTAGTAGTAACAATGTTTAATTAACACTTAGCAATGAAATATGTAAGGTACTAAACATTTTCATGTACCAATCCATCTTAATTCTCAACAACCCTATGAAGTAGGTACCATTACTTCCTTCATCTTGTAGATAGAGAGAGGCATGGAAGTTATGTATCTTGTCCAAGTTCACAGCCAAAAAATGGCAGAGCAAGGGCTTGGACCCAGACAGTCTGAATTTAGGACTCCTGCTTTTAGACATCATCTAATACATAGATGTAGGGGAAGCTACCAAGGGAGACTGCTGTAGTTTTTTCATTCCTAAAGCCTATAGGCATTATTATGACTAAGAAATAAAAAGAAATGACCAAGAAGGGGTTTAGTAAACAAGAAAATGGACAATCTCATGATCCAGGACAAGATCCTCTAACTATCCATTTTACTTTACCCAGAGTCTCTATATAAAGGGTGTCATAATCCTTGAGTCCAAAAAGGACAAGAGGAACTGTCACTTCTTAGTTGTTTACCCTGAATAAGTCACATAACCTTTCTGGGCTTTAGGATTCTCATTTATGAACTGAGACAAAAAGTATCATTTTGGTAGGATTGTGAAGGGTCGCATGAGATTGTGTGTATATGAGAGATCTTTGTAAATTGTGAAATGGTTGTTATTATTATGATTTTCCAGCCCCTAGAAATGGAGTCACCATACTTGTCTCTAAATGTTTCCTCAGCCGTCTCTTGCCTCCTCCCTACTCCATCTCTTCCTCATCTCCCCTCCGTATTCTTCTGCAATTTGACCCGGGTGTCCTGTAGCTAAGGACTGGCTGTGTTTTCTTTGTTCCTCAGCTCTCTGAGAGTGCAGAGGGAGAGGAGGGGCCAGATCCCAGGTCATATACATTCAAGGAAACGAGCCATGTTGAAATATTTACAGCGCTTGGCAGGAGCTCACAAACCTCCCTACAGTCAAGGACTAAGTTCTTTTAGTAGGAACTAAGGATGGGGGTGGATGATGGGGTGGAGTTAGGGTGTCACTTCCTCCCGAGGGTCTCTCACAGAGCCTCTGTTCTCCTGCAGGTAGTAAGGAAGAAGGAAAGGGATATTTAGGGTCAGAAGGTCTGGGCCAGAGGACATTAAGCATAGAAGGAGATTTGCTCCTTTGTACTCAGTTTTGGAGTGGGCCAGTTTCCTTGTGTTCTAAACAGGATAGCCCCAGAGAACACAGGCCACAGAAGGATTGTGGCCTTCACAAAAGAGGATTGCAATAGCAGTTTTGAGCAAGCATTTCAATGACCACTTAGGGAGACTCCATTAAGAACAACTAGTTGGCAAATCAGAATAGAAATGTTTTTCTTTTTTGTTGCAAACAACAAAACAAAATCTCCAAACCCTTCATTGAAACTAAGATTTCAAATATACTAGGACTCACTCTCTTGATTTTCAGGTTTTTAAATTTCTGCACTGAAAGACATTTTAGAGATCATCTAGTCCTGTTCTCTCTGGTTCCCATCTTCCAGGTAGAGAACTGAGATCTGAAAAGAGGTGACCTTAATCATATTGTGGGTAGCGGCTTGTATTGGAGGTTGGTTTATAAGAGTGTTGGTAAATGGGTCCAAGGGGTGGGCTGCTGGCATACTGAGCATTCCCCAATTTGATCCCCAGGTACGACTGTATGGAAAGAGATGGAAACAAAATTCAAAAGGTACAATGGTGAAAAGTCTCTCTCCCACTCCTGTCTCCCAGTTACCCTGTTTCCTTCCCCAGAGGTCACCAGTGTTATCTGTTGTCCTTTCAGAGATATTCTGTATGTATACAAGCAACTGTGTATATATTCTGTTTTTAAATTTTTTTAGTTGTAGATGGATACAATACCTTTATTTTATTTATTTCTATGTGGTGCTGAGGATCAAACCCAGTACCTCACACATGCTAGGCAAGTGCTCTACCATTGACCTACAACCCCAGCCCTATATTCTGTTTTTAAAGTAAAAATGGTGACTATAATCCATATTATCTTCTATCATGCTTTTTATACTTCGAAATCTCTCTAGGGTATTGTTATATATCAAGTCCTTAAAGCCCTCATTCTTTTTCATAACTGCACATATTCCATTATATGGGTATATCATAATTTATTTAATCTACACCCTTCTAATGGACATTTGAGCTGTTAATCCATCTTTGACTATGGGCTTTAGAATCAAACAGCACTAGATCCAGTTAGGTGCCTTACCAGGACAGCATGGCTGTCTTTGACAAGGTTATTAACTTCTTGGAGTCTGAGTTTTTTCATATGTAAAATAAGGGTAACAATAACATCTATCTTACTGGTGTAGAGATTGAGATGAGACATGTAAAACATTTAACATACAGCTTGGTCCCTATTAATGCTCAATAAGTGTTAATCTCTTCCTGTCACAAGCCCTCCCCGTATCTTCCCCTTCTAATTTGATTAATGTTGGTTCAGTTCAATTAAGTGCTGGGCTGACCTTGGATGAGCCAGAGAAGGCCTCAAGAAGTTTATAATTTCTTTGAGAAGATATAACATTCCAAACAACTACAGATCACTGCTAAGTATTAGACAATGTACATTAAATTGAATTTTGCAGTTATAGAAAAGGAGAGATGAATGTGAGTACCAGAGGAATCATGGAAGACTTGCTGGTTGAGTTGGAATTTGAAATGGGGTTTAGCTAAGTGGAAAATTGGGAAGTGGGATAGGAGTTGAAAACTAGACAGTGTGATTGTTGCTCAGATTCTGGGTCTTCGCCCTCTGGGAGCCCAATGAGTCACTGTTCCCAGTTAGGCCCTATCCAGCAGGTGGGGTGAGGTGGAGGGGCAGAAGGACAGAAAAATACTAAGGACATTTGGAGAGAAGGGCACAGGGCGGGGGGGATGTCTGGGCATAGAGCCACAGAATGAGATGCCCACAAATGGCTTGTGACACAGCCCGCCCAGCCCACGCCACCTGCTCTTCCATGTCAGCAGCCCAGGAACTTTTTCTAAGAGGTCTGAGAAGAGTATAAGTAGAAGCAGCTCTTAATCCCTCACCCTGGATCCCAAATGGACCTCCAGATCCTGTGAACCCCAGAAGAGAAATGTCTATTGAGTGATACTGATCCCCTCTGTGTGTGGCACATTATGGTTTACCTCTTAGCTTTTGTTGTTCCTTGCAAAAGAGACAGTTATGAAATAAAATAGTTGAATCTCATATCGTGCCATAATGTCTCATAATGTGACCATAGTACTTGGTCACATCAAGTGCTATGTTGAAGGGGCCTGGAAAATGAAAAGTCAACATGATTTGTATTCATTAGGGTAAAGATTCAGATTTCCATTTTTTTTAGTGGCAGAAATGGATAGCAGACTGAGGGCAAGTGAGTGGCCTAAGGCCATACATTTAATATTCAGCAGAGCCGAGGCTACAACCAGGTCTTCCAATTCCATGTACCATGGAGTCAGAAATGTAGGTGCTCCTTGAAAACTGGGATAGATTTTTTTTTCCTAAACTCAGTAGTAGCCTGAAGTTTAAGGATAAAAAATGGTACATATAATATGATGAAACACACAACTAGGAGTCACAAAGTTCAGGGGCATGTGAATAGGGGGCACGGAAAAGGAGGATCTGGGCATAGTTAAGTTTTACTGGCTGGGATCAGGAAAAATGCTATCTCCAACTCAAAAGAAAAAAAGATGGAAAGAAAGAAAGAACACTGGTGGACTGGGAATCAGGAGATCTGGGTTCTGGTTCTGGCTCTGTTACTGGCTGTCTTTGTGACCTTATCAAGCCCATTTCCCTTTCTGGACCTCAAGTTTTTCTGTTTAAGAAATGAGAAAGTTGGACTTCCCTAGATACTTGAGTCAATAGTTTGTGTAAATCAAGCAGGCCTTGTGAATTTACTAGCAAGAGCATGATGATGGTGATTGGGAGTGGTGGGGTGGTGAACAGAAGAGAGCAACTCCTCTGATGAAAATGGAAAGCAGATCCTCCCAGATTTGAGCATTGTAAATGACTTCTGAAAAGAGCAACCATCCCGTGGTCCCTATTCTATCTCCTTGGAGAATTCCATCAAAAGGAGCAAAGAGAAAACATGCATGCAAGTGAGCAAATACCTCAGTGCAAAAATGAGATTTGGTGGAACAGAATGAGATACACTGAATCAATAGCTCTGGAAATTTCTGCTAAATAATCTTCAAGATCACTTTTCTAAGACCTTGATTTTGTTTTTGTTTTTGTTTTGGGGGGTATTGGGGATTGAACCCAGGGCACTCGACCACTGAGCCACATCCCCAGCCCTATTCTGTATTTCATTTAGAGACAGGGTCTCACTGAGTTGCTTAGTGCCTCACTTTTGCTGAGGCTGTCTTTGCACTTGTAATCCTCCTGCCTTAGCCTCCTAAACCACTGAGATTATAGGTGTGTGCCACTCTGCCTGACCAATTTTGGTTTTAAAAAGGGGTTTATGTCTTACAGGTGGGGTACCACTGAGAGTCTTCCTCTCATGAAGCCGGCTTGATGAGAAATGACCTAGAACCAACCTATTTGAATAAATCTTGGCTCTACCATTCACTAGCTGTGTGTCCTTGGGCAAGGCATTTAACCTTTCTGTGCCTCATTTGTAAAAGGAAGATAACAAAAGTACTTATAACACAGGTTTGTTAAATGAGCTGATATCTGTGTCTATCTCTCTTTCTACATAGCTAACTAGTTTAGGACAGTTTCTTGCACATGGTAAGTGCTATATACATATTCACTGTTCTTATTATCTCCCTAGTAGGCTATAGCTGAGCCTTAGAGAGCAAGTGTGACCCCAGGTGAGCCCAAGGGAGAACAACATTACCCAGTCTGGTGGCAGGGATGCCTCATGAAGGCACCATCTGGGCTGCTTTGATATTGCCCCTGCTCAAGATCCAGATTAAGTCCTTTAAAAGCCCTGAGCACTATTTTTTTCTGGTTAATACATTCTGGAAAAAATTCGTTAAATCTATACTTTTCTCATTTTGGAGTGGTCCTGCTTCACTGGTATTCTGGGCTCATGCTTAGTCCATATGTTGGGTGATCCTGCACTGGCCCCACCAGCCTATAAACTTCTAAGTTCTGGAATGAACCATTGACTGTGAGTGAGCTACACATCCACAAACAACAGTTCTGAACCCAAGTAGCTCCATTCACAAAAGGCATCCCAGCTCCTATGAGCTTATTCTGCTAAGCTGCATGAACTCCTTGCTAGTTAGGACCTCATACCTATTACTTGGAAGGATTGTTTATCATCTGTGGGGAGCAGGGGAGAACAAACCCTGAAAGTCCCAATAAGGCACCTGGCAGTAAGCTGTAAACATTAGTAAGTTAAAGTTCTGGTGACAAGTTGGGATAACTAAGCATGGTCATGATTGAGAATAGCAATGGTGGGGCTTTTCAACCTCTAGATTATTAGGAGTTCAAGGCCCTCTCCTGAGTCCTGACTCCTCCAAGGACTTCAAATCAGTGATTCCAGAAACCTTGGCATCACTATCAGTATCTGCATTGCTCTATGAAGTTGACCAGGTTGTAACCATGCAGTGAACAATAGGATAGTTTTAAGAATCAAAGTGTTTTTTTTTTTTTTTGCCTTGACCTAGATTTTGCCTGCTAGCCTAAAGCAAATTTTCCATAGATCTGTTGGCCAAACAGCTGGAGGGACATGGTGGCTTGGGTAAGAGAGGTCAGTAGGACCCAGATGGATTCATTTGCTGCCTTGCCTGGGGATGGCACCACTCACATTCAGGCCTTCCCAGGCCTGTGCTACCTGCCTTCTTCATAGAATGTCTCAAACATGGAAGGCTCAAGTGGAACCGGTCAGACCAGATGTTGGGAGCCTGCGGCTTTTAGGAAGAAAAAGTCAGATCTACAGACAGCCAGAGGAGAGAATAAGGAGGAAACAAATCTATTGTTTCAGTTCCTAGCCCCAGGAAATTCCCTCATCCCTTGGGCTTCAGCGTATCACCAATGAACACCTGCTCAAGGAGGCCACAGCTCATCTGTGTCCTGTGAGTGGACCTGGCTAGTATCTCTAGGCAGAACCAGCAACCTGAAGGCTACTTCCAGGTTGGATCAACAAAAATTGCACTAGCCTTGGGGCTTCTTTTTTATGGAGTTTGTTTTAGCGCTGATGGAAAAGATGGCCTTGGGATGGGAAGTCATAAAGAAAACCCTAAAGTTCAACTCTCCTTTGCCTCACTTCTCCATGTGCTATGTAGTATATGGTAAGGCATAGGATCTGATGTCAGATAGACCAGTGCAAGTCCTAGCTTTACTATTTGCCTTTTCTGCAATCTTGGCCAAGTCTGAGCCTCACTTTCCCTATCTGTAAAAAAGGGCCAGCAATGGGATCATAATTGCTATCTCATTGTCTCATGCTGAAGTTTAAATGATAGAATGGATATGACAATCCTTTGAATATTGCTTGGAACCTTCCATATGAATTATCATCATGGTCACCACATTAATAAATTAATCTGTAGAACTGCATATGTACTCATGTGTGTATAGTGTAGGTGGGTTGATATAACACCCATGTTTTTTATATAAATATATACACATATATATAAAACCTATCTTCCCATTTGTATAAAAGTACACATATACATCTGACTTTAAGCCTGAACTCATGACATAGACAATTAAAAGCGCACACCCACAGGCATACACGTATATATTTATCCACATGGATAGATATCCTCTTTCTCTTCCACTCACACATACATAAGCAGATGTATATGCATCTGCGTATTTATGTGTATGCATGCGCATATATGTACAGCTTCATAGCTATAAGATGGGCATGCCATATCACCCAGATTTTGCCCAGACTATCTAGTTTTCTAGGGGTCTGAGACAGACTCTATTTGTAAATTCCCCCTCTTCATTCTGATAATGTCCCTTTTGCCCTTGCTGGGGCCTCTTCCCTGCCTCCATCTTGTTTGCACATTAGCACAGCTGCTCTTAAAATTCAAACTTCAGTATGTGTATCCACATGTCTGGAAAACACGGATCCCTGTCCAGTTGCTCTGTGAATAACACTACAACTCTATCCTGCACAATGTATTTATAGCCACATTTGCAAAGAGCTGACAGCATTTTCACATTTTTTTCAAAACACAGTTAATCCAGCTACGAAAATAGTCACTGGCCCACATGCCCTGAAGCTAAAAGAAATTAGGCAACAGGCCTAATGAAAATTAGTCACAGAGCCTAAATGAAGTTGAATCTCTCTCTCTCTCTCTCCTTCCTTTGCCACTCCTTTTATTCCAAGAATCTCTGAGCCTAGGGTGTGGCAGTGTGGTACCATGGAGTATACTTGCTTCAGAAGGAGCCTGGATTCATCAAAGCCTAATGTTTTGAGAGAAAGGAAGGGGAAGTAAAGGAGGGGGAATGTAAAGGTACTGAGGATTATAAGCAGGATACCTGAAGAATTAAGTGGGGTGGGGGGAGACCCAAAAGAGGAGGGCTAATGTCCACTTTGAGGCCAACTAAATTTTGGTGACTGGATAACTCCTCAAATCAAATGACAGAGTGTTCCAGCCTCCCCTTAATCTCTGGGACATGGATCAGTAAATTGTTTTGCTTATTTGCAAGGTTGGATCACTAAAAAGCATTCCTAGTAATAGAGCTGAAGAGGTGAGCATGATTACAGAACAAGATGGTTTCCAAGGAAGAGAGTAGGCCTAGGTTTGATATGATAGGACCCATCACAGGTAACCCAACAATGGCCCAAGTGGGGGAGGAGTTTAGGTAGGATTTATCACATCACTTATTATCCAAAGTGGGATGCCTTTGTGGGGGAAAGAGGACACTGTTAACATTTTATTAAGACAACAGTCATATAATAGGATTGTCAAATTAAAAAAATTATTTAAAAATAAAAAACTATACCAGCTGGGGATATAGCTCAGTTGGTAGAGTGCTTGCCTTGCAAGCATAAGGCCCTGGGTTCAATCCCCTGCACTGCAAACAAACAAACAAACAAAATTATAAACAAAATATTTCTTAAAAAATAGGATTGTCCTAGACAAACCAAGATGTGTGTTTACTCTATAGGTTTAGGACATGTTGCTCAAGTTTTCTGGGAAATGATGATCCTCACAAAATATGCTGAAAAGTATGTGTATGATTGTGTGTGTGTGTGTGTGTGTGTGTGTGTGTGTGTGTTTGTGTTGGGGTTGGGCAGTAGAGAGTAGGGCAGAGAGATTTAGTCTTTTCAACCTTGGGATTGGGGATCATTTACTCTGAGTATGAATTTCTTTTCTTGTAGCTGTCTATAAATATATAATGGAATGACTTTCCAAGTGTGTTTATTTCTTGGTCAGATTTAGAAGAGAAGAGATTTGTGTGTGTGTGTGTGTTTCTGTCAAACTTATGAAAGTATGTATGTATGACTGAGTGGGTATTTGAGTATATCCAACCATGTGTGACTATGGACATATGTGTGTATATAGATGTGTGTGGGTGTAGATGTGATGAGGATGCATTAGTGCATATGCATGCACATGCAGGGTAGAGCCAGGTCTGGTCATTGGTTCATTGAGTTGTGCTCTCAAATTCCAGATAGCTATCACATAGACAGCCACCTCATTTTACATGTGAAGAAACTGAGGCATGTGTTTTGAGACCTACACAGTTTTACTATTTGTTTGGCAGTGGTAGAGGATAGACTAGCAACAGTCGTAAACATTCTGATTGGGAGCCAACTGCCAATCCATGCATTGGAGTAAAAGCCCAACTATTTCTTTTAAGTTTTCACAAACAATAGTTGCTTGACAAGGGCAAGAAGAAGCTGTTTAAGGGTTACTTTGAGGTGCCTGCAAGGCCTAGACTTGAGTGCAAGGAGAAGATTTGACAGATGGGTGATTCTGCCTGACCTGCCTCTCTGAAGGACCCTATCAAGCAATGGAAACTTTCCAGGGCTTTGAATATCATTCAATGCCCTCCTCCTCACCCCACAACCTACAGATGTGGTTTGCCTTGGAGACAAACCTTGATCTCCACTAGAAATACACTAGAGGACTTCATAGCATACAGGCCAGACATAAACTGAAAGTGTCCTCAGATTGGGCAATAAGAGACAGGAAAGCCTCTCTCCCCCAGACCCTGAGCTCCTTGCTCTTGCCCTTTCACCTTGAGCTCTGACTGGGCAAATGGCTAGAGAAGTCCAGGAGTATTAGAATGGGAATGTGTGCCTCCAGGAGAATGGTAGGTGACTACCTCATTAGTCTTGGTCTGTTTTATCTGTGACTGAGGATAGTGAGGATAGTCCAGTACCAATGAAGCCCAAACCCCAAACTGTGGTTGTTTTCATTTGAGAAAATTCAGCTAACTTGAGCCTCTGTTTAGGCTGTATCCATTTGTCTGATCCATCACACAAGGGATGAGGCAAGAGTGTGGGAGTGCTGTAGCAAAATTCTGGTAAAACACTTCAGATCTAATGGCTAGTGATGCCCAATTTAGACTCAGGCAATATTTATTGAGTATTTACTGTGTGTTTAGCATCCTGCTAGATTTGCATTATTTCATTGAGTCTTCACAAAAACCCTGTGAAGTAGAATTAGTTCCATTAAAACATTAAGAGGTAGAACAGCTTGCTCAAAGTAAAATAGCTAGTAATGAGGAAGTAAGAATTCAACCATAACTCTGCTTGACTACTGAGAACCTACTGCATGCCAGGCATTATGCTAACATTTTTCCATGGATTATCTCACTTAATCCTCAAAATACCTTTATGGGGGGGATACTTCTCCCACCCTTTTTTTCACATAAGTAACAGAAATATTAGGTAAGTTATCCAAGGTCAAGCGCTATTACTCAACATAGAGCCAGGATTCAAATATAAGCCTATTGATTCCCAAGCCTAGGGTCATCTCTTCCCTGCTCCTCTGTGGATATCATATTCCACATCCAGATGATTCCCAAAGTCCCTTCTAACTCTGACATCTTAGAGGTCAGCAACTCTATGGTAATCCTTCCCCATGAACTCAAGCAGCCTTGGGGTCACTTGGATGTGGTTCTTTCATTCTTTCTGTCTAGGATCTCCCTGTGTATAGTACAGAGGTAGAATGAGTGAATGGCCCCCCAGTCAGCTCATTTGGATTTGGTCTGGGACTCTGACTCAACTCACTCAGTTCTGGTCCCAGGTTTCAGGTGAGGTACTTTCTGTAACAACATCCAGAAGCTGTTCTGGGCTCTGAGCAGGTCTGTAACTCTTTCCCTCTGTGAAAAACAGGAAACATCTCCTTATATTGGCAAATGAGAAAATCCTGCTTTTAAGGCCCCAGGGAAGTTGCCTCCATGCCTTCTGTAATTCTGCCTGAGCTCATATCAGCGTGTGTACTTCTTTAGGTGCATGGTACAGTCAGAAGCAATTACAGACAGAGGTCAACCTTGATTTTGCATTGTCCACAGTCCTCCTTGATGGGCTGAGATGAATATTTCCTTCCCTGCCCATCTCATCAGACCTTTTCCTCTTGAAAGCTGCTGATGGGTTTTCCATCCCCTTCTGAACCTTGAGCAACAGAGGAAGGCAGTTTGCCTCACAGAGTGATATTGGTCAGGGTCTGGTACTTGGTGCACATATGCACGTGTGCATGCATGTTGTGCATTTGTGTCTGGGGAGAGGCAGGGAGAGGTGGTGGCTTTTGTCTGACCTCAATAGAGCATTACTCAAATGTGCCCAGTGGCCAGGATCTGGTATGAGCCAGGTTGCTTGTGGACGCAACATCTTGGGGAGAAGAGTTCCCTGGGAAAATCCTGAGAGCACTTAGAAAATTACTAAAATGTCTAAAATGTCTGGGGGAGGGGCTATGGTTCAGATGCCAAACTCATTCACTCTTCACCATCCCTTGCTCTCATATTCTCAGTCTTCCCCTTCCATATTGCCTCACTCTTCAACGTCTGCAGTCCTGGCACCGTATCCTGCCCCTTACCCCACCCTTGTTATTTGGTACAGCAAGAGGAGCACACCACAGGGAATCAGAAAACATGGGTTCTGTCACCCTCTGCAGACTTCACCACTATCCCTTGTGTGACTTTGGGCAAAGTGCTTTACTGCCCTGAACTTCAGTTTCCTCATTTATAAGAATCAGCCTGGTTTTAAAGGTTTGATCAGAGTTTAAATGGAAAAAGAAGTGGGTAAACATATTCAGATTTCTTTGCTTGTTTTGAGAATCAAATGGGAGAATGACCTGGAAATACTTGGTGAGCCCTGAAGTCCTGTTCGCACAGGAGGAGTTGCTGTCGTAAATATTCCCTGTTCCCTGGCTGCCCTTCCATTACACACAAGAATTCAGATTTGCCCAGCCTGGCTAACATCCTGTCCCCCTATCATGTTTGCTCTGAAGAGTAGGTGGCTGTCTGCTTCTGCAATCTTTGTGTCTATAGCAGAGAATCACAGGTTTCCCACAAGGTTCTTTTTCCTCTCTCAGGAACAAACTTAGCTGGGCTTTTCTATACAGAAAGGCCTTCTCATCTCACTCAAAGCATCAGTGACAACCTTGAGTTGATGCAAACCAGTAAGAAAGATCAATTTGGGGAAGATGCAGCTTGTCTTGGGATGTTATTATTAGCCCATTATTG
This sequence comes from Sciurus vulgaris, assembly GCF_902686455.1. Taxonomy (NCBI): domain Eukaryota; kingdom Metazoa; phylum Chordata; class Mammalia; order Rodentia; family Sciuridae; genus Sciurus; species Sciurus vulgaris. Next base: position 75,826,496 of record NC_136471.1, on the reverse strand, counting down.
CAGATGAGGAAACTGAGCCCAGAGAAGTGAACTAAAGGGCACATAGATAACAAGTAGCAGATTTGAAGTTGTGTGTGTATGTGTGCATATTGAAGTGGGTAGGAAGCATATCTGCAAGCATAAGAGAGGTGAGGAATCTGGATTTGCTAAGATAACGATCAGTCTCCAGGAATCAAATAAAACCAGGCAGCAAGCCCAATAAAAATTAGGAAGTAGACCAAAAAAGATACGGAAGATATTGACCATGTACTATATTTCTGCCTTTCTTTCTCTCTTTGGCTTGGGTTCCTGCAAGAAGATTCATTTTACTTTACTAGATACAGCACATTTTGCTAAGTGCTATGATGGGAGTAGCTCAAGGAGAAATAGAGATTGAAGTCTCATGTCTATATACCTATATGGACACACACACACACACACACACACACACACACACACACACACACACCCCATACCTGAATCAAGGTAGACTATGATGTTTAAAAATAAGAGCTAACCATTGAGTATAATGTATTATAAGGAGAAACAAAGCGATTCTGGCAGCTAACACAAGGCACTATACATGGTTAGTGCTTGATTGAAGTGTATTGAAATGAAATGACGGCCAGAGGTGGAAGAACATGGTATGTTTGGGAAAAGTTTAATGTATTGTGGGCAAGAAGACCCAAGTGGTTTGTGCTTCTCACGCCAGGTGGACCAGTCAAAGCCAGGATCCACTGCTGACTTCTCAGCCCTTATTTGCAAGGCTACTTTTCAAGGTGTGATGTGTTTGAATTTGTTTTCCAAATCATTGTTCTTAGCAACCAAGGTCAGAGTTTTTGGTTTTTCCTTTGACTGCCGACCATACCCCTCTGCCTAAGAAATCCCACAGGAAGCCCCCAAGCTTCACTTTGCTCCTGGACACCTGGAAAATGACTCTTCAATTTCCTTGCCCTGACTACAGACTCTAATTTTGAACTGTGGAGGCCAAGATTTCTTCCTCTTCTCCTTCCCCTGGGGCCAATCAGATTTCTGATTTCCAGAGTAGAGCCACACTCTCACCCATCCTCTGACTGCAGTCTGGAATTACCAAGGCACTATCTGTCTCATCTTCATTCCAGGTATAGCTGGACAGGATGAATTTCCCATACATCTGTCCTGTCCTTCCCTTGACAGCCTTACCTTCTCAGTCCTAGTTTCCAGATATAACCTAAGTCAGTTCTCTTCATTATTCCCCTTCAGGAGAAAAGCTGACTGGGGGGACAGGCTCCTATTTTCCCAGCCCAGTGACACTTTGAATGGGGCAGTCATTTAGCATCCTGAGTTCAAGTGAATTCTGTCACATAATTATCCAGGGAATGGCTATTTAAACTTGTCTACCTTTTACCCAAAGACCAGAGTACTGATGAGGTATACTTGTAACAGAAGAAAATAAACCTAGAGGAAAGAACTTCTCAACTTAGAATTCTAAGATGCTGTGACAAATATAGTTCTCCCTAAGCCTTTGGGTTTAGCCTCCTGCCTCTTGTCATGCCAGAGAGATGGTCTTTGTCTATTCTCTTACACTAGGAAGTGCAGATTTTGGCGCAAGGCCCTTGTGAAGATGAGAATGACAGAATGACAGAGTTACCTAACTGTTTGCAACAGAGAATGTATTCCTCCCCACCTGTTCCTGCCCCAACATGTAATTGAACACCTTTCCCTTTGCCACCCCTCAATGAGCCTTTGCCCTTCTCTTTCTAAATAAGATTATTATTGACTTACTTATTCAAATAAAATGTCATCCAGTATTCAAGAGACCTTAGGTATGTCCTTGGAGTCTGAATACATAGTCAATTTCAATCTTGGTGAATTTTCAGAGGCCGATTAACTTCCTTTGTGAAATGCCCAGATCTGAATCATATGGAGGTAGTTGGATGACAAAAGCTGTTTAGATGATGACATTGGTAACTGTGACAAAATATTTGCTCCTCACTTTCCTTAGATTCATAGAACGTCAGGGCTAGAAACTCCTCAGTGGTCATCCAGTTCAATGATTACTACCCCCTGCTGACCATGTAAGACATCTTGGAAAGGATTGGAGATGAAGCTCAGTGGTAGAGCACTTACCTAGCATGCCCAAGGCACTGAGTTTGATCCCCAGCACTGCAAAAAAAAAAAATCACCTAAGGAGTGTATTAAAAATGCAACATCTCTGGGGCTCATGGTAAATCAACTGAATCAGAATTGCTGAAAAGGGGCAGCAATCTCTGCAGTTAAAATAATATAATCAGGTAATTCCCACAATAAAACAAGTTTGGAAACTATGTTTGGTTGAATCCTTTGATTTTTTTTTGTCTTTTTTTTTTTTTTTTTTTTTTTGTGGTGCAGGGGATCGAACCATGGCCTTGTGCATGCAAGGCAAGCACTCTACCGACTGAGCTATCTCCCCAGCCCTCCTTTGATTTTTTTTAATGAGGAAACTGAGGCTCAAAGGGTCAGTAGCCTACAGCCAAGTGCCAGACAGGAAAATAAGAGTAGAGCACTTGTACCTTTATCCCCTCTTGCATAGAATGCCCATATAACATTTCCTTATCTGCCCGATCAATTACTTGTCTTTCCATGTCTTTAGAACTGTGAGTACTTTGATGGTGGGATCATGTCAAGATCCATATCTGAGGACTCCAAGTCTTTCAACCTGATCCTTGAAGACAGGACCTCTCTTCTCTCTCTCTCTCTCTCTCTCTTCTCTCTGCTGGGGATTGAACCCAGGGCCTCATGCATACTAGGTAAGCACTCTACCACCAAGCTACATGCTCCTGCCACCCCAAACCACCAAACCAGGCTCTTAACTTGTTGGGCAAATGCACATTCTTAGACCCTATGCCTCCATTTTCCCAGGAAAAAAGGGTTGGGGCAGGGGCCATAGTACCCCTCTTCTTTCACAAAGCAGGGAAAGCTGCATGCAAAGTTTTAAGTGTGTATGCTGGTAGAGATCTGTCCAGAGCCATGTGTGAGCTAGGAGTCCAGTTCTTGTGTTAAGGGAGCCGGAATGTCTGGTGGCAGCAGGTTACCTGAAGCTCAGGCTGGAGCTGAATGTCTGTTTGTTTATCTTGGGGAATTTTGGCCTGGTTCCCATTACACTATCGCCGGCGGCAGCCTTAAGTGCAAGGATAATGACATGTTTGAAAAATGCCTCAAACTTCAATTACCCAGTATTGAGACAACCCCTGGGAGTTGTTTCTTCATGTCCACATCTTGAGCTGTGCTTATCACTCTCACAGCACTGTGTTTCACCCTGCCTAAGTCTGCAGGGCTGCCCAGAGCCTTGGTCTGCTGTTCTTCAGGGCCAAGGTAGAAAGTAGAATGGAAAGATGGCTGGTGGAAGACAAAGCAGAGCTAGCTGCTTGAGAATTGGCCTTTTTTTGTGTGCATTGAGATGAGTTCAATGCCAAGTGCAAGAGAGGAGTATGGAAGAAGTGCTGTCTTTAGACCTGTGCTCTAGTGTTACCACTGCCATGTTCACTCACTGTGTGACTGTGGACTAGGTCCTTACCCCTTTGAGCTTCAGTTTCTCTACCTGCACAATGACTAGGGTGGACTCAAAGCCTTTTGGATATGACTGAGCAACACTAGTTCAATGATTCAAGTTGTAAGGTCAGGGGTGGACACCTAATGGGTGATGTTCATTCCCTGCCTTCATGGGCCCTGTTCATCTCATGGCCTGAGTTCACTATTAGAGAAGATGTATTACCCCCAAACGCTGAAGATATGACTTCCAAAGCAATTTGCATATGTTTGTATCCCACCTTGGTGACTTTGGTGGACAGTGTTTCAGCTCAGGCTAGCTGTACTGTACGCTGGATACTTTAGCTTCTCAAAGGCAACCAGATGCATCTGAAGACTGTTTTCCCCACCAAGACCTGGGTTCCCAAGGATATAGCTAACTTGACTTCTCAGGATCCCATCCGTGGTTCTCTCTTGCCCTGTTCTGAAACATCTGTGGGTCTTTTGAGCACATTGACTCCTTTAGCCACACACCCCTCTAACTAGGTCACCTGCTGGCACCGGCTCAGTGCCAGCAGCCTGTGGTTTCTCTGACTGGAAAGGCCTTGATTCATCCTGTTGTGGGGAACTCTTAAGTTTGGCAGCTGTTTTGCTCTGGGGATTTCTCCTCAGCCTAACCCTTCTCCTCCCAACAACCCATACTCCCTTCTCCTCCCACCTTCCAGGGATAAAGGAATGATCTTTGTCTTGAAATAGGGCACTATAGACTATCAGAAAGATCTAACCTTCTTCCATCATTAGTGATAGCATCAAAGGCTAGCTTGGGGAACTTTAGCATCCCCAAAAGCCATGACTAATAAATAGATAATCTAAGCAAAACTCATGCCAGCAAGCGTTAAAACAAGTCCTCTAGTTACCTCCTTCCAACCAATTGCTTTCCCTAAACCCTTCCTCTTGAGAAATTATGGAACCCCCCATTACATGCCCCAGGGCATAGCACAAAGCCTGGCTGGCACATAATAGATACTCAATAAATATTTGCTGAATGAATAATGACTGAACAAATGAAGACTAAACAGATCTAAAGGCCAAAGGAAATAGTGCTAGCTGAGTCAGGAGACTTGGGTCAGTCACTAACCTATCTTATAACTTTAAACATATCCCTTCCTTTCTCTGAGCCTGTCTCTCCCTCTAGAATTTTATGCTGAATTCAATGATCCCATAGGAGTCTTCCATCTCTGATAGTTCATGAGTTTGTGATCTGTATTCATGTGCCAAATACCACTTTACTCTCTCCTCCCCAAGAAGTAAAAGAAACATTAATGTAATCATCAAATAGAATTGGACTCATACTGATGGGAAAAAATGGACAAAATTCTGGATTCAGGACTAAGCCAATTTCAGAGAGGCCACTACCTCCCACCATACCAATGGGGTTACTAGCTGGGTTTTACTTCCATGTCTTAAAGGTGCAACACTCAAGGTCCCCTTTGCTTCCTTTATCCTGTCTTTTGATGTCCAGTGAGAAGTATGTTGAGCAGTGTATCCCTTGGGATTTGATAGTGGTTGGAGTGGCAGGCTTATGGAGATCTGGGAATCCTGATCAGCAGAACAAAATACTTGTCCCCTCTTGCAAGCACATAGATCTTGAGTTTGAAAAATCTCATCCATAAAATATACATAGGACAATCTTCCTGGGATTAAAGAGAACCAGGCAGAAACCCAGGAAAGGTAGAATCTCTTTTAGTTTGCCTTTCCCTTCTTGTCCTTCTGGATTGAGTTTCCATGGGCTTTGTGGGTAAAGCACATGAACTTCAGGATGTGAAGGATGACCTTTAACAGTCCTTCCAATCCTGGAAATCTATGATTTTCTGATTCCAAATGTGTAACTAGTATAAAGGTGGTTTGTTTTGTGTATGTTCTTTTATTGTGGTGAGTCAGGCTGGAGCTGGAATTGGGCAATGACTATGTGGATATGTGCTGAATTTCAGATGGGAAGTAGAGGCTGCTGTTTGAGGAAAAGCAAAGCATATTTATTTATCAGACAAACAGCATCAGAAGCCTAAAATGTGTAATCAATAATTCGAGGAGCTGATCACCCATACCTCCCTCTTTCCCTCATACATATAGTTAGTCTCCATGATCAAATATCAGTTAAGCTAAATAATCTTTGAGGTTTGTTTCAGTTCTCATGGTCTTTCTCTGATTCTATAAAATTATTCAGACTTGCAGTGTGTTTTTCCAGTGACTTCCCTGTGGTTACTTTCAATGTTTGATTCTAGGCAAGGAGCAAATGACTGCAAAATGGCTAAACCTGGGTGTGCTTGACCGTAAAGTGAGATAGAAAGTTGATGGTTAGTGATGGGGCATGAACTATGACATAAGGGAAACTTTTGGATTCTCAGGGTTCAATAGTTCAAAATAGATCATAAAGGAAGTGTGTGGAAGAGTATAGGGAGAATCTGTTATAGGATGTGCCAATTGACATTAAAATGTCATCCCCTGGGTTCTTCCTCCACCTGTCATGGGACAAATGTCTCATAGGAGAATATGGCACATTGGTCAAATGCTTTTGACTTACTTGAGCCTTCCTGGTGTTATAAATAGGAGGGAATGAGCTTGAATTCAAATGTGTCATGTGGTTGGAAAGAGAAGTGATGTATTACTATTAGTAAGGGGCTTGGAGGATTTCATTGTTGGGAAAAGGGCCAAAGGAGGCCCTCTATTTCAAGAAGGGAAAAGTTCAATGTCCCTGTCCCTGTCAGGACACAATTTGAGCTAAGTGACTAGTAGCAGGTTGGTCCTTGACCCTTTGGATCATAGTGAAATGACTAGAATAGAGTTGGCAAGCCCCCCAGGCGCCCTCCAGACTGGACATGCATTGCGGTTGGGCCCGCTAGTTCCCACCACTTTTCCAACCGCCAGTGTGCTCTCTCCCTGGAGCATCACTACCACTGCACTCAGCGGCTGGATTTGGTAACTGACCTGTAGAGTGGCAGGCCTTCCCTCTTGTCCTGTTGGAAGCAGTTTTGTTGGCTTCCATTCTGGGAAAACAACAAAGAACTTGCACAGGGTCCAGGTACCATTTTGAATTAGAGAGTAAAAAATGAGCAGCACAGAAAGGGAAGGCCTAGTGTACATGGGGACCTCAAAGTTCTTGTGTTACAATGTTTTTCAAAATCTGCATTATAACCTGTTAGTGCGTCATGGTATTAATTTATAAGGACACAATTTGTATTTGAGAACAATGAAATGCAGTAGAAAATGTCAATTTGTCTCCTAGAATAGGAATAATTACTGTTTTGTGAAATTTGCTTAAGGTATATATAATTATCACATATATAGTTTTAAATATGTATATATGATACCTGTGACATACACATATGTGTATATAGTACACATACATATTATTACCTATATGATTCTACATGGATATGCAAATATACACAGGCCTTCCTTCACTAATGCTCACATAACAGTTTCAAGTGTCTTCAGTCACAGTCTACTCTCCTCTGGACACACTCAAGTTGGTTATAAGACATGGGGCCCCAGAACCAGGCAGCCTTGCAGGTGTAGTCTGCTCAAAACAGAAGAAAACACAACTATTTCCTTTTTTTGTTCTGACCAGTACATTTTAAACAACTCAGTTCAAGATTTCCAATGAGGCAACACATTGCAGGTTGATACCTAATGAAGTTACAGTTGTCTAAAACCCTTAGGTGTCTCTCACACATGTCTCTGCTAAGCCCTACTCTCTTATCCTACTTCTGTGCAGGTTGCTTTTTAATCCTACTATAGAAACTATCATTTATCTCTGTTACAGTTTACCTTTCACCTGACTCACCTTTTTTTAATCCATTTACACATCCCAACCCTGACTGTCTTCATGCATATTTAAATTTGGTTTCATTGGCTCAGAGAGAGCTGCATTTAAACCCTAGGTAGCTCTTGCTCAGCAGGTCATATTTATTTTTTCCAGACCATTTGTCTATCCTTTGTCTGTCTGACTACCATGATGCCCCCCACTCCAGCCAAACCAGGACTATCATTGCTTTCCTTCCTATATCTTAGACATATGTCTATCTCTGGGCTTTTAGCTAAACTAAGTCCTCACTTATGATACCTCCCCTGCTCTAATATAACTTTCATGACCCAACTTAAATCATTACATCTTCCATGATGTTTTATTTGACATCTCTAGATTAAATTGATCTATCTTCTGAATTGGCAAATTTCTATTGATTTCTTGTATATTGCACTTGTATAATGCACTTAATTTTCTTGTATAATGCACTTAATTTTCTTTAAGAATTATATATGTGAATATCTTGTTGCATACATTGGAGATATGTGACTGAGTCATGTAAGTGGTTGCTCCAAAGCCAAACTGCCTAGGTTCAAATCAAATTCTACAGTTCTATAATTCACTAGTTGCATGTTCTTGTGCAAATTACTGAATCTCCCTGTGTCTGTCAGTGTCCTCAAAAATCAGGATAATAATAGCATGCATTGCAAAATGTTGATTGGTGGGTTTAGCATATATATATATATGTGTGTGTGTGTACATATAAGTGTTCAATAACTATAAGTTATCATTATTTTTATATACAGTATACTTTTTTAAGTATTGTGGAGGGGAGAGTGAAATCTTTATTATTTATTTATTTATTTATTTATGTGGTGCTGAGGATCGAACCCAGTGCCTCACACGTGCAAGGCAAGTGCTCTACCACTGAGTTATAGCCCCAATCCATTATACTATATACTTTTACACATTTTATCTCATTTGATCTGGCAGGAGGAGATTAGAGTGGGGCTTTTTATCCCTGTTTTAAAAATGAGCAATTAAAGCTTGAGGAGTTAAGTGACTTGTCTAGGAACGTACAAGTGAGTTATTTTAGGGTTATTAGGGGATTAACTATAAAGTACATTTACTAGAAAATGCTAAAGTTCATGATGGGGGGGAAAGGCCCCTATGAATTTGGAATATCTTCTTTTTTATTATAATTATTAATGTATCTTAATTATACAAATTATGATATTCACTATGATGTTTTCATACATGCATATGTCAAGCATTGATCATGTCCATCCACCCTTTTTCTGCCCTCTCCTCCTCCCCACTCCCTCCTCCTTGGCACCCTTCCCATTCCCAAGAATCCCTCTTCTACTCTCAGGTTATTATTTGTTTCTTTCTTTCTGTCCTGGGGATTGAATCTAGGGATGCTTAACTACTGAGTCACATCCCCAGCCCTTTTTATATTTTATTTAGAGACAGGGTCTCACTAAGTTGCTGAGGCTGACTTTGAACTCCTGATTCTCCTGCCTCAGCCTCCTGAGCTGCTGGGATTATGGGCCTGTGCCATCGTGCCCAGCTTCTTCCTTCCTTCCTTCCTTCCTTCCTTCCTTCCTTCCTTCCTTCCTTCCTTCCTTCCTTCCTTCCTTCCTTCCTCCCTCCCTCCCTCCCTCCCTTTCTTCCTTCCTTCCTTTCTTTCTTTCTCTTAGTTGTAAAGTTCTTCTGGCCAGGGAGAATAGAGAGGGCTTGCTGATAGTAATAGGAAAGCAATGAGAAAGGGGTAGGATCTGACTGACCTTGATAAGGGTCTATCTAGCCATTCCAGGCAGGAGGGACCCAAGTGGGGTAATGGGTAGAGCAAGGTGTGGCTCCTCCTATCTTTTACATCTAGTATAGAGGGTCAGAGGCCAACACAGAAGGAATCTGAAGAAGAAACACTAGAGCATGGTAGTCATGTGGGGAGCAGCCAGGAGTAGTTCTATGATATGGGCAGAGAATGCTGTGTGGGAGAGGGAGGAGGAGAATTTGCATTGGCAAGCCAACACTTTGGACCTGATATTCCAAAATACCTACCCACAAAATTTGTGACTATTTGCCTACTGCACTGGGCTCTTATAATCCTTGATTGATTAGGCCTGGTAACTTTATCAGATGAGCCAGCTGACCTCTTTGAATGGTACCCACTGTCTGCTCAGTTCTGTGTTAGGCTGTAGGACACTGAGGAGAAGGGAGAAGCAAGGTGGATTTTCCAAGAAGCTTCCAGTCTAGATAATTGACTATGGTTGATTATGTGTGAGTTGTGGTTGTCCCATGGTGGAGTTGTTATTCATTGCATTGTGTTTTATAATTCATAAGAAGGACAGGGTTGCAGGGAGAGGAAAGAAATGGGTGGCAAAACTGCCAGGTAGCACAAGGACACTGACTGGGGAGCAAAGGGCAGAGAATGGAGGTTAAGGGTTGGATTGGAGGTGGGAGAAGACACTTTGCACCCTTCCCAAATGGGCAGTGAGCCAGTCTTAGAGTTCAATGTGTGGACCAAGAATCTTGGCCAGGCTTGAGCGTAGAAAGTAGTAAATTAAAAAACACAAATTCCCATGTACACTTTTACTTCACCTCTCTGGGCCTTCATTCCCCAGGGAGAGATAATAGGGATAAGAGAGAAGCTAATGCACTTTCAGCTCCTGGGATACTGCTGTAGACACATTTGAGCTGTCGTTTTTGTGGAATGGGAAAGTTAAATCAAATTAAAATCATCATTACTGCTGCCATTACTACTACTACTACTACTACTATTACTACTACTACTACTCTACTCCTCCTTCTCCTATTACTACTACTAAATATAAGTGGTGTCACCACTGCTACCAGCATCCTAAGAAGCCTATACCTGGGCACTGACCCTGCCTCATGGGCTCACAATTGAGGAGACCCTGAAGACCATTTCCATGCCTTCTAATGGGCTCTGGCTAGGCAGTTCCCTGGAACCAGCTCTTCCCAGTGACTGGGTTGGAAGTGCTCTTTTGCACTTTTGCACTGCAGGCTAAGCCCATGCAGTGGCAACAAGGGCAGCAGATATTTCTTCTGCCTGGTAAATTCCTAGAATGTTGAGGAATTCAGAAAGACTGAGAGACCATTGAGTCTGACCCTTTTATTTTAGTGGCAGAAAGGCTCAGAGAGAGGCATGGACCTGACCAGGGTCATATAGTAAAGCAGTGGCAGAAATGGCCCTAACCCATTTCTCCTGGCTTATAGTCTAGGGTGTGCTTTCCACAGCATCCCTCTCTCTCTACTTTGTATCCCTGTACCTCCACAAACCCTCTACCTCCTGTCACTTGACCTGTCCCCCAAGCTAACATCATACTGTGTCTATGGACTTCCTTTAGAGCAGTGATTCTTAACCTCAGCAGACCATCAGAATCCCCTGAGGGGCATTAAAGAAATACTGACATCCTGGCCCTACCCCAGACCAATTTAATCTTCATCTCTGAGGGATGGTGTGATGTTTTAAAAAGCTCTCTAGGCGATTCTAGTGTACAGGCAAGATAAAAAAAATCATTGCTCTAGAGAAAACACATCTCACATCTGTGAAGAAACCTGAAGGACAGACTCCCAATGAAGCAGGCTTCCCAGCCATGGCTCCATGGAATCCAGACTGCCCTTACCTCAACACATTCCTGAACTCTGGTATGCAGAGGGCCTAGGAGTCTGGGAATAGGAGTTTCAGGGTCACTGGTGTTGTCCTGAGCCCCATTAAACTCTTGTCATTGCCTGTCACCTCATCATATCTCATAAATGTTTTATTTCTAGCCTTCTTACTCTTTTTTTTCTGTCCAACACAAAGGACTCTGAAGAAGCTGCCTGCCTCCAGCAGGAAGCCCATAAGCAATTTTCTCATGTTTCTGACTTTTCTTGGCATCCTTCACTCTAGCCATGTCACCTGCCTGGGTCCTCCAAGGGACTTGTGTCGAGTACCTGAAACCATTAGTCTTCACCCCTGTCTACTTCATTTTCACATGTAGAGCTTACTTTTTAAGCACCAGACTATTAGGGAGACCCAGTGCAACTCAAGGAAAAGGGAGACGCTGAGCCCTGGGACACCCAGTACCTGTTCAGTTCTGCCTCTTGTCTTGTGGCTCTGGACCAATAGTTATGTATGAGCTTGACTTGCCTGGTGTTGAGAAAGTACATATGTGTGTCTCTTCTATACTACTAATGGGTTTTCTTTGTTCAGAAAATAAAATTTATTGAAATATTCCACTAGTAAAATTAACCATTAGTGATACTAAATAAAACATTTTCTTCAACATACTATATAAACCTATCCTCAAATAATAAGGCTGAAAGAGTTTATTAATAATGTTAGCAACACATCGTCACTTTGCTTTTTAAGTGGTCTTTTTCTCCCCAGTTTTACTGAGGTATAATTGACAAAATATATGTAAGTTTTACAATGTGATGATTGGATATATGTTTACATTGTGAAATGGTTACAGCAATCAAGTTAATTAAGATATCCATCACTTATATAGTTACTCTTTTTCTTGGTGGTAAGAGCACTTAAAATCTATACTCTTAGCAAATTTCATTTATATAATACAGTATTATTAACTATAGTCTCTGTGCTTATTAATCTTGTAACTGAAATTTTATACTCTCTGATCAACAGCTCCCCGTTCCCCCCACCTCTCAGTTCCTGGTAACCACCATTCTATTTTTGCTTCTATAAGTTAAACTTTTTAGATCACAGATAAGTGAAATGGTACAGTATTTGTCTTTCTGTGTCTGACTTATTTCATGTAGCAGAATGTCCTCTAGGTTTATCCCTGTTGTCACAAATAGCAGGATTTCCTTTGTTTTTAAGGCTGAATAATATTCAATTGTGTATATGTGCCACATTTTCTTTACCCATTCATCCAATGAAAGACACTTAGGTTGTTTCCATATCTTGGCCATTTTGAATAATGCTGCAATAAGCATGGGAGTACAGATATTTCCTTGAGATACTGAATTTAGTTCCTTTGGATATGTACTCAAGAATATGATTGTTGGATCATATAGAAATATTATTTTTAATTTTTGGAAGAACCTCTATACTGTTTTCCATAATGGACCATTGTTGTAGAATGGCTTATTCTTCTATTTAATGCAGTAGTCATGGGTGGTCTGGAGAGCCCAAAAAGTCCAGCTGGCTCACCGTAGCTCTCTCTGGATCCTCTCATGGCAGTTACAGACTTCTGCTCTGGCCTGTACGTGTAACAGTATCCTGACCAGCATCTTAATCAAGTTTTCCCTGCCTCCTATCAAGACCACAGGTGAAAGACCCCAATGGGCTGGAGCTGAGTTGAAGTCATGTCATTCAGGGGACAGAAATGCTGATGAGTGGTGGCCTGCAGTAGAAATTGCTTGTAGAGAGGGCTGCAACCCTGCAAGTTCTTGGGGTTTGGGAGGAGGAAACACTTACTGGAGGAGGAAGTTTTTCCTCCCCTCACTGGGGTTCTGGTTCTTTGTGAAATTTGGGACTCTTGTCATTAGAGTTGTGTGACTGTGGTGAAGTGGCTTACATGTATTCTCGGTTTTTTCACCTGTCTAACATGTATATTAATACCTCTCAGTGTAATTGTATGTGAAGTAAAACAGGTAAAGAACGTAGAGGAGGGAGGGTAGTGGGGCACATGTGTGCAGGCCTATAATTCCAGCTCGTTGGGTGGCTGAAGCAGGAAGCTCAGAAGTTTGAGGTCATCCTCAGCAATTTAGTGAGATTCTGTCTCAAAATAAAAAATAAAAAGGGCTAGAGATGTGCCTTGGTGGTAGAATGCCATTGGGTTCAATCCCCTGTACTAAAAACTTTTTTTTCCCAAGACGGGAGAGTGTCAACAAAATGTTAGTTTCCTAACCTTTCCTTACCATTCCCCTTGTTGAAAGAATTAATAGCTGCAACCGACATTCTCCAACTCCTGCCCCATTGCCTTGGCCATTCTCTGTTTTGTTCTGTGTTCTCCAGACCTAGGTGATTGGGATTACAGGAAAAGGAAGGACAAGGGATGTCTGGAGCAGAAAAGGGCCTCTACATTCAGTGTACCTGAACGAGCCACAGGATTGAATGGCTTTGCTCAACAACTAGCATTGGTAGTATGAACATGTTAGTCCACATCAGAGCAAGTACTGGGATGTCAGGGACATAAAAGGAAAGAGCTAAGGCTCAAGGTGGCTCTGACTTCATGCTGCAGGTAGAGGTTTGCTGGTTCCCATCTTCCTCCGTTTTTGACCTCTAAAGATGAGGCCCCAACTGGGTCTGTGGGTATGGGGAAAGCAGACACAGCTGGGCAATGAAGGGGTATGATAGATACTAAAGGTGAAGCCTCTGTGGTTGCCATGAGAATGTGCCTTGCTGATCTCCAACTACAGAGAGCATGATTGACCAAAAGTCTTGGTCCCCATCCTCTCAAATCTGTCCCAGCATTTGCACTGAGGTCATACTTGCTAGATGGGCAGAGATACTAAGGTAGGCCTGTTCCTAAGAAACACAGAATTCCTCTGACTGCTGACTGACCACCACTTCATGAATCCCTGAGAGCCTTGCCAAACCTTCCTTATAGTATAGCGGAAGCTAGGATGTTTCTACCTAACATTCCCTCCCTCTCCCCTCTCAGAGTCAGATTTGCATCAGTCTTATGACTATTCTGGCCTTCTCAGACTCCCTCCATATTTACTCTCATTTCCCTTAATACGTTCTTGTATATTTAACACCACTTAATTAAATTAAGTGATTAATGTAGGTAGGAGGGATTAAACCTAGGGGTACTTAACCACTGAGCCACATCCCGAGCCCTTTTGGTTGTATTATTTAGAGACAGGGACTCACTGAGTTGCTTAGGGCCTCACTAATTTGCTGAGGCTGACTTTGAACTCACAATCCTCCTGCCTCAGCCTTCCAAGTTGCTGGGATTGTAGGCATGAACCACCATGCCCAGCTCTAACCCCATTTTATTTTATTTTTTTTATTTGTGGTACTGGGGATTTAACCTAGGGCCTCACACATGTTAGGCAAGTGTTCTACCACTGAGCCACAACCCTATCCCTGTTTAACCCATTTTATTGTCTGCTTCTCTGAGGTCCCAGGTTAATACAAATTCTAACCAAGCTAAAATCATACGTGTTGGCCTGGAAGCAGGACCTGTACCCAGAATCCCGTGTAATGGGAATTTAGAAACAGGTTTCTAAATGTTGGATAAGTAGCTGTAAGGTTTAGAGAGATTTTGTGAGTGATCCAAATTTATTGCTCTACTTTACTCCAAGTCATTGTCTTAGACACATTTTTTTAATTGTTTCAACTTAGCGTCTTATGTGCCTTGTTAAGGAGGAGAATCTTTCTTTAGTCCAACTGTAGTATCACCTAAGAAGCACTCATTTCCTCCTATTCTTCATTCTGGAGTGGGAGTCAGGGAAAGCATTGTCAAACCATGTAAACTTGGACAAGTCCCTACCCTCCCTATGTCCTCCCCTTTCTGGGTCTTAGCTTTCTTTCTTTCTTTCTTTCTTTTTTTTTTTTTTTTGTGACTTCCAGTTTTTCTGTTACCTCACTTCCATTCCTCAGAACTTGTAATGTTCAAGTTCTTCTAAAAGACAGTGGCATATTGGAAAAGGTGTGTAAGAGAGAGCAAGAAAGCAGGAGAGTGGGAGCAAGGTGGGAGAGAGAGCTCCAAAGTGAGACATCTCTGTGCTGTTTGTTTCCAGCTTTGCTTGGCGTTTCCCTCACATGCAGTGCTAGGCAACACACATGGTGACCTACTTTTGCAAGAAGGCTCTTCTCGGAGTTACAGTCTTCTTTACCTTGCTCCTTTGCCCAGGATGGGCCTGCCACTAAATGGCAGATACAAACGTAAGGAACAGAGGATCTGTGACTCTGGTATAATTACCAAATTAAAGAAATTGTAAGGTTGAAAGGCATTCCAGCTCTTAGCTTTGTGTTTCCAGAAACCACCCCAGAGATTTGAAACTTAATCACTTACAACTCCTCCTAGGAGGGATTCAGGCTTAATCCCATATCCAGCTCCATCTGGAGAGGTCAGGATGCTTTGTTCCAAGCCCCTGACTCCTCTAAATCTAACTCTGTCCCCTGCAGTGGCCTCCACTGTCTTCTGTCTCCTCACAAAGGGGAGTGTCTCCACTCGAGCCTGTCAGTTGGGGCCTTTAATAGGGGCGTCTCCCCCTGAACTCCCTCTTCCTGCCTTCTCTTCCCTCTGGTGACAGAAACCCCCCTCTGTTGACCCAGTGTCTTTAAAGAGGGTCCTGGGATGTCTTTCTAAGTTTGGGTGGAGCCCTTGCTGAGAAGAATCATGGTTGGTTGTGCTTTCTGGTTCCCAGGCTCCTTTAGGGGCTTTAGGTTCTCTTCATAGAGATGGATCCGAGGTATCTGTTTCCTGGGTAGTCTCCTGACTACCAGGGTTTCACCTAGAACTTTTGGTTCGAGTTTGTTGTTCTTATCCCAGCATCTCACAACTTCTGTTACCGAGTCTGCTGCAGATTTGTGGAGATTGGGCTTCTCCAAAGGAAGGGGGAAGGTTCATAGGCCTAGAAGAAAAACAAGAAAACAAAGAAAAACAAGACTGAGCATGGGATAGGAAAGTAGTTGTGCTTAGAACTAGTGTTGCAGGAATTCATTAGGGGCCCAAGACACCTGTGAAGAAACTGAAGCAAAAATATCCCATGAAATGAAAGGCCTTCAGAAAAGCCACACATAGCTTCAATGAGAGGATCTGGCCTGAGACACCCAAATATTTGAGCCACCAACATGTGCTTCTGTCTTGTAAGACCATGTGCAGGTCACCTCTTCACCTCTTTGTGACTCAGTTTGTATAAAACTGGAGGACTGGACTCTATCATCTTTTAGGATGGAAGTGAGGTAGTAACTAGCCTAAAAAAGAAGTGATCTATATGACTCCAGAGATTGCTCAGAATTCCTTAGAGACTACTGCAGAGAGAGAGGATGGGTGGTGTGTTAGTCAGCCTTTTGTCATTGTGAAAAACATCTGAGAAAACAACTTAGAGGAGGAAAGATTTGTTTTGTTTTTGGTACCAGAGATTAAACCCAGGGGTGCTTAACTGCTGACCCACCTCTCCAGACCTTTTTTATGTTTTATTCTGAGTTGCTTAGGGCCTCACTAAGTTGCTGAGGATGGCCTTGAACTCATGATCCTCCTACCTCAGCTCCCTAGCTGCTGGGATTAGAGGCAAGTGCCACTACACCCAGCTAGAGGAAGAAAGATGATTTTGTCTCATGGTTTCAGTCCTCTGAAATTGTTTGGTTGGCTCTAAGGCAGAAACATCATAAGCAGAAGGACATGGTGGAGGAAAGCTCA
The DNA here is from genome assembly GCF_902686455.1 of Sciurus vulgaris. Lineage (NCBI taxonomy): Eukaryota > Metazoa > Chordata > Mammalia > Rodentia > Sciuridae > Sciurus > Sciurus vulgaris. The sequence continues at coordinate 75,809,876 of NC_136471.1, read as the reverse complement.
TCATCTCATGGCAGCCATGAAGCAGAAAAAGAGAAAGGGAAGCAGGGGCTAGGGACAAGATATACCCTTCCAGGGTACATCCCCGGTGACCTACTTCCTCCAACTATGCTCCACCTCATAGTGTCTACCACCTTCCAATAACACCACTGAATTATTAATCCATAGGTAGATTAATCCATTGATGAGGTCAGAGTCCTCATTATCTCATCACTTCCCAAGAGCCCCACTTCTGAACACTGCTGGTTCAGGAACCAAGCTTTCAACACAAGAGCCTTTGGGAGACATCCAAGATCCAAACCATAATAGGTATACATAAAGTGAGAAAGTCAGTGGAGATCCCAGTAGGCCAAAAAGGACCCCCACCACCCAAGAGCATTCCTGCTTTTCTATGATTTATATAATACACTTCAGTAAAGGATTTCTGTTGAAAAAGAAAGAGGTTCCCTTGATTTAGCCTTCTAACTCCTAGTTGTTTGTAAGTCTGAAAAATAAGCATTTCATTTTTGTAACTTCTGTAATAGTGGCAGAAAGAAAGAGAATCGGAAATGGATATTTGATCAGTTCAACAGTATGTACTAAAATTAATATTTTTGCTCTAAATCTAATTACCTTTTAAACATATTATTAAGGTATAATTGATATATAATAATAGCAGATATTTAAGACATAATTTAGCAAAATCTGACAAATCCACACACCCATGAAATCACTGCAATAATCTGGATAATGTACATATCCATCATCCTCAAAATTTCTTCATATTCTTTTTGCAGTCAGTTCCTCCCTTCACCTCTATCTCTAGGCAACCACTGATCTTCTTTCTGTCATTGTAGATTAGTTGGCATTTTTTAGAATTTTGTATGAGTGGAATTATACAGTATGTACTATTTTTGTCTAGAGATTTTTCACTCAGCATAATTATTTTGAAATTCAGAATAACATGTGTATCAATATTTGTTCTTTTTTATTGCTGAATAGTATTCCATTGTGTGGCTATACCACAGTTCTTTTCCTCTATTTACCTGTAATGGACATTTGTGTTATTTCTAGGTTGGGGCTATTACAAATTAAGCAGTTCTGAACATTTATGTATAAGTATTTTTTGAATTTAACTGATCACTGATCACTTCCATTAAAATTTTTTTTTAGCAGAAACTGACTTCCCAAATGTTGCATTGGTGTTTCTTTTTTGTACTGAAGGCTATTTTTGGCAGTTTTTGTTGTTGTTGATATTTTATATCCTTTGATGTTATCACACATTGTTGATCCTACGGTAGCTCCTCCCTAAGCATTGTGAATGGATTTCTGAAAACCCATGAAGGAAGAATTTCAGTTGAAAAACTTAAGACTTTATGTATGAAGAGTTGTCTTAGAGGGAAAAATGAGAGACAAAGCCCTTATAAACATTTTTAAAACAAATCAATAGATAATACCAAATATAGAGTGTACTAATTTCTTTTTAAACTCACTAACCTAGATAAAGGCTTGAGTCTTTGCCCAGTTAGGAGAGACTAGAAGATCATGAGTGTACAAGTGACAATCTTAAAGTAGTTTCAGACTTATTGCTCCTCCAATGAGTCAGGGAATATGGTAGCACAGAGTACTCTGGACTATGGCCAGTAAAAGCTGTTACTTTAGGAAAAGGGTTCAGAGAGAGATTACATGCTGTAAAAACTGTTAACAGAATAGGATAGGAAATCCTTTCATGTCTTCCTTCCAGGCATCTCCAAGGAAATGGCCATACATTTATTTCATTCTTACTTTATATTTCCTTAATAAAACTCAAAATGGCCCCATGGGGCTATTTGGAGACCGAGGATGACTCTGCAGGCCACAAGGAGTGTGTGGCTTGAGGAGATTTTGCCATAATGTGGAAAGGGGAAGCCTGGAATAGGGAATTCAAGCATAAAAACTTTGCCTGAATTCTAGAGTCCTTGCATGCGTCCTTTTGAGAAAGAATTACTGCAGATAAAGGCAGGAACAGATCCCTTTGGGAAGTACTGGTCCATCAGATTCTGTAATACCACAGTTTCTTGTGGCCCTTGCCCACCCTTCAGACTCTGTCTGGGCCTAAGATAGGCTTGAACAACATTTCACTGTTCTGGACAGTCAGGGAGGATGGGGGTGGTGCTTCAGCCAATTTTGTAGGTTAGATAGCATTTGTGCACCAGGGAAGTCCCCAGTGGAAGGTAGAAAAGGCTGTACAGGATTGGATAGAGGCAGATCGAGAAGCACATTGCAATTTTCTTTCCCAGCCAATCCCGGTATTGGGGTGACAATTCTGGAGAGCTAAAATACATTGTTGTTAGCTTGCTGCAAGTCTCTGGGCAATGAACAAAGTAGTCGAGTGGCCAGTGAGGGAGCAGGGTAAAGATGGGGAGGGGACAGAGTGGGAGGTGTTGGAGGATATGGGGACCAGGAGCCCCTGGGGCTGCCCAGGCCACTGACTGATCTGCTTACAATCATCAGAACTTCCCCTCTCCGGCCCTCCCAACCCCCGGGGAATGAAGACTGTTTTGCTCTCCTAGATCAGGAAGAACAAGACTTCCTTATCTGGTGGGAGAGGGTTGGTCAATACCACCTCTCAGGAGAGAGGAGAAGGGATCCAAGGGAGCCAAGAGAACCAGAAACCCAGCAGGTAGCACCATTCTTGGGGAAAGCCTAGGAAGAAGAGGGCAGGCTCCATCCAAGGCCCCCAGGGTTCCAGGAGTCCGGATGGGCGGATGGGCGGTGGATTCAGACTTCATACCCTCCCACCAATGCTTCAAAGCATTGGTGCTTGTGACTGGTGTGAATTTTTTTACTTTGTCTTTATGAGATTTTTCTAGACCTGGCTCCTAAAAAGCTATGAAAGCCAAACAGCTACTCAAGCTACAGCTATCTCCAATCCCCTTCCCCGAGTCCCTACTTGCCATTCCTCTCACCTGGATATATTTTATTTGGGGTCTGCTGCAAAACCCATGCTTCTTTCAGGGCTTTCATTCTGTGCTTCTCCTTGTTCTAGAACAGTTGTTTTCTTGTATCTGGTAAAAACCAAGTTGCGCTTCTCTAATTTACTTTAACAATCTCCACCTGGGCTGCAGCCACAATGAGCACAAGTTTAGTGATATTAGGAGCACAATGAAACACCTGGTAAGAGGGATCTGCGAGTTCTGGAACCTCTAATTTGGGTTTAGACCAGGATGTTGTCCTAACCTAAGTTAGGGTTGCCATGGTTTGGTTTGGTCCAGAAAAGTCCATGGCTTTGTCACAATGCTCACTGGTAAGAGACATGGCCTTAGAGGAGTTTTAGACATTTTAGCCCAGTGCTATGGTTCAAATGTGGTCTGTCCTTCCAAAACTCATGTCGAAATTTGATTCCCAATGCAGTGGTATTGAGAGGTGGTGGGAGAGATTAAGACCACTCTCACTAGACTAGATTAATTCTCATGGGTATGAATTCTTGCTCTGGTGACTCAATTAATTTCCTTGAGAGCAGATTGTTACAAAGTGAGCCTGCCCCTCATGTTTTGTCTCTTCACATGTGCTCACTTGCCATTCCACTTTTCTACCATGAGATGAAGCAGCACTGCTGCCATGCTGGTGGACTTCCCAACCTCCAGAACTATGAGCCGAAATAAATTTCTTTCCTTTAAAATTATTCAGGTACAGGTGTCCTGTTACAGCAATAGAACACAAAGACACCCAGATTCTGGTTTTTCAGTTTCATTCTCCCAAGCCAGATCACTTTAGGTCATGGAACCAATCAAGTCAGACACTTTCCTACATAACTGATGAGTTTCATTCAATTCAACAAAATTTTCCTTAGCAGAACTTTATATTGTGGAGGAACAGGCAGTTCTAGAATAGAGGAAAAAGAGTTCTGGCTGATGGATAAGTGATCTGGATTCCGGGTTTGATGGGACCATTCACTATGTGACTCTGGACAAGTTACTTCTCCTCCTTGGATCTCGGTTTCTTCATGAGTAAAATGAAATGTGTAGGTTCCATCAGCAGTTGCCAAATTTTCCCCCTCCTGAGCCATGTATTTTTCAAAAGTTTGCTTGCCAATAAATATGTTGATTATACAATAATTCATTTCCTCACTTTAGTAGCCAAAGTTACACCTGCCAATGAGAACTCCTGATCAGCAGAAGATAATGACCATTATAACCAGAAAGAAATTGCAATTTACTGAGCTTGTGCCACATGCCACCTCATCCTTGGGTCATCCTAGAATTTCTTTGAGGACTTTGAATTCACTTGAAGACTTTTCTCCATTCCTACTTTACTATCTTATACCATTCTTAGAAGCTACTGAAGTAGATGATCCTTAAGTTTCTATTATCTCTATGCAGCCCCAGGAGTCCCTGCTTCCTTTGCCTGCTCCACTTTGCTTGCTGCCTCCAAGCCTGGCTCTCCAGTTTCTGTTGCACTGCTATACAGACTTCCTAAGTCATGGCTCCCTGTTTCTCTGGGTCATTTCTCCATAGTAGTAGGGACTTGGTGAAGTATGAACTAGAATCCAGAAACCCTCTAAAGACAGGCAAGAGGGCCCAGGGCAAGGATCCTCATTGTAGTTCAGTCGAGCCCAAGCTCCAATGCCCTTTTGGTCCTCCTTCCTCTATTCAGTGGATCATTCAGAGTGTTAATGAACGACCTGCTTTCCTATCCTACCCAAAACAATACGCACTCCTGGGAAATATGCTCTCCTGAGATTTGGGGATACAGAAAACAAAGGAAAATATGAAATGTATTTTGGATTGGAAAGTGGAAAATTCCAGGGTCATATGCCAATTTAAGGTAAGCATGCTTAGCTTGGGAACAGTCCCCACTCTTCTAAACTAGGTCACCCTATAACCAGATAGTTCTCAGCCAGAAAGAGAGGTCGAAGGCCCTTTGAGGGTTTATCCCTCTCCTCCATCTTCCTGTTTTTCTCCATCTGTCTCTCTACCCACTCAGGCATAACTCCATCTAGGTAAAGTTAAGCTGTAAAGTGGTAAGGGACCTTAGAGATAAATTTTTAGAACCTTTGTGATATAGACAAAGAAACCAAGACCCAGAAGAGTAAGGGTCTTGACCTAAGCTACACAACAGGTGAGTGGTAAAGCTTCGAATTGGGGCCTATAGCTAAGGGTTGAAGGGGACCTTATAAAACAAAGAGGATATCCTAAATGTGTTAGGGGAGGGGGTGCAGAAAGCAGGTCAAGACCCATAATCTGGACTTTGTGGCCCCAACAAATGTTGATTTGCCTGGTAGACTCTTGGCACTGACACACAGAGTATCTCTCAGAAATAGAAAATCTGCCTCTGGGCAATTCTTTTGGAGCTTGAAGCCTGTGCACATTTAATTTTCTCAAAATAAAATCCTACAATAGGCAAAGCCCTGTGGGAACAAGGCTAAGGGCAGGCCCTGAGGGAGGTAGCTCAGAGAAGACAATTAAGAAAGCCCCCATTAACAAACTTTGGAAACTATACAATTTACAAAACCCAGTTATAGTTTACAAAAGGTATTCTTGCCTCCTTCCATGTATTCTACAGACTGATTGTTGTCAGACATGCTCCATGACATAGAAATCTGACTTTGTTAGTCCCCCTCCCAGAAACCACCCATGAATCTCTAAAGGCTTTTTGAGATTAGACCCAAACTCCTGAGCACACCATTCAAGTCCTCAAGTGACATTCCCCGGTTCATTTTGTTCCACCCAACCCTACCTGAACCATCCACAGATACCTTTTTCACTCACGTTATATGAATTATATCTCAAGCCTCCAAACCATTGTACATGCAAGTCCACTGCTTGAAATGCCTTTCTCTACATTTTGATTACTGATTATCATTCAAGATTTAACTCCAAGATCACCTTCTATTCTATTTGGCTTTTAAAAAAAATAATAGCTTTATTGAGACAATATTTGTATGTTATACAAATTGGCCCATTTAAAGTACAATTCTATGATTTTCAATAAATTTGCAGAATGGTGTCCTCTACCACAATCAATTTTAGAGCATTATCATCACCCAAAAAGAAACCCGTGTCCTTTAGCCATCACCCCCCAATCTCTTCATTCTTCTAATACAACTTTTAGCAAACAAACATTACTGTACTTTCTGTCTCTATAAATTTGCATGTTCTGGACATTTCATGTAAATGAAATCATACAATATATAGTCCTTTTTAACTGCCTTCTTTCACTTAGAATGCTTTCAAGGTTATTTTATATTTGACATGTATTACTAATTCATTCTTTTTTGTGGCTGAATAATGCCTGTTGTGTGGATATACCATGTTTCATTTATTCATTCAACAATTCACAGATAATTGAGTTGTTTCTACTTTGGGGCTACTATGAATAATGTTGCCATGAACATTGCTATACAAGTTTGTTGTAGATGTGTTTTCATATATCTTGGGTGTATACCTAAGAGTAGAATTGTTGGGTTATATGGTAACTGTTTAACATTCTAAGGAATGGCCAGAATATTTTCTGAAGTGGCTAAAACATCTTACCTTCCCAACAGCAATGCCTGAAGATTTCAGTTTCTCTATATCCTTACCAAAACTTGTTATTTTTGGTTTTTGTCTTTAAAATAGGTATTCTAGTGGGTATTAAGTGTTATCTCATTTTGGTTTTGACTTGCAGTTCTTTAATTAAAGATGTTAAGTATCTTTTCAGGTGTTCATTGGCCATTTGTATATCTTCTTCGGAGAAATGGCTATTCAAACCCTTGGCCCATTTTTTTAAAAGACTATTTTTAGAGCCATTTCAGGTTCATAGCAAAGTTGAACAAAAGGTAGACACTTCCCCGCACACATACAGCCTCCCCACTATTAACATCCTGCACCAGAATGGTACGTTTGTTACAATCCTTGAACCTACACTGACACGTCATTATTGCCCAAGTTTTTTGTTTACACTAGATTTATTCTTAGTGTCGTACATTCTGTAAGTTTTGACAGATGTATAATGACATGCATCCACCATTGTAGTATCATACAGAATAGTTTCATTACCCAAAAAATTATTTGTACCCTATCTAGTCATCTCTCCCTCCCTCTGAACCACTGGCAATCACTAATCCTTTTACTGTTTCCATAGTTTTACCTTTTCCAGAATATCATAGTTGAAATCATACTTTATGTAGCCTTTTCATATTGGCTTCTTTCACTTAGTAATATTGCTTTTAAGATTCCTCTGTACATTTTTATGACCTGATAACTCATTGCTTTTTGTGTTAAATAATATTCCATAGTCTGGATGAATCATAGTTTATTAATCTACTCATCTACTGAAGAATATTTTGATTGCTTCCAAGTTTGGGCCATTATGAATAAACTGCTATAAACAATCAAGTGTAGATTTTTGTGTAGATGTAGGTTTTTGACTCATTGGGTAAATATCAGAGAATGTGATTGCTGGATTTTACGGTGAGAGTATGTTTAGTTTTGTAAGAAACTGCCAAACTGTCTTTCAAACTAGCTGTACCATTATTTTGTCTTCCCAACAGCACTACATGAGTTTCTGTTGCTTCATGTCCTCTCCCAGGCTTTGGCATTGTCAGTTTTGGATTTTGACCATTCTCATAGGTTTGTAGTGGTATCTCATTGTTCTCATTTGCACTTCTCTAATGACTTATGACTTCTTTTAATATGTTCATTTACCATCTGCGTATGGTCTTGGTGAGGTGTTTGTTCAGATCTTTTGCCTGTTTTTTAAATCTAGTTGTTCATTTTCTTTTTGTTGAGTTTTAAGGGTTCTTGGTATATTTTGGTTAATAGCCCTTTATCAGATGTGTCTTTTACAGATAGATTTCCCCCAGTCTGACTTCTCTTCTTATTCACTTGATAGTGTTTTTCACAGAGCAGAAAAAAGTTCAGTTTATTGATTCTTTCTTTTATGGATTGAAACTTTGGTGCTGAATTTGTCACTCAAGATCATCTAAATTTTCTCCTATAGTGTCTTCTAGGACTTTTAGAATTTTGTGTTTTACATTTAGGCTTTGATTAATTTTGTGTGAATTTTTTGGTGAAGGATATAAGGTCTTTTTCTACATTTATTTGTTTGTTTTTGCATGTATATATCCAGTTATTCCAGCACTGTTTCTTGAGAAGACTACTGCTACATTGTATTGCCTTTGTTTCTTTGTCCAAGATCAGTTGACTGTATTCATATGGGTCTATTTCCAGACTTTCTATTCTGTTCCACTAGTCTATTTGTCTATTGTTTCAACAGTGTCACACTGTCTTGGTTACTGTAGCTTAATAGGAAATCTTGAAGTCAGTTAGTGTCACTTTTCCAGCTTTGTTCTTCTCCTTCAATATTGTGTTGTCCATTCTGGGTCTTTTGCCTTTCCATACAAATGTTAAAATGGGTTTCTCAATATTCACAAGGTAACTTTCGGGATTCTGATTGAGATTGCATTGAAATTTAGGAAGAAGTGACCTCCTGACAACATTAAGTCTTTTCTTCCATGAACTTGGAATAGCTCTACAGTAATTTAGTTCTTTGATTTTTCTCATTTGAATTTTATAGTTTTCCTCATACAAATCTTGTACGTATTTTATTATACCAAAGTATTTCATTTTGGGGGAGTGAAAAATGTAAATTATATTCTTTTAATTTTGAATTCTACTTGTTCTTTACTGGTATAAATGAAAACGATTTACTTTTGTATACTGAACTTCTACCCTACAATCTTGCTATAATCACTTATTAATTCCAGAAGCTTTTTTTGGTCTGTTCTTGCTTTCAGATTTTCTACATAGACAATACTATCACCGGCAAAAAGAGACAGTTTCGTTTCTTTGTTCCCAATTGTTACACAATTTATTTTATTTTATTATTTATTTTACTATAGCATTAGGTAGGATTTTCAGTACAATATTGTAAAAGAGTGGTATGAGGGGGCATTCTTCCTTTGTTGTTCATTGTAATGGGAAAGCATCCAGTTTTTCACCATTAAGTATGATGTTAGCTGTCAATTTTTTGTAGATGTTTTTTATCAAGTCGAGGACGTTCCTTTCTGTTCCTGGTTTGCTTGGAGTTTGTATCAGGTAGATTTTGGATTTTGTCACATGCTTTTCCTGCATCTATTGTTATGATCACCTTTTCTTCTTTAATCTGTTGATGTGATGGATGACATTATTGATGTTTGAATGTTGAACCAGCCAAAGATATCTGAGATATCTTGGTCATGATGTAGAAATCTTTTTATGCATCATTGGATAAGTTTGCCAATATTTTATTAAGGATTTTTTCATGAATGTTCATGAGAGATGCTGGTCTTTTTTTGTAATGTCTTTGTCTGGCTTCAATATTAGGGTAATGGTGGCCTCATGGAATGAGTTTGGAAAAATTTCCTCCACTTTTGTCTTCTGAAAGAGAATGTAGAGAATCGGTATAATTCCTTCCTTCGATGTTGGTAGAATTCACCAGTGAACTCATCTGAGCCTGGGTTTGCTGTAAAAAGTTTTAAAATTATTTATTTAATTTCCTTAGTAAATATAAGGCTATTCAAGTTGCCTCCTATTTCTAGTGTGACTTTTTATAGATTGTGTCTTTCAAAAAATTGGTCCTTCTCATTTAGGTATTAAATTTGTGGGCATTGAATTGTTTACAACGTTCCTTTATTATCCTTTTAATGTCTATGGAATCTGACTGATACACTCTTTCACTTCAGATATTAATAATTTGTGTCTTCTTGCTTCTTTTTCAGTTAGCCTGTCTGGAGGTTTACTGAACTTGCAGATCTTTCCAAAGAACTAGCTTTTTGTTGTATTGGTTTTCTCTATTTCCCGTTTTTTATTTTATTGCTTTCTGATCTAAATTTTGTTATTTCTTGTGCTTACTTTGAATTTAATTACTACTTGTTTTCTAACTTCCTGAAGTGGAAGTTTTGATGATTGATTTTAGATCTTTTTTCTTTTCTAAAATATTCATTCAAAGGTACAAGTTTCCTGGATACACTGTTCTTGTTGCATTCCACAAATTTTGGTAAGTGGTATTTTCATTTACTTCAAAATATTTTTAAAATTTCAAAATATTTTTAAAATTTCTCATTTTCTTACCAGTGTGTTGTTTAATATCCAAATATTTGAAAATTTTCTAGCTATCTTTATTCATTTCTAGCTTAATTACATTTTAGGCTGAAGGCAGATGCTTTATGATTTCTATTCTTTTTTTAATTTTAATTGAAAATCATAAATTTACATAGGGCAATATTGTTTGATTCATTCTGTTATTTTTTTCCCTTCCCCCCCACCCCTCCCACCCCTCTTTTCCCTCTATACAGTCCTTCCTTTCTCCATTCTTACCACCCACCTTATCCCTAACCCTAAACCTAACCCTAACCCTAACGCTAACCCCTCATACCCCCCCTTATATGTCCTCATCCGCTTATCAGCGAGATCATTCGTCCTTTAGTTTTTTGAGATTGGCTTGATTTCTATTCTTTTTTTTATTGTAAACAAATGGGATACATGTGATTTCTATTCTTTTAAATTTGTTAAGGTATATTTTAGAGTTCAGACTATGCTCTATCTTGGTCAATGTTTGATGTGAGCTTGGAAAGGATGTCTTTACTGATTTCCTGCCAGCTAGAGTGGTCCATTTCTAACAGAGGAGTGTTGAAGTCTAAGCCTTCAACTATAATAGATTTGCTTATTTCTTTTCACAATTCTGTCAGTTTTTTTTCTTTTTTCCTTTTTTGATGCTGGGGATTGAATCCAGGGCCTTGTGCATGCAAGGCAGGCATTCTACCAACTGAGCTATATCTCCGGTCTAATTCTGTCAGTTTTTACCTCGTGGATGTTGACACTCTGTTGTTAGGCACATACACATTAAGGATTGTTATGTCTTCTTGGAAAATTGACCCTTTTATCATTATGTAACACCCATCTTTATGTCTGATAACTTTTCTCAGTTTTAGGTTTGCTCTGTATGAAATTTTTTAAAAGTGTTTTTAATTATAGTTGAAACAATACTTTCACATATTTATGGGGTACAGTGTGACATTTCCATATCTGCATACAATGTGTCATGATCATAGCAGGGTAATTGGCATATCTGTTGCCTCAGACACATATCATTTCTTTGCATTGGGAATATCCCCTCTAATAACTACTCAGAAACATTCAAGTAATTGTTGTCCACCATAGTTATCTTATTGTGTTATATAACATTAGAAGTTATTCTTTGTATACAACTGTATTTCTATACACTTACTAACCATCCTCTCTCCATCACTCCCGCCTCCACACATACCCCTCTTAGGCTTTGATAATCACTATTTTGTTCTATACTTCAAGATCAACTCTTTAGCTTCCACTTATGAGTAGAGGGGATGTTTCCCAGAACAAAGAAATGATGTGTCTGAGGTGGTAGATATGCCAATTACCCTGATATGATTATTACATTGTATACATGTATTTGCCTTTCTTTACCTGATATATTGTTTGACATAATATACTCTAGTTTCACCCATGTTGCTGTAAATTCTGTAATGACAGAAATGACAGAAGTTTGTTCTTTTTATGGACAAATACATATATATATATATATATATATATATATATATGAATATCACATCTTCTTCATCCAGTCATCCATTGATGAACATCTAGGTTGATTCCATATCTTGGCTATTGTGAACAGTGTTGCAATAAATATGTGAGTGCAGATGTGTCTTTGACATACTAATTTCAATCCCTTTCAATATATACTCAGTAGGGGAGTGCTGGTTCATATGGTATGTCTATTACTAGTTTATATAAAATGTAATATAATATAGTTGCTTAAACTTTTTTTGATTAATGTTAATGTGGTGTATCTTTCTCCATCCCCTTACTTTTTTTGTATTTTAAAATATTTGTTCTTTTTAGTTATCTATGACAATAGAATGCATTTTGACATATTATACATATATGCAATATAACTTCCTATTCTTGTGGTTGTACATGATGTGGAATTTCACTGGTGGTGTATTCATATATGAAAAAAACTATATCCGATTCATTCTACTCTCTTTCCTATTCTCATCTCCCTCCCTTCCCTTCCTTCCCCTTTGTCTAATCCACAGTACTTCTATTCTTATCCCCTTATTTTTAATCTTTGTGTTTGTATTAAAAGTGAATTTCTTAAAGAAAACACATATTTGAGTCTTATTTTTTGATTCACTTTGACAAGCTCTTTTAATTAGGGTATTTAGACTCTTGATGTTTAAAGTGATTGTTGATATAGTTGAATTAACATCTACCATATTTGTTACTGTGTGCTATTTATTACCCTTGTTCTTTTTTTCAGTTTTTGTCTTCCAGTCTTTTTCTGCCTCTCATGGTTTTAATTTAGCATTTTATGATTCCATTTTCTTTCCTTTTGTTGTATATCAAATACACTTAATTTTTACTTTTTAATGGTTGCTCTAGAGTTTGCAATAAGCAAATGCATATTATATACATTTATAATTGATCTAAATCTAATTTCAGATAATAGCATATCACTTCAAGGGGTACTGCAAGTACCTTATAATAACTAAATAATCCCAATACCTCCTCATATCACTTGGATCATTACTGTCATTCTTTTCACTTACCAATAAGCCTATATCAAATACATTATTGATATTATTTGAACGAACAGGTATATGTTCAAACAATTAAGAATAGAAAGTTTTTTATTTGACTTTATCTTATGCCTTCTCCAATGCTACTCCTTTCTCTATTGTAGACCTGAATTTGTTTTTCACTTTTGTGGTGCTGGGGATCGAACCCAGGACCTTACATATGCTAGGTGCTCTACTACTGAACAACACCCAAAGTCCCTAGACATTGAAGTTTCTGTCCTGTATCATTTTCCTTCTCTGTGACAAACTTCTAACATTTATTTTGTGGCAGTTCTACTGGCAACAAATTTTTTCAATTTTTTTTGTCTAAGTTTTTTTTTTTTTTTCACTTTTACAGGATAATTTTACAGAGTACAGAATTCTAGATTGGTCTTGTCGTTGGTTTTATTTTTTCCTCTCAGCATTTTATTTATTTATTTTCATTTTTTATTTTTGGTACTAGAGGTTGAACCCAGGGGTGCTTTAACACTAAGTTGCTGAGGCTGACCTCAAACTTGAGATTCCCCTTCCTCAGCATCCCGAGTTGCTGGGATTATAAGTTATGTGTCACCACGTTCAGCTGTCTCAACACTTTGAATATTTTACCCCACTCTTTTTTTGTTTGCACATTTTCTTTCTGAAGAGAAGTCAGTGTGATTCTTACCTTTCCTTTCTATAGGCAAGGTGAATTTTCTTCTGGCTCCTTTCTGTATTTTTTCCTTGTCTTTGATTTCTTTGGTTTAACTATGATATACTTGCATGTGTTTTTTGTTTTTGGCATTTATCCTGCTATGTGTCATCTGAGTTTCCTGGATCTGTGATTTGGTGTCTGACATTAATTTGGGTGGAATCCTCACATATCATTACTTCAAATGTTTCTTTTGTTTTTTCGTCTTTTTCTTCTTTTATGTTAATTACTCATTATACCTTTAGTAGTTGTCCCACCATTCTTGGATATTCTGCTTTATTTTTTTCAGTCTTATTTTTGCTTTGCTTTTCTTAGCAGTTTTTATTGACTTAGCTCAGACATTCTTTCCTTAGCCACGTTCAGATTCCTAATGATCCTGTCAGAGGCATTCTTCATTTCTGTTACAGTGGGTTTTTTGGTTTTGTTTTATAGTGCTGGGGATGGAACCCAGGAACTCACACATGTTAGGCAAATACTCTGCCATGAGCTGCATCCCTAGCTGTTATAGTGTTTTTTTTTATTGCTAGGATTTCTTTTTGATTCTTAGAATTTCCATCTTTCTACTTACTTTGCCCGTCTGTTCTTGCATGTCATTCATTTCATCCATTAGAGGCCTTAGCATATTTTTCATAATTGTTTTACTCCAAGTCTGATAATTCCAGCATCCCTGCCACAACTGAGTCTTGTTCTGATGTTTGGTCTTGTTCTTCAAATTACAGGGTTTTTTTTTGTTGTTGGTATTTTTGCCTTTTAGTATGTCTTGCAAGTTTATGTTGAAAGCTGAATGTGATGTACTGAGCAAAGGGAACTCTAATAAATAGGCCTAAGTAAATAGTGGTGTGGTAATAAGGTGTGGAGGGAGATGAAAAACATTCTGTAGTCCTATGATTAAGCCTCAGTCTTTACTGAACCTGTGCTTTTGGGCTGTAAACTTCACAAGTACTTCTCAGTTCTTTTCACCTCTGTGAAATAGGCTGACTAGAGTGGGCTGGAGTTGAGCATTTCTTTTTCCCCAGGTCAGTTAAGCTCTGATAAACCCCAGTAGTTTAAGCTCTGCTAAAATATTTTTTCTGGAGTAACAGACAGGCCTTGTTAAGAAGAATAGAATGCCCTAAAGTATTTCAAAATGGCGAATTTCTCCTTCCCTCTGCTGGAAACATAAGGTTTTTTTTTTCCCCCTCCAATTTTCACTTGGAGAACATGGTAGAGCTCCTAGAGGTAAAATTAAAAAAATGCGAGGTTGGGGGGAATGCTTCTATGCTTGGGCACCCCCTGGAGTCTTTAGCTCTCTGACTTGTGTACATGAGCCTCCAGCAGTTTGTCAGTTACAGTTTAGATTGTACTACTCCAGTGCTGGTTCCCATAGAATTTTCTGCCCTGGTATTGTGATCTTCCATATTCTCTTGTCTGTCTAAATTTTTGGTGCATTTTCTCTGGTGACTCTAAGAACAATTATTGATTTTGTAAATGTTGGTGAGGATGTGGGGAAGAGTACATTCATACATTGCTGGTGAGACTGCAATTTGGTGCAGCCACTCTGGAAAGAAGTACGGAGATTCCTCATAAAACTTGGAACGGAACCACCATTTGACCCATTTATCCTACTCCTTGGTCTGTATCCAGAGGACTTAAAATCAGCATACTACAGAGACACAGCCATGCCAATGTTTGTAGCAGCACAATTCACAATGGCTAAGCTACAGAACCAACCTAGGTGCACTTCAACAGATGAATGGATAAAGAAAATATGGTATATATACACAATGGAGTATTACTCAGCCATAAAGAAAAATGACTTTATTTGCCAGTAAACAGATATAACTGGAGACTATCATGTTAACTGAAATAAGCCACTCCAAGAAAGTCAAAGGTCAAATATTTTTGTTGATATGCAGAAGCTAATCCAAAGTAAGGTGGGGAGGGATAAAAGAAGAAAGATTAGTAGAGTAGACAAAGAGGAATAAAAGGAAGGGAGGAGAGATGGGATAGGGAAAGACAGTGGAATGACTCTGACCTAACATTTGTATGTACATATATGAAATATCACAGTGAATCTCACCATCAGTGTACATCCACAAGATACTAATTAAGAAAAAAAACTGTAAGTAAATAGCAGGAAGATCAATAGAGTAGAGGAAAGGGAACAGGCAGAAGAGAGGGAAGGGGAAGTACTGGGGACTGAATTAGAATAAATTATATTTTATGCTTTTATAATTATATCACAATGAATTCTATTGTCATGTGTAACTAAAAAGAATAAATTAAAAAAAGAAAAAAGTTTCAAATTCAAACTTAAAATATAGTTTTAGAATTATTTTCTTTGATCTTACATTTGCTTCTCTTATAGTAAAATCTTAGTTCCTTGTTGACATCAAAATAATTATCCATTTATTTCATAATTTAACTATGTATATGTGTATGCATATATATATCCATAAAACTATCAATGTGGGATGGGGTTGTAGCTCAGTGGTAGAGCGCTTGCCTAGTATGTGTGAGGCAAGGGTTCGGGTTCAATCCTTAGCACCACATAAAAAATAAATAAAATAAAGGTATAAAAAGACAATAACATTATAAAAAAATCAATATTACTAACAGTATAGCTGCCAAGTAAAAAAAAAAAAAGAATTATTGATTTTTCAGTTAGTTTAGCTTTTTATTTATTGTTAGGACAGAGTGACAACTTCTAAACTCCTTACATTTTTGTTTGTCTTTCTATTGCAGAATCATATGAATTCTTTATATATTCTGGATATTCAGCCCTTATTAGATAAATAATTTACAAATATTTTCTACCATTCTATGGGTTGTCTTTTATTCTCACTGGTATCCTTTGAAGAACAAAGTTTTAAATTATTTTATTATGGTCAAATACATGTAACATAAAATTTACAACTTTAAACATTTCAAATGTTTATTTCAACATCATTAAGTGCTTTCATATTGTGGAACCCCCACCATCATCCATCTCCAGAACTTTTTTGTCTTCCTGAACTGAAATTTGGTACCCATTAAACAATAACTCTCCATTTTCTCCTCCTTTCAGCTCATGGCAACCGCCATTCTGCTTCCAATCTCTGTTAGTTCAACTACTCTAGGTACCTCATAACCATGAAATCATATACTATTTTCTTTTTGTGCCTTTTAAAAAAACTGAACATAGCTAGGTTTACCGTGCATGCCCATAATCTCAGTGGCTAGGAAGGCTAAGAAGGCAGGAGGATTGCAAGTTCAAAGCCAGCCTCAGCAAATTTTTGAGGTCCTGAGCAACTTAGTGAGACCCTGTCCCAAAATAAAACACTAAAAAAGGGCTGGGGAATGGCTCAGTGGTTAAGCACCCCTGGGTTCAATCCACAAGTACCAAAAACAAAATAAAACAAAACGAAACTGAGGATAATGTCTTCAAAGTTCATCCATTTTGGCATATATGCCAGAATTTCCTTCTTTTTAAAGACTGAACAATATTCTATTGTATGTATATACCACAATTTGTTTATCAATTCATCTATAAATGAACATGTGGGTTTTTCCCATCTTTTGGCTATTGTGAATAGTGCTGCTCTGAGCATTGGTGTGTAAATATCTGCTCAAGTCTCCAAATTCAATTCTTTTGGGTATACACCCAGAAAAAAAAGCTTTTAATTTTTATGAAGTCCAATTTATCTATTGTTTTCTTTTGTAGCTTGTGCTTTTAAAATCACATCAAAGAAACCAATGCCTAATCTAAGGTCATGATTTGCTTCTATACTTCCTTCTAAGAGTTTTATAGTTTTAGTTCTTACATTTAAGTCTGTGCTTTGAGTAAATTTCTGTCTGTAATATCATTTAGGGGGTCCAACTTCATTTTTGTTCATGTGAATGTCCAGTTGTCACATCATCGTTTGTTGAAAAGACTATTTTTTTCACTAAATCATCTTGACGCCTTTTCTCACAATCAACATTAAATGTACCCCATTTGTTTACAATGAATCAAAATAAATAAATTATAAAAAAACATTAAATGTAAATTTTTAATGGACTCTCAATTTTATTCTATTGATCTATATGTACAGTTTTATGCTAGTACCACCCTGCCTTGATTGCTGTAGATTTGTAGTGGATTTGAAATCAGGAAGTGTAAGTACTTCAACTTTGCTATTCTTTTTTTCAAAATTGTTTTGGCTATTCTAGTTCTCTTGCATTTCTATGCAAATTTTATAATCAATCTGTCAATTTCTACGAAGAAAATGCAACTGGAATTTTGATAGGAATAGTGATGAATTTGTAAGTAAATTTAGAGACATTGCTATCTTAACAATATTAACTCTTCTGATCCATGATGATGGGATGTGTTTCCATTTATTTATGGTTTCTTTCAACAATAATTGTACTTTTCAGAACTTAAGTTTTATACTTCCTTTGTTGAATTTATTCCTAAGAAATTTGTGTACTTTTTGATGCTATTGTAAATGAAATTGTTTTATTGATTTTTATTTTCAGATTGTTTATTGTGAGTGTCTAGAAATAAAATTGATCTTGTGTCTTGAAACCTTCTGAACTAATTTGTTACTTCTAATAGTCTTTTTGTAAGTTCCTTAGGATTTTCTGTGTACATGATCATGTCATCTTAAAACAGAGGTGGTTTTATTTATTTCTTTCCAATCTGGATACCTTTTCTTTTTTTTGTCTAATTGGCCTGGTTGGACCCTCAGGTATAATGTTGAATAGATACAATGACAGCAGACATTGTTGCTTCATTTCTGATCTTAGAGGGAAAGCAATCAGTCTTTCACCAGGAAACATGATGTTAGACTTGGGCTCTTTTATAGATGGCTTTCATCACATTGAAGAAATTCCTTTCTATTCCTAGTTTGTTGAATGTTTTTATCATAGAAGAATGCTATGTTTTTGTCGACTGTGTTTTCTTCATCTTTTGAAATGATCATGTGGTTTTTTTTCTTTTATTCTATTGACGTGGTATATTACACATCAGATGTTAAATCAACTTCACATTCCTGGAATAAATCCTACTTGGTCATCATGTGTCTAATCTTTTGTATATATAACTGGATTCAATTTGCTGGATTCTGTTGCAGAGTTTTACATCAATATTCATTAAAGATATTGATCTGTACTTTTCTTATGATATATTTGGCTGG
The DNA here is from genome assembly GCF_902686455.1 of Sciurus vulgaris. Lineage (NCBI taxonomy): Eukaryota > Metazoa > Chordata > Mammalia > Rodentia > Sciuridae > Sciurus > Sciurus vulgaris. The sequence goes on along the minus strand of NC_136471.1, from coordinate 75,791,470 downwards.
TTTTGGTATCAGGGTAATACTAACTTCATAGAATGAGCTGGGAAATATTCCCTCCTGTTCTGGAAAAGTTTGTAAGAATTGGTATTAATTATTTTTAAAGTATTTGGTAAAATTCACAAGTGAGGTTATTTGAGTTGGGATGGGGTAATGATTTAATTAATAATTCTATCTCTTGTTACATTTCCACTTAAATTTTATGTCTTGAATATGTTTTGATAGTTCGTGGCTTTCTAGAAATTTTTCTATTTTATCTAAATAATCTAATTTAGTGCCATACAATTGTTCATAGTATTCCTTTGTGCTTCTTTTATTTCTGTAAGGCTAGTGCTGATATCTCATCTTTAGCCTCAATTTTACTTATTTGAGTCTTCTGTCTTGTTGCCTTGGGTAGTTAAGGGTTTATCAATTTTGTAGACCTTTTCAAAGAACTGACTTGGGGTTTCACTGATTTTTTTCCATTGTTTTTCATTCTCTATTTTCGTTCTAATCTTTGATATTATCTTCCTTATGCTTACTACTGGTTTAATCTGCTTCTTTTTTCTAGTTTATTTAGGTGGAAAGTTAGGTTATTGATTTAAGATCTTTATTTTTCATTTTTTCATTGAGAGAACATTCACAGATCACAAAATTCACCCTTTGAACAATTAAGATACAATTAAGTGTTTTAAATATATTTCTAATGTTATACAACCATTGGTATTATCTAATTCCTGAACATTTTCATAGTCCCCCCAAATAAACTCTGTACCTAGTAGCAGTCTCTCTCCTCACCCCATGCCCTAGTCCATGGTGATTGGTAATCTACTTTGTCTTTTTAAATTTGCCTATACTGGACATTTCATATACAGTGTTTTTGGATGACAGTTATTTTCTTTCATCACTTTTAATATGTTATCCCACTGCCTTCTGACCTCTGTTATTTCTGGTAGAAGTCAACCATTAATCTTACCAGAATTTCTCTTGCACAAGATGAGTCATTTCCTTTTGTTTCAAGATTTTCTTTCAAGATTTCCCTTTATTTTGGGTTTTCAACATTTTGACTGTGGTTTAATTGGGTATATTTCCTTGTCTTTATCTCACTTTTTATTTGTAGAGTTTCTTGGATATGGAGATTAATGTTTTTCTTCAAATTTGAGAAGTTTTTTTATTAATTTTTAATATTTCCTTTGGTCCCATTGTCTTTATGGAATCCCATTGCATATATTTTGGTGTGCTTAATGGTGTCCCACATTTCTCTGAGGCTCTGACCATTTTTTAATACCATATTTTCAATCTTACTCAATTTGCATAATATATTAATCTATCTTCAAGTTTGCTGATTTTTTTCTTCTGCCACTTCAAATCTACTGCCAAGTCCCTCCATCGACTTTTAAATTTAGTTCTTATATTTTTCAAAGCAGAATTTCCATTTGGTTCCTTTTTGTTGTTTTTCTTTATTGATATTCTCTTTTTGACAGGACATTGTCATCATGCATTCTTTAAGTTCTTTTTTTAATATAATATATAATATAGTATGTAGATAGACAAAATATCTTTATTTTATTTATTTATTTTTATGTGATGCTGAGGATCGAACTCAGTGCCTCATACATGCTAGGTGAGTGCTCTACTACTGAGCCACAACCCCAGACCACTTTTAGTCCTTTAAGCATAGTTTTCTTTAGTTCTTTGAACATATGTAAAATAGCTACTTTATCTTGGAAGCACAACATCTGGCCCCCTCAAACTACTTTCTATTGCTCGCTTGTTTTCCTGTTTATGTGCCACAGTTTTCTGGTTTTTTTTTTTTTTTTTTTTTTTTTTTTTTTTGCCTTTCTCATAATTTTTTGTTAAAGCCTGGACATTTCAAACAATATATTATAGTAACTCCAGATGCTGTCACTAACTTTGCTAGGCTAGTTTAATAAAGACTATTTCTCTGCAGTATACAGCCTTTATGTTGCTCCTCAGAGGTCACAGTCTTGAGCATGTATGCAGTATCTGCCACGGTGATTACTGTGGTTTTAGCTGGGTTCTCTGTCTCTTTCCCTGAGATCCCTTTTGTAGCTTCTGGAAAATCTATTGCTAGTGACATCACACCCAACAATTACCCTCCACTAATTGCTTCTTAATTTCACCATTGTTTTTTTAAAGCAATGCCGAGTATAAATTATTCCACAATCTGATCCAATTAAATTTGGATTTAATTACCCATTGCAGGGGTAGAGGCTTTGAGGCTTCCTCACTTGTTCAGAGGGTTCTTCTTAGTCCCCTCCTTCCATTCTTTCTGTTAAAATTCTACCTGGTCTACCATTCTATAGTTGCTCCTAGAATCAGAGAACTCTCAACCCTCTCTTAATTGCTCACCACAAGAGCTTCCTTGTTCCTGACAATTCCTTTAGGCAAAAATGTCAACACTCCTTTTTCCAAATAAAAGTATTCCCTTAGGTAGAGCTAAGGAGCTGTCTATTCTTAAAGCTTGTATCTTCTCATGGGAAGAACTTCTACTCATTGCACTGGAGCTGGATATAAGTAGCCTGCTTTCCCCAGAGTGACACACCTGTCCTATGAGCAGTGTGCTAAGTTGGAATGGTAGCCAATGCTTTTCTTAACTTCTTTCCCAGCATGCAACCTCCACCCTATGAGTGAGAAGTATGGGATAGAAATTATCAGAGGAACAATATTACTGTCCTTCCATGCCTAAAGTAGAGATCCCTTTATTCAGTAGAGCTGAATAAAGGGAGGGCTCTCTAGTCCTTTTGGCCATGCTTGAGTGGAACAAAGCCTGTGCAACGTGGATCTAGTGAGGGTGAGAGATTCTAGCAGCCTATTCTTTCTAGATCAAACTGTTTCCCTCTAGTAGGAGCTGGAGAAAGAGAGAGCTCCATGGTTTTGGTCCCACCCAAACAAATATAGAACTTCATTATGCTGAGTTGGCAGGTAGGGATGGGAGCAAGTCAGGGTTCAAAGGCCATAGACTTTTGCTACTATTGCCAATATTTACTAGAGTTTCTTCACTAAATGTTATTCCATTTAGTAGGAGAATTAGATAATTTCCAGAGACTTAAAGTCTTTAAAATAAAATTTAGCAGTTAGTAGAGTTGTTTCTCCAGGGTTCACAGGGCTCTACACGTCCCTATTCTGGAGCTGGCACCTTTTGTGTTAAATTTGTAAATTTCCCCCACATAGACTTCTGTCTCTGACTCACAGACTGTCGTATGGCAGGAGGACCTCACCTAAGTAGGGCAATGGGAGAAGCCTCGAACCTGGAGCAAGACTTGGGTCCTGCACACTCTGCAAATATATCTATATAAGTGGCTCACACTTTAAGAAGGGTAAAGACAAAGTGGGAGATGGGGGATGAAGTGGAGCAAGTGAAGCCACCTCCCTACACTCCCCACACCAGATCTGTCCCCCAAGAGGTGATGGGGGTGGGAGATGAAACTCACAGAAGAGAGAAGCTTCAGGTCCCTATAGACAGGCAGATTGGAGTAGCTCACTTGGTTACCACAGGAAGGAGCCACAGGGAGGCTGATTTGGGTTGAACAGGACAAAGCCCTGTGTATGTTCAGAAAGGTGCGCCGAAAGGAGTGCCTCAGGAGGAAGTGAGCTTCCTGTCATCACTGTGGTTATTACCCAAACAAAGGACAGAGGCCTGTATGTGTAGGAGCCTCTGTCATTCATCTAGAGGATAGACCCCAGAACTTTGAGGACTACTGACCCTAAAATGCTCAGATCATTGGTGTTCAGAGGACAAGCTCTGCGCAGTCTTATGTGGTCCAGTCAGGTGGTTCAGAAAGACCCCAGGGACTACAGGCCTTTCTGGGGTTTCACAAAGGAGCACCATTCACATTTACTATTGCTCTAACCATCATTTTATTTGCCAACATTAATCTAGATCTTTATACTGAGTACCTGGTGCATATTCACCCTCCACCTACACCTTCCAGCAAAGCTTGGAGGAAGGGATGAGATTTCTCAAGGCATCTGCATTCCACTTTCTCTCCCTCCCCCTTCCAGCAAGCTCAGGAAATTGATTTTAATCCACCAGGCTCCCGTTGCTTAGCAACGGAAGCACCAGCTCCTAGCAACCAGGAGCCACAAAGATGCTGCAGAAAGAGGGGGCTGTCTAGGCCTTGCTCTTACTTAGTTATTGACTGCTGGCCTCCCCGATGTTTTTCTAATAGAGCATAGACACCCATCTTTTCTCAGGTGCTGGCTCTTGAAAAGCTGATAATTGAGGCAACTGAATAACCTCACCCTACACCATGAGGCCAGCCTGGAGCTTCTCTGAATCCCACCTCCTAGGCCAGTGGGAGGCAACTCCTGATCACAGCAGGGTGGCTCTAGGAAGTACCCACACTAAACAGGGACAGAGGCCATTGGCTGTGTTTGTTCCTCCAGGCTGGCCTGGTGGGTGAGAATGGGGCAGTCCAGGTTATTTTCACCCTGGGTGAGAGCAGTTCCTACCTAGGGTAAAGGTGGGGGCACACAGGAATCCCAGTTCATTTGAGCCTCAAGGTGGTGAGGGACCATACAAGAAAACTTGCTACTAGAGCTCAGAAAACAGAATCAGAGCCTGGATCAGTCCCATACGACCTTTCACAAAGTATGATCTGACTCCATGCCAGAACAAGGGATTCCGCCAACATGTCAGTATATGTGAGACAAACTGCCAGGCCCCTGTACAGCTCCTGAGGCTTCAGCCTCTTCCTAGCTGAAGAAATCTTCAGCTAAAATAGATTTCTCACCCCCAAACCCCCTCCCTCCTGTCTTCTGGTTGATTGCCAGTACAGGTTCTCCATTTGCTGAGCTTGATTTCCTGGAAGTTTTGTAAACAAGAGTTTGGAAGTGCACAGGAAAGACCTTTCTGGAATTCTGACTTTGTGCATGGGTGGTAATGGGTATCTTCCTTAGTCACAGAGTGCCTGGCCTCACAGGAGGTGCAGGTGCAAGCGTTCCCCACCACTATCCGGGACTTCAAGTCCTCATAGTGAGGCTGCCCCCAGGAGCAAACCACAGGAACTGGGGCCATGGGGAAACTGGAATCAGGGACCCTCCATCTCTCCCCTGGCTGAGTTCTGGGACAGAAACAAGCCTTCCATGAGGATCTTATTTTTTGTTTCTCTCCCTCCCCTCTTCTCCCTCCCAAGAAAAGGGCTTCTGGCCTCTACCTTCCATTGCCTGGCAACCAAACCTGCCACCACAGGCTGAGCAGAGCAGCACAGATGCTGTCAGAACGAGGGGGCTGAAAGATGGCTGTCTGTAGACACAGGCCACCTCTGGCTGCGACTCTGATGCTCACTACCACAGTCACCTGAACACAGGCTTTTCTCACCTTTCCAAAGTTGTTCTCCACGTGAAAGGTCTTTCAAAGGGGGACAGATAAGCCACATTTGGGTAAACACCTTCCCCATGCACTCTTCTCTATTTCATATGTAAAGCTTGTTATGGAAAATTTCAAGCCTGTAAACAAGTAGACCAGCATAATGAGCCCTGCTGTACACAACACCTGCTTCAGGGATTATCCCCTCCTGGCCACTCATCTTATCAATGCATCCCTAAGAATTTCAGAATGTAGCTCTGAAAAATAGCACCTCTTTAAACACCAGTACCATATCATTATAAAGACTAAAATAATTATCATCCCATAATACCATCAAATACCCAGTCCCTATCCAAATGTCTGTCTCATCATTGTCATGGAAGCCTTTAGTTTTTGTGGGGATATTTCCACTTTATTTCAGTCAGGATCTACATTAATCCAGCGTTACTCCATCAGTTTCCCCTCTTGAATAGACTGAAGTTACAGGAACTAGGATTGTCCCAGAACCATTGACCTTTGGGCTCCTCCTGAGACCACCATGAGCTCTGTCTTCCCCACTTCAGGCAACACTAGCTCCCAAGTTTCCAGATGAGACTGACATTCAAAGCAGTGAAATAAAGAGCTCTTTGTCACCTAGTGAGGGAGGGACATCCTGACTCCTGCATATACCCTGACCTTCACATTCTGCCACCTGCCCAGCCTGCAGGAAAGTGAGGGCAGGGGAGGCCTCCACCACTGACACCCCATGCCTGGTCCCGATCCCACCCAGCATCTGTCAAAGGCCAGTGCAGCCCCACCTTCTGTGATCTCCTCTCATCTCTGGCCCAGCTCTGTCCCCACAGGTGTACCCTTGTGTGTGAGTCCTCTCTGCCAAGTCCCGCGTAGAGGGGAAAAGGGTTAACTGCCAGAGGAGGATGTTGGTGGTTTTTCTATACATTACTCAAAAAACGTTTCTACTCAATAAACACACAAGAGCCAGTACTCTTTATGAGAGGGGGCGTGACGGGTCTGGCCATACCAGCTCTGGCCTCTTACAAGGACAACTCGTCCAACTCTCTTTTATTTATAGACACAAAGGGAAAGTGGGCAAGGACCGAGAGGAGCTTCTTCTGTGATGGACAGGATAGGGTGGAGTTAGGGAAACCATTCTCTTAGGGGGAAGGTTCCAGAAGGAGACAGGGAACCACTCCCACACAGCGCCACATGCTTCCCGGCAGTTCCTAGAAGCTAGGCCTCTGTGTCCCATGGCTCAACCTAGTCTGATTCTGCTAAATTAGTACAGCTTCCCACACCCTTGGGTGCATGTGCTTTGGTCTCCCCAGATCCAGCAGCTGTGCACATGCAGGGAGGGACATTGGATCCTGGGTACACGTGCCCCCACCCCAGCCTAACCTCAGTCAGAACCATTTGGAAAGTGCTACCAAGTGGGAGCCAAATGCCTATTTTCCTGATGTCTTGGGGCGGGCAGTGCTGAAATTACTGGCCAGGCTTTGAGGAGAGATCCCAGACCCCAGACAGATCCCAGACCCAGCCATCACACACTCCAGAGTTAACAGTGGCCAGTCTTGTCCTCAGAGGAGGCAAGGCAATGTCCAGGGAACAGCTTGGGCCTGAGTATCCTAAAGATAAGGGCTTTGGGCTTAAGCCTCCTGCCTCTGACCATTTATCCTTCTGGGGACCACAAGAAGTCCTCACCTGCACAGCAAAGATGCTCCAGAATCAGCTGGGGTGTCCTGCGGTTGAGGAGGCTTCTCAGCTTGGAGTAGCGGAAACCACTCTTGCCAGAGAGTCCTGGCTTCAGGGCTTGGTCTCTGCTCTTCTGTCATGCAGCTCTGTGACCCCCGACAGGCAGCTTCCTCTCTGTGGGTCTCAGTTTCCTTATCTAGACAACGAAGAGCCTAGGCCAGATGATCTCGAGGGACCCATTAGCTTCCAAGTTTCTGTCATCTCCAGAAAAAGGAGACACCACATTCCTTGGTAAATGGTTCCTGGTCTTAATGACCTTTCCTGCCAGGAGGGTCTTCCTGCCTGTTTCCTCCTGTCTCTCACCCTCGTTTCCTCTGGCTAAGGCCTGTGTATACTGATCTTCCCAGAAGTGCCTGAGTGAGTGACAGGCATTTTCATCACCGCAACTCAAGGCACTGTGGGAGAGTGAGGTCTGCACCCTCGAGTCCCTGCTCTTGATCCCGAGGTTCAGGAGGCAGCAGTGTCCAGGCAAAGCGTACATGAGCCATCATGGAACAGGTGGCTCCTTGTCCTGCATTAGCCCTGCTCCCCATCTTCCAGACAAGGAACTAGGAACTGCTGGAGGTGGCACAGAGCTGAGACAGGGGAGCCTGGGGTACATGAGGGGTGGACACTCACCCCCTCAGCGGGGATTTTTCCTGGGTAGCATGGAGACTGTGAAATGGAGAGCCAGTCACCTAGGAGAGAACAGTTGGGGTGTGAACTAAAACCAGTCTGTGGTCCCTACACTCAGGAGCTCCTGAGTCCTCCTGGGGGAGGACAAGACACATGCACACATGTGCACACATGTGCATGCACATAGCAGGAAAGAGGTCAGGTGCCCGAGCTGGGACTCAAACTTGACCACCCCACCCAAGAACCACTGAGTCTCCAGGCAGCTTCATTATTCAACCAATAGTGGCTCATTGGGAACTTTACAGTGAACAAGAAACACATGTCCCCCACTACCACCTGGAGCCTGCAACCTAGCTAGAGAGGCAATCCAACCCAGATTGACCCCAGACTGAAGTAAGCCAGGAGACAGTGGGAACCCAGAAGATCCCATCTCAGGGGCTCATGGATATTCCTGTGCTGCAGACACTGCCCTGACTGCCCATTTCTGGAGAAGTCAGCTCTGGTTGGTCAAGGAAGGTAGCCTTGGAGAGCAGCTGGTCTCTCCTCTCCAGGTTAGACAAGGAAAGCCAAGGATGTGGCTGACCTTCAGGTACTTTTTGTCATGTTGGCAAGAACTGGGTCACTTCTGGGACTTGGGGCAGAGGTGAGGCTCCCCTTATTTAGGCCAGATGTTCTCCAAGTAGCAGGTTGGGACCCCAGTGCTCACTATGGAGGTTTCAGCAACCTTTCCAAGCAGAAGCTATGTGTAAATTTATTTTCTCTTCTTTTCTTCAGTGCAGAGGATCAAACCTAGAGCCCTGCCCATGCTAGGCAAGTGCTCAACAACTGAGCCATATCCCCAACCCCAGAAGTGGCATGGAAACTGGGCACTCTTTCTCTTGCTGGCTGTCATGATGTGAAGTGTGTTCTCTGGGCCCTCAAAACATGGCACAAGTTCAATTGTTCTGCAAAGAGTTTTCTTTTCTTTCTTTAATACAAAAAGGCCAAAATGTTTCCTTCCTCAAACTTGTATCTGTGATATAGTGTATATTGTCCTTGACAGTTAACATGTCAGCAATATTTGGGCAGCTTCTGGGGTTTGGAGGAGAGAGATGGGATTCCCTTTCTTTAGGCCAGAGGTTCTCCAAGTAACAAGATGGGACCCCAGAGCTCACTGTGGATGTTTCAGTGATCTTTCATAACAGAAATTGCATACATATTTATTTTTTCCACTTCCCTTTTCTCCTTCCTTCCTTATTTCCTTCCTTCTTTTTTCAGTGCTGGATATCAAACCCAGGACCTTGCCCATGCTGGAATGCTAGGCAAGCGCTCTACCATTGAGCTAATCCCATAATTTATAATTCAGTTTGAGACAGGGTTTCACTGAACTGCTGAGGGTCTCACTAAATTGCTACGGCTGGCTGCAATCTGGTGATCCTCTTGCCTCATCCTTCTGAGTTACTTGGATTACAGGTATGTGCCACCTCACCAGGCTTGATTCCTTTTCTGTAGGCCAGGGGTTCTCCAAGTGGCAGGTTAGAATCCCAAAGCTCACTGTGGAGGCTTCAGGTGCTTTTCCAAGCAGAAGTGTGGAAGTGTCATGTTTATTTTCTTTTCCACTGCTGGGGGTCAAACCAGGGCTTTGCACATGCTAGGTAAGCACTCTTCCACTGGGCTACACTCCCAGTCCCAGAAGTTGCATGTAAACTGGGCATCCTTTCTCTCATTGATTCATGACATAGAGTGTGTTCTTAGGGGTCTCAAACATGGCCCAAGTTCAATGGTTCTGGAAAGTTTTCTTTTCTTTCTGTGCTGATGCAGCAGACCAAAATTTTTCCTTCCTCAAACTTGTATCTGTGATGTAGTGTACATTGTCCTTTTAATTGCCATAAAGGTGCCTGAGCAAGGTGCTCATTTTGTCCATTACTGTTGCTCTTCTCCTATGTATCGTAGGGACCAGGGGATGATACTAGAAGCAATAGTGAACACATGGGAAAAATGTCCTGTGGCCTTTGCATTTACTGAGCTCAGTGACATACAGATGTGTTTAAGTGAAACTTTCAAGGAAAAACTAAGGAAATTCCTACTTAAGCTGTCTGGTCATTCCCATTGTTTGTTTCTGAATCTTGTTTTTGAGGCTGATTTGTAAATACTGAGCTGTTGAGGAGCTGTGTATTTTCTTAGACAAGAAAAGAATGGGGGCTGAAGTTGTGGCTCGGTGGTAGAGTGCCTGCCTGGCATGTGTGAGGCCCTGGGTTCGATGCTCAGCACCATATATAAGTAAATAAAATAAAAAATCCATTGACAACTAAAAAATATTTTTAAAAAAGAAAAGAAAAGAATAGGCCCTCTGATTCCTAGCATGTCCTCTACCTGCTCCCCATTAGCCTAGAAGCATTCTGTCTTTGCTGCTGGCACTGGTATAAGCTCTATGTCCTTGGAAAACAGTGGTTGTCAAGAATTTTGGGTCCTGGGTTCACCTCCCTTTTCTCTTCAGTGCCAAGCCCCACCCCACCAGACCTTGGATAAGAAGAAAGCTGAAGCAGGGTAGTATACAGCCTCTTCATCCTCAAAGCTGGGAGCTGAGGACTAGAGAACATAGGGCACTTGCCCTTGTTTCAGGGACCTGAAAGCTAGAAACCCCCATTTTACAGTTATTAGTAAATTAAAACTGTGCTTGTTGCAAGGTTATATTCTAGAATAGCATGCATAATTCATGATGAATCTCAAAGTGTAATTCTCAGCCTACCCTTTGCATTCTGTTTGCTTTGTTTCATAGATCAGCAAAGTGAGTTCTAGGAAAGGGAGTTCATTTGCTCCAAGTTCCACAGCTTTCAATTATAAAGAACTCAAACTCAGGCTTTCTTTCTTTTTTTCCCCCCGAATCACAAGTTCTGGGGATTGAATGCAGGGACTCACTTGTTCTGGGCAAATGCTTGACCACGAACTACATCTTCAGCCCAGGTTTTCTTAATAATACGTAACCTTTATAGCTAGAATGACTGGATGTCCCAGTTTGTGACAGTTGTTCCATTCTAATTGTTAAAATTCCATCTTAAATGTGACATGGTTTGGATGATAAATTATGTTTCTCCTATTAATGTGCCATTCATTTTTCTTCATATACATTTTTATATAGTCCTTACAATAATCCTGTAATGTAATTATAATTCCCCTTAATTTTGCTCAGTAGGAGAATGGGTTCTGAGGGGTTAGGTTATATGCTTGAAAGGATATAGAAGGCAATAACTAGCTAACTTATAGATTTAGTTTGCAGAGCTTCAGTTAGGCACTGGATTGCCACACCATTCTTTAATGTCTGCAGACCAAACTCTCACTAGAAAGGTAAGGGAAATGCATAGAACAAGTTTCCTGGCCTCTCCTTGTGCCCTGTTGGAGATGCAATGTACCTGGGCTTGGTGGGCAGCACAGACAGCAAACAGCTTAGGTGGGTGGGTGGGGGTCAGAGAGCTACTATTTCTAGGCCTGGTGAAGAGCCTTTTTAGTGGCAGCTACTAACAATGGCATAGGCCAGTTGAGTGGGAAGGTTGGAGGGGTGCAGCTCTAGCCCCTGAGCAGGTAGAGTAAGATGCAAGAACCCCATTCTGCTACTGCCATCTCTGGTGGGCCCCATGTCTGCTCCAGATCTGTTTGCTGTCAGTCCCTGGGAAATCCAATTTTGTAAAAGTGTCTCCCTCTAACTAGAGGAGAGTTCTGAGGGCTACTGAAGATATCCACTTCCCACCCTGCCATCTCATCTCCCATCTCATTTGTTGCCTTCTGTAGCATGGCACTTCAGGCAGCAAAAATTCATCCTGAACTGAGCCATATGCTTTTCTATTAAGCCCCAAACTCAAACCCATGATTAGTCTTTCATGTCAAATATTTATTTCTGAAGGAGTTTGTCTTGGCATGGAGGCCACCCCATCCAAAGAACACATGTCTCGACAAACAACTTATACTCCTCTTCACCTTGGTGCTTGCTAGCTTGTTCACCCCACCCCCACCCTGGCCCCTGGGGAATGCCACCCATATAGAAGAATGTAACAGGCTGCAGTAGGAGCTGGGCAGCCTGGCTTTTACTAACACTTGTTACTCCACTCAAACCTACCAGAGGGGCACCCTTCACCAGAGCCCAGACCAGCACCTGGCCTAGCACATGGAAGGGCCCCTGAGATCTTCCAAGCGCCCAAGACTCAGGCCTGAGGGCAGAGCCTTAGCAACTCTCTTCAAAGTGTTCCTTCAAATTCCGCCTACCTTCCAAAGGCCCAGTTAGGGTCCTATGTTCAAGCATTATCCAGGATGCAGGTACAGGCTTGAAACCTTACAGTTCTTCTCAGCTTTGTCCTTCCCCCTTCTCCAGACAAAGTCCTGCCTTGTTTAATATCTTGTCTTTTTGTAGTAGAAAAATACAGTATGGCACCAACAGATTGGTGACTTTGGTGATACATTTTCATCTCCTTGGGTCTTGGTTTCTCCACATATAAAATGAGGAAATTGGTCTAGATGAGCACTAAGTGTCATTATTCTAAACTTTCATCTATTTGATTCTGTCTTGTCTCTCCTCCCAAGGCAGGTCCTCAGACTGGGCTGCCTCTTACCTTCCCTAAAAAAGTGACACCAGTGTCCTTGGCAGTGGCTTCCAGTCCTTCCTCCACACCTTTTAGTACACAATGACCACTTCTATCCTGTGGATATGGTTTGAGTGTATCCCCCAAATCTTCACATGTTGGAATTTAACCCCCATTGTGAGGTGGAAATTTAATCTGACTATAGTTGTACAGGTGGGGCCTTTGGGAGGTGATTAAGATCAGATAAAGTCATCAGGGTGGAGCACCCATGATTGAATACTGGTGGCTTTATGAGAGAGAGACCAGAGGAGACACACAAGCAAATGGTGCACTCCCTGTCTCTTGTCATGTGATGTCCTGTACTGCCTCAGGACTCTGCCATCAGCAAGGCCATTGCCAGAGACCTAACCAATGGGGCCCACCCAATCTTGGATTTTGAACCTCCAGAATAGTGAGCCAAAATAAACCTCTTTTCCTTAAAACATATCCAGTCTGTGGTACTGTGTTATTAGCAACAGAAAGTGGACTAATTCAACCACAGTCATCTTTTTTTAATTCCACTTGGACTTTGTGTAGGGTATTCAGTCCCTCAAGATCCAAGTTCGTTTCCTGACACTGTCATTCACAGATCTCCACATTTAAGAGTTGAAGAAAGACTCAGGACACATCCATTTTCTGAGGCTTTCTGGATGTTCTAACACGAAGAAATGTCAAAATACAGCATTAAAAGTTGTGGCACTGGATGAAATTGGAGAATATCATGCTAAGTGAGATAAGCCAATCTCAAAAAGCCAAAGGACGAATGATATCGCTAATAAGTGGAGGATGACACATAATGGGGGGGAGGGAAGGGTTAGTGTTAGGGTTAGAGTTAGGGTTAGGGAGGGGGGCAAGTATGGAGGAAGGAAGTACTGTATAGAGGGTAAAGAGGGGTGGGAGGGGTGAGGGGAAGGGAAAAAATAACAGAATGAATCAAACAACATTACTCTATGTAAATTTATGATTACACAAATGGTATGCCTCTACGCCATGTACAAACAGAGAAACAACATGTATCCCATTTGTTTATAATAAAAAAAAAAGTTGTGGCACTTTTTGAAATATTTACAGTTAACAACTACATATTATAACATATATCACAGAAATACAATGCAATATATGCCATTCATAAAGTAATTACAGGATTAATAAAATCTACACCGGAGCCCTTTTCTGAAGGAGAGTTCTAGCCAAATGGTCTTTCTGACCGCCTCTTCTGTTCTCCTTGGTCTCTATAAGGGACCCTGGCAATACTAGTTGATTCAATTCAGTGCTTCCCAAACCTGGTAGTGCCCCCAGACTACTCAGGTGATGCAAAGGCAGCTGGCGAAGCATGGGCCACAGGCTGGCATTCAGCAACACTGGACAAACTCCCTTTAAGTTAGCCTCCTGCTTGGACTGGCCAGACCTTTTGGCTTGCATTGCTTCATAGCCACCGCATCCTTGAGCGCCAGGCCCAGATCCTGGCAGGTTCTTAGTGTTGGTTTCATGGCTGTGGACCAGGGTGGAAATGTGTTTACAACTCTGCCTGTGCTCCTGCCCTCACCCTGCCCCTCTCTGGGACCTCACAGAACCTCTACAGAAAGACACTCCAAGCCTTTAAAAAGACCCTGACATTACCTTCCCTCTACCTCTACCAAAATTATATGATTTTTCAAACTTTTCTTGTCCTCTCATTGCAGGCCCCTGACCTTTTTTCTCTTCAGCCACCCCAATTTTATGTCAGCTCCATTTGTCCCTGCCAGGAGGCCTCTACGACCCAATTAAAAGAAGACTGGGAACAGACTGGGCTTCTTTTGTCTGATTTTCTTTAGAGCTACACTGCTTTCTTTGCTGCCCTGTGGGCACATGCATAGATATTCAAGTGAAACAAGCCCAGACTTGAGAATTAAGAACTTCGAGGAATTTCTCTGTTCCTGGTACAGTGGGGAGCCGGCATAAGCTGCTTGCCTTCTTTGTACCTTGGTTACTTCATCTACTGAGCAGGTATCATAAAAAATGAGATTAAACTCTGACCTTGCCAGAAGATGGCATGTTTACATTCCAAGGTCATAGTGACCATAGGGTGCCTGGAGTATAGTTACCATGGATGGGAAGGCTTGCCCTTGATAATGCAGTTGGGAATAAGGGAAAGAATATTAGAAAAGGGATCAGAAAATTCAGTTAGGCCTATTTCTGGTACTAGTTTGTTTTAAGCAAGCCACTCAATCTCTTAGACCCTAATTTCTTTCATTGCAAAAGAGAGTACACATAGCTTATTATCTAAGAGTATGGATTTTAAAGTCAAGCAGACCTGCTTTGGAGTCTTCCCGTGTACTACTTCCTTGCTGTGTCACCCAGTCTAATGTGTTAGTCAGATTTCCATTGCTGTAGGAAATGCCTGATACAGTTTGTAGAGGTTTATTTTGGTTCATAAATTTGGAGATTCCAGTCCATGATCCATTGACTCCATTGCTTTTGGGCCTGTGGTGAGGCAGTGCATCACTGCAGGGAGCATACATCAAAGCAAACCACTCACCTCATAGCCAGGAAGTGAAAGAGATGAAGAAGAGGAAGGGACCAGGATCCCCCTATCCCCTTCAAGGGCATATCTTCAAGAGACCTGAAGACCTTCTACTAGGCCCCACCTCTTAAAAGTTCTACCACTTCCCAATATTAAACATATTTATTTAAACACATTGGGGACCAAAATTTAAACACATGGCCCTTGGAAGACATTTAAGATCCAAACTATAACATCTACTCATCAGTATCTCTTTGTCTGTTTATTTACTTGAGGGCAAGTAAATGAAACACCAATATTATCTACCTTATGAAGTTATTTTGAGAATTAAATGAGATAACATAACTAATCTATGTAAAAATTTGACATGGAACCTGTCATTTAGTGAGTACTATATATGTGTTAACTATTACTACTACTGCTTCTACTACTACGAAGAAAAGGAAGATGTATAAGAAGACATTTGCTGGCCTAATTTACACATTTGCTCTGAGGATCTAATGAAAAAAATTCTGGAAAAGGGTTTAGAAGATAAAAGAACTCTGCAAATATAAGGTGGAATTACATTAAAAGACAGAGGTATTGGGTCTTCCCACTTCTCTATCAAGAGGTTTATCCTGAGTCTAGGGACTCTGTCTTGCTCAGTGCTGGTGTGAGTGGCTGTTGCTTTCCCCTCCTCCTACCCATGCATCCTATGTTTGTGATGATTTTCTCCTCCTGACAGTGGAGGAAGGGATTAGAAACTTTTACCCCCATCCTTCTGCCAACTCTGCCACCTCCACCTTTACTGCAGAGGTACTTCTCAGACAAGTAGCCAGTGCTCAACCTAGGCCCAGACTTTACTTTGTGTTTGCCCTGCTGAAGGCCTGCTTCCACTTTACCAGTGATCAGGTTTCCTGCTGCCACATTTCAAGTTTTAGGGTGTGCTGGAGCCCATGCAATTCTGTCAGAACCCACCACACTGACTAATCATTAACTTCTGCACACAAAAATACCCCATTGCATAATAGTCATTTGATAACCTGGACTGGCTAAAGGAGGGGTGTATGTTTGAGGTAGCAGCCTCTGAGGAGTGACTGTCCTCATCTGCTTGCCTCAGGACAGAATTTAATTTCTACATGCAAGATCTCTTATGTTGCCTTAATCTTCACAAAACAAACATTTAATTGGTACTTTTTTAGGGTCTATTTTCCAGATGAGGAAATTGAGAGAGATATGAGGTAAAGTTTCTCAAGGTCAACTAGTAAATAAGTAGATCTTGTTGTTAAACTTATGTCTGAGCTAGGAGTGTGCCTCTCTGGTAGAGCACATACTTAGCATGTGTAAGGGTTCAATCCCCAGCACCAAAAATCAACAAAAACCAAACCCATGTCTCTCTGACTCCAGAGCCTGAACTCTTAACATTTTAAAAAGATGAACACAGCCCAGAACTCTCCTGTAGTGGTACAGCTTCCAGCCTGGTTTCAGGTTCCTGGTTCCAACTGGGGAGCAGGTTACAAACCACTGTAATATCCTCTAGCCTGAGGGGACTTTTGATCTCTTTGCTCTTTCCCTCAGTTTCCCTACCTCCTCAGAAATATTTAACAGAAAGGGGCAGTATAGTTAGGAAAGGCATTTTAGATTGAAAAATGAGCTCTGCTCATATTTTTTCCTGTTCCTTTTTCCTCTTTTCACTTACTTCCACCCCTCTGCTATAATAAGGATACAAGGACCTAGGAATTGTCAGCAAATGCCTTCTCAAAGGTAGAAACATGGTGTAATTGTCCTCTTGATATTTCTTCTGGGCTTTGATGCTTCATGAAATCATAGCAGCAGGCCCCTAACTGTGAAATCAATGTTAATGCTTGGCTCAGCACTGAGGATCAAAGCCATATTGATCCTGGCAGTCGAGGTTTCCTAGATTGATTAGATTGTCATCTTCCCCAGGCAGACTATCCCAGGTTTCCTTCCTAATACTGAACTATAAGCATGAGAAGAGTTGCTTCTGGAGACAGAGTGGTCACTTGTCTCCTTAGTGTAACTGCTGGAAGCAGCTGCCCAAACTGGCTGCCTCTTTAGTTCAAAAAAGTGTCCTCAAAGGTAAAGCTGGGGCCTGATCCAGGTACTGTCTCAGGGTAGAAAGGGGATCATCATTTTTGCATTTGTTTCTTCTTGTTTGAGTTCTGTAAAGGCACTGGTGCTTACTGAAAGCAGAACTTAGAGAATTGGCCATCTGACCCATGATGCTTCTTCTCTGGTGGTTGGATAGATCATTGAAGCCGCCACATGTTTCCATGGAGGGTGTGGAGATTTGCTAACCTAGTAGGGAGCAGGTGGTGAGCTCTAGGCACCGTTGCCCAGGCCTAACTGCACACTCGCTCTTCTGGACCATGGGTTTGGTGTTCTTTTTCCCAATCTCACAGAACTCTGGTCAGTATAAGGCCTCTAGCTACCACCTAGAGGTTGCAAGAGAAAGATGCTAAAATGGCAAGGAGCCAGACAAGGGAGTAGACAAGGCATTGTGATGGAGAAGACCTGAGACCTTGACCCTGCCCTGCCATGAACTAAGTCTGTGGGCCTTGTGTCATCATCTGTAAACAATAGGAAGATCATTGATCAGCCTTTCTTAATGTCTGTAGATTCCTAGTGATTTTGGGGCAGAGAGTTCGGAAGTGGAATTGTGGAGACCTTGAAGTAGATCCAAGCTGACCTGCACTGCCCTAGAGTTCGAAAGAGCCAAGGTCATAGAGCCATTGCCTAATCGAGGACTGGAAGAGCTCCTCCAAACTTGGCTGAGAGGCAACTTGGAATTTGGTTAATGTCTAAGTTAAGAGAGGTCAAAATAATTGGATGAGTAAGCAGGGAAAAGCAGATCTGGGGTGGGAGTCAGGGTATCTCAAGGACTTTCCCATTGGGCTCCAGAAGAGAAGGACTCAGAAGGGTAGGGCAATGGAAGAGGAGAGCTGAGAACAGCAGTCTTTCTGGAAGCCTATCAGGCATCATGCTGCAGTGAGTGGAAGGAGCACTGGATTAGGAATCCAAAGTTGGGGGTTTTAGTTTTGTCTCAGCAATGAACTTGAGCAATTTGTGTCCTCTCTGAGCCTCAGTTTCCCCATCTGTGATTTTTTCCGCAATGTTTTATTGAGGAACAGTGAACATATAATAAACCACACATATTCCAAGTGTACAATTTGGTGAGTTTTGGCATCTGTGCACACTTAGGGAACCATCACCACAATCAAGGTGATGGACATATATATCATCCCCCAAAATTTCCTCATTATTTTTTTATAATTTGTCACTCCCATCTCACTCCCTGTTCCTCCCCACACCTAGACAACCACTGAGATACTTTTTGCCACTGTAGTCTGTATTTTCTAGAGTTTTACTTAGCTGGAATCATACAGTACAGTATTTATTTTCTGGAAGGATCTGGCTTCTTTTACTGAACATGATTATTTTGATATTCATCCATATTCTTGCATATATTAATAGTTTCTCCTTCCCTCCCTCCTTCCCTTCCTTCCCCTCTTTCTAGTGTTAAAGTTTATAGTCATTGAAAGGTCTCTAAAACAGTAGGTCAATTTTAAAAGTAGATTATAAGTGGTAAGTATGGTATATGCTATCTTTGACAAAACTATACATATGTATAGTGTGTGTGTGTATCTGGAAGAATACATACCAACGTCAAAATATTTGTCTCCAAGTGATTGGAATTTTGGATTTTTTTTCCTTGTTTCTCTGTTTCCTAATTATTTTATTGGGGGTTGTTATATTATTATTATTGGTACCAGGGATTGAACCCAGGGGCGTTTAACCATTGAGTCATATCCCCAGTCCTTTTTTATATTTTAGTTAGAGACAGGGTCTTGCTGAGTTTCTTAGGGCCTCACTAAGTTGCTGAGGCTGGCTTTGAACTCATGATCCTCCTGCCTCAGCCTCCCAAATCACTGGGATTATAGGTGTGTGCCACTGCACCTGGCTTTACTGATTCTTTTTAGTTATATGTGACAATAGAATCCATTTTGACATAATTATAAAAGCATGGGATATATCTTGTTCTAATTCAGTCCTCAGTACTTCTCCTTCCCCTCCCTCCCCACAC